>NW_027472582.1:67298335-68027502 GCF_030347505.1 Rhynchophorus ferrugineus | reverse complement strand
TATATTTAAATAGAAATATATAAGCAAATACTTTGCGGTTCTAATAAGTAGTCTAAAGGGCAAATATATTATAAGGCACAAGGAAACAACCTTTTTCTTTATTTACTCCGCGCAATTTAACCGAAATTCAAACGTTTAAAGAAAATCCGGGGCACCTATTACGCTACTTAATAAAATACGTAGATTTATAAACTCTATAAAGAGCCCTGTGTCATATCTACCTACACGTGTACGTTCAAATAATGAGACAGCTTATTCTTATGCTTGTGAAGGTAACTCAATGTCAAATACAGGTAACCTATTTTTAAGGGAATCGTTATGGTAATGATGGATGTTTGAACTTAATAAGTAGAATATATAATCCTGCATCTTTTGTCATTATTTTTAAAAAGAATAATTATGTCTGGTTTATGCAAGCTTTTTTGGAATTGTTAAAGAACAACTTCTCTAAAAGGGCTTTTTTATTTTAATAATAACAATACTAATACTTAGAAATTGAAAAAAGGTAATATTGCTAAAAATTAGCAAGATATTTTTATGGTATTGCAAAATGTCTAGTATTTCCAATAAAACAGACAGTCCACGTCATAGATGACGTCAAATATACTGCCAAACTCAGTTTGTAAAGACGTTAAAACGTAAAATGTTTTAAACTTGAATCGGATGTTTCCTTCTTATTTTACTAATTAAGCATTGTGTTTGAATTGCAAAGCTTTGAAATACAGTGTTTGAATGTAATATTAACAAGACAAATGTGTACAGGTAGTAACAGAAGAAACTAAAGAGAAATACAGTGACATCAATATGACTTGACAAGGAAACACAGGAACAAAAGAAACAAGAACTAAACGCACAAAATTAAATATGTTCTCTAATGAAAGTAAAATATATTATTTCGATATACATTTGCAAATTAGCTGAATTAGGTCTCTAGAAGATACCACAACATAAAAAACGCGTCTAGAAATCTACCTCATAAGTGGTGTGAAAATGAGTTATATAGTCTATTCAATTATTTTGTACATACTTCATCTAAATTTGTGACATGAAAACGTCGTAATGTTGCCGCATCAACTCCGAGTTTTAGTTCAGTTGGGCTTTGAAATACAAGAAAATTCTAATCTAAATAAAATAATTGAACAAAAATGTTAACAAATATAATTTATTTTAACATTATATTACATCTAAAAACTACAGTTAATTTTATAGCCACATTATTTTATAGGTTAGAGTTATAACCTCCTATCATATTGCTTTCAAGGACTTTGCGTACGTCTAACAACTGTATGACTCTGACAAGCTCATTCGTTTACGTTTTCGAACTAACCAGATAGCAGAGTGTCTCTTTTTAACTAGAATAAAATGGGAAGGAATATATTTTCTGATTCAGAAACGAATTTATGAATTCCGGCAGGAAATATATTAGACTTCTTGATGATGTATGTACAAAAAACTTTATGAGTTTTAGAGACTTTATGTAAATATAATAAAACAACCTTAACCCTCAAACTGTTATGGCTGTTTAATTAACTGCAATCCAAGTCCTTCGATAATAAATGCATTAGACGAAAGCTTAACCTTCAAACTGTTATGGCTATTTAATTAACTGTAGTTCAAGTCCTTCGATAATATATGCATTAGACGATATTAAAATAAATTATTCGTTATTTTTGTTTCCCTCTTTTATTTGCATTAGGATTGTATGTCAGAATCAAAATAAACCAAAACTTAAATTTAATTCAGCAACATTGCAACGTTGTTACATCATAAAATTTTATGACGTGCATTGAATATGTTATTGGAAGGACTATATTGTGTGTATATGTGTATGTTTCGCATGGTTTGATACATTTAAATCTTTGACTATACAATTTCAATATCATTGCATATCCTATTTGACTTGATTTAAAAATTTAAAAGAATGTATAGAAAAGAAAATTTATTATTTTTAAATTATTTTATTAAATGAAATCCTAATAATATAATACATTTATATAGAGTCTACAATTTTAGCATTAAATACTGGCAACCCCTTGGTATGCAAATGCCTGATGGCAAATACACCTCCAGCGGCTGGATAATATTTCTTTTCCTCGTCTGTTAATGATACTCTCGAAGTGGTAACAAACAATATATCAAGATTTGGTCCACCCCACATGGCTGATGTTACATCCCTAGCTGGTAAAGCTACGACCTGAAAGTGACAAAACACAGTTATATTTCATATATTACATGGCAATATTAATACAAACTTGTAACAGTTCGCCTGTCCTGGGATTGGCATGGATGACAGCGCCTCCGCCATATAATGCTATCCATAGATTGTCATCGATATCAATGGTCATACCATCAGGTTTACCAGTGAGTGATGTGAAATTAGCAACATCAACTGCTACGCGGCGATTTGAAATCGTACCATCAGTATTGTTGTAATCATATTCTACAACCTAGTAGAGAAGAAAAATTAATTTGAACATTTGATAGACAAATTATGTGACGAAATATAAACTGAAACTAAGATAAAAGTGTTATTTTCTACAAAATGTATCCCAAATATATATATATATATATATATATATATATATATATATAAGCAGCTTTTGAAAATATTATAACAGAACATACAGAATAAACATTAATTTTTTAAACAAAACATTTTTTTATAAATATGTCTTAGAAACATACACTTAGCTTAGCCATAAAAAAATCGTTTGATGAATTGATGAAAAATAATAGAAATTAAATAAACGATAGTCTTTAATATAACACTGACATAATAGTATGTATGTAGTAGAGCAAAACTATGTTCTTCTTCAAATGCTTTCTTTTAGGTTACGTTCATGTTATGTTACATTGTTATTTAATGAAATGGAATGCAGAAACATTTATATATAATCTTAAACAAGAAACATATGGTCTTCTTCATAAAACATCGGAAACTTCACAATGGTTGAGGCGATAAGACATCATTTAAAAAAGCATTATTAACGCTTTATGATTAGAGCGAAACTTTCTTTCGATTTCGTGACTTTTTTTCGACGCCATTTTTTCATGCTCGAGAAAAAGGAATTGCATAGAGGAATCTTACGTCAATAATATTGAATGCTATTTTTTTAATTTTATTGATGATTCTAAGAATATGGGAACTTAATTAATTAAACAAATAATTTAAAAGATCATGATCAAAACGTACATTAGAAAGTTTCATTTCTTCGTTTTTACCCAGGCTAATCTAACTAAAGTGGCTATTTTTTCTCTTGCAATAAAAACGTTTGACTAGCAATATGTATAGTGCATTTTTAACGGACGGGCGGTAGTACTATGTTGCGAAAGCATCTGCTTTTTTTAATGTATTAAAATAATTGGGCTGAAACTTCTAATAGAAAAAAAGACAACTTGACTTCTAACCACCAATTGCCCCATGCTAGTATCCCTTAACTTACACTGCAAAAACTACAAAAGTATTGTATTGTCACCAAAAGTCATCATTAAGTTGATTAAAGTACCAAGTTACTTATTGGACGAAAACCCAGTTTAAATTCTCAAAGGTACTCTCAGAGAACCCAATAGTTGATAAATTAAGTATCTGCAAACTCCTACACGTGCTGCCTGCTGCACATATTAATTTCTTGGAGTCAATTAAGCAAATTTAATGACATATTGTTGCAAGAATTACCAGTAATATCGAGAACCGGACGCAAAATATTGCCTTACAACATTTGGTGAAGGACACACTGCTACAGCTGGAAGCATTGCTTAAAGTGCTGAAAATATGGAAATATAGATTGATGATTGAATTGTTCCCAATACAACATGGTTCTTTCTATCCAATTATTGCCGTCTTGCCAAAATATTGCCAAAAGTTTATACAAAATGATAAAAAATATTACAATTAACACACATTGTAACAACAAACGCCACTTTAAAATGAAACTAAGCACCGCTAATAATTAAATGTAGTTAGTTATTTTATAATATATGCATCAGATGATTTTAAAATAAATTTTATGTTATATCGCTATTATTTCATTTATATTAGAATGTTATATCAGAGTCAAAATATACCAGAATTTTAATTTGGTCTTCTTTAATTTTATTTGATGACTGATTTTATGAAATGATTTTACTGAAATGACTATATTACGTATATTTTTCGCACGATTTAGCAAATTTTAATCTTTGGACGAACAATTTCAGTAGAATTATCTATCTGAAATTATTTCTTTTAACTGTGTTATTATCATTAAATATCTATAAAATTTTAAAATAAAACTGTGCTAATAATACAATAGTATTTTATAAATAACTTGTAAAAATGTCTAAGAAGGAAAAGTACGTTTCTATTCCACGACAAAATATCAAGCTGGTCTAGATTGATATACGCTTAAGAAATCCCATTAATAAATGTTTTTAATTCATTATACAAACCACGTCCTGTTAGTCCATAAAATACTATTACTTATGTTAATTTTATTTTCGACACCTCAATTTTCATTTGTATTCTTTAAACAGGTAATTTCAGAACAGAGGGAGCGAGTTTAGTGTGGCATTTAAAACTGATAATTATTTTAATTCCAAAAATATTCGTAAATGATCAACCCATTAACTTCCCCTTCTAAATGACTCGATCCGGAACCAATCAAATTCGAATAAAACTCTAATTGTTCTTTTACTACTCACCTGGAGGGTGGGGGTGTCGATGTAATAAAACTTGTCGTTTGCCCTGTTCCAGGCCAGGCCGTTGCTAATATTCACGGGAGCAATTTCGACGGTGGGATCGCCTAAGTTTTCTTTGGTAATTTTATAAAGTACGCCGTTATTTGGCGTAAGGTCGCCGGTCGACGTGTCTTCGGCTCCCATCGTGCCTGGAAATAAAACATCGTTTTTTATTCAGACATAACGTTTCTCTTTCTTGGATTTTTTCCCTAGATCTGGAATTTGTACAGAACCATTTTATTTATTAAATTTCTATTAGTCTGCAATGGTTTATATGACAATATATATATAGTTTACAGACAGTTTATATGGTATTGTTCAGTCACTACGTAGTTTAGGGCATAAATAGTTGTCATTCAAAATAATGCGATGAAAATAATAACGCGTTAAGTTTTGACAACCGACGAGTCGGGATCGGTCATTTTAACGGGATCCAGTCAGAGTAAGAACGGGAGTTCAGCTTCTACTGCTGAATTTCAATGAATAAGCCGAATTGGCAAAGCTGTAAAAGCTTTTGCTTCCATAAGATCGTGCGTATGAAAGAGAGGAAATATTACAATCAAAACATATTTTTAAACTCCAATATGATTATATCCAAGTTTGAGATATTTCAAGTGCGGTGCCTGAGATATATTCTACATGTTTATCTCCTAGAACATATTTAAAGTAGTCATTCCTTTAAGAAATGGAAATCAGAGACGCAGATTACAATGGCGTAGAAATGTCTGTTAAATGAAGGGTAAACTTTTCATTTCTGTTAGAAAACCTATATTTTTCATCAGGAAAACTCCGAAAAGTATATGGGTCAATATCATCTTAAAAATATAAGACTTATCAGCAGCATTTATTTTAGTTCTAAGCAGATATTCTGCCAGAGTGCCACGCCACACTTGACATTTAATCAAACTTTCCTTCAAAAATGACCTGTTTTCGTTTTGTTCCCGCAGCGATGTATAGATGAAAATGTCTTTTTTTTCTTTCAATTAATGTAGAACCCTTGTATGATTTTTTTTGGTATCCGGTTTTTAATGAATCTTTGAAATGATCTCATAGCCGACATTTACCTCCATGACGGTGTGACGAGATGAAATATAACGAGTGACTGATCAGGGTGATGATAATCATTAACATCGAAATATCGAAACGAACCAACCGGCAAACCAATTCTGACGCTGGCATTTACATAAGCAATTTTGGATTATCCTGAGTTGATTTTTTATCATTTTAAATATTAAAAAGCAAAATTTGAAGAAATGGATCGTCTAAAATCCCCAATTACAAAGCGCAATAATATTTAGCTCAGTAATGACCTTACCTTTACATTTAGAAAGTTACTGGAACCTGCTGCTTTTCACACGCGCTGTTGTCATAAGAAAACTATTATAAAATATACGCGGGTTTAAGGTCATCTATAAATACATATCGAAATTACTTTTTCCTCAGCTTAATATCGGTAGTGTGAGTTAACTCATAAAGCTTTAGAAAATGTCTCGTACGACATACAACATACCGTTATTTATTCCAATCTGCTGCGGTATACTATTTGAGAGTAACAGTTAATGCAGAATATGTCAACTACTTATTTCAATAAAAACCAGTCTAGCAATATATAGTAAAGTACTAAATAATATTTGGTGATGTTCAAGATTGATATTTTGAAAAATCTGAGACCTTTTATCAGAGATTTAAAAGTCACTCTTATATACCATTTAAAATCAATTAGAAAATATCCTAAATAATACTATTCTGTCCTTATATTTAACTAGTATTCCAGTTTCAATTTTTACTACTTTACATATCACATATTAATAATATATAAATATATAATTACCCCACCACAAGCGGCCTTCCTTATCAGCTTTTCCATCGTTAAACCTACTTGTGTTAAACTGCTCAGCTACAGTCGCTAGTATCTAAAATATTTAATAAATTACAAAAAATATTGACGATAAAATAGAGTAGGACATCACTTGATAAGTCCCCGGCCTGACATATAGACGAGGCCTCCAATTTACCCTCCTAATGAGGTAAGAAATAGGCAGTCCTAGTAATAAAAAGCTTCGAATGATACATTTCTCATGATTATCTGATAACATTTAATTTATAAACTTAATTGCGGTTAGCTCAAAAGAAGAATTGACTGGAAAAGTTGAAGCATATTCTGCAAGCAAAGTTATATCAATCTCTAGACTCTTGAAGAAGAGTATCTTGATGAGTAATGTTAAGAGTTGTGTAAAAGTTGTTGTTTATTTGTCAGAATGGGGAGTTATTCAGTGATGCGGTGTAGTGATCGTATAAATTTTAGCACAATGCTCTTATTATAAATAATAATATTTTGTAAGCAAATAACAATTACAAATATCATGAAATACCAATTTAAAAAAATAGAATAACTGCAATATTAACATAATAACTCTAAATATACTGAAATTACTAACCAATTTTTAAAACACCTGTTATACTAAAGCTGTAATAAAAGTTTCGATAACAATAACCCTCTTCTGTTTTTTATAAGTAAGTAGATATTGTAGACAATAATATGATATGAAATAGAAATTATTTGGGTTAAGCTAAATTACTAACTAATTTTTAAGCACCTGTTATACTAATTCTGTAATAAATGTTTCGATAACAAAAACCCTCATCTGTTTTTTATAGGTAAGCAGATATTGTAAACAATAATATCATATGAAACAGAAATTATTTGGGTTAAGCTAAATTACTAACTAATTTTTAAGCACCTGTTATACTAAATCTGTAATAAATGTTTCGATAATAGAAACCCTCTTCTGTTATTTATAGGTAAGCAAATATTGTAAACAACTATATGGGTTAAGCTAAATTACTAACCAATTTTAGAAACCCCCTTTTATTATTAACAGGTAAGCAGATATTGTAAACAATAATATTTTATGAAACAGAGACTATTAGGGTTAAGCTAAATTACTAATTAATTTTTAACCTAATTTTAGAAACCCTCTTCTATTATTAATTGGTAAGCAAAAATATTATATGAAACAGAGACTATTTGGGTATTTTTTGAGTTTGTGTTTTAAAAATCACTTTGACAGCTACGTTTTTGCAAATTATTGCAGGTTTTGATGTTCTGTCTTTATAAATACGATTCTAGTTAACTATGGTTAAAATAAAGAAAAGAATAAAATTAAGAAAAACGTATTTGGTTGCTTAAAAGTATGAACGTATGACAACCAGATATTAAGATGCTCCAAGAACAGACACAATTCCCCATGGTACTTCAAAAATAATGATCGCCAAAGGGACCTGGTTAATTGATGCAATTAGAATAATTACCATCAGGAGACTAAACAAGAAACAAAAGCCAAAACCAAAAGATGGAACATCAATCCGTCATAGGTTATCGCCATAGGTTTTCATTTATACATTCTAATCATTGATGATTGAATTCCATGTACAATATATAACATTTACGCTTTACATACTATTAGAAGCTATAGTGATAGTTATAGACACTGCTATGTACTCACTTCTTGATTTCCAATTGCATTTGTGCCATCCCATTCAACAGCAACCACTGATCGATTCAGTCCTACCAGAATGATATCAGGATTCTCTGCCTGAACAGCAGGAGTTACCGTTCCATCTAAAGTAATATAGTTAATTTCTTCAGTATCGTAGTTCCAACTAAATACTCTTCCGGTGTGGATATCTACGTAATACAAAATGTTTTTCCTTCCATCCCAGGAAGGTCCTTCCGCATGGTCAATTGGGTAGGTGATCAGTTGAATTGTGGGAGAACTAGCACTTAGACTGCCTCTGAGGACAAGAAGAAGATTTGAGTTAATTCAAAACAACAGTCTTTTATATTTCGAAATTTTGCTAGATTTATATCAGTTCACCCTCACAAACAGTCTAACCTCACAGTAAAAAAATCGTCTCAGGTAAATCATAAAATGCTATAAACGATTGCTTTTTATTAAAACTACAAAGGCTTCAAAGGCTACAGTTTTATCGTTGAAATACATTGACTTATGAATATTTATTGATGTTGAAAATAATGGATATCATCAATCATAGATCACACAATATAACATAAAATATAATAACAATTATTATTGTTACTTACTGGCAGCCAAGCACTAAACTAGTTAAAACCCCGAAAGTTATTATGGCAATCATAATTTGTCAAATTATATCACATTAAATATTCAAAAATTGCACTGACAACCTTTATATAGATATGTTTGGCACCCTTGAGTTCAACTAGCTTATTATCTAAGATATGCTCGATAGTGTAGTGTTTTGTGTACGACATGTAAACAAAATCACTTAAGTGGCAATTATGTCAAATACTGATAAGTCAGAATGTTAGATATTGTTGGCATACCAAGGTGGTTTAGTTAATTCTCCGCAGATTCGTATGTAGTATTTAAAAGTTGTTATTGTAATCCATTAGTAAAACTGTGATAAAAAAATGATAATATTTTATATTAATATGATAATATTTATATTATATATATATATATATATATATATATATATATATATATATATATATATATATATTCAGAAATATAATATTTATTACAGATCGCTGCAAGAGATTAATAGTGGAGCATATTACTTCGTATATAGTGCAATAGCGTTTTATAAACCCTGTCAATAGCTTTCCACAGTGGCAGTTAAATTTTTAACAGCTTGTTCTTACCAATCTACTCATACAGTGGTAGCAAAATCATATTCCATTAAACTTTACATTATTCTGATATCCTGAACTGCTAACTTGTATTTTGAAAGGTATTATTATATTAACCAAAGCATCATACAAATATATTATAAAAAAATGTTAAATGTTATATTGTTTTTAGTCACGCCAACCTCTTGGATTTTTTAGTGACTGGACTTACAACTTAACGTGGGCTCCGAACCACGGTCCTCGGCATTAAGCTTACTGACTGGCCAGTGACCAATTTTAGAAATCATTCCAGAATACATCCGGTCTTATCTAGCCTGGTTACTGGCGTGACTGAGATCATTTTCCTTGTCGGATTTTACACTCTTGCCTAGGGCTATCACAAATTTTAAACAATCACAAACAGATTTTACGACCATGCACCAGCAGGTTTCGAATACGCGACTATCGCAACAGTTGGAGGACCGTCCTGTCGCCTTTGCCACTACGCCACCCAGCCGGTGAAATATTTTTTATATGAAATATAAATTTATGTCGCTTAAAAACATATTATAGAAAATGCTAAAAGATAATATCACGAATAAACTAAAAGAGTTCAGATATATTGATGAATAAAATTTTTAAAACACAGTAATTTTGTAACCCTAAATTATATATATTACAATTTTAATTAGTAAGTGTCTTTTTAAAATGGTTTCATTTAATAAATGACAGATATATCACTACATAGTATAAAACAAAGTCGCCTTTTCTGTCCCTATATCCCTATGTGCGCTTAAATCTTTAAAACTACGCAACGGATTTTGATGCGGTTTTTTTCAATAGATAGAGTGATTCAAGAGGAAGGTTTATATGTATAATACATGCATAATGTATTAAGGCAACATTGCTAATTTTAGAGGTTTCTAACGTGATGTCGTAAATTAACCTATTTTTCTATGCTTATTTAGCAATTAGCAAAAACGCTGCCTAACCCTACGAGTTAGATCAAATTAATGTACTACAGTATTGTACACCATAAAAAGGTCTACAAAAAAGTCCGCGATGGTATATGTTTATCTTTTAGTGATAACCCACATTAACCATTTTTATTGTTTACTTTCTACGTGAGAAAATGGCTTATTTACGAAGCTATTTTAAGCAATACGGCATTAATCCTTATCGAATTAAGTACCTTAAATACTGTGTGCAATTATTATAGATCAATATGGTTACATCCTTACAGCATGTAAATTAAACAAATATTTTCGGAGATATTACAAATTTAAAATTTGCGGTTAAAAATGTGTAATGTAATAAAAATTGTATGAATTTAGATATTCCAAAGATAGCAGGAAATCTTCGTAGTAAGTATAGGGGAAGAGGAATTGTTTTACTCCAAATTTAATGCGTGCAGGCCAAGGGCAGTAATGAATGAACCAAAAATACTGGATCGATTTTAATCATGTTTTCATTGAGTGACATAGGCATATATATTTTATGCCCGTGCAAAGTCGGAGCGGGCCGCTATGTTTTTATATACAACGTTCATATTTTTTCTGTAGTGTATTTAATTTAGTATCAGCATTGCACCCGTGCGAAGCCGGGGCGGGTCGCTAGTTAGTTTATAAAAAAAAGCAGCGTCAGTAAATTTTACCAAATATTGAGGAACAAAAGTCAGAGTTTCAATATTTATTATACAATTCTAATAGATGATTAATATTATTAAACGTTTAACTAAATATCTCAAGGATAACGTATTGTTTTAAATAATTGACTTGTTATCAATATTTAGTTTAAGAATAAGAAATACCTATTTTTCAGTTAATTTTAGACGAAACAAACAAACCCTTATACTAGTTTCTGCAGATTGTTTCCTCGGTATGAAAAGTTTGTTTAATATATAGGCATTTAACAAAAAAACAGCGTAAATTTTTAATATAATGGTATCATGTTCCTACGGTTATACTAGTATTTGATGAATATAATAATGTTTTATTATATTGATCAAGATTTAAATAGCTGGTGGGCTTTATATTCATTGATTAGCTTCAACAATAATATTATTTTATTTCCCAAACTTAGTTATGCCCTCAAATGGTGTATTAAATCGTATGTGGGTAAGGGGGTCTATTAAAATATAATACATTTCTAAAATAATTACGAATTACTGCGGAAGCTGCTACCGTCATAAACACCAGGCATATGGTTTTGTTGTTATTTATTGGACCTTAAAATAATAATTAAAATGCCTCTATATATATTATAATATAGTACATAATTTGATAACATAAAGTTGTTTCTGTTTTTGTATTTATTTTGTATTAGTTATTATTTCATTAAAATATGGCTTAATTTCAGTAGTAATATTTTTTGAAGTGCTGAAGTTAGATATTATGTTATGTTAGACGTATATGTTTCCGATGAATTTGTTTCTCATTGGAAAACAATTTATCACAATTATCAATATTTAATGATACCTAATGCAATTTTGTTTTGAAAAACTTAATTTAAAATTAACATTTTTAACAAAAATATTGAACCAACTTCAAAAAATAAATAAAGAACCCACAACTTAAACTTTACAATATTATTTTAACTACTACACATATACTTGCTATACTTATACTTTTTGCTAAAAAATATTTTTCTCTTTTTAGTGTTAGATATTTACTCAATAAATTACGCAGATATATTATTAAATATTACAATGGCTAGGCTAAGTAGGTGCAGCCCGTATAAGGAAAAATAGGAATAAAGAAGCAACGATCGAAAATAAGGAACGCTTCTGGCCTAGAGGTCCATCGTAAGTGATTTGGCAAATGTTCGAACTAACCAACAACAAAAAGTTATTATCCTCGTCGGGAATCGAACCTGAGACCGCCGTTAGTAAGCTAAGCGCTCTATCATCTAGCTCATTACATCATAGAAGCACTTCTCTACAAGATTTCTACAAGGTCTTATATGTTCTAGTTGGTACTTAAAAAACAAACTAGGTAGTTTTGCACTGAACAACTTCCGATTTTCCGTCACATCAACTCAGAAATAATATTATAACAAAATATTTGATTATTTCTGATAAAAAATATGTGAAAACTTTGTACGATCCTTCGAAATTTGGGCGTTTCCTTCGATTCATTAGACTGTCGGATTATTAGTTCGTGAATTATAGCCTTTTGAATGAAGCAACTTTTGTTCTTGTGAAAAAATGGATGAAAAGGAATTTCGCGTGTTGATAAAATATTGCTTGTTGAAGGGAAAAAATACAGTTGAAGCGAAAATTTAGCTTGATGTCGAGTTTCCTGACACTGCCCCAGGAAAATCAAACATCAAAGCTTGGTACGCTAAGTTTAAACGTGGTGAAAAGAGCACCGACGACGGTGAACGCAGTGTACACCCAAAAGAGGCTGTTACCGACGGAAACATTAAAAAAATCCACAAAATGATTTTGAATGATCGTAAATTAAAATTGCATAAAATAGCAGACACTCTAAAGTTATCTACTGAACGTGTATATCATATCATTCACGAATATTTGGGTATGAGAAAGCTCTGTGCAAAGTAGGTGTCGCGCGAGCTCTCTTTTGACCAAAAACAACGATGAGTTGATAATACGGAGCAGTGTTTGAAGAAAATCAAGCTTAATATACTCGAGTTTCGCTATCGAGTCGATATGTGACAATGGATTAAACATGACTCCATCATTTCACTCCGAAATCCAATCGAGAGTCATCCGAGTGGATTGCACACGATGAACCCGCTCTAAAGCGTGGGAAAACGCAACAGTCGGCTGGCAAGGTTATGGAGTCTGTATTTTGGGACGCGCATGGGATAATTTTCGTTGACTGCAACAATTACATCGCGTTATTGGACTCTTTGAAGGACGAAATCGCCGAAAAACGGCAGCATTTGAAGAAAAAAGCCCTGCTTCACCAAGACAATGCACCATGTCACAAGTCAATGAAAACGATGGCAAAAATCCATAAATTGGGCTTCGAATTGTTTCGTCATCCACCGTATTCTCCAGATCTGGCTTCCAGCGACTATTTCCTGTTCTCAGATCTCAAAACAATACCCGCTGGGAAGAAAATTTCGTCGATTGAAGAGGTGATCGCCGAAACTGAGGCCAATTTTGAAGCAAAGGACAAATCGTACTACAAAAATGGTATCGGAAAGTTGGAGGGTCGCTATAATCACCCTTAAAGGGAATTATGTTGAAAGAAAAAAGCTAATTTTTCCAAACAAATGTGTTTTACCATGGTAAGCCGGGGATATTTCAGTTGACCTGTTATATATTAGATATAAATCTAGGTAAGCCTAAATTCAGCACATTTTTATCAAGGTCGCGTCTAGGACGACAGAACCAAAATGTTAAAAGTCACTTGAATGAAACTAGTAGAACCGAAGATAATAACTAATAGTACACGACTGAAACAGTAACTAGAAAAAAGTAGTAAAATCAGTTAAACCAAAGATAGCGACTGAAATAGTCGACAGTAAAGAATAGTCAATTATTAAACAGTCAATAGTTAATTTCAGTCAAAAGTTCCCAACGCTAGTCATAATTTTATACATATTTTTATTTTATGTTTTCTAATGAATTTTTACTGATAGTATATGGAATAGCAACAGAAACTTACTGGAATTAATTATATGTTCATAAGCTAACTTGATTGCCAATAAAGGAATTCGCTTTTTTCATAAGGTTCCCAGTTTCCCTTTTCATCATAACTAGATCTGATTCATTTCCCTGTAGTCTAACTACAGACCTATTGGAGACCTAAATAAATGAATTCTAATTAATTAAGTATGATTACTCCTTAGCCTAAGGAACATCTAGTCAATGTGATTAAAACATGTATTTCATTAATGTTACGCATATTTTACGCAAATGCTAAATATAAATGAATAATCGGCATTTAAACCATACCCAACGTCGTTGAACTGAAATATAACGCGCTTCCGAAATATCCGCAAGGAAGACGACGGAAAAAATGCTAACACAAACAAAGAGCGTAACTTTTATATTTTTGTACGTGGTATATCTCGACGGAGACGGCTTTTCAAACAAATTGCCAACATTTTACAGCAATAGTATACAAACGCGAAACAGCTTTTGTTTACAATGCTGTCTCATCCAGTGAAGGCGCAGAATCATCTTTCGCAGTGGCATTTGCTTAATATTTAATATCTCGATTTTAACAAAATATTTTTCGCTTTCTATTATCACATGCACATATATCTAAATAAGGCAAAAAATCTATATTTTTAGAAACTAAAATAATATATTAAGACAATAAGGGCGATATAATGAACACGTAAGTATTAAAGGACATATATATACAAGAAGGATGTGAACTGTACTAGGTGGTACCTTAATTTATCTTATTTTGTTTCATTTATGTTAATTCGTTTATTTAATAGAATTGTTTAATTTAACAAATTTTAAAACTAAAATGGCTAAATTGAGTCCCTATATATTCAGTAGCCAAATTTAAAAAAAAACGTCAATTTGTCGATGTTTTAACTGTCTCCTGTTACACTCTCTTCATCATATGATATATAGATATAAACAAATTTCTAAAAACTTTTTAATGCTATTTTGTACAAACCTTGTCCTGATAATAAAGAACAGAACAAAAAAGAAGCCGTCTAATATATGTGACAACATGATAACAACAAAATTTCCGCCAAAACTCATGGGAATTAAAGAACATATGAAATATTACTGAATAAAATTTGTTAGTGCAACAAACAAATCATAAAACATATAATCAATGTTTAATAGCACACAAAAAAGCCGGAATACAAAATTAGAAATCCGTAATTATTATTAGCCCAATAGAAAAGAAAAAACGACGCCTTTCCTTTAATTAAAATACTCCTGTTAATTTTAATGTAGCTTAATTAAATTTTAAACCAATTCCACGCTCTTTACATTTCAAAAGGGGCATAATTTAATTTTGATATACAAATACGTATATATATCGTCATAATTAATTTAATTTATACGGAATTATTTATTTATCTTCATTATGAATATTAATAGGATTTAATTTAATGTAATTTTAAATAAAATAACACAAACGTACTTTTAACTCAGCCTATGAAATTCATAAATACTCCAGAGCGATGAGGTTAAAAATATTATCGATAGAATTTAAAATAAACAGTATTACTTTTATTACATTGTTACTAGTGGGACCTATCGACGATATCTTAGTCTTTAGTGTATTAATATTTATGTATTAGCACATATTAAATACACCTCACAATATTTCACTACACAAGATCAAATCGTTTAATTCATTTGGGATCAGTGTCCTGTTCTGGTGTTATCCGAAAGTTGTATTACAGCGATATTTACATGAAAACAGATTATGTCTCCTTGCAATTCTCTTGATTGACATTCGATATCTGAAGGTCTAGGTATAAGTATACCTACAACGCTTCTCAGGATTCTGTTCTGGAAAACTTGTATTGTATTAATATTAGTGTGAAAAATACTGAGAAGCATTGTAGATCTACCGAGATACCTCAGGACTGATTATATCAAAAATAATATTATTTCAATATAAATAATATAATATAAATAATACTATTTATTTAAAAGAACAGTTTAATTTAACAAATGGTAAAACTAAAATGGCTAAATTGGGTCCCTTTATACTCAGTGCCCAAATTTAAAAAAAACCTCAAATTGTCGATGTTCTAACTGTCTTCTGTGACACTCTCTTCATCATATGATATAGAGATATAAAAAAATTTCTAAAAACTTTTTAATGCTATTATAATTAATAAAAATATTAAACAGTATTACTTTTATTTTCATTACATTGTTACTAGTGGGACCTATCGACGGTATCTTAGTCTCTAGTGTATTAATATTTATGTATTAGCACATATTAAATGCACCTCACAATATTTCACTACACAAGATCAAATGGTTTAATTCATTTGGGATCAGTGTCCTGTTCTGGTGTTATCCGATAGTTATATTACAGTGATATTTACATGAACATAGATTATGTCTCCTTGCAATTCTCTTGATTGTCATTCGATATCTGAAGGTCTCGGTATAAGTATACCTACAACGCTTCTCAGGATTCTGTTCTGGAAAACTTGTATTGTATTAATATTAGTGTGAAAAATACTGAGAAGCATTGTAGATCTACCGAGATACCTCAGGACTGATTATATCAAAAATAATATTATTTCAATATAAATAATATAATATAAATAATACTATTTATTTAAAAGAACAGTTTAATTTAACAAATGGTAAAACTAAAATGGCTAAATTGAGTCCCTTTATACTCAGTACCCAAATTTAAAAAAAAACCTCAAATTGTCGATGTTCTAACTGTCTTCTGTGACACTCTCTTGATCATATGATATAAAGATATAAAAAAATTTCTAAAAACTTTTTAATGCTATTATAATTAATAAAAATATTAAACAGTATTACTTTTATTTTCATTACATTGTTACTAGTGGGACCTATCGATGGTATCTTAGTCTCTAGTGTATTAATATTTATGCATTAGCACATATTAAATGCACCTCACAATATTTCACTACACTAGATCAAATGGTTTAATTCATTTGGGATCAGTGTCCTGTTCTGGTGTTATCCGAAAGTTATATTACAGTGATATTTACATGAAAATAGATTATGTCTCCTTGCAATTCTCTTGATTGACATTAGATATCTGAAGGTCTCGGTGTAAGTATACCTACAACGGTTCTCAGGATTTTGTTCTGGAAAACTTGTATTGTATTAATATTAGTGTGAAAAATACAGAGAAGCATTGTAGATCTACCGAGATACCACAGGACTGATTATATCAAAAATAATACTATTTCAATATAAAAATGTACTGAACAGTGGAACATTATTACGTCTGACTCTGACTGAAATAACCAAGGAAAGGTGTAATTAACGTATCATTTTATGTCTGAGTGAACTGATATAAGTGCACTTATAAGTACATTCAAAACCGTATTATTTTTTACGTCAAATATATATCCACAAATAATAAAATTTGCTTTATCACGCCATAATCTCAATTACCAAATTTATTTTTAAATACATGAAAGAATCTACTCCAGCGAGCACTTTGATTATAAGCAAACATCCGCTAAAATTCTTTTATATACACCAATAATTTAGTTTGATTTAAAAAATTACTTAATTAATTTCCTGCTAATGTAGATTATTTTAACAGTTTATTATATATAGTTAATAATGTTTAATTTTTAGAACGGACCATTTTATACATAAATACTATCACAAGTAACATTAAACATATGGCGTTTATTAACAAAGAACCTAAATGAAACGAGCTAGTCCCTGAAGCCATTTAACAAAAAACAAGGGTCAGAGTACAGTTAAACTGTAGAACTAGAGATGCTATTTTAATATTTCATATTACTTGAGAACAAAACCGAAACCTTCCAAAAAGTTATTGTCGGTACCGCATTTTTAGGGGACAAAGAAAATGTCGGTATATTACCTCAAAACCAGTAAAGCCAATAAATTATTTACTGGAACCTTTGAGCTAATTTGATACAACACATCGTTAAAAAATATCCATTTGACAGATGGGAAGAGTACTTTTCTTTTCTATTCGTATTTGCAACTGTATTTCGTATTAAAGTCGACATTCTAGGCATGTTATTCTCCAGATCTAGATCTTCTGGCTGATGGCTCTTCTCACACTACAAGAAATATTTTTTTAGAAAACCGTAATAGTTACAGTGAAATGGTATTTTAAATGTCTAACCCTACAAAGAAGGAATCAACAAATTGGAAGATAGTTACAATGAGAATAGTAAAATGCCGACTAGGTTGGAGTGGTGGTAAAGGCGACAGGGCGATCCACCTACTTTGCGATAGTGGCGGGTCGAATCCTGCCGGGACATGGTCGTAAATATATGTTTATGATTGTTTAATATTTGTGATTGTGTAAAGGCAAGAGTGTAATATCCGACAAGGAAAATCACTAGAGTAACCAGGCTGGGTAAGACCGGATGTCTTCTGGGATGATTTCCAAGTTGGTCACTCGCCAGTCAGTAGGCTTAATGCCGAGGATCGTGGTTCGGAGTCCACGTTAAAATGTATGTCCAGCCCAGATAAACTCTCGTTGGTAAATAGGTGGCTTTAAATATATTTAATAAATAAATATATATGTATATATATTATAATTCTACTTTTAACTTATTGAGCATCCTAATCTATATACGACAAGTTTTATTTCTTATAATTATTAGAAAGTCATACCGATAAACATTGCGTTTTTTAAAGTGTTGTTTACGCCTTATCAACAATCATGATCGGTGGACTTGATTCTTGATGGTTTTTTAATTAATTATAAAAGAGTAGGTTACTGCAACTAATACTAATACTAATTTATGACCGTATTTGTATATCGTTGGAACGTTAATTAAATTTTAAAATAATTTCCAGTAACAAAGTTATTTCTATAAAATATATATTATTTAAAGTTTATTTTATCAATGTTTACTGTTGTGTAATTGATTTTATATAGCAACGTCAAGTGTTTAAAAAACAGATCGGTATTAATTTAGCCGCTCTTGTTGTTATCGTTTTACGAGAGTGTTTTAGGCATTTTTTGAAGTGGACATATATTCCGGTAATTTATTTTAATTCTGTCTCGATAGTCTGACCATCTATTTAAATAACAGTAATATTTAAGTACTAGCAAACATTGCTTGATGACTAGGGAATAAATATAAAATCAAATGTGAATTGCAAAAAAATTAACAAAAAAATATAGCTTATATTTAAGTTACAGTTAAGTTAATTAAACAAAACCTCCGTTTGTTTGCCGGCTTGGTGGCACAGTGGTAAAGGCTATAGGAAGATCCTCCTACTGTTGCGATAGCCGCGGGTTCAAATCCTGCTGAGGCATGGTCGTACATTTATATTTGTGATTGTTTAAAATTTGTGAATGTTCTAGACTAGAGTGAAAAATTCGACAAGGAAAGTGATCCCAGTCACGCCAGTAACCCGTAAATTGATAAAAAGATACTTTAAAATATATATAAAAAAAAACCTGTGTTTTGTTGGTAATTTTATTTTTATATGTCACAAAATCACTTCAAAGTGATCAGTTGGTTGCAGTTAAAATGATATTGTAACTAGATAAATAGGTTTAGGTAGGTTTTAAGGTAAGTTGTGTATATATAGTGGAATATAAAATACATGTAGTAGATAGGTTAAATAAGATTTTTGTTTAATTTTGTTTAGTTATTACAACGATTATTATGTACATATTTTAATTTAAAATGTTTCTCTTCTGCGTTAAAAATCATTATCGTTTAATTTCTAGTGAGTTCCTTATTTATTTTTTGAAGTCGGTTCAATTCTTTTGTTAAAGATGTTTTACTTTTCTGTTTTTAGTGTTAGATATTTATTCGTTCCCCTCGATTTTCCCTCCCTGTCCCCAACAGATCCTGATTTGGTTACAATGAGACCATATGATAAGTACTCTTTCGAATAAAGAAAATATTTTGAAAATCGACCCACAATTGACAGATTAATCGGCGAACAAACATTAAAATATATATGTATATATGTATGAACCGAACTTGTAGTGGTATGCGAACAATCTACCAGAAAATAATTACATTTGATCAGATATTGTGTTCTTTTATATGAATTTTAACAAGCAATTACAAATTTAAACTATATAACTCTAATTTTATAATGAGGTCCCAACCTGTAACTATAACATCAACAGAGCTCGCCTGATCGCCTTGACTGCTGAAATACAAATTGGTTCTATTTTGCACTGTTAAATTATCAATTTCAAGAACTATTTGTTTGTTAGCAAATACTTATTTTAGCTTATTTTTACTTTTTAACCAGTATGAGACACAAGTTACACTGAAAGAGTTCCTTGTTCCTTAAGGAGATCTAAGAATTGACTCCATTTTCTCTTAAACCTGATATGGCCAGCGTGTAAGATAAGGCTTTCTATTTAAGTAATTCAATGTGAATTCTCGAAGACTTTGCAAGGTATAAAAAAGAGTCCTTATTAGTTCTCACTAATGGTCTTCACAATTACTGGATGTCAATTTGGCTCTCTTATATTCTTAACACAATATCTCTCAAATCTGTTCTTCAGTGTATCATTACTTGACCTAAATGTGTTAATAAGAAATATTTAAAAACAATTTCCTTCTAAGTTTGTAATCAGAATACCCATTTTACAATACCCTGTTGCACAAAAAAGATATATTAGCACAAAATACATAGAGAAAAGGATGTATATTTAAGAACATTATATTGTAGAACATTATATAGTATTACGTGCCATCTTGGTTATATGACGTTTAGCCCAGTTTCGCTTTAACCATTGTGTTGTGTAAGCGTCCAAATTTTATTATGAAATAGTGACAATATTTATTGAATATAATTGTTCCATCATTACTACTCAGCGGAAATTGCGTCAGTGGTAGCGGGACTTTTGTCCCACGTTGGATAAAATTGATTGGCACAAAAACCAAAAGCTAAAAGAAGTTTGATTTTAAAGGTACTGAAAATTATGGAAAGAAAAAAATACGAATTTAACCACAAAACATTAATTATTTTTGGACCATATGTAAATCAAGTTATGGAAATTGCCCAAAAAGCTTTACGTGGAAAACCTTTGGATTTTGATGCGGTTTTTTTCAATAGATAGAGTGATTCAAGAGGAAGGTTTATATGTATAATACATGCATAATATACTAAGTTAACATTGCTAATTTTAGAGGTTTCTAACGTGATGTCGTAAATTAACCTATTTTTTTAGGCTTATTTAGCAATTAGCAAAAACGCTGCCTAACCCTACGAGTTAGATCAAATTAATGTACTACAGTATTGTACACCATAAAAAGGTCTACAAAAATGTCCGCGATGGTATATGTTTATCTTTTAGGGATAACCCACATTAACCATTTTTATTGTTTACTTTCTACGTGAGAAAATGGCTTATTTACGAAGCTATTTTAAGCAATACGGCATTAATCCTTATCGAATTAAGTACCTTAAATACAGTGTGCAATTAATATAGATCAGTATGGTTCCTTACAGCATGTAAATTAAACAAATATTTTCGGAGATATTACAAATTTAAAATTTGCGTTTAAAAATGTGTAATGTAATAAAAATTGTATGAATTTAGATATTCCTAAGATAGCAGGAAATCTTCATAGTAAGTATAGGGGAAGAGGAATTGTTTTACTCCAAATTTAATGCGTGCAGGCCAAGGGCAGTAATGAATGAACCAAAAATACTGGATCGATTTTAATCATGTTTTCATTGAGTGACATAGGCATATATATTTTATGTCCGTGCAAAGTCAGAGCGGGCCGCTATGTTTTTATATACAACGTTCATATTTTTTCTGTAGTGTATTTAATTTAGTATCAGCATTGCACCCGTGCGAAGCCGTGGCGGGTCGCTAGTTAAAAATATTTTTAATATAATATTGACTAATAATATTAAACCAATAGTCAGCATAGTTGACCCAGTGGTCAAGGCCACCGGACGGTTCTCCTACTGTTGCGATTGTCTCGGATTTGAATCCTGCTGGGGCACGAATGTACTTTATGTTTATGATTGTAATTGTAAATATCTTTACAGGCAACAGTGAAAAATCCGAGAAGGAATAACCATCTCAGTCAGACCAGTAACCAGTGTTGTGTAAGACTAGATGTCCTCTGGAATGGTCTCTAAGTTGGTCACTGGCCAGTCTGTAGGATTAATGCCGATGACTGTGGTTCGGAGTCCACGTTAATTAGTAGGTCTAGTCCAGATAAACCCTCGTTGGTAAAAAGGAGACTTTAAAATACATAAATAATTGTGTAAAAGAGTACTGCCATTTTTCTAGTTTTTTCATTAGAAAAAGTTTACGACTGCTCTAATTACCGTCGAACTCAAATAACCAATGCAGACAGGATGTAAACAACCGTTGTTAATAAAAACTTCGCAAAATCACGTACCTATTCCCGGGATAAAAAATTTGTTTCGAATCAAATATCTCTTTCTGAGGTAACAAGTAAACAAGCGCGGCGATGCAGTTTCGCATTAACGTTGGCAACTTGAATAACGTGCATCCTCAATATCGGTCAATGGCCGTTAGCGATCCTGAACTTCTATATTTGCCGTTGAAAGTTTCCGCAGTTCGAATCTTGTTTTCTATTATATTAAAATGCCCTCGAGCGATGCCGCCAACTTCTTTTATTACCGAAAAACTAATTAAACTCGAATAGAATATATTTGTGAACTTTGGAAGTTTGCGTTTTTGTCCGCGGCGGAAACTATCGAAAGCTGCGATTAACTATTCAGGTAAGAATGGGCTACAAATTAAAATAAAACTTTATCAGACCGAAATAACTTTTGTTACAGACGAGCGGGAGCTATGAAAAGTTTTTCATTACCCAAATTCAATCGACAGTTCCTAGCTGGTGGATTCCGAAACGTCTTTTTGTTACATTTTATGCGGCAGGTTACTTGCTTATGAACATGAAAGGCCTCTTTCCTTTGTCATATTAGCTCTGAGATAAGAAAATATAGTACGATCATATATATTCAAAATATTCTTATGGGAATATATATATATTCAGCATAATTTCAATTTTATTTTAATGTATTTATTATATTGGCACTTTTCATTGCCGACTAACTTAATATACAGTGGTCCTTCATTCCATCCTTTCTTAATCTCTAGTGTAGTAATGTTTATGTACTAACATTGATGGTTTTCTACAAAATTAATTTTGTTACACTACTTTGTTACACTAACATTGTTCGTGTTTCAAATACTTATATAGTAATATTGTGTGTAATTTGTTTTAGTTGCCAACTTTTGGTGCAAAATTTCTATTCCTGTTAGGCATGTTTATACACAAGATCCAAGATTTTGATTGTTTTAAATCTGTTTTATGTTCTGGTGTTATCCAAAAGTTGTACAATTTCGATGTTAACATAAGAATGGAGTATGTTCTCATGTCTCCATGCAATTCTCCTGATTTCCTGAGCGACAATCGGTATCTGATGGTCTCGGTGTAACTAATTAGTTATGGAGTACCTGAGTGCTCCTACAATACTTCTTAGGACTTTGCTCTGGAAAACTTGTATTTATATTACTTTTAGTGGAACATTCACGTAATTGAATTCCGTATGTCCATATTGTTTTCAATACTTGTGTGTATATTTTCAATTTATTATATACTGATAATTTTCTACCAATTAATCAATAAATTTAACGCCAATTCTTTCATTCTCTTTTTTACATGTTTTTTCCAGTGAAGTTTTGTACCAACATTCATTGCAGCAACAGAGCAGCTACTTTTGTTAATGCTGCATGTGGTAAATGTGCTTCATATGGAAGAACTTCTTTCTGCCTTGAACTGTTTGTCCGAGTATTGTCATACAAGAAAGACTTGTCTTTGTGATTGACTATTATTGATAATATTGGCAACAATACAATGTTCTAAATGCTCCACTGACGTTCATTTAGCTTCAGCAGCTTGAAAGGCACTTCACCTTGCTATGTGGATCTCCCTCCTGGAACAACCTGCGACTGTTTGGTCGTACCAAATTCACAGTAGATTTATTTTTGATGAACATTTACAACACGCAACAGACAACTATTTTTGTCTAATAAACAGTGACACCATCGCAGTTTGAAATTGCATTTTAAATCAATTTGTGTGGAAGCAAGTTTTTTCCTTTCAGTTCATTCCCATCATTTTAAGCGACTGAAAATACTTAAGTCATCAATTTCAAAACTTTCTAAAAGATTATTGACCATTTTAACTAAATTTGGATCACTAAATTTTGCGACGTAATATTGCTGTCCTTCTGAAGAACGCATCAGGTATTCTAGATTGACTAGTTTTAGTTTGGTTAATGAGTTTGATTGATTAACATTGTCAAATTTAAATTGGTTGCATGTAAATTAGTTTTTAGATTTATTAGGTAACATATTTTATATATTTATAATATTTATACTTTGTGTATATGTAAACTTATTTTTGGTAATATTTTTCAAAGAATTATATGATTTTATAAAATTATCTGAATAATATTAGGATAGTAGGATTTTCAATAAAGATGAGTCGATGTTGATATAAAATACGTAAACTAGAAAAATAAGATTAAATAATCTAGGAAAAATATGCTTGACATATTAATGAAAATAATGTTTGCATATCAAAAAAAAAGAAAACAGTCTAGAATCCTTCCGTGTCAAAACTAAAATCAAAAGAACGACGACTGTGTTGTTATTTATATTTACTTGCAATCTCACTTGCAACCAACGCTTCAATAGTATGAAAGTGGTTGACCTCTAAGTATTTATATATTAAAAAATTAAGAAAACTGGTTAAAACTTGCTGAGGCTTGACTTTAATAAATATGTGAAAGCAGAGCAGTCGTGGCCGAGCGGTTAAGGCGTCTGACTAGAAATCAGATTCCCTCTGGGAGCGTAGGTTCGAATCCTACCGACTGCGAAAAACCTTTTTTGTCTATATTTTTATATTTCAAAATAACATTATTGCTGTTCAAAAGTCCTTCTAAACTCGAGAAGGGGTGAACTGATTTGGCTAATTTTGCTTCTCTTCTTTTTGTTTTCACCGGCTATATGTTTTTGTTATTGTTTGAAAATCAATTGTTAAATAACATGGAGTAACCATCAGCTATTATTATGGACTATGCACCATATCGTAGTACACTGGTGGAGAAAATCCCAACAATAGCATCAACAAAGGCTGTAATGAAACTAAAGACTCAACTATTTCAAATCGTTGCTAGGTAAATATAAACAAAAAGTTTCATTGCGTTTTCTGCAATTTACTTTTTTTAGAAATAAGCTCGAAAAAAGATATATTGTAGGTCAGATAGCTGAACAATCTGGCCACATACTATTACGACTTCCTCCCAATCACTGAATATTCAATTCAATATGGTTGATATGGGATGTATGATCGTCGAGACGGATATTCCCTCAAAGACTGTTTGGATATGTGGAAGGAAGCATTGTTAACTATAGACCTTCGGTTTGGATTAACTTAATAAGATATACAGGGGAAGAATAATGTTAGAATATATGTATTCATCCTCCCGAATACTAACTGTTTTGTAGATATAGCATTAAGACAAATTCAGTGATTAATTTTATTAAAAAAAATGGTGTACACAGTTAGTAGCAGAAGAAATAAAAAATATGATGATGTCAAGATGACTTGACAGGTAAATACACCATCGAAGGAAACAAGAACTAAGCGTAAAAAGGTAAATGTGCTCTCTAATTAAAGTAAAATACATTACTTTGATATATAAATGTTAATTAGGTAGTTTAGGCCTCTAGGGGATACCACTGTATAAAAAAAGTGCCTAGAACTCTACCTCATGGGTGGTATGGAAAAGAGTTCAATGTAAATAAAACAACTCTAACCTACAAACTATTATACCCGTGTTCTTAGTTGTACCTTTAAGTCCTTCGATAATATAATATAGTAGATGTTATGTAAAAATGCTATAATGTTAAAATAATGTATTATAATCAAGAATTATTTACTTTATCCCTATTTACATTCACTTGTGTCCACTTAAAATTAATATATGTTCTACCAAACGAAACAAGCATTCAAAAAATTGCATTTTGATATGCCGTGTTAAGTTATCACATTAATTAATACCTAGATTATTGTGAAGTATCTTGTGAAGGCTATTGTCTGAGAAAATTACTGCACTCTTCTATTTCTGATACTAGCTCATTTATTTTGTGATGATTTTAAGTTTCGTAATTTTTTGTTTTATTTTTCCAATTTTATCACCTTCTTTTCGATTTCGATTGCGCAAAAGTAACTTTCTAATACCGCTCACTTTATCTCGGCAAGAATCATGTTTATTCGGCCAAGTTGACGTTTTTATTAAGCTATTTTTCCTCTCGGTAGTTGGGACTTGCAAAGCATTTTCTTCCTCTAGTCAAATTACTTAAAGGCAAAGAATTCAATTCCCGGAAACACAGAGCAGTTTTATAGGTTGGCCAGACGAAAAATTAAAACTTTCTCGAATTTCTTGTCGGGGCTAAAACATTTTATTAAGAAAAGTTCGCCGGCAGAAACAATTTTAAGTTTCGTATTGTTGGCCGCGCTTTGCTTTCGATCCTCGGGGCGTTTGTTGGTTTTTAACTTTGCGAAATATCTGCATAGTTCTGCCGCCGTACCCATCGTAAAAATTAAGATTTTCATTAAGTACGTTGGGTTCGGGGGAATAATTCGTGAAATATTTTTAATTCCGGTTTATTGGGCTTGAAAAGTAATCTGAGAAGTTATTGTTTTGAAAATATTACAAAGTTACTTAATAAAATAATTTAACCTTAAAATATTTCGAAAATCATCACTGTACGAGGGTCACTATATATCGGGAATTGGCAACACTGTTGGCATGTGAGTCCATCCGACGGTTCCATCATAAAGTTTGACATTTTTGACGATATACGTACTTAGAACATTTTGTCGCACTGACGCTATTTGTTTATTTTGTATTTAGTTGAAGATATCGTCTCGGCAAAAAATGGAACTGAATCGTGAAAATTTTCGTGCGATGATTTTTTACGATTTTCGACGTGGATTATCTCAACAAGAATGCATCAATCAACTTGATTTGACTTTTGGCGATGAAGCTCCATTAAAAACCACCGTGTATCGCTGGTTTAGTGAATTCAATCGCGGTCGTAGTTTGCTGTCCGACGAGCTTCGTAAAGATCGTCCAAAATCGGCTGTTGTGCCAGAAATCATGGACGCTGTGTGCGAAATGATTAAGCAAGATCATTATGTCATCTACTGTAAAACTGCGGCATCTCTAAGTATTAGTTCCACCAGCATATATGCAATTTTACATGAACACTTAACAGTGCGAAAGTTATGGTCGCGTTGGATCCTATAGGATTTAACAATCGTTCAAAAAATGCTCATGTTAATCGGTTTAGAGAAATGCTTAAGATATTCAATCGTGGTGCTTTGAAAGACGTTTATAAAATCGTGACAGGTGACGAATGATGGATATAATCTTATGAGCCCGAAAGTAAGCAGCAGTCGACTTGTATGGGTGTTCCAAGATGAACGAAATCCAACAAAATTTGTTCGCGCACAAAGCTCTTTATGAAGAAAATGGTGGCCTGTTTCTTCGTCAAAACTGGTCATATTGTAACAGTCCCTCTAGAGGATCGTAGAACAGTAAATTCTGATTACTACAAAACCATTCGTTTGCCAGAAGTCTTCGGTGAAATAAGGAAAACAAAGAAGATACGCCGGATTGTTCTTCATCATCACAATGCGAGCTCTCACACATCGACATTTGTCTCGATGTGTGATTGTGTGACAAAAGACTATTTGATCACTGAAAACATCGAATTGATCGATCATCCGCCGCGCAGCCCTGATTTGGTACCCAATGACTTCTTTTTGTTCCCATCCGTGAAGAATAAACTGCGTGGTCAAGTCATCGTCCGAAGAAGCTACTGAAGCACTCAAAAATCATGTTTTGAAGATACCTCATTCGGAATGGAATAAATGCTTTGAAAATTGGTTTAAGCATATGCAAAAAAGTATCGATGTGGCGAGTACTTTGAAAAATAATAAAAATATATTCGCAGCTTAACTATTTTTTATATTTTATCGAATTTTTTTTTCTAAAATACAGACACAGACATGTAGCATACAAGGAAATCATAAATCGTTCCGAATGTTTATGGTACATAGAATGCCATCTCGTACTTTGATATTTTAGACCTTTTAACATTTGGATCGTTCAAGTGATTTTTAAGAAAGGGTTTGAAATTATATGATTGGCCATCGTTGCGAGTACTTATTAAGAGAAATAATTGCCATGAATGGCAACAGTGTTGATCTTTCTTCGGGGGTTGTATTTGTAAGGTGCGATCACGTTCTAGGGATGTTAGAACTTCACAAAAGTCCATTTTTAAAGACGCGACGGTCAGGGTCACTACGTTCTCATCGTCCAGTTTACTTTATTGTGTCTTATTCCGTCCAAGATGAGTTTCATCAAGTGGTGAGTTTGTTCACAAAGTATTCCAGTTTTCTCTTTTTATTTATCAATTATTATATATATATATATATATATATATATATATATATATATATATATATATATATATATATATATATATATATATATCATAATATATATATATATATATATATATATATATATATATACATATATACATATATACATATATATTAGAAAAAAGTAACTAACTTCGCAGTCGGTAGGATTCGAACCTACGCTCCCAGAGGGAATCTGATTTCTAGTCAGACGCCTTAACCGCTCGGCCACGACTGCTCTGCTTTTACACATTTATTACAATCTAACTTCAGCATTTACTGACCAGCTCTCTCAATTTTGTAGTAACTAAATTCGTAGAGATCAATTACATTCATATTTTTTGAATGTTTCTTTTTTTTAACAAAAGGAAATTCATGAATACCTCAGGCAGATGGCCGCGATTCGCTATGAAATTTTCGGCACTTTTCAAGGCATTCTTCATGACATCCTGCAGCATATGAGGCTGAATTTCTCTTAATTCGTGATGAATATTGTTTTATATAGAATTTTATATTACAGAATATTATATATATTATAGAATATTTAATAGAATAAGTCTGGTGCTATTAAATCCGGAGATCTGGCTGGCCATGCTAAATCGCCACTTCGCGAAATTAGTCATTCAATTATTGAACGGTTGAACGAGCTGTACATGCTGTAGCCCCAATCTTGCAGAAACCACATGTCCTCTAGTCCTTTCTCTTCCATTTCAGGCACAAGAAAATTTCGAGTCATGTCTTTGTACCGTTAAACAGTAACTGTAACTGCAACACCTTGATCATTTTCAAAAGAATAAGGATCAATGATGTCTCCAGCATGAATACCACACCATACAGTTGTTTTTAGCAGATACAATGATGTTTCATGAGTTAACTGAGGATTCTGTGTTCCCCAAAACAGACTGTTCTGTTTATTGACGTGAAGAAAATAGGCTTCATCGCTCATTATCAATTTAGACGAATTATCTTCAGTTTCACCAGACAGCCTACCATAGCCATATTTTCAGCGTTACGAGACCTCCGATGTCTTCCAGAACGAGGCCAGTTTGCTTTCGTACCGTACTGTCGAAAATTCGCTTGTAAACGATAAATTGTGGTTTTGTGAGGCATTGGACGGTTAGGATATTTTGACGAATGGTATACATGCTTTATCCGTATAGATACGCAAGTATATAATTTCATTAACACGCAATAAAATTATGTCGCAGTCGGTAGGATTCGAACCTACGCTCCCAGAGGGAATCTGATTTCTAGTCAGACGCCTTAACCGCTCGGCCACGACTGCTCTGCTTTCACATATTTATTAACCTCAGATTTCAGCATATATTGACCAGCTTTCTCAATTTTGTAATAAATAAATACGTAAAGGTCAACTACTTTCATACTTTTGCAACATTTCTTCGTTCATATTGCTCATTCAGGTAACCATAATTAACAACACCGTCGTCGTTCTTTCACAATTATTAAAATTTTATAATGAAATTGGCTTAACTGTTTTGACAATTACTAACCCCGCTAGATTTCTTCCTTTTGTTTCTCCTTCATGCACAACTGAAAATCGTTGAAAATTCCTATACTATTAAGTAAATTTTAAAATGAACACATAAGCATTTATAAAATTGTATCAACGATATTAAGTTTACGTATGTACAAAATATCGACAATATAAATAAAAAAGAAGAAATGTATTAAAAACTAAATTAAATTATAATTCATTTATGAGTAGCGTTGTAAACAATTATAATTTTGGAGGTGATGCAACCAACTTATCAACAATGGTTTGCTCAACCCAAGGAACTTTGAAAAAAATTTAATTTGGATTGGTACAAAATGACAATTTTGGAAGAAAAAGGTTTTATATGAAAAAATAACCTATTATTTTTACAGTTAGGTTTTTATTAAACCAGTTACAATGCGACGTGTTACCCTCACGAATTGTCAAATTATAAACTGAAGTAAAAATAAAGATCCTAAACACAAGTTTCCAAAAAATTGAAATATACATAACCAAGACATTGAAAAATTGAAGTTAACATATATTTTAATAACAGTATATTTTTGGAATTACTTACATTCAGAAAGTCACAAAATCTTGAGAACTGACTATGTTAATCTTACATAAATACAGCAGTCGTGGCCGAGCGGTTAAGGCGTCTGACTAGAAATCAGATTCCCTCTGGGAGCGTAGGTTCGAATCCTACCGACTGCGATTTTTTTCTATTAATTGTGAATAAACGAATGTTAAAAAAAGGAACAATAGCTTAAAATATTGTAATAATCATGGCGTTGACTTAATTGCTTTATTAATTTTGTCAACTATTAAAGTCACTTCATTTAATTTTGTATGATTCTTGTGTTACAGATACTAACGTTCACAATACACAGAATTTATAAATATACAATAGATATAAAAACTACAATGTTCACAGTTATGACTATATTTTATACAGTTACTTCTAGTGTTTAGACCTGACATTATACTGCCCAATCAATTTCAGAATAAAATATTTGGTTTAGAATAAAATTGCTTAAAACAAACTTATGCAATTATATGACAAATATACTAAAAACAAATTAAAAAATAATTCAATATAAATATAGCCAATTTTGAATATTTAACATGATCAATACATTCTTAAAATATACCAGAAATTCTTCTTCCTAAGTGAGAGTTATTTATCTGGTCTGAGCAGTTATATAAACTAAAAGAAATAATAAAAAGCTGTAAATCTTATGTTATCAATTTATTTCACACACTTTCTATTTCTATTAACTATATCTTTACTTTTGGTTTGATCTTTTGAACACTGTAATATCAGAATCTTTTAAGTATAGCGTGTACAAAGATGACCATTTTTTCATTTTACTATAGTCTTCAAGTAATTTCCATTTTTATATTATTTTACTTAAACATCCTTTTGGTTCCTTAGCAATCCAGATAATTAGTGTATAATGTAGTATATAACATTTTACTAATAACTCGGGGTATGAATTTTATATATACGGAAATAATAACATAATTTCATGTCATAGACACAAAATTAAAAAGGAACAAAAAAATCTAATTTAATGTAACTGTTTGGGCACGGTATCGACTTTAAATTGATTTTTATTTAGTTATTGCAACGATTGATTATTATGTACATATTTTATTTTAAAACACTTATTTTTTGGCCTCGACATTTTCAACCAGAGTTGACAAAAATATTAAGCAGCGATTTCAATGTTATCACATTTATCAGCGCCAAAACAACGTTTGCCGGTTTATAACCTCTTATTACCACTAATAGTTTGAAGAATTTTGCAGATATTTGACAACGGAATGACTTTTGCAGAGACTCATTCAGTTACGTGTTCGAACTGATCAAACAGCATTCTATCACTTTCTAAATTGAATAAAATGAGATGGAAAATATTGTCTGGTATTGAAACAAATTTACAAACTGCATTAAGAAATACATTATATATCTTGGTGACGTGGATTCACTGCTTTTTTGGATATACTATAAGTATAATACTAGTTTGATGTTTGTACAGGAAGATATCTTCTACATGTCATTACATAACATGAATCTCATCAAATAGTTATTGCCCATTGAACAGATTGTGGAATACCAAGAGAATAATAATTTTCAAAAATATGCTTCAAATGAAACATGCAGAACGAACCCAGAGGCCCACCCAGCATAAATACGTACAATAAACGAAGAAATGTACAAGTAATACAGCTAATGGTTTAGACATTTATCGCAGGCTAATCAATCAACCGGTCCCTAATCAGGTGTTTGTATACGGCGTTAATTTATCTCTTTAAAATTCACATTATACCGAATTATAGACCCATTACATTTATCTCGAACATCGACCTAGTTTTTAAAAGGGGTTTAAAGCTGCCGCATCGCATCCGACCCGCAAACTTATCCCTCGCTCTAATAAACTTCCGCCAACTTTGAAATATTGTAACTGCAGCTAAACACGCGTTAACTATTAATTAATTTATATCAAGTTGTGCGCCACAAATAACAATCTTTTGAAGTCGACGAAGCAGGTATAATTTCGTTCTGGCGAAACAATGGCCGAGCGAAAATGGGAATTATGATATAAGACAGCTTCGGGTTAATTTCGAATTCGTAGCGGCAAAGTTCTCGATAAATTGTTTTCCGCTGTAAAGCCGAAAAAGCAGACGGGGCAATCTTAATAATACAAAAATAGCTTTGAGGATCTCGTCTCGCTGGCGCGCATTTTTTTCCACAGAAAGCACTATTGCTTTATTATCTCCTCGATCGATTTGTCTAGAAGCTAATTCTTCTTGACGAATGCCGTGTTGTTGTCACTTTTTTCCCCAACTTTGTAGGTCACGAAAATAAGATACATAATAAAGGTACCGTTAATTAACTTTTCCTCTAACTATATATTTACCAATTAGGCATTGTTGAGTGTATCAAATTATATATCGAAATTAATATATTTTATTGCTATTTTATCAATTCAGGCTTATAAATTAATGTTGAAGCTTCACCGACAGCCGTCACTTTTCATTATGCGTCATTCCCTTGAAATGTTTTTCTTATAAATCTCTATTAATCTTTTTTTAATTAGAACTGACATGTATGTTAGAACATTGCTTCAGCAAGTGATCTCCTATGGAAACTTCTGATCTAAATCGAACCTAGATTTTGATATAGTTAGAAGAGTTCTAACTTATTCTAAAGACTGTTCTAACTAATTCTAAAGATTATCATATCTCACTCTATATGTCTGTTAATCAGTTCATATGTTAGTTTACGTCTGAGCCTACTGCTAAATACTGAATGCTACTCCACCCGTATTCTCCATATCTTGCTCCTTCTGATTACTACTTGTTCCTACATTATACTTGACCTGACTGAACAGCCCTTCACTTCTTATGAGTATACCAAAAATGGGAAGATTCGCGGATAGCCATACAAGATGCGTCCTTTCGAAATATGATCCGAAAATTGGTTGAAAGATGGGAAGAAATTACGGCAATCGATACTTATATCGGACAATACTTTGAACAAAATACAAGTTACCGATTTTTCACAATAAAACTTCAAATACTTTATCAAATACTTCAAATACTTACTTATGTTATTAAGAAAATGCAATGTAAACATCTGCTAAACCACCTAACATAACTGCTAAATTCGATAGATATAATTTCTCTTCATAAAATTACAGTTTTTCATTTAATATTCTTAAGTTACCCAGATATTAATTAAGAAACGCTCAAAATTGCATTCTTCTGTTGTTTCACTTAAGTAAATTGGTGCATTCTCGACACCTAAAACCTATTTTGACTCGATATTCAGTGCCGATAACACAGTTATCATTGCCAAATATGTGTCTCTTTCTATGGCAGTAGAAAAAATGTAAGCAGTCAACAAGTTGTACAAGTGGACTAGAGACTGGGAAATACAGCTTAATAGCTCCAAATCTGCCATGTTAATTTTGCGTTACGGCGAAATGAAGGAAACCTCTTTATATCACTTGACGGATGGCCGATTGCTTAAGCATAATTAGCTAAATAACTCGGAAACATCTCAACAGTAGTTCAAATCGACAACATCATGTTAGAGAAAAGGCAGAGCAGATTATACTTGAACAACTGTACTGGTCGGAAGATTGTCTCAACTTGGCCTAAAATCAACGATATTGGATCATAAGGTTTATCATAAAGCCAACTTGATCCCATGGGGTGCAAATATGGAGTTGCACTAAAACTTTAAACTAACCAAGTAATCCAACGTACCCAAAACAAAGTGCTATGATTAATTAATGATACTTATCGCTACGTAAGCGACAGAACGGTGCACGATGACCTCGAATTTAAATTGTTATACGAGTGGATCCAATAGTTCGCATGAAAACATGAAATAAAGTTGCTAAATCATCGCAGCGTGGAAGCGATACAGCGACTGGACAACACACAGACTGATTTCCTTTCTTGAGTTTGAAGCGAACCAAACCACAAGAACTTAACTTAAGTAGTTTAGTTTTATTTTAGTTTACGAAATGCAGACTGATATATTAATCCCGTACTCGCCTTACTTATGTATTGTAAGTACTACAGAAAAGTAATAATCTGTAAATTAAGATTAAGATTAAGTAGTACCTAATAGATCTAATGTAAGATGTAATTAATTAAAAAAATATATATTTCAAGGTCAAAAAATGATAAAGCGGCCGAATTCAAAGCAGTTTTTAGGCTTCAAATAAAACATCCCAAAACGAGTCAATATTTATATTGTGTTGATTTTTTAACGTCCGTTTTTTATTTCAATTGTCCCAACTTGCATAAAGACACTTACTAGTCAATTTATATTCCGCAACGTCGGAACAAACAAGTGAAATGCTCTATTCCAAACTCAAGCCACATAAATACTAAATTAATTCTCCGTCCTCTTCTTCCCCGTTTTCTTGTAGCTGATCCAATTTACATGATCTCGTGGCCTTGTTAGGACGAAATTGCAACAAGGAAAACAAAGGAACTAGCAGCACGCCGTAATATTATGTATAGAATATGGTTTTTCCTCATAGGAATTTAGTTTCGAGCGGCAGGTGTTTCCAACAAGATCTGATTGCCAATTAATGTTGTAAAACTTGCCATTTGAAGGCCTATTACAACAGCTGATGCGATTAAAAGTTATTATAATGAAGTATTATTATATGTTATGACAAATAACTATACACCAGTTTCGTTATATCACGAATTAGTATATTTTTAATTATTACAATATACAAAATATACATCCAGTGTTGCCAGTCGTACTATTTTTGCAATAGAACTACAACTTGAATTTGTTTTATTATAGCGTTGGGAACTATCGACTGAAAACAGTCGAAACAGTCGATAATCAAAAAACTAGTCACATCAAATGCACGGTTCGACAGTGTAAACCCATAATTACTCCGCATAAATCTAAATCAGCTTTATTATTTACAGATCTGTTGAATCTTTTTGATTTTACGCCAAATTGGGAATATCTTCCAATACAATTACTAACCAATACAATTCAAATACTTGAATTTGAATCTAACGTGATGAATGAACTGAAGCCTTACACAGTAAACTAAAAAAATATTATTCTTTTCTTCAAACTCTATTTTTCTGTTATAAACATATAATACTCCACATTTATTCCATATATACACCTTCAACTTTCTGGGAAGTGACAAAGATCATCAGCAATATAGTACTGAAAAATACTTAATCGAAATAATTACAGTATAAATTAATAATCAGATCTAAAACCAAGAAATCACATCAATCAAAAAACGATCAATTAGCACAACGTACTAAAACAGGAAGGTAAGTCCCAAGAAAGATGAAAGGTGTTTTCATTTTTCTTTTTGGGAACTTGGAATTATAAAACTTGCCAAAGGCTAAGTCTTTAGTTTGCACTGCAGTACTGTTGAATAATTGAACAATCCTCTGGGAATAGTTTATTGAGTTAAAATGAGAATATGTTCATCATTTATGTTGTCTATTTTTTCTAAGTTAAATTAAGTAATATTAAAACTCATATCTCAATATAAAAGGTGTGCAAATATATTGAAAATAGTTAACTCATATTGGATAGCTTATAACTTATACTCACCCTAAATTTTCAATGGCTTTTAACAGTGATGGTTAATATAATAATCTTGTTAATAAAAAGAGAGGCCTCAAACACTTGAATCTAGTGAATTTAAGGCGTTATTGGACCAAGATTCATTCCAAACTCAAAGGGAGCCCACTGTTATTCTGAGAGCAACTCAAAACATGATTTTTAACCGTCTCGACATCATGGGTATAGCTCTACAATAAATTAAAAAACTTCTTTAACGGTCAAACCGAATATCCATACCAAGAAATTAAAATTTTGAAACTACAGTTTGAGCTCACTCTAAACTAATTCACCTTAATCAACATATCACTAGTGAGACGTTAGCAATAATACTTGATATAATTTGGCTGAGCATTGGAGCACAACAATACTCTGCCACATGCCATATATATCAAGAAATTTCGAGACCCCAATGGAATGCTCTCTCTCATCTTCTGGATTCACCTGACATGACCCCATCCGACTATCCCTTGTTTCAGTCAGTGACCCGTCACCTGGCTAAAGAGCACTTAATTTTATTACAAAGAAGACAAAAGAATTGACAATTTCTTGTAACGTTTTAAATAGTATTATTAATCAAGTACCTTTTACGAATCTTTCTGAAGAGAACATCAAAGTTAACTCAATATATATACCCTATAAAATATAAGAGAAGGTTTGGGAAATTGAATGAAAATAAATATAGGTCGGGTATTTGTTCTACATTAGAAACTTTTTAAAATAATTAAAAAAATGAGGTCATCGTATATATCAAAATTAAGTCTAAAATATCAGTCCTGCTGATTCTTTACGCTTTCTGGCTATTTATACTTACACCTAGATAATTTATTAAATATTATATCTCAGTAACAGGTGATATTATAGCAAATCAAAACGAATGCTTCCATTCAAGGCCCGTAATGTATTTCGGTGCTCATAAAAGAAAGAGGCCTTTTTGAATTCAGGCATCACACCCGAGGAATGATAACGTGTCTGCAATATTAAAAGCTCAGGAATTCCGAGTCAGCTAAAATATAATTTGAAAGTTTCCCGTTTCTTCCTCTTTTTTTTATCTCGAGCGATAGACATGGGGCCGAGGGGGCGGGACTTAACTTGCTTATAAACTTTTCATCCCTAACCACTTTACATGTTGAAAGAAAAGTTAGGTTCCCGAAAAACAATTTTATTATTGACTTTTCAATTCTGCGCTGTCGTCACGGTAGATTTGGAGAAACGCAAATGTACAACCATAGGTTGAGCAACAACGATTTAGAATATTTCATATTAATTTTTATTTACATCACTACATAGTATAAAACAAAGTCGCCTTTTCTGTCCCTATATCCCCATGTGCGCTTAAATCTACGCAACGGATTTTGATGCGGTTTTTTTCAGTAGATAGAGTGATTCAAGAGGAAGGTTTATATGTATAATACATGCATAATATACTAAGGCAACAGTGCTAATTTTAGAGGTTTCTAACGTGATGTCGTAAATTAACCTATTTTTTTAGGCTTATTTAGCAATTAGCAAAAACGCTGCCTAACCCTACGAGTTAGATCAAATTAATGTACTACAGTATTGTACACCATAAAAAGGTCTACAAAAAAGTCCGCGATGGTATATGTTTATCTTTTAGGGATAACCCACATTAACCATTTTTATTGTTTACTTTTTACGTGAGAAAATGGCTTATTTACGAAGCTATTTTAAGCAATACGGCATTAATCCTTATCGAATTAAGTACCTTAAATACAGTGTGCAATTAATATAGATCAATATGGTTCCTTACAGCATGTAAATTAAACAAATATTTTCGGAGATATTACAAATTTAAAATTTGCGTTTAAAAATGTGTAATGTAATAAAAATTGTATGAATTTAGATATTCCAAAGATAGCAGGAAATCTTCATAGTAAGTATAGGGGAAGAGGAATTGTTTTACTCCAAATTTAATGCGTGCAGGCCAAGGGCAGTAATGAATGAACCAAAAATACTGGATCGATTTTAATCATGTTTTCATTGAGTGACATAGGCATATATATTTTATGCCCGTGCAAAGTCGGAGCGGTATTTAGATATTACAACGATTATTATGTACCTATTATATTTTGTTTGCTAAAGTGAAAATTGTTTTAAAAAAAAAAGTGTTGTAAAGTGACAATCGCATTCTTTTAAAAGCAATGTCTGGAAGTTTCTTTAAACCCATACATTGGTTATCTTTACACCACTTAAATCCTGTATTCACCCAGAAGTGTATGAAGGGATATTCTACATCCCTCAAATAACTACATATCTTCTGGCTTTTTATGGATACTTTTCAGACCAACAGTTTTCTCTGAAATAATTTTAGTAAATTATGTTTCGATTGAACTTGTTTCACCGTTTTTATCCATTTCGCATATTTGTTCTCTAATACAGCTAACATCAAACTGATCTTCACCTCGTTCGTCACCTGTTTCGCATAAAGACGGTTTCTTTTTGGTGAATTTAAGGTTATATTATGTTTTATGTTTTGCCATATTTGAGTGATTTTCAATAAGAGCCGCTGCGATTTTGCAAGCTCATTCGGTTACATAGTCGAACTTGTCAAACAGCATTCTATCTGTTTTTAAGTAGAATAAAATGAGATGGGATATACCGCCTGACTGTAAAACGAATTTACAATTTTCGACAACCACATATTGATGATGTCCGTCACAACTATTTTGTTCTAAAAGTTCCGCATTTAGAACTAAATTGCCACCTTTGCCAATCAAACCACTTTCTCTTGATAATTAATTTTCATAATTAATTAAAAATAAAAAAATGCATTTTAGAAAATTTTAAGGTAAAGCATAAAAATATTTATAAAAAGTAAAATAGGAATACCTTTGTGAATATTCATACTGCTTGGTCCAATGAGCGACTCTATTAAAACTAACGCCCGTCAGGTATTCAGAAAAATTCTAATGTCAACATAACTAAAGAAAAAAAACTACGCGGTACCTTAGAAGTTTTTAAAATGGGAAACCTTCGAAATACCAAATAATTAAGTTAATGTTTCGCATTAAATTGCTCACGTTTCTTTGAAATTGCACATTCCTCCGTAAAACTCTTTAAAATTTTATAATTTGCCTTTGCTCTAATTAAGCCAGTTTTAGTTTTACGATAAAGCATTTTGCATTTTAACTGAAAATTTCTGCAACACATTTCAAGAAAATGTAATTTTCCTGCTAGAATACTTCTCGTCATGCAAATTATAGTTCGCTTATTAATATTTATTATATCGAGCTGAAATAAAACTATCCCTTTTTTTTATAAAACTTTTCTGTACAATTTCAGCTTCTATTAAATATAATTATTTCATTCTATTAATTATTTAATTATATCTAAATATAACTTTACAAATTCGGGTCAACCTTTGGATCCGAGTGGATGAGACCGAATCTTAATGTTACTTGTTGTGCTGAACTCAGATCTACAATGTATATATATATATATATATATATATATATATATATATATATATATATATATATATATATATATATATATATATATATATATATATATATATATATATGAGCATTAATCGGCTTAGCAAAAATGTTGTCTCCCTTTTTGAGATACCTGTAGACACACAGTTAAAGCTTATATCGAGGAATAACTTTTATAAATACAAATACAAATATGTAAATTCTAATAAAATGAAATGCGCCCAAATATGGCAACCAGAAAAGCTGTCAGAGGCGTTGCCAGCTCCAACTCTTATATGTTTGTATGTTATATATAAATACGTACGGTCTTATATCTTATACTCATATATTTTTATCATTCGTAGTTTCTGTTAATCTACATTTTCTATCATGTTTTCTGTTCATAAATCAACCTCAGATGCGTAATTTTTAAAATCAAAATAAACCCTATATATAATATTTGAAACGATATTATAAAAGGAAAGTATGTGTGTTAAAACATTTTTTTAAATATTTTAAAGACTCTTTTTTACCTACGAGAGATTATCTGGACCGGACCTACAGTTAAACATGGACTCCGAACCACGGCCTTCGACATTAAACCTACCAACTAGCGAGTGATCAACTTAGAAATCATCTCAGAAGACATCCGGTCTTACCAGTCTTGGTTACTGTCATTACTGGGATCATTTTCCTTGTCGGATTTTACACTCTTATAAAGCTAGGATAATCAAAAATATACATCAAGCCGGCTGTTAAAACATTATTATTGAAGTTAATTAACTTTAAACAGTGTTGTTGATTTTTGTTTAAGTTAAAGTTTAGGTTATTCCAGTATTGTTGGAAATATTAGTGACAAGTTTGTATAAAGAACAATTAAGACTAGAGTTATTATATAAGATATTAACAATATTCGAAAATACCAGTAATAGTCTGTCTTCTTTGTTTATAAAGCTCTAATTTTCGTAAGAAGTTGTACCTGCTTAAGAACTAATATTAATTGATATGCTTCTGGAGACATAGTACCACTACATAGTATCATTGCATTAAAGGAATTCTAGAGTATTTATGATTTTCTGTATATTTTAATTTGAGGTTTTATGAATAAATTTTATTGAAGCAGTAACCGAACATTTTAGGTTATCAATGAATTAATTGTGCAAACATACAAAGAAGAATGCAGTAGATTAACAAAATTAATTTAAGACAAATTAAAGTTGAGCTGCGAGATTCCCTATCTAAATAAAATAAGGGCTTGAAATAAATACGTAATAAGTGTATTGACAAGGAAAAAATTACAACTGCTATTTTAAGAATTGCAGAATGAATAAGCAAAGAACAATTCAATTTCGTTTTAAAAAAAAAGTAAAGAATTATTCTTCTAATCAAGCTGGTGTATTTATTATTTTTCAATATATATTTTAGGTGAAAAATATGGATAGATGATAAATATTATATGAACACATGGGATAAATAGAAGAAATTATGAATTATTAACAGTAATTTTGTTGACAGTTTAAAGAACTGAAAAGGATTAAGGTGTCTATGTTAATACAATAAGATCAGTTATTTTGATTTTTGAGTTTTGAATGGTCAATAATTCCTTTAATAATTACAAATACATTCCTGTAATATACATTCGTATATTGTAAAAAATAGTCCTTAGTTAAAAGCCTAGTTGGGTTCGTTATTGTTTTTATATACATGCTAAATTCAAATATCAATTTCAAAATTATTTTATTCATGTATTCAAAATTATTTTTATCACATATTCTTTTATTGTTCCGTATTTATATTTAACATCATGTTAGACAAAACGCAAAACACATTAGAACCACAATGAAACAACTATACTGGTTAGTCGGAAGATACTCTCAACTTAATCTAAAATCAAGGAGATTGATTTATCAGACAATCATAAAACAATCTCTTTATTATGAGAGAACCATAATTAATCTAATAAATCCTGGTTGAATTTCGACAACCAGTCACTGCTAAAAATTATTTAACTACCATGCCCAACAATCGGGTTTAGTCGAACAAGAGAGAGGATGTCGAAACGGATCCCGAAGAAACGGCGGTTTTATTTTCGCGAGACGATTTTCGTGATAATTACGCAAATCTTACTTCGAAAATACTGTAATGCTTTGCATGTTAATGCGCGAGAACTATTCTCTTATTTGCATATAGACAATCTTAACCGTTAGAATGCCATTACGGCTTAGAAACTCGACAAAGTCAATTAACTTCAATCATTTTAATGCAGATTCTGGGCCAATATGAGATAGGCAGCTTTACAGAGCGTTTTCGTGGTAGAGCCAAGTAGCACTGAATGCTTGAATTATTCAAATGTTTCAGACTACTTGGAACAACCATATTAAATTAAACTTGTCGAGGCTATTTAATTAATTCGATCTCATTTGTTTAAATTATCATGAAGGATCTGAAGGAATACATCTTAAAGCTGTTTTATTTAATTTTTAGATGATCTTGCGTAATATAGTATAGTATAGACATGCCTAAATGCCGTTTAGGTTTTGTAATGCTTTTGGGTATGCTAAATCCGATAAAATATTTTCAACAAAACTGAAAAAAACTGAACCGACTTCAAAATATAAATGTGGAACTCACTAAAAGGTAAAAAATAATCAAACTTTGGTCAAACTAAATAAAAAAAAAATTATTTAACCTATCTACTGCAGGTATTTTATATTCTACTAACATATATACACAAAATTTAGCTTAATATCTACCTAAACCCATTTGTCTTTTTTCATAATATTTGTAACTACTACCAACTAATGACTTTGAAGTTAGTACCAAGCAAGGGACTAGATTTGTTTTTTTGTGTGTTGTTTCCTTACTTATTTCGGTTCATTTTTTTTTGTTAACAATATTTTACTTTAGTGTTAGATATTTACTCAATAATTTACGCAGTTATTTTATTAAGTATTACAACGTGTAAGGCAAGTAAAGTTGCAGCCCGTATGAGGAAGAATAGGAATTAGGAAACAATAATTGAAAATAAGAAACGCTTCAGACGCCGGCGTCTTCTAACCAAACTAGAACAACAACCAATAGTTGTTGTCCCCGATAATCTAACCGTTACACAATAGAAGCAATTGCCTACAATATTTCTACGTCTTCTCATATGATATAGCTATTGCTTAAAAAGCAAACAAAGGCTTTTGCTCTGCGTGACTTCCGATTTTCCGTCGCATTATCTCAGCAATAACATTATACGCAAATATTTGATTATTTTAGATAAAAAAATACGTGAAGACTGCATTTTCTTTGAAATTTGAGGGTTTCCCTCGATTTCCCCCCCTTTCCCTCAACAGATCTTGGCTTGGTTCCAATTACTACCACGGAAGTGTACCAAGCACTCTTTCGAAAAAACAAAGAATTTTGAAACGGCGGAACATACATTAAAAAATATATACAGTCGAACATTGAACCTCCTCCTTTTTTTGTCTGTTATAAATGGCATCTTTTTTTATCATAGGATGATAGTTTTGTTGACAATTTGGGTAAATATGTTAAACGAATTATTATATTAGATTAAAAGAGAATGGATTAGAAAAATGCTGTTTTATTTACCAAACTATTAGAGATACATATTTTTTATTAATATTCTCTCTCTGATATATATATGGGCACACATTTCTAGTCGCTATAATATTATACGTTGAAAACCCCCATTTTCTAACACCTTTGAATAGAATATGGTTTTATTCAGTTATGTAATACATTCATTACTTTTCTTTTAAAGACATTTCTAAGGAAGACTACTTCTAATAGGTCAAACTTAATAACCACGCGATTTCACTTATTATTACTGTAAGCTTCCATGATTATTCGATTTATTTCATTAACATAAGATTTAAAGTGGTAAGATAGAATAAAAATAAGCTCAACACCTTAAAATTATATCGACATACGAGTAGATGAAAAAATATGTGTTGATGCGTGGTAGAAAATGGACATACAGAAAATTTTATCTGTTTCAAGTGTACTCTGTTCTGTTCTCGTTTTTACTAAATTTTAAGAATACACTTTTTGAGAGCCTCTGTCCTAATACTTTACTTTGAATTGTACTGTCATCTCCTACTGTTTCACAAGGTTGGACCAAAGGTCCCTCTAAAACCTATTCACACACACACGCGCCTTGACGATATACGTGTGCTTTCAAATTCTCAGAATGTTACAGAATATACAGGAGTAGTTTATAGTTTGATAGTTTTTTTACTTATTGTTATAATAGAGAATTTCCATCTTGTTTGACAAATTGTAACAAATAGTTTAAAATATATTAATTATTTGAGGTTTTCTCATAATTTACCTAAACCATTATTCTTAAAATATGCACATTTTATAGAAACGTATTTTGAGATAACTACTTTATTACTGCATGAATACGCAAATAAAATGAACGGGAATTCTACGAACATATTATAAATACCACAATACATGTTGTTGTACATTATGTTGTATTTTAAATTCACGGAACTTTAAAATTCTGAGTTATAATTTAAGAGCAATAAATTTTTAAAGCATTTACATTCGATCTTAATTGTTTTTGGATTAATTGAAACAATTTTTCTAAAAGCCGGCGATTATATCCAAGAATGTATTCAAGACTTTTTCAATCATAACTGTGTTTTGTTGAGATGATCTTGGATATTCTTTGCGGCTGATGTTGACGCGTCTTGAGATAAGAGTGCCCTATTGTCAAGATATGTAGCCACAATAGTGGTTTTTGTGGTCGGTAGATTAGCCAAAATCTTCTTTATTTAACGCAGTTACGGGGAACAGTTTTATCAAGGTACCCTTTGTGTATTATAAAACACATATCCTGTATTTTTAACCTCATTTACTCATGCTTCAATATGTGTAGCATCACTTTTATATCTGGTAAATACTATTGAAATTTTGGCAGTTAGCTTGGCTGCAATCATATGTTTAACTGATTTTAATCCATTATGCTTTTAAGTTTATTATAACCAACTTATTAGCTTTTGACAGAATTTATAAATCGATTATTTATCCACCACAATATAAAAAGTGTCAATAAACCAAATAAACTATACAAATTTTAGCCCTACCAAACAAAGCTCCTACCACTAACAGTTTTTATCCAAAATAACTGTTATACTACGCTGGATTCTACCTCTCTATTACTTGTAAATGATAACGTCGCAAAATCAGGAGAAAGCTAATGAAATTTACCGAATACTAGTTGGGATTCTCCATAATGCCACTACTGTTTCTCAGACGTAGACCATCCGAATTTGAAGTGATCAAAACATGGGAAACCATTCCCTACAGTACATATCACGGAAATTTGGGCAAAACAGTACTAGTCAGAGTATTATTCAACCCAAACTGGGACCAAGGTACATACGTTACTCATAAATAATTTTAGTGCAATATAAGTTCCTTTTGGAAATGTCTTAAGAAGAAAGGTGGTATATCTTGCCACTATACAGCCTTGGCTACGAAAACTGACTATTCCAAAGAGCAAGGTCATCTGTTTAAGTTAAGACTGAATGCTATAACGAGTAGAACGTCTAAATAGGGGTTTGATTTAAGTTAAAATAGATTTAAGTCATTATTTTAAATAAAAATGTCGTTTGTATCGCTGTTCATCAACACCTATTATTTCCGAGAAATAAAATAGTCTCTGAAGTAAAATTAAAGTTTTTTGCTATGTCTTTGTAAAGTCTTTCCTAAAATTTCATAATTTATTTATAATAAAACTATATAATCTGCTTTAATTATCTTTATTATAATTTCAATAAATTTTGCTCTATAAAACTGTAGTTACACACAATATAAATATTTATTCTGCCTAGAATCGTTTAATATGCCTGCACAAAACCGAAACAAATCAAAGGGTTCTTTCTCTGTACGATGTTAAGGCATTTATTTGGTGTTTAGCATGCAATCACTTCGGTATGTGTCAATTCTTTGAAAGTACTACATCATGGATTTAGAATATTCAATTAATCGCTTTATATTGCTTCTCATATTTATCTTCATATCAAAAATAGGGTAAATTAATCAAAAATGTGGTTCAAATTAAATTGTTGGTGATTGACAATAGTTAGAATAAAATTCCTTTTAACAAAGTTATTTCTTCTTTATTATTATTTGAGGTTTTTAATAATATTTAAACATAATATAGTTAAACCACATGTTTGAAGTAGCTGCACCAATATTCTCTGTTAAAATATAAAAACAAATAATATTAAATATAGTTATTTACACATTATGGATAAAATAGTATATTCACACAAAGCGAAATAATAAAAATCTTAAAAAGGCACATTACAACAAAATAACCGAAAACTACTTTCCTTCTGAGTATGACAATATAATATATTTCTATTAACCAACATTTAGAGCCACTATGTATACAAATGTTTAGTTTTTTCATAGTACATATTTGAAATACAAAGGTACTTAATTTTAACTTAAACTTAAAGACACCTATGAATACATATAAAAAAATCAAATATCTTTTGTAAATTAAACTAGAATATCACACAGATATGACAAAATAATCACATATTTATGAACTACAACATTAATATTAGTGTTAAAATTTGTGCAACTCTTTATGGAACTCACCAAATGTTTAAACGATTATAAGTTGGCGTTGATATTTATTTAAAAATACACGTTTTCATTGGAGCTTTACAGAATAAAATCTATACAAGCAACTAAATAATACTTCTTTATTTATACAACCAATTATCTAAATAAATAAACGGTCTGGAATTATATGTTAGAGTATTTCAGTAAGTATATATGAATATGACGAGGAATGTATTTCATTAAATCTGTTTCCTTTTAAGTAAAGGCATAATCTCACTAAATGATATAATTTCTTTCCAATAGCTATGACCGTCAAGCACTATATATCCATTGTTACTCTATTCGCTTTATTGGCCTGACCTGGCACTATCTAACTTACTGTCTGTTCTTCAAGATAATGCTAAAACAAAAAAGCAACATTTCAATCTATTGGAGTTTGAAACAAACTATACTTAAGTAATATTTGTAATTACACAATTGAATTGTAGACAAATAATGGAGGATATACATTGATATTCGTTAAATATTTTTAAAAAATTATAATAATATCATTAGATCAAATAATTTTCAGAATGTGTGTCTAGATAAGCTTTTTAAATTATGATTCCCCTCATTCTTCAGCCTTAAGTAGGCATTAAACTTTTTGTTTTTGTTAGAATATTTCTTGTCAGAGAGATACGCTTGATGTTTTTAAAGAATGTGATTTTGTTTTTCCATAAATAACTGTTTTCTGGAGACTCGAAGAATATTCAAAGCAAGATAGCTATATTTCATAAAACTCTTAGAACCGACTTGGTGGTGCAGTGGTTAGGACGACGGGACGGTCCTCCTACTAATGCGATAGTGGCGGGTTGGAATCATACTGGGGCATGGATGTACTATATGTTTGAGATTGTAATTGTAAATAACTTTATAATCAACCGTGAAAAATCCGACTCTTAGAAATATTTGTTTGAAATTCTACTTCTCACCCTGAATGTTATAGTTAATAATTTTCACGTAAAGCCAGATAAATATTAATTTTGGAAATATACCAGTCGGTATCACATTATTCACATTTTGCAACCATTTTTTTTGTTAGATTCCAATAAAAATATTTAATAACAAATTATTATGAGTTGATCAATTGACTTAATTTATATATGCCTAAATGTATTTGCCAGGAATTATAAATGAACCTATAGCCTTTTTGATTTAATTAAAATTTCAATATTCGTATTTATTAATAAATTTAATAACATCCAAATTATATTGCCTATAAAAAATAATAAAAAATATTGTTGAACTAAAATAAAAGCAAGTATATTTGATAGAATTTTTTTTAATAACCTGTATTATATGAGGATTGCTATTTATATTTAAAGGCTTAGCAATAAGTGTTGTTAAACTTTATCTGACGTTTCCGATTGAAAGTTTAGCCTTCTTCAGAACGTTTTGTCGTTAGAGCATAAGTTTTGTTGTTTACAGTGGTTTGATATTTGTATCTGAATGATAAAATGGAGTAAACATTTTCGATTTTTGACCAATAATTATCTTCCTTAGTCACATAAGAGAGCCCCAACTAATAATTTGTAATAGAAATTGAATTAAGCTTAAAAACAGACTGACACTATTTACTCAATATTGTCCTAACAATTTTGCCACCCTCTGTAGGTTCAAATTATAAATAGCATTTTGAAATATTCTAAAAATGATGGATTAGTTTATATCAATGTTTTTAAAAAGTATATGTGTATAGTATATGATTAAATATTGACATACTTGACATAGACATATAGTAAGATAATGCCTCTGGAAATATTCATCTGTAAATTAACCTTCTGCAGGAACATAAATTACTGCGGTACGATAGACTCACTTAATTTAGTTATTTAACTATTATTTTTTTACAAATGCCTGACTACATGATACAAAACACCGATTTATCACCTACGCTAGCCTAAACCCACGGAAGACAAGATGGCCCGACACACTGTCTCGCATAAATGAATGGTATCGAGTATCGCTTATGACGTCACTTGTTTCGCGGCGGTGGAGGTGGGGGTTGACCTAAAGGCAAGGCCAGCGACCCCTGTCGGTAGGGCAGCGAACTCCTAGTGGGCACCGGTGGCGGTTTCAGTGGGTTCGGCATCGACATCTGCGACGTGAGGGTCTTCGGACCGGGAGGTGGTGCAGGTGGGGCTACGCCTGGAGGTAGAGCAGGCGGGGGATAGGCTGGAGGTCCGCCGACTGGCGTGATGGACCCAGGCTCCGGGCTGGTAGGGGGAGGTATGCCGGGTTGCGGGCTTGGCAGCAGGTGCGATTTCGAACTGTGTGTCAACGCAGATAGTTGAGTCGAGGGATCCTGCTGGTATTTCTCTTGAGGTACGACGGCAGGTCGAACGGTGGAGGTCAAGTTGTGCTGGGGAGTTATAGAATGAGGGCGTTGGTGTAGCGAGTGCTGGGGAGGCATTGTGAATTTTTCCTTTCCTTCTTTTCCCGCAGCTACGTACGAGAATACGCACAGGACTGAGTAACAGATTTGGTCCGCCTAGAATAACACAAAAGAGTTAGAAAATACAAGTATATTATCTCGTTATAATCTTGAACATATATTTTGACTGAAAAACTTCTGATGAAACAATAATAAAATTGGTTGATATATGTTTATCAATAGAAGAAATATCAAAATTGCCTGGTACTGTATACAGCCAAAATCGCGTTGCTTTAATTTTAATAAATAAATTCAATCTGAATCAGAAAACATTGAGGCACTTAAGATGTACAAATTATTATCTAGATACCTTGATATTAAATAATCTTCATTGACTATCCTGAAAAAGGAAGGACCATCAACAACGTTATTGGACTGTTTGAAGGACGAAATCGCCAAAAAAAACGGCCGCTTTTAAAGAAAAAGAAAGTGCTGCTTCACCAAGACGACGCACTCTATCACGAGTCAGTGAAAACGATGGCAAAAATCCATGAATTGGGCTTCGAATTGCTGCCTCATCCAACGCATCCTCCAGATCTGGCCCCCAGCGACTATTTCCTGTTCTCAGATCTCAAAAGAATGCTCGCCGGGAAGAATCGTTCGTCGAATGAAGAGGTGATCGCCGAAACTGAGGCCTGTTTTGAAGCAAAGGGCAAATCGTACTACAAAAATGGTATCGAAAAGTTGGAGGGTCGCTATAATCAGTGTTGAAAGGAATTATGTTGAATAAAAAAATGTATTTGTCAATTGTTTGATTTGAAGAAATCTGGTGCTAAAGAAACATTAAACAACCTAGCAGAAAATAAGCCAACTATTTTCAGATCTTAATGTATAATAGGAAAGATCCAAAATATGGGAAAATTTTAATGCCATTTGGAACATTTTAAATATAGCGGTTTCTTTGCTTTCCAGGTAAATGAAATAAGAGTTTTCTGAGGCGTATTATAACTGGCGATAAAAATTAGATCTTTTACGGTAATACCAAGAGCTCAAAAGACACGGCATAGTCCAGAAGAGACGAGTTCTAGAGATAGAGATTTAAAATAGATTTAGCTAGAAAATTTAATCAACAAACGCAGCTCCAATCAGAAAACCAATAACTTCTTCTAACATTCCTTTTCGTCCATATTTTCAGTACATATTCACTAGTTTTAATAAAGATCAAGTTATTAAAAAACAAACAAAAGAAAACCTAAAGAGATTAGATCTAATTCTGCCAAAACATTATGAAGATAAAAACCAATCCTCTTCAGAATACCCACACATTAATATCCGAAAATCAACAAGCAACAAACAGGAGTGTACAGAAATAATACAGATATTTCCATAAACAGAATTTAAATGAATGTGTAGTTACATAATTTTATTTTTGAGCACTCACAGTGTACTAACAAACTCATATTTCTGGATCCTTCCGTTGTAATTACTTTTTGGAAAGCCTATAAAATATCTCGCTACAAGACATTTTGAGATGTGAAAAGAGCAAAGAATCGTAGAAATCGAAATCTAATAGAATGTTGAAATAATTCGTTGTCCCTTAATATACTAATTTTAGTGATTGCTATTGAGCTGTGTAATCAAATGCTTTGTTTTGATGGAAAATTATATTCTCTTCGGTAAAAAGAAGTTATTTGATGTATTTTTAGATGTGATTCTAATTACAAGCAATTGGTTTCTTTTAATTAGAAGCTATAAGTTAGAAGTAAACAAAAACAAACACAAAAATATTTGGCTAATTTATGAACTCAAACTCACTCCAGAAGTGAAAAGTCAAGTTCTAAGTGCTCATTAACGCCTTGTTTTGATTCAGAACACAATGGTAGATAGTGAAAAGTGTAGTGTACAGACAGTGAAAGATGTAATATTAAAATAAAAACTGATAGGACTAGATGATGAATTGAAGTATATGATGCTTATTGAATAATCTAGTATAATATTCATCTAAAATAATATTCCGAAAAATATTTTAATTAAATGTACTTCTTACACTCATCCGCTTAACAAATTTACATCATAATAAACACTAGAAAAAGCATAAGGGTAATACTAAAACTATAACGAAAATTATGGAAATTATAAAATAAGCTTACATCAAATACAAAATAATATCACGTTCCAAACGTTAAATTATTAAGGTAGTCCGCTAAGCTTGATGCAAATATCCTATGGAAAGATTGCAACATCTGGCTAGCCTATAACATCCAAATTAAACTACATGCAATGATTTAACTAAAACTAATCCACGTAAATAAAAGTAGTGATATGAAAAAATAATAAATAAAGTATAAATCAAATATTCTGATGCAAGGTACTACACCGACAACGTCTAAGTGACAAAGATATATCTCACCATAGGGGACTTGTACTTCCGCTGAATTACTTGACGAGTTTTAGGATCTGTAAAAGATATATTGTTAATATCACATCAGTAATTAATCCAAAATTGAATAAATTCGCACTGTTTTCTTCAACACATTCAAGCAAGACTAAAATTATGTGTCATATTTTATTTTCATAATCTTCTTAACTGTCTTCAATACCATATTCAAAACTATTATTAAAATACTTTAATCAGGAAACGTTACAGATGATGTACCCAGTTTTTTGTCATACTGTCTACACGTAGATATTTCAATAGATGATTCTAAAATGATGAAATATTGTTTAACACCATAACGCTCTTTACGAGGCGACTAAAGGAGTTATAGAAGATATCAGACGCTAGCTGCCTATGCAAAATTACTGATAGTTTAGGACAGATCTGATCCGATACATGTAAAAATATTAAATATGAAAAATATCACAAAGTTGTTTTCTCTAGTGCCAAAAATCTATGGTGTGAAATGTGATGCTACAAACTTCTTTAACAATCTGAGGTGTGCTGACGATCTTGGCAGTCGATTCATTCGAACGCTTATTTTACCCATCCTTCTATATTGCTCCTAAAACTTGACACTAGCGATGCTTGATCTCCATGAGATCATATTTCTATTAAGATGCATGCGATAATCATTACACAGTTGAGGAACAAATCTGAAGATGCGGGTTATAATGGATGGATGATCTCATCATCCATATATGGATTATGAAACAACGATCTGACCAACATTATCCGAGGCCTGAACCTACGTAGCTGATCGGCAGTGTTGAAATTTGGTGAAGAATATTCTAACAAATGCTATACTAACAGCAGCGTATCGATTGATAATTACGAATTCTCCCCTAGCGCCATTTATGGATTTATGATAATGACACTGTAATACACAAAACTCTTTCCGTAATATATTTTCAAGCTTCATTAAATAAATAATTTATTTTTATGAAAATCAACAGCAAGAACTTATTCAATGACTTAAAAAGGTTAACCTTATTTAATTATTGACCAAAACGTTGATTTGTTCTATATTTTCATACTACTATTTTATTTACTTGTCTCTTGAAGTTAATCTATATTATGTCAAAACTCACCGATAAGCTTTTCGTTAAAATTTAATTACTTGAATGCTACTCATTTTACCAATTAATGAGATTATTCGAGGGTGGCTTGCCTATGCAAAATTATTGATAGTTTAGGACAGACCTGATCCGATACATGTAAAGATATTAAATATGAAAAATATCACAAAGTTCCTTTCTCTAGTGCCAAAAATGTATGGTATGAAATGTGATGCTACAAACTTCTTTAGCAATCTGAGGTGTGCTGACGATCTTGGCAGTCGATTCTTTCGAACGCTTATTTTACCCATCCTTCTATATTGCTCCGAGAACTTGACACTAGCGATGCTTGATCTCCATGAGATCATATTTCTTTTAAGATGCATGCGATAATCATTACACAGTTGAGGAACAAATCTGAAGATGCGGGTTATAATGGATGGATGATCTCATCATCCATATATGGATTATGAAACAACGATCTGACCAACATTATCCGAGGCCTGAACCTATGTAGCTAATCGGCAGTGTTGAAATTTGGTGAAGAATATTCTAACAAATGCTATACTAACAGCAGCGTATCGATTGATAATTACGAATTCTCCCCTAGCGCCATTTATGGATGTATGATAATGACACTGTAATACACAAAACTCTTTCCGTAATATAGTTTCAAGCTTGATTAAATAAATAATTTATTTTTATGAAAATCAACAGCAAGAACTTATTCAATGACTTAAAAAGGTTAACCTTATTTAATTATTGACCAAAACGTTGATTTGTTCTATATTTTCATACTACTATTTTATTTACTTGTCTCTTGAAGTTAATCTATATTATGTCAAAACTCACCGATAAGCTTTCAATTACTTGAATGCTACTCATTTTACCAATTATTGAGATGAATCGAGGATGGCTTTAATTGCTCAAAAAATACCTAACATATAACAAATATTTCACACTGGAACAATTGTTGAGGAGTTGTAATAACCATGACCAATTTTAAAGATGATCATATAGAAAATACGTGTTTTGAATGCCTCATTCTATAGTCAAAAACTTTATCTATAGTTATGGTTGTCTAACACATCACGTTCCTTAGTAATAATGTGAATAATATTTGCACGTTAAAGCCGTATTACTCCGCAATGGCAATCGATATCCTTTCATGCCTGGCATATTTGGTGATACTAGAAGGAATAAAAGCAGCAGAAAGTTTGTGCTGATTTAAATGGTGTTGCTATATTGCTTGGACTACATGGAGGTTTCACGAAATATTGTTATTTTCTCTCTTTGTGGGACAGTAGAGGCATCAAAAACCACCATGAGGTCAAAGATTGACCAAAAAGAACTCACTCTGTCAAGGATTTTTGTATTTCAAAACTGTTTTCTCTAAACTGAGTTATGCTAAGTTATTTTTGTTGGACCACAAATAGGGAAACGTTGGATTAAGAAAACAATAAATTCGGGAACGCCTTACTGCGAAAGAGTTATTGGCTGTGATCTCTAAATAAAGTAATTCATGGATTTTTAGGCAATACTGAGTATTTTTTTGAACAACTTTTTAGAAAATTTAAGACGATGGAGAGCTGGATGGACAAACGTATTTAAAAATACATTTCTTGCATTCTCATTTCGATTTTTCGCCCCTAATCTTGGAATGGTGAGTTGCAAACAATGTGAACACTTTCAACAGGATATAACATAAAATAGATAGAAGCGCGTTATCAAGAAAGATAGAATGCTAGTTGCTGGTTTGTAATGAAAAAGGATTCTACTTTCAGAATATATGGTTAATTTTTTTTTTATTGACCACTTAAACCTGAGCTATTTTGATTCATTATCTATTTGTATGTAAATGATACGTTACAAAAAAATCCATTTAATTTTTTGTTTTCAGCAGATACAATTTGATCAAAAAAGCAGTTTTATTTATTGTTGTAGAATATAAAAAATTGTCACACAGTGATGAAGAAACAGGAAGTTAAAATCCGGGGGGTTAAAATCCAAAAAAATGTTTAAAAAACAATAGGGTTCGAACCCGCGAAATTACACAATTATCGGCATGTTTTTGACATAATATAATCACATCAAACGGTTAAATACCACCAATAAATGAATTAAATATGAATATATAAACATTTTCATTCAAATCGTTTTATACTTACTGAATTCCTCAATAATGAAAATGCTTCCCTTTTGCGTATAGCACTTTCTAATATGTGCTATTCGAACAAAGAACTGCAAATCAAAACTTTAGATTAGTGTCAAATATAATAATATTAGACAGGCACACTTTTTCTGTTTATTATGTTGTTTATGTTGAATATAAAAAGTGTATCTACAATAGCGATATATAAACTAAGTGTGCTCGTCGTTATGAGTCATATTAGTATTATTTATTGTTAATTAGTTACTATAAAATGCAAGCACGTATGAGTAATCTTCAATAATAGTGACTACGTTCAGTATCATTATTATTATATCATCAGTATTTTTTATTTCTGGAAATCTATTAATATTGCCACTTTATAAACATTTTTATAACTTATATGCCTAAGTACCATTTCATTATATGCTGTATCTCTATTTTTACTTAATTAAATCTGTAACTGGTGTAATTGTGGCTCTGTCAATGTTAATATATATTGGTTATTTGTTTATAAAATATAAGTAAGTAAGTTTTACTCTAACTATTATTGAGTGAACTAAAAAGTAATTATGCATTTATAACACAATTAAATAGTTAATCTTAATATACCCATAATATCAGAAAACAATAACAAGTTGATATATAACTGATTCTCAATCCCTCCTAAACTAATTGTTTCTGGATAACATTCAACCAATTTCGAAAACAGTATCAAATTTCATGATATCGTGATGACTGTTAACTGAACGGAACGCATAAATTTAGAGATCAAGAACTGCATAGTTCCTCATGTTCTTTAAAAGTTTCTCAAGTTCTGCCAAATACAATGTGAATCCTCTGAATATTCACTTTAAGCTGCATGAACATTGCCATGCATCAAGATTGTCGAATAAATGAATCTTTTTACGTGCTAGATACAGACTTCCATGGTAATTAACTACAAATAAATATCAAGAGAATATATATGAAAAATATCTATGCACTGTCAAAGAAAGCATAAGAGAAATGTTACTATAATCAACATATAAAAATCGAAACAAAAGCGGTCATGTCAACCATAAATGCGTAAGAGCATCCTCTTAATTTGCATTCCCTATAAAGCTACAGAAAACACTTAAATATTGAGTGTTTGAAAAGTAGTGAATTTGAATTTCAAGGTAATGATAAACTTAAACAACCAACTAGTTGTAAACACGTTAGATATTATAAATTAGGAATAAGATTGGTTTTCTTAGGAACTGAAACTAAAATTAAATTTTAGAAGGCGTTTGTTGATTAGAAATAATCTGCTGTAACTACAAAAACGAAAGCAATTTTCCATGTGATACTCACCGGAAAATGGCAGGAGTTTTCTGAATGGTACAACAATATCATTCAGCACAAAAATTCTTATCAACCCATCTCAAAACTAATGTGAAAAATCCTAGTCCCCTCATAAACTTTTAAGATGTTGTTTCAGTCATCTATCACTTATTATAAACACATACTTCTGGAAAAATTAACTTATCTTCACACGCGTTATTTTTCGTAAATTATTTAATTTAGTTAATTAGAAACTTTATATCCTAGCATGTAATAAAATAATTAATTCATTATAAATATATCATACAAATATATGCCACCTTGTTAAATATTCATTGTTATTGTTGTAGATCAACTATAACAAATGCTATAGCCACTAAACTGTGTAAATCAAATCACAATAATCAATATTTCACTTGAAGAAAACTTCCAATAACCTTATACAAGAAATATTAAAGACCTAAATCGAACACAGACCTGCAAAAGGCAAAAGTTAGAAAGCATCTACTTACTTCTCGTTCAACATAAGTTGATAACGTATCCGCATGCATAATAAACTGGCACAAACATGCTAAAAGCCCTAGGCAACTTTAGAGATGGTTTAAGACAAACCTAGATTCGGTTAAGAGGGTGTTGGTGTCGGTGATGTGAGTGTCGTATCATATATTCTTGTAAATTATTGTGCAATTAAATTAAATCAGTGTTAGTTGCCATGCGAGAATAACTCGCGAAAAGCTGCTACAAAGACTACAATAAACGCGCCGTTATTTAACATTTCTTTATTCCCAGGTTAGTTCTTTTTTCTCAAATATACGTTTAAATGTCATCATTAAAGTGTTATTGGTATTGTAGTGTGATCGAAATAAGTGCATCAAGGAGTACGTTGTGCCGGAGATTTCGTTCTACCAGATACGCTACGTACATAGCGACATAGCGTATCGTTTACGGTAATCGGTGCTGAAGCTCTCTAATAATGCGATTTAAACGTAACAGTTCGTACACGAATAGAGACTTATCGTCGCACTCTAGAAGTGCTGGATAGCGGAGATCTACAGGGAAAGCAGCTAACTAAACAAAAACTATGACTAAAAACTAACGACCAAATTTAATAGAGACCATTTTTAATACCTCAAAATCCTGCAAGCAGCGTGTCGACGTGGACAGATGTACGAAAAAAAAAAAATAAAAGAAACAATTAGTATTTTCTATTTATGTTGCTCTTTTCTTTTTCTGGCAAAGACGGACCATCTCAAAAGTTCCCGCTAAGCTTTCGAAAACTTTCCCGAGAAGTTTCTAGGTTTTGCATATTTAATGGCCATCGAATTCGTGACCGCGACAACAGTCGACAGTGCCGAGCTTTCTTACAAGGTCTTATAGAGTTTATGAACAGCAAACTTGTCTGCAAAACCCCAACTGTCTCAAAGAAAACGATTCAGATTCAAAGATGATTGATGTTAAAGTATGACCACTCATTTCTCATCAGTAACAAAGTGAATAAAAGAGACATCGAAAAGCAGAGAAGGATATACAAACTGTTAAAAGTTATCTTAAGAAGAAAGAAGAAAAAAATGGCAACATTGAGCAGCATGCAACAGACAAAAATTACTATAAAAAGAGATAACAGTAGTAATTATAATTAATCAATAAGTATTAAGCTAGGCGATATAAAAATAATAACGTTTCCTTGTTCTATTTTCCTGGCAGTTGATATTTTCTATATTTAATTAAATTCATGCTTAAAAACAGGAAACTATAATAGTTCCCTAATAAGATCCAAATGAAAAGAAGCTAACAGTTCGGTTTTAAATGTACGAGAAGGTGATGAAAACTAATGATTTGAATTCTGTAGCAAAAGAAACTAAAAAATTTAGAAACAACTGCCATGCCAAGTGATGCCAATAATTTAAATAATTTTACACAAAAAGTATTTCAACAAGAGCTACAGGTTTGATTTAGTTCAACAAGTTATCTAACAGATATCTAATTTTTAAAATGAGTAGTTGAAATATTAAAGAAAATAATGTCTTAAAATAACTACAATTGAATTACAAGAAAATAAAGTTTGAGGAATACATTGTCATTGTTGCAAAAACTGAAGAACATCAAAAAAAAAACTGAACGTAAAGTCAAAACAAAAATTTTAAAAATGCAAAAAATCGATATAATATTTCAAATTAATATTATTTTTCACAACGAATTAGTATTTTTATAAAATAAAAATATAATAAATCTAAAATAAATTATAGAAGTTTAAACTAAAATCATTAAACAATTATTAGTAGCTTTAGAGAGTATTAGAGATAAATAACGATTCAGGGATAATTAATTTAGAGATATTTGTAACTTAAGAGATAAAGAACAATTCCAAGCAAATTGGCGATTACATGAACAATAAATATTGTTTCAGAATGTTGGAAATAATCCAATCAAAGAAACATTAATACTGCGAACTCTGAAGGAAATATTGAAAAACTTACTGGAGACTAAAGACGCGCTAACACTGCATTAAAAGCAAAAATTGGTAAATTTTATCACAACAATAATTATTTCATGATATGTTATGAATAAAGAGACAAATCAATAAACCAGAATACGTTTTACATTTAAATATGTTAAAGGATACCATAGATATTTCCTTAATGGCAATTAATCACTTAATTAAAATTGAAAAGCTAAATATAATGCTGCTTAATCCAGTTTCCCACTAGCAAAAACCATTTGACTATCACCTACTTCGGACAATTATAGACAACAACTTATAGACAACAATGGAGGATAATTTTCAATCATTCACTAAAAAAACTCTAAATAAAAATAATATTAAAAAAAAATTAAATTATATTTAATAATTAAGGACCATACCTTTGTAACCATTTATAATAATTAATTAAATATTATTTTCTATAAAATAAAACAAAATCATTCGAATATCTTTCTTCTAATATCTATCTTTCTAAATAAATAGAAATCTAAACATAATTATCTTAATCTAGAAAAAAGTATTTTATATAATTAATATAGTATAGTCATATACTTCATAAATTGTATGAAAACATATTTGATTTCATATTGTACAAAACTGATCCATTAAATTAATTATTCTCCATCGATTTCGAACCTGCAGCCGCCGTTGAAAGACGAATCACAATACTAAATATAATATTTACAGAGTAGAGCAGAAGGAAAATTTGATCCAATCTGTAAAATATTACGTTTAAACAAAACACAAACGTATATGTAAAATTCGAAATGGCTCATATAAAGAGTGGCGCAGCATAGAGGAAAGTTTTGAGTGGTCCTTGCACAAAATAAATGCACATCACAGGGCAGAGAACAACACTGAAATAAAATTGTACAACCAAAACCAAAATGGTGTATGTAGCTTATGTTATTTAATCACTATAGACGTTTAGGGCTAGATATCAAGTATTAAGTACACCATTTTAGTTGCATAGTCCCTTAAATGTTTATTTTCATAAACTCTATATTATAAGAAAATACATATTTCTCTGAAAATCACACATATCTAGTGCGCAAATCATTTTAAAATTCTTTGGAAAATATTTTAACTTTGCACACGAAATATGTTTATTTTTTGCTCTAGTTCTATCTGTAATTTTCAAATTCTTGAAGCCTCTACTGAATAACTGCTTTGGTCTTACCTTGCTGTTGGCAAATAGAAGACCAACACCTTCCATGCACACTTGTAGGAGACCTCCTTCCCCAGTTGTCATGTCTTGAACCGGAAATTCGCCGCCCAATTCCGGAACACTCTGTATAGCGCCACTTCTTTCTATAGCCTCCTTAATGCAATAGTATACTTGCTTGCACTGTCAATGAAATCAAGAAGAAAACAATGAGCAGTGCGTCAACAATATTAACAATTTATTAATACAATGTAATGCAAAACAATTAAATTATTTTTTGTAAAACAAACTCTTAAAAATTTCGAAAACATTATTATTTCCACTAAAAAAAACAAAATTATAAATATTAATAAATTATTTTTATATAAACGTACAATAGTTATCCTGAATCATTCATAAACTAGAATATTGTTCATTCGAATTATCGATGTGCCCGATATGATATATTGGTGTTGCAAAATAAACATAATTGATATTGAATATGTTCAAATCAACCAAGAAGTTTAAGAGATAAAAATCACTGCTGTTCTCAAAAATTATAATGTTGATTGGGACCACTTCTGCTTATCACAACAGATTACACCATACTAACCATACTGACTGGTCTCTACCACATATATCAGTGACCTCGTGATAAAATAATTAAATTACACTGGTAGTACCCCTCGACATATAGTTAAGGCTTGGCCCCACATTCATATTACATATATATTTATCTGTCTCTCCAAAAGTATAATGTCTGATGAAGAAAATATATTTTTATTAACTGTGCATGTTTGAACAGTCCTTGTATTCATATAGATATAAAAAAATTTATTTAGTAGATAATTATAGATTATTGTATATAATATATATAATTCATTTTGGTTTTGTTTTGAAAATAGGACATATAAAGGAGCATAATTAAGCGTGCTTTTTTTCAACAGTGCACTGAACTAGTATATGTTAGTGGAAATTTTGAATATCATATTATTTGTATTATTGAATGTTGAAAACTTATATGTGAATGTATAAATAAATTGAACAGTTATAGGTTATTGAAAATTTGCTAAAAGACAATTTGTAGTATTGACAACACTGAAAAAGGTTGTCACGCTGAAATATAGGTTTACTGAATAATAATACATATGTGCTATTGCATCAGTCCTGATTTGGTAGTTAAGAATTGTTTTTTATACCAATATATCAAAGACAACCTATTTTCGAGAATATTTTTCAACATCTTAAAAAACAGTGGTTTTTTATTTTATTGTATAACTCCGTTTTGGAAAATAAGTAAACCTGATTTAAAATCCCGAAATATAAAAGGCAACCCTCGATAAATGTTTCTTCAAAATATGAAGAAGAAAGTTCATATAATATTAAAACTACTTATTTTCTAATATTGGGATAAGATCAATAATTAGATAAATTATATCATAATTATTATCTTAATTATAGATAGATTTATAACACTAAATTAATAAACGACATGTACAACGTGAGGTAAAAAGAGCCGCTGGCATTGACGCCAATTCCGCTAAGTGGCAATAATGAAACAATTATTTTCAATAAATATTGTCACTATTTCTACTCGTTCTACTAGCGAATATTTATCCATAATAAAATTTGGACGCCTATATTTTTATGTCTATAATATAGTACAATCAATTGAAACTTAATTACCTTTTTGGTATAATATTTATGAACCTGTGTCTGTCCACCGGTACGTTTCCACAAACAGAGCACCTTATTCTTCGGACTATACGTCATATTAACCAATCGCTCGAACCACCATCTCTCGATAATAACTCCGGTGACTGATCGAATGACCAAACCGTCATCTCTCACTTCCATGAACCTGAGATCGCCAGAGCAGTCCACGCCTTGATGAACGGTGAAGCTCTGACGGTGAAGTGATCTGGATCCAAGAGGTTTAAGATCAATATCGTTTCCATTCTAAAAATAAAAGAGATTATAGTATAGTGAAGATGATTGTAATTCAATAAAAGTACTTACCAAATTATGGATTTGGTCCAACAATAAATTAACTTCTTGGCTGTATATCAAGCCGATGTGGCTTTTTCCTAAGAGTCTTCGGATCTTCCTCTTGATCTCCTCTTTGTTGCAACTTAACATTACTAGAACAGCAGTTAAGTTATAAAGTATAGTGGCTAGTAATCTGTCTTCCTCGTGTTCCAATCTCTTCCTTTCTGTATCACTCAGTCCTTTATATCTTTCCATCATCTCTCTAGCACCCTAAAATTGATATTTATATTATTAATGTGTATAGATTATTGATTATTTCTTCTTATTTTTCTAATTCCTGTCATTTTCAGTTAATCAATATCAATTAAATAATTTTTTAAATACATTAACCAAAATAGAAGAAAACACAAAAATAACATGAGGACTGATGGCTGAAATCAGTTCGATATAAAAGATGACATGATCTGTTCGAAACAGTACTCACCTGATCCATTCCGATCATATCTCTCTCCTGGGAAACAGCATCCAAAAACGCATCTTCCCAAAATTGCATTTGATCCCATAAATTCGATCGCTCTTTACCCAAGAGTCCTTCAAACAGGTAGGTTCTGGTTGCTTCAGGCGATGGTGATTGTACAGTGTTGATAATGTGCCCTCCATGGTACCTGAAGCCTGTGCTTAGTGATGATTTACTCGACCATACGCTTGAAGTTCTTTGTTTAGGTAGTTTGGGAAACTAGTATAAAAAAGTACATTTTAAATATTAATAATTAAAACCATTATTATTATTATTATTAAACTAAATTACTGTACTAATAATATTGCCTTTAAAGAAACGTGCTGTTAAACGTCATCTAGGCATATTAGACAGTGTTTCCCCAAATTTCATTCACAGCTTTATCAATGATTAGCAAAACTGCATTTTACCTGTAAAGTTTCAACTTCTGTATCAGATACTGTGGACCTGAATGAAGCTTGACCGCCACCTCTGTTCAATCCACAAGCAGGCCCCGTTGTTATAGATCCTGTAGATGGAGATACTGTACCTCCAGATCCATGTAGGGTCCCATCACCCTAAGTTAAGTTTCTATTATTTTTATGTCACTAAAATGAATAAAATCACTTACATCTGAGTCAAATGATGTGAGTTTGCTGAGAAGCAAATTCTTCTTCTGTGTAATCATGTCCTTAAATATATCGGTAGTACTCTGTTCCTTATCTGAGTCATCTCCTTGTATCAGTCGAACTTCTGGTGGCTCTACAATATACGTATGCTCAAGAATCAGATAAATTGTTAAGAAAATTAATGCAATGTATAGAAGATAGCTGTAGCCATATTGAGTTACGAACTTACCAGCTTGTGACGATTTTCTGCTTTCATTTTCCCATTCGGATGAATGCAAGGAGTACCTGGGACTTTGCGGTGACTTTGGACTGGAGGTCTGCAACATAAATCATAGCAGTTATTAAAGGTATTTCTTATCTACTAAGGTATACCTGAGTTATGTCAGTTGATAATCCAGAGTCACTGACATCCTTGGTCCAGTAATGAGTATGGGCTATTTCCTGCATCTGAAACACTGATGCCATACCTCCCAAACCATAGTTGCCATATGTAACCTCCAGCCCATGTTGAATGGCTTGAATAACTTTTAACATTCCTTTCCATACGGGCTTTGATATGCACTAAAATTCGAATTTGTGATAACATAATATCTTAAATTTTAATATTGTTCATAATATTGTGGAAAGAAAACAGGGAAGAAATTGGTCAGCTGGTTGGTTATATTATATAACAATGATATTTAACATTGGTATTTTAGGGTAAATGATGTGGCTCGGTGAATGGAGGTAAATCGAAATGAAACAGTGGTGTTTACATGATGTGACCGTTATTTATTGACAATATAAAAAATGAGAAAAATACAAAGATAAAAAGGATGGCAGCGGAGTTACCTGAAGACGAGGCTTGGGCAGTCGATGGTGGCACGTCTTAACCGAACGAGGGTTGAGCACTGAATGACCGAAATACCCTTCAATAATATCCCAGATAAACGTCTCGGGGTTGCCGCCAGCTATTCGTTGTCGGGTTCCAGTTGGCACCCCGCCCGTGTTCAACATCTGGGATTATATTTCTGGGTATTTTGTAGACCGTTATTCCACGATGTAAAATTCGACATGCCTCAATTCGCTACAATACTCCCCTGCCAGAATTTTACATAAAATTACTTCAACAAAAATACAAAAATGTTTGCAAAAAAAATATCAAATACAAAAAAAAACATATACCAAACAAAATGTGCTGTGTAAAATGGGCTTTGAAAAAATATGATAGTTCGAAACGGTTGTGGTTGGTACGGTTGCGATCTGGTACGGCTGTTGATATCTTCCGGTCCTACAGATACCGTTGCATCATCGTCGCTTTGGCACTTGAATGTGGTCCATCGACGACGTTGAAAACAAGCTATTCTTCAGACAGGGCTCCCGTAATCGACGCTGTGGGAGGATCGACTGTTCGACGACGTGGTAGCTTACTTTCTTCGACGACGAGACGTTAGCAATTCTGGTACTTCGGCGAAGACATGACGAGTCTACGGTGACTGCAATCGGTACCTAGCTTCTGGAGCTGCTCTGTGACTAATCCGTAGTCACATACGTTAGGTTAATTCATAAAAAACAAATAACGACGGTATCCGACCGAAGCTGCCCAAAGCCTTTTAAATCAAAATATCTGCCATTATGACGGAGACGGCGAGCGAAGGAAGACATTATGATTTAAACATAGCGCCGAAAGAAATGTTTAGCCGAGACGCTGATGATTAAGCAGTGACGTAAAAATATTCCAAAAGATTGTGAAATAAAATTTTGACAAAAAAAAATTTAAAAAAATGAATTGGAAATAATGAAATTAATCGGAATAAAATGAAAATGAATCTAGAAGGTAAAATTGAAAAGGAATCGAATTAAAAATATTTAAAATTTTGAAACAAAAAAAAATATAACGGCCACGTAAAATACATACCAAACACCATGTTCCACGTACCCTCCATTCACGAGTCCAAACCCAATTTTCCGAAAGATCACGTCGGGGTCACCACTTTAGGGTAAAATGATGTGGCTCGGTGAATGGAGGTAAATCGAAATGAAACAGTGGTGTTTACATGATGTGACCGTTATTTATTGACAATATAAAAAATGAGAAAAATACAAAGATAAAAAGGATGGCAGCGGAGTTACCTGAAGACGAGGCTTGGGCAGTCGATGGTGGCACGTCTTAACCGAACGAGGGTTGAGCACTGAATGACCGAAATACCCTTCAATAATATCCCAGATAAACGTCTCGGGGTTGCCGCCAGCTATTCGTTGTCGGGTTCCAGTTGGCACCCCGCCCGTGTTCAACATCTGGGATTATATTTCTGGGTATTTTGTAGACCGTTATTCCACGATGTAAAATTCGACATGCCTCAATTCGCTACAGTATATATCAAAGTTTCGTGTAGTAAATTTTAATGTAGCCTAAATCTGAAATATAAAAGGCAACCCTGCCACACATAACACATAATAAGTATCGATTTAATTTAGTATTAATTTTAAATTAACTATTTTCTTTCCATCTTATATATATTACTTACCACATCATCGATATGATCATCAGGCGCTATTTTCTTATCCAACGTTTTATTGATTTTACTCAACACAAAATTACGATACGTTTCTTCTTCCATCAGCTTCTTCAGTCGATTTAATTTCAGCCAACCCACTCCTTCACCATCCAGAACATTGGTGACAATCTGAAATACGATTGTAGTGATATTATTTAATGTACCGAACACGTATAAGCACTCACGTCTTTAAGAAATGCTTGATTGTCACTATTGGTTGCTGTTTTATCGACACTTTGTTTCCGTTGCAGTTCATCCTGTCTCTTGGGTACGTGCTTGATCAGCGGGCTTTTCTCAACAATTCCTTTGGGTCCTCTTTGGAATGGACCAAATAAGCTAGTTTTGGTTTCTTTTGGCCTTTGAACTTGTACAGGGTCTTGTCTAAAACACGACATATAGCAACTTTTGCTGAGGATATTTGAGTGTTTTTATGCTTTTGTAGGCCAATTGCTTATGATTTATAATAAAAGTGCATAAACTAAAAATAAACTAGTCTAATAGTTTAATAAATTTAAAACAATAATATCACAATAAACATTACTTATTCTTTGTTTTATTGTATATCAAAGACATACCTATATGAGAAAAAAATTAATTAAAAATTTGAAAATTTTGGGGGTCATTTAAAGCGTATCATAGAATTAGCTTGGTAAAATATATCTGTTTTGATTAGGATTAAAGTTTACGTTAAATTTTAATACAAATGTTATTTCATAAAACTTTCATAGGGAGCTATTCTGACTAATTAATGTTATAAATGAATTATAGCTGATAAAAACATTCAATTACCTGACATTATCCTTTTTAGTTCCAAACAAATCTGAGAACATACTGGTCGTGCTTGAAGCAAGTCCATTTAGATCTGACTGTATGTTGGAGAAAAAATCTCGACCGGCACCGGCTAATGCAGAATGAGCAACAATTGAGGTAGTACTAGCAGTTGATTCACGTCTAGAATCCGATTTAGAGAATGATTCCGTCTGAAAAATAATAAAGGCATATTAAAATGTACGTTGAAACCGTTATACTTATATTTACCCGTAGAAGACCTTTCATGTTCACTGCTTCTTTAGCGCTTTTTGTTAAATCTCCTAGCGTTGACTTGCCAACATACGTTAGATCATCAAGTGTATTCTTGCTCATCGCTGTTGCAGATTTACTTGCTTCAATAGCTGTTTTGCTAGCCTCTTGGACGCTCTTTGTCGCCTCTTCAGCTGCTTTTTTCGCTTGAGTTGTTAACTAAAATACAGAATTTTGTTATAATACAAAATATAACATATAATTTATTAATTAATGACTACTTTAGGAATTTCTAAATTCTGATATACTAAGTTGTGTCAAACTTGGTACTAAATTAGTAATAAGTAACATAAAAATATGTTTTATAGTAAATTAAATTTGGCAAATTGCGTTTCATGTAATTAACAGGTCAATTGAAAAGTCCCCGGCCTGACACATAGATGGCGGTACTAGAATAAAATCCATATGATTTTTAGTTAGCCCTAACACTCAGAAGATGCGTGTATATATTTGAGAATATAGCATTTTGAGTGAAGCAACTTTTGTTATTGTGAAAAAAAAGATAAAACAAAATTTCGCGTGTTGATAAAACATTGATTTTCGAGGGGAAAAAATACACTTGAAGCAAAAACTTGGCTCGGTGCCCTGTTTTCGGACACTGCCCAAGGAAAATCAAACATGAACCAACCAGTTTAGACGTGGTAAAATGATCACCGAAGACGATGAACGCAGTAGACGCCCAAAAGAGGTGGTTATCGACGAAAACATTAAAAAAATCGATAAAATGATTTTGAATGACCGTAAATTGAAAATGAATAAAATAGCAGACACTCTAAAGATATCAACTGAACGTGTACATCATATCATTCACGAATATTTAGGTATGAGAAAGCTCTGTGCAAAGTGGGTGCCGCGTGAGCTCACTTTTGACCAAAAACAACGAGGAGTTGATGATTCGAAGCAGTATTTGAAGGTGATCAAGCATAATAAATCCCAGTTTTTGCGTCGATTCGTGACAATGGATGAAACATGGCTCCATCATTTCACTTCGAAGTCCAATCGACAATCATCTGAGTGGACTGCACATGATGAGCCCATTCCAAATTGTGGGAAAACGCAACAGTCGTCCAGCAAGTCTATGGCGTCTATATTTTGGAATGTGCATAGAATAATTTTCATTGACTACCCTGAAAAAGGAAGTACCTTTAACATCGTAATAGTCGATAGCGTTATTGAACCGTTTGAAGGACGAAATCGCCAATAAACGGCCGCATTTGAAGAAAAAGAAAGTGCTGCTTCACCAAGACAATGCACCATTTCACAAGTCAGTGGAAACGATGGTAAAAATCCATGCATCTACCGTATTCTCCAGATCTGGCCTCCAGCGACTATTTTCTGTTCTCAGATCTCAAAATAATGTTCGCTGGGAAGGAATTTTCGTCGAATGAAGATTGCTGAAACTGAAGCCTATTTAAAGAAAAGGACGACAAATCGTACTACAAAAATGATATCGAAAATTTGGAGGGTCGCTATAATCAGTGTATCACCCTTGAAGGGAATTATGCTGAATAAAAAAACTAATTTTACAAAAAAATGTGTTTTACTACGATAAGCCGGGGACTTTTCAATTGACCTGTTATCATTTTTAAGAAAAGGGTCTTCTAGTTAGAATGAATGAATATAAGGAGATAATTGAACAACGACTTTATGAACTCACTCCAGATCAAAATGATTACGTTAAACCAACAAACCTTATCGAAAGGAGCAAATATATGGCTTTCTTCCGCTTCAGAAAGTTTTTCTTTTGCTTGTGTTTTAAACTAAAAATAAAACGTTCGTGTACATTGGCTATAATATAAATGTTATGTTATGAAAAGTGGAACAATGTCAGTAATATCAAATAAAAAATTACTTTATCCATTTGAGCCAGTATCCCGTCCTGACTGCTCTGTCTGGTCGTTTCTCGAACCAACTCTTTTGCCTCTGATGCGAATCGCTCGAATAAGGAGCCTTGGGAGCTTTGCCTTGTTACGCCACTGCTGCTACTGCTGGCGGAGTGCAGAGGTCCAGGACTTCCAGATGACCCAACACTTGCTGTTTTAGAGAATACGTTACCAACACTTGGCTGCTTTTGTAATGGTGCTGGTGTAACGGGTGGTACCTAAAGTTAATTATAGATTTCAAAATAGTACAAGCGTAACTGTTTTGATGATCACTGAAATTGGACGTGAGTTACATGTTTGATCAAATAATCCATTCTTTAATCTTAAAATATTATATAAATATCATCATTATATGTCATAAGTTTCTTCAACAGATCTCTTATAAAACAAAATAATTACCATTGAATGAAACAAGTATTATTAATACTTCAAGACGTAAAAATGACAAGCGAAAGGAATGGAAGGCGTTAAAATCATATATTTATACGTAACAAATATACTTCTACAGTTTTCTAGTTATACGGATTCTCTACCAGATTCTTAAAAGAAGAAGTAGACACTCGATTTCTCTATAATACAAACTCAAATGGAATATACAACAATTGATGATTTGGTTACATGAAAAGAAAATCCATATGAATTATTTCAAAATTGATCTTCAAGAACTTTTCGATTTATTAAAGCTAATCAATTTCTTCATTTAACAGGATCTATCTATGTGACATTCGCCCTTTGTAGAAGACCTTGTCCCTCAATAAAATTGAATAATTATGAACTTCTGCAAGCAGACAACATTAAATATCTAGGAATGTATTTTGATCGACGTTTGACATGGAAAAAACATATAGCGAAAAAAGGCAAACAGCTTGGGCTTAAACTAAACTAAATATGTTGGCTGATAGGGAGTAAATCTAAATTATCATTAGGCAATAAAGTTTTGCTGTATAAATCAATACTTCGGCCCATTTTAACCTAAGGTATTGAACTGTGAAGTACAACTAGCAAATCTAACATAACTATTCTTCAGATGTTCCAGAATAAAGTGTTGTGAGTCATTCTCAATGGGTTCTAAGGGAACCCATAACGATTGTGATTCGAAGTGTTAGTACGAAGTACTCCGAGAAACTATCAGAGCATGCCAACGCACTATCCAAACAGTTGAATGTGCGCGATAACAGTGTAGTGCATAGAGTTAAACGCAAACTACATACGAACTGATTAACAGACACATAGAGTTAGATTTAATAATCTCCAGAATAAGTTCGAGTAGTCTTTGGACTAAATTAGGATAGACTTTAAAATAAGATAGAATAGTATCTAGAATAAGATTTAGATTATAAGTTATATAGCAGATCACTTACTGAAGTGATCTTCTTCATGTCAGGATAGTTATATTATATAACGGAAATCATATAATAATACTTCTTGCGCACGGACAGATTGTTGAAGTTCTAAGAAATTAATTTCAAAAAGTCTTCATTCACATAACTATTTAGTAGATCAATTTGATGATTTTGATGAAATAATTGTTTCTCGCAAGTTTTAACGAGAAGCCTCAGATGTTGGAAAAGGATCTCTTTGCATCTGTTTATTTTTTAATTCAAATTAAACCCATTAGATGTTTTTATGTTGATTATTAGGTCGATTAATTAAAGTGATTATAACACCGCGAGTTCATGTTTGTATAGTGCTAACATTTCTGGTGGGTTTTTTTTATTATTGTATTGGTGAAATTGGCAAGGACAGATTTGTCTTCATTGAGTTTTATTCTTCATTGTTTGATCCCCCCGCTAAATCTTTAAACCTACATTATAACTGAGCCTTGGCTTATTGTTAGAAGTTCTATTTTCGTTTTATTTTAATATCCAGTTATATCTTAGGTATATACAGTAGAGTATATGCAGTAAAGTATGTTTCCTTGTATATACATTGGTGTATTACTCTTAGTATCTATTTTGACTCCGAATATTCATCCTCCTGTTTGATTTTGAAAATTTTATTTGAGGTTTAAGATGTTAATATATCTACAGCCTGCGTCTGATTAATTAACAAGAAAACGTCGTCTTCTTTGGACTTGAAACCAAATTATAAGATGCATAATACTTTGTTTATTTGCCAGTATATTAATACAGTTCCACTTTTGCACCAAAACAATTAGCCAGGTCATTATCCAAAGAATATTCACATAATACACATATGATTTTATATTCGATATTCAATCATAATAATAATAATTTTAGAACTGAAGAACAAAATATGTAAAGATTATTCATTTGAACAATAAATTAATAAAATAAATTAAATTGTTCATAAAAATATAAATAAAATGTTCGAAAAATTAGGAACAATTTTTCACATTCCTGATACTTACCGATTTCCTTGGTCTCCTTGCAGCAACACTCTTATCGCCTTCCACTGAGGATGTTTCAGATTTCTGATTATTATTACTAACAATAGTTTTAGGTGTAGTTGTTGAGTTCGAATCAGATTCATTCTCATTACTCAAGGCATCCTCTCTTTCCAACTTATGGGGAACGTGTTCATTCTTCTCTTTCTTAAATTCAAATTCGGAATCACGGTTAAACGACGGCGAGCTAAGATCGGAGTCAGAGCTGGATGATGTGGATGAAGCGGGCGAGACCGATCTTGGTATCGGTACTTCACCGTCAGGGTACTTCAATTCTGACGGTGGTTTGTAGATGCTGTCGGCGTCGATGTTCGACGAGAAAGTCATGCTTTGTGCGGAAGCTTTCCTTTGATCGTGGTAAGAAAGATAACCTGGAGACAAATCAGAGGATGCCATCTCTGACACGAAGTCACTTAATGAGGAGTAACTAGAGCTAGTGCTTTCACCTTCTTCGGAATCAGAACCGCTTTCGTCTGTGGGTTGACTTTCTTGGCATTGAATGCTCCGCAGGGCACCTAGATATGTTTATGATGTTTTACATAACAATAAGAATAACGAAATATTATCAGCATTACCATTTAATGAACTTCCATCGTCCCATACAACAAACCTAATCGGCTCCAGGGTATGAAGGAACCATTTGGGTTTGTCACCCACCAAAACTGGATCCAAAACACCCGTGTGAACTCGTTGAAAGGCCACGTTTGTCGGTGTTAAGGACCATTCAGCTAGAAACTCCACCGCTTGAGTACGAGCGAATTTGTTCAAGAATTGGGACGCCCTGGGTCTGGACCTTAAGAAACTATTGATTTGGAAAGCCACCACTGGACGTGGATATAACCGTAAAGTCCTAGTATGTTCCGTGAAATTAGCCAAAAGATTTTGAGAGTTGAAGAAACGTACCTATAATATAAATTAATATACTCAATTGATACAAACCATCTCGCATATATGCACTGATAAATACCATTGCAACTCTGGTTGCTACATCTACTGAATCAACGTCATTGCCGTAGATAAAGGGATTGAATCCTTGTTGAACAGTAGGTGAGAACATTCTAGGTGTAGATGGAGGTACTGGTGATTGAGGTGTTAATGAAAATCTTTGATTGGGCATAACTGGGGAGATATCTGGTGTTCTTGATGGAGCTGATGTTACCCTAAATATACCAATATTTAGATTACATTAAAATGGTAAAACTATGAAATAACTGTGATAGAATTACAATAGATTTATTAAACTATGTTATATCGCCTTGATACTTTAATAACTATAATTTAAACTATAAAAGTGATGGGCTTTATTTTTCAATTTTAATGTCTTTATCTCATCGCATCATTAGATATGGTATTCAAATCGTACCAAAAAGATGGGCAAAAGTAACCTTGAATATATGAAAAGTTGCATCAAAATTAAACATAGAACCTATACAAAACCTTTTTTAATTTTAAATAGCTTGTTTTTTATTTTTTTTGTTTAAACTTACCCCAATGTATTTGGCGATAATGATACGCTTTCTCTTCTAGAGGGCTGCAGTTGGGCATTAGTACTGCTTGGAGTGGACAAATTTGAAATAGCCTAAAGAAAATAATAACATAATAAATTTCAATGTCAACAGAAAAATGTACATCAACTTTAGGCCTTTCATTACATCTACGAACAAAAATTCATGTTGGTCAAATTAATTGTGTTTAAAATAAACAATAAATATGTTAAATCAATCAAACAACAGGTCTACACTAATTAAAATATAGAAGGCTAAGATAGGAATGATATTAGGTGCTTGCGTGTATTTTTATAAGCGATATCTATTGGTGGGAAGGCGAGTTGATAATGTTATTAATGCAACAACAGTTTAACTGCCTAAATTAATTGATAGATTCGATGATTTTGACATTTTTCTGCGTAAAATAACAATTTTCTGTTAGAAATTATTGAATTGTTGAGACTGCAATTGAAGAAATCTACTGATGAAGTAAATCAATCACCTTTAAAACTTATGGTGATGCCAATATATCAAATAGTGGCCAAAAGAGTTTGAAGACAATCAAGTCTAATTTGACTAAAAGCTCACGCAACTTTGAGACAGTTTAATAAATCAAATGTTTTCAAGCCTTTACATGCTTTGAGAACCAAACTAAAAGGAAGAAAAATGGCTACCAGACGAACTGAAGGAAAATGTTATTTAGCGTCGGTTTCACTCATTTTCAGGATAAAAGAAGAAGTTTCTGTGAAGTATTGTGGCTTGGATGAAGAGTAGATCTACGGCGAGAATTTAAAGACCAAAAATTCATGGGTTAGTCTTCACCATTCACATAAACAGCGAAGCAGAATGTGTATGTCCATAAAGTCTTAATATACATATTGTGAAATTAGTAATGTTTAGAGCATTACGAACTGCTAAATTCCCATGAAACTGTTATTACAAATACCTACCGGTGTCAACTAAATAAATTGACCTATGTATCGTTGCAAAAAAATCCAGCAATGCCAAATAACAGATAGAAAGATATCCACTTGCTTGACAACCCTCTGCCACCTGTTACAAAAGTTGTGAAGGGTACACTATTGTAGCTCCAATAGGAAATTCTGCCCCACCCAGCCTACCCAGCAGACATAGCATTACTGATTAATGTTTGTGCAGATCGGTTTCTCTATGAATGCATTTTAAAAATGACACAGTGATTATAATACTTGCGAGCACCTAATACATCTTAAATTCATTGTTTTATAGTTTTGTTTTGTTTTTCATTTTCAGTGACATTTTAAAACCTCATATATTTAGAGTAATTTTAAATCCAGCCTTCTACAGGGAACTGAAAACTTATATTTTATGTTCTAACACTATCAAATTAGCCCTACTACACTATATAACTATCATAAAAAACTTTTTACTAAATTATCAGCAACCATTAAAGTCTCTAATTTAACTCGCAAAGTGGGTTTCAATTAATTCCTAAACTACTTAATGGCTACCTGATTTTTAGTAAAGAAGTTTCAGTCGATCAATTATTTTAGTTTGAAACAATGAGGCAAATTTTTGAAAAAAAATATTTACTCCGGTGCCAACTTGATCCATTAGCTGCATTGCCTTCAAAACCAAAAGACAAAAAGTTCGATTAGACAAATGTCTAACAAAGATTCGAATTAAAAAGTTACGAATTATCTTTCAACAATTTCAACACTTACTGATACGAAATAAAATCAATTATAGATTTTGAATTTTGAATCACTTACTAAAAGAAAATTAATTTATTTTGATACTTAATTATATTTTTAAACTACGAATTTACAAATACTATATCAAAATTACGATATCGAATATAAATATAGTTTTGACTTTCTTATGTAAAATTAGGTATGGTATTTAATTTTAAAGGATTATATATATATCAAAGTTGATACACCCGTTATAGCGAAATGATCGAACACTTATCAAAATTTAGTGTAAACATGATTTACTTTCTATCTTCCAAGCAAGAATGTACAACTGACTTCAAGTGTGATGTTGCTTAGTTACATAAGTTCTCATAATATTACTAAACACAATATTTTAAAATTAAGTACCACACCTAATATATGATATCTTATAGATTTAATTTTACTGATTTCGAAAGAAAACATTTTAAGATCTTTTAAGAATTAATAGAACCACTGCACCTGTTTTAAATGGTTCTTCAAGATGGTTCCTTCTGGTTCGGGTAATGGAGGAATTTCCGTATTGGAGTGCAGCTTATTTGAGTCCAGATCTACCAAGCATACATCATCAGGTAATCTGAAATTAATTCAACAAATTTTATCGAATAATTTTGTTAATTTTTGATGAAACTTACTTAAAGTTCTTCTTGTACATCAAGAAACTGACGGGTAATCCAATGACGAAGGGAGTTGGTGCCAGTAATAACTAAAAATAAATAATATTACAGAGTAAATTGCTTTCTGCGTTCGTCTAAATTCAGACTGAATGAGACTCTCATTCATAATGCATCAAATTCATATACTATTACTTTACCTGTTCAGCACAAGTCATACACGTAGGTAAAAGGGGTATAACAGGGAACATATACTCTAAAGGATATATCATGGTAACAAAGGCCATCACAGACATAGAGAGAGCGTTATAGTCCCGTGATTGAAACACAACCTTATTTTCCAAAAGTATTATCGTCAACACCTTCAAACAGGTTTCAACACCTGAAAAAAAAAGAATATTTCGTTAATTATTGCATCAAGATTACGTAAGATACAACTACAACATTTTAGTCAGTTCGGATGAATCACTGAATAAAATGTTGCGTTAAATGACTAGCAAATTGATACGAGACAATAAAAACATCGTAAATTGTAATGATTATGGCTCGAGAAGTAGCAATAAAAATATTACGATCTTGTGGTGAATTGGAAATAAATCGGACAAAAGAACAGATCTGATATACGCAAAAATTTATATAAAAAAGGAATTTTCTAATATCTGTTTTTATATTCAATCAATATGAACAATATTATCACGTTAAACCAGATATTCCAATGCATCAACAATATCGCTACAGTCAGAATTGGCTACGTATCGTCAGTGTTTCATATATACCAGAAGATTTTTGTTTATATCCGAACAATCTTCAAAATTCGAAAAATATTTTGTTAATTTTATTCATAAATTTCAATGTTGCTTATATTATTTATAAGTTAATTAAATTAGATAACATTATTCGCCTTTTTATGCAAAATATCACAACCCTTCTCTGTAAACTACAATCCCGATCCTTGCCTTTGCATTATATATTAATTATATGCCTATTTCCAATACGACCTACCCTTTATTTTTGGAATATAACATATTTTTATCAGCCAAATATTACTGTTTGATGAGTATTTATCTAATTGTTTTGTGGCGTTTTTCTTATTTTTAAAGCATTTAATAATTATATGATATAGTTCTACATTATTTTTTCCATAGTCTACCACTTTTTTTCTGTCCGTAACCTGATCATAACCTATTTTGTTAATCTTTTCCTACAGTAAGATATTTAAAAAGATTAAAACATAAACGCATTTTTTGTAATAAATAATTAAATTAATTATTAATTTCTTAAAAATCGACAAAATCAGTATTTCGTATTTACTAAAGTAATACGTCCTTTTCTAAATTCATATTATATTTCCTCAAATTAATGCAAATTTGTTTTTGAAATTCAATTTATTACTGTATTTTTGAAGCTAACTGACATTGTTTGAAGCCACATAACTGGTCAATTGAAAGGTCCTCGGCCTACCACAGTAAAACACATAAACACACGTTTTTATCAAAATTACATTTTTTATTCAATATAATTCCCTTTAAGGTTTCAATTTAGCGTCATTCAAAATTCTCTTGTGGGTTTTTTAAATGTCTTCGTCGGTAACAACCTCTTTTGAGCGTCCACTGCGTTCACCGTCTTCGGTGCTCATTCCACCACGTCTAAACTTAGCATACCAATCCTTGATGGTTGATTTTCCTGGGACAATATCCGAAAATTCGGCATCAAGCCAATTTTTTTGCTTCAACTGTATTTTTTCCCTTCAAAAATCAATATTTTAACATCACGCGAAATTCCTTTTTATCCATTTTTTTCACAATAACAAAAGCTGCTTCATTCAAAATCCTATAATTCACAAACTAATGATCCGACAGCTGTCAAATTTGTACACGCATACTTTGAGGGTTAGGGCTAACTAAAACACATATCGATTGAATTCTAGTAGCGCCATCTATGTGTCAGGTCGGGAACTTTTCAACTGACCTTATTTCGAATCCTATTTTATAATTTATTTGATATATCGCTTAATATTTACAAATTTTGGTAAAACAAACCTAGTTTTAGAAATAGTATTTATTATTGTTGTTATATATACATATTAATTATATCATTTCTTAGATAAAATACAAAAGAATCTGCGAGAAAGAAGTTTTCGCGAAAGAATAATGCAAACTTTGAGTAGAGATAAAGTAATTTAAAAGGTTTAAAACGTCAATACTTATACGTTGCATAAGATCCAAAATTGGTACCGATAATACCACAAATTCCCTACTTCAGGGTTCTTTTTACTAAAATTCTTATAAATTTCTAAAACAAAGGTAAGCTTACCGAATTACAATTAATAAATTGTTTCTGTTCATTTTTTTTTTAACCAAAACTTTGATTAAATTTCTATCAGTTTAACTCCGCGCGAAAATATGTAAACCACTACCAACTTACCTAATAATTCTAATGGCAGATGTAAAGGAAAATCGACTAGACTAAATCTAGTATGACTAGGTAAGGCAAAAACAAGAGGTTCGTATACACTAGGGGACAAAACCTCAACTTCAATCCTGGAAAAAAAACACAAAATACAATCAAATTATCTCAGTCGTTAGTTTCCCAATCTCACTTGGTTTTTCCTGGAATGGGAACTGGAGCGGACAACAACTTCAAGATCCAGGTTTCGATTTCTCTAACGTCATGCAGCACGATTGATGACGCCGCTTCCCCAGCCTGTCCAGTTAGAACGCTCCATACGTTGTCCCTGAAAATATAACGACCGTAAAGACGTGAAAAATGATACCAAAATTACTTATTCTCTCATAAATATTTAATCTATATAGTATCTATAGTCAATTCAAAACAGTAGTGACACGTGCATCAATATGTGTCTGTCTAAAGTTGTAAATTCGTTTTACAGTCAGGCAATATTATGCTTCTCATTTTATTCTATATAAAAAGAGATAGAATGCTGTTAGAGAAGTTCGATCATGTAACCAAAAGAGACTGCAAAAGTTGTCCGTTTGTTAAACGTCTGCAAAATTCTTCAAAATATTATACTTACCGGTTATAAACCGACAAACGTTGCTTGATAAAAATTGCAAATCGCCGGGGTTTTTATTGAAAAAAAGGAATTTCGCGTGTTGATAAAATATTGATTTTTGAAAGGAAAAAATACAGTTGAAGCAAAAACTGGGCTTAATGTCGATTTTCCGGACACTGTCCCAGGAAAATCAACTATCAAGGATTGTTATGCTAAGTTTAGACGTGCAGTGGACGCCCAAAAGGGGTTGTTACCGACGAAAATATTTAAAAAATCCACAAAATGATTTTAAATGAGTCTAAATTGAAATTGAATGAAATAGCAGACACTCTAAAGATATCAACTGATGTGTACATCATATCATTCACGAATATTTGGGTATGAGAAAGCTCTGTGAAAAGTGGGTGTCACGCGGGCTCATTTTTAACCAAAAACAAAGACGGGTTGATGATTTAGAGCAATGTTTGAAGATACACGACAATGGATGAAACATGGCTCGATCATTTCACTCCGAAGTCCAATCAACAATTATCCGAGTGGACTGCACACGATAAACCCGCTCCAAAGCGTGTGAAAACGCAACAGTCGGCTGGCAAGTTTATGGCGTTTGTATTTTGGGATGCGTGTGGAACAATTTTCTCACTACCTTGAAAAAGGAAGAACTATCGACAGCGAATATTACTATAGTGTTATTGGATCGTTTGAAGGACGAAATCGCCAAAAATGGCTGCATTTGAAAAAGCAGAAAGTGCTGCTTCACCAAGACAATGCACCGTGTCACAAGTCAGTGAAAACGATGGCAAAAATCCAATCCATGAGTTGGGCTTATTGAATGAATTGACCTAATGAATTGGCCGTATTCTCTAGATCTGCCCCCGCAACTATTTCCTGTTCTCAGACCTCAAAAGAATGCTCGCTGGGAAGAAATATTCGTCGAATGAAGAGGTAATCGCCGAAACTGAGGCCTATTTTGAAGCAATGGGCAAATCGTACTACAAAAATGATATCGAAATGTTGGAGGGTCGCTATAATCAGTGTGTCACCCCTGAAGGGAATTATGTTGAATAAAAAAAACTGATTTTTCCAAAAAAAAAACAATGTGTTTTACTATGGGTGGTCGGGTACTTTTCAATTGACCCGTAGATGTCCAGTTTTCCAGTTTTAACTAAAATATAGACTACCCCAAACTGTTTTACCATGAAAAATTCTGTACGGACACTAAAATATCTCATAAATTTGTTAGTTTAAAGCCGTTCCCTGCAAAATAAAGTTGCAAAATACAGTTTTTCCAAATTCAAATACAGAATTTATATTTGAAACGTAATTAATGCCTAGTTATATTTGCGTAACCGGCTAGAAAATTACCGAGCTTTGATTTTAATCATCCGGAGCTGAGATGCAACTCATATTTGCCGAACGAGTCCGTATCAGGAAATGAAAGATAATTTTAGGCTCCGATTTTAACTGGCCGCCGACGCAGTTCGTTCACAGCTAACGGCTATTGAATAAGCTCCACACAGACTCCGTTGTTTACCTGCAGGTCAGCTTCGATCCGCCTACTCTTCTTGGATTTGATGACTCATTACAGGCGTCTATCAATTTTTTCAATATATAAAGGCACTCCCTGAACATTGTGAAGAAAGGGTGATGCGAGAGAATGCATAGTGACGTGAGTGAGTGATTTCGAACTCTCTGAAACATACAAAAAGAAAACATTATACTCAATAGGTTTTGTTACGATTTTGTTGTTTAAAATATATTTTTTTATTCAATAGATTCCTTATATCATCCGTTTTAAAATGTTGTCAAAAAATGTCGCTTCTCACACCCGCATATTTTTATGTGAAAAGCAAGATGTCGGAGGAAATTGGTGAAGTAGATTGTCTTATTGTCTGGAGATAGAATTATTAAACCCTAAACCATCTCGGCTCTTATTAATTATTCAATTTCTCCATGCTTTCAATTATAATTTAACTTCGTTTTACCAATAATAGGTAAGAGGTATTCTCGAACAAAATTATTTTTATACATTTACAGACATTCATTTGAAGAAATATGTTACGAAAACCAGATAATACTTTTAGAAATTTGTAGTGATGCTGCCCCGTCATATTCAAACTCTCAGTTTTAGTTCAGACAATTTAAAAGTAGTGATTTTGACCACTAAAACAGTTCAGACATAATGCAAGACTTATTGGATGAAAAATTAGCTCGAACTCTTAAAGTAGCTTCCAGATAGCTTAGCAGTTGTTGAATCAATAACTTTCACATAGGACGAAAAAAATCGGATTTGAAATGAGGATTTGAATGGAAATGTATTTTGTACCGTTTCAACAACACGGTTTCGTTGCGTTCCAGAAACAAAAGTAAACAGTTTTTGTAGCATATTGATAGTGGCGACAGCAATTCCAAGTGAAGAAATCATGGACAAAATCATCATCATATAGTCCATAAGAGTTGTCCAAAGCCATAAGGTATTAATATGCATATGGTTGATGCACAAAACCTTCCTCATTCTGAATAACTTCTAAAAGGCATGACTTACAAACAAACTTCGTTCTTTTGACACAGTTTGATTCAGGCTATATTATCAAAAATATGGGAAAATGTCATAGAAAATCATTGACAGGACCTATTAAGTGTAGAAAACCTGCTGAAAACTATTTATGAGCATATAGTCCAGAATCACAATGATGAGGGTGTTACAGTATGACAACTGAAAAAATTATAATTACTGGGATTGACATTTTTGTTCAAGTACTATAAACCTTCAAGCTTTCGTTTTTGTGTAAAATTGCTGAAAGACTGCTCTCCACTGACTAGCCTCAAAAACATTGTATCGAAAAAAGTACAAAGTTTTTTATTTTTTTAATTCTAACCGAAAGTATATTAAAAATCGTTTATCAAGTATCAACTAAAATAAATGTTTATGGATTAAAAGCTAAAGGAAAACACTTTCCACTCGAAAACAAGTGGATGCTGGCGTACCCCAAGGTTCCCCGCTAGCCACACCCTTATTTAACCTCTTTATTTCAGATATGCCGAGAAAAGAGCACATTGACGTCGCGTTTTACGTTGACGATACTTCACGGCCCCCAGGTTCGAAGTTAAAATTCTTGAACGTTTACAGAAGCAGCTCGATCATGCGGTAAAGTGGTTCTGGAGGTTGCAAATCAACCCCCTGAAAACCCAAGCCATCATTTTCCATAAGAAGCGTTACGCACTGCGCGTCTCGCAACTTAAGATCGACACCGCAATAATTTCATGGCTGTACCTAGATCTCCACTTCGACCGACGGCTCGGTTGGCATTCCCAAATCCAGAAAGCAATCCAGAAAGGTCCGGGGATAGCAAACCTGCTATCTTCTCTGATCTCCATCAAATGCTTATTTTATAGGATGTAAATCTCCTCTACGGACCTAATATCTACTTCAACTTTGTTACACTCAACCAGGTAAAACAGCTTCATATTTTCCAAAATAAACTCGTCAGGAAAATCTTAAAAGCTCCATGGTTTGTCAGAAGTAATCAAATTCATAGAGAAACTGGCACTCCAGAAATCAAGCACTTCATATCTCAATCATTCCACAAACAACAACTCAGTTCAAGTTCTTCTGAAAACGTGCTTGTTCGCGAGCTGGTTGACATGCTGGGAGCTTAGCACCGCATCACTGCTAACCTCCCCCCCTTTTTCAGGCTGAAACGACCTCATTCGCCGCTGCAGTCATAACTTTTGCCCCCATACGACAGTATCCAGTCGTGTGTTAACTCAAGTTCGCGAATCAATAGAATCGCCGGTTCCTCGTGCCCAATAACGGCTGCCACATCAGCGGGTGCCACATACCCAAATTTAATGCAGTAGCAGTAGCAATCCACAGGGGTCAACTGTGAAGCGGTTTCGGTTTAGTGTATTGGTAAGTCCAGAGGCAGTCCTACCAAACCCGGTCCAGCTTGTCACTCCAGAGTAAGTTTCCACGACCAGGTATGCGTAAGGCATACATTAGGCCAGAACAAAAAAAAATTAAAATCTAAAATATTGGTACATAATGAAAGGCTGTCAAGACAATCTAAAATATTCGAAGATGAAGAATTAGAAGCTCAAACATACCGATTATGCAGCTATTGTAGATTGCGCGTAATAGCCTGAAAAATAAAACAATCTTATATTATTTCATAAGTGGAGATAATTCTTTTAAGCCAGACCTAAGAAACTTCTTTATTTTCCCTGCAACATTTAAGATTTTCTTAAAAAAGCGGTATTATATAAAATAAATCCTTAAACTGTATCTGAAATAATGGAACTACAACCTCAATACATTTTCAAGTCCGGGATTTGGGATATTTTTAAATTCCATTAAAGCAATAAAGACCTAAGCCGCTTAGTTTTCAATGTGACGTATACTGACGAACGAAATCATATATATTTTTATTTATAACGTGGGGAAAAAGTCCCGCTACCATTGACGCAATGTTCCCTGAGTGGCAATATTGGAACGATTATTTTCATTAAATATTGTCACTATTTCTGCTCGTTCTTGTGGCGTATATTTATCCATAATAAAATTTAGACGTCTACACAACACAATGGTTAAAATGAAACTGAGCTAAACGTCACATAACCAAGATGACACGCAATCAAAATGGTTGCGAAACTTTTGCTCCACCTTATATAATAATGACGAATGTTCTGATGATAATTTGAAGAATAAAGGATAAACCTCGCGTTCTCTAGATAACTCCTTAAGGAACCAAGAAATAATGTTCTTAAATGTCGAAAAAAAATCAAATATTATTATGAAACCCTGAATTCAGGACAAGTATATTTTGGTAATCTTAAAACAACTATGTTTTATTGTGAGTATATCCTATAAGTAAATCTTTTGAAATCTAAATATAGATACATTTCAGACATCCATACTGTATAAAAAGGTTTATAAAGGTTCTATAATAAAAAAATATAAGAATAACAACGTATAAAATAGACAATAAAAAACTTTATCCGATTTATGTTACGATATAGGGACAAACAACAATATCTGTACAAAAAAAAATATCTTGATCTGGAACATGTTTTGGAACGTGTGTATGATAAGGTGTTGACACTAATTGCTATTTTTGGGCCGCATACTATAGTCATAATATCTAATAAAAGTTATGTTTTCTTTAACGTAAAAGATTTGTTTTTATTATCATTTGTTGTAGACACTTATTTTGATATTTTGAGATGTTTCCCTCTATAGCTAGTTCAAGGCATCTTAATATTTATAATCGTTTTTCACTATATTAGTCATATAATAAAGTAAAATATTATACGAAAGTATCTTTTACTATCCTATGATAACACGTGACCAAAACGGCCGTACATAATCTAGAAGTTTATTATTTCTAATATTGTGCATCCTTCTATCTTGCTAGAGCCTTATAAGACACCATTTATAACACGTATCTTCTGCGTCTTCTTAATTGGTTGAGTCACAATTATACATTCAACACTGAACTATATGGTGATTTAAAAACATTTCACTGATTCTAATATCTTTGTTTTTCATATTAAGATTTATTATTTATATAATTATTATAGCTAAAGATATGAATTTAGCTACTTACTGCACTGATATGTAAAATGTGACCAAAAGACAAATAAGATACACAAATTTGTAACATTTTATACATTTTTAGAGGAAAATTCAACTAATATCTAAAAATATTCCAAATACTAGTATGCGATTATATATGTCGTCTTGTTTTTATTGCTTTTAAGTTTTTGAAATACAGGAGCTACTGGTATTTAAATTAATCAAACTTCGATTTTCAACACAAAAGAAATTATTCAAAAATAAAATATGTACATAATAATCGTTGTAATAACTAAATAAAAATAAACAAAACGAGAAATTATTTTATTTTCCCCTTTTTAGTGTTAGATATTTACTCAATAAAATACGCAGTTATGTTATTTTATATCACAATGTGTAGGCAAGTAAAGGTACAGCCCCTATGAGGAAAACTACGAATAAAGAAACATTGATTGAGAATAAGAAGCATTTCAGGCCGCAAGGTCTGCTACCTAGCCTAGGTGATTTGAGAGATGTTCTAACTAAACATCAACATAAAGCTATTGTCCCCGCCGGGAATCGAACCCGCGACCTCCGTTTGGGGCTAAACAAGCTACAATATTTCTATGAGATCTTATGTGCTCTAGTTAGTGCTTGAAAAGCAAACTGAACGGCTTTTGCACTGAATCACTTCCGATTTTCCGTCACATCAGTTCAACAATAACATTTTACACAAATCTAATTATTTTATATATCATCAGATCAGCAGACGAACACAAACAAGTCCAGGATGAGGACCAATTCAATTTATTATTACATGTAATTACGAACAAGTGGCTGTTAAACTGCTTACAAACAAAATGTTATTTTAATGTAATAAAACGTAACACATTAACATTCTAGATGATAATGTTTAACATTAATATAAATTAACAGGGTTAACTATATAAAACTAATTTTCTACTAGCTTAAAAAAATTAAGTCATAACTTCCATCGAGATAAATTGAGGGAAGTTTGCAGAAACTTTGGAGCGTGTGAAACTAGGATGATGATGTTTAATAGAAAAGGATGAATATACTGGAGACTGATCGATGCCGGCCAGGCGTACAGTTTCATAGAATGGGCAGTAAAAACCCTTTAAATTTAAACCTGACATATGATGGCATAAACCGCAATCGGATTACAAGAAACATAATTCAATAAGTTTCAGTCAGTCTCCTAACAATAACTTCGGATTATTTTAATTCATCGTAGCATAAGTATCCATTTATAATATTTCTTCAAGACTTTTAAAAACTTTTTGGAGTATTAAAAACTTTCAGAACAATAATCGGTTCTCGCAAAGTTTTTACTATTCTATAATGTTATGACGAACTTTAGTATTTTTAGTTTTTTCAACAAACTTGTCATTTCAAATGATTTTAGTTTTTAGGTTATATTAATTGAAAAAAATTGTTATTATTTAAGAACATTAATTATAAACCAGTAATAAAACGTATTAATAAGGATGGGCTGAAAACAAAAATGTCTTGGTTAAAATAAACAAAAATAAAAAAAAATAAAATAATTAAATTATTAGTTTATCTAATAAGTGATGTAGTCTAAGAAAGATGGATTGTCAATTTATTTGACTAATGTACTATTCTATTACCATTACCTTCTGCAACTAAAGAGTAAAACTTAGATTTTTAAAAATATATCTGTTAAGATACCTATTAAAGACTTACATAAATAATAAATTAAACTTGATGCAGTTGCTAAGTGAGTTAAGAGACATTGCCTGTATAAATAATAAAATTACCATTAATTAGAATAATCTAAAGAGGATGACGAAATCTTAGAGCGTTATGGAAGTTTTTTAAACTTTTGTTATATTTAACTAAAAGTTATAATAGAGATCCAAATTTTTTGTTTCTTTAATTTAGTGATAGTGCACGACCTACATTATTTTTATAACGAAAAATACTAGTGGGCATATATTCTCGATTAATTAAAGGGCCCTAATACTCACACGTGGTAAAGCAACATGTCCAATATCAGAGAAGCCACATGCAACTAAATAAAAAATAAACATAATCAATTTTAATTAAACTCTTATTTTATATTATATTCCTTCATAATACTGAGCTTTCATTATTATCATAAGGAAATTCCATTGTTTTCATATATACTTTCCATATTAGGTTTTGGGCATCTGCAATTATAAAGGGTTTTATAAGGAACGCCGAATTCGATCATTTCCTTCCCTTTCGGCTTCCAGCGTTATCCTTTCATAATTATTTTCGTTATTGAGTTCGGCTCCGACATCCGCAATGTATTTACATTTATATTATGCTTTATTAAAATGTAATGTTTAGGCAGCGAGCATGGCTTAGGGATTAATAATCTCTAACTTTGTAAAGGGTAGATATTTTTGTTTCTTTTTGCAAAAATTTAGGCAATGCATAGCACACTACTTAATATGTTTTTTTAAAGATTTTGAGTGTAGCGTAAAGAGAGAAAATAAATATAAAATTATATCAGTATAGGCAACGTTAGAGAAATGTTTCTTCACGTCCAATATCCACATGACATAACAATATGCTTTTGGCTTTTGATTGGATAATTTCATTTTTATTAGACTGTTTTTTAGTTTTCGACGCCATTTTATGTGCACATGACATAGAAAAGAATACGTTTAGTATGTTGCTACGTTTTTGTGACTAAATTATAACCAAGATTGGTTCATTATATGCATAATGTATATAAATAACATACATTTATTTTATTTCCATAAAGACACCTATTTTTCACATGCAGTACAAATATTTCCTCGTAGTGTAAACCCAAAATGTATTCAAGCAAACAGTCGATAGACGCAAAACAGTCGAACTAATCGATAGCTAAAAAAGTAGTCTTTGTACTTTTTTCATTCGTGATAACAAACGGAAATGTAAATATTCCTTCCCGTATTAACTTTGATAAAGAAAAGGATGGAGATAATTGCTTGAATTTATGTGCTGTATAAATCAGTTGATTTTAAATAATTTTAATGAATGGAATAATGATCCCAAATATGTTTCATCGTGTTTTAATATACGGAATGTAGCAATGACATAATATAATAAAAATAATTGGTTCATTTCTATTTCATTCCAACGTGTCATAGGTGAGTCGGAGATATACGTATTCATGTACAATTTTATTTTCAATTATGTGAAACTAACTTCAAATTTTATATATTTGGGCACTGAGTCAAGTAACAGCGAAGAATGTAATTAACCGAGTTTTCATTTGAGAGTAGCTGTTGAAAGGAAACAAAATGTAGCTATTTTCGAAACGAATAAGTACAGGTAAAGAAAAATGAAGCACATGCAGCAATAATGTGCAAAAACGGTTGTCGTATCCCCCGGACCTCCAAGAAGTTTCACAAATTATTGCAATGACGCATTGACATCAGTAGTAGAGGATTTAGAACTATCAAGATTTTAAGAGATAATTTCTAATATACCAACGAGCTCAAATTCTGCAATTTCGACTGAGATATAACAGTGCTTTCAATGATTCTGGTAGTATATTTAATAACAGTAGTAAAACTTTTCCTGATGCGCAGCAAATACCGACCGATTCACCTTTATACTTAAATGCATGACAATGTCTGCATTTTTGTTGTGCCTGTTGTTGTCTCAATCTATTAAGTCGAAGACGTTTATTGTATTGCTATCGACTTCTATTCAAACGTATATTAACAATCTGGTCTCTTAAATTTACAGTATCTGTAAATTGTTGTGTATTTCACCGCTAATTACGGAATATTCCTGCACTATTTGTACATTGACTAAAATATTACCATATGTTGGCAATGTTATTTTCATTATTCAATTTATTACGGTAAATTAACACACACTATATATTGTAACACATATTATTTCCCATGAACGGGCTTAGTCAGCAAATGCCTTTAAAATGAATGAATACATTGGTATTATTGGAATTAAGTTCAGTTTAACTCTGTCTACTGAAGACAACACTTTTAATTACAAATAATATTTTAATATAATATAATATTTAATTTAATTTTCCTATAGCAACTTCCATTATTGCAGCGATTACCATGAAAAGGTCAATCCTTAACCAACATATATGAGTTAGTTGAAATAAAAAATATTTTAAAAACCTCCAGGTACCTTACCACTTACCAGCTCTAATTATAACTACAAATAGTTTTTTAATAACACACACAAAATGCCATCAAAACCGTGAATATATATGTATATATATATATATATATATATATATAAAGTGTGAAACTCTTTATATAAATACCTGTCTCCTTCGACTAGCCCTAGGTGACGGCGAATGACTGCCACCGCTTTCGGAATCATTCCCAGCAACGGCCAGCCTTGAAGATGGCAAATTGTTCGGACCCGTCGATTCCGAATCTCTCCTGCTTGGAGGATAATCCTTTTCCGAGTCACTGGGTCCGATATTGCTGCTCCTGTAGTCGCTGAAATAAAATTAAATCTTAGTGCCAGGGTAAGTGAGACGTTTCTTGTCTTTAGATGATAGCTAAATGAAAAAAAATCCAAACTGAAAGAAACAATTTACTTGAATATTGTTCCTATTAGAAAATGATTCAAATTGATGATATATTAAGTAATTTATATAGAAATAACATAATACATGACATGTTATATTTTAATACTATAACATATTTCTCCTTTTTCATTAAATATTTAATATATTTTTCCTTACACAACAAAATATATATTTTCTCAAATTATACTCGATGTAACAATACTACCTTTACTTTTAGTACTCGATATAGTTAACGTACCAATCTCAAACATCACTACTGTGGCAACAGATGCTGACAATATTGCGAGTTCATCATCTTACGAGAATCTAATATCTATATTGTGGAAGAAAACATGGCGTATCAAGCCGAATGAGACAACATTTAACTATCTAACGATCACCCAGAACTTATCCTATATATATATATATATATATATATATATATATATATATATATATATTTATATATATATATATATATATATATATATATATATTTTTATATATATATATATATATATATATATATATAACCAAAAATACTGGATCGATTTTAATCATGTTTTCATTGAGTGACATAGGCATATATATTTTATACCCGTGCAAAGTCGGAGCGGGCCGCTATGTTTTTATATACAGCGTTCATATTTTTTCTGTAGTGTATTTAATTTAGTATCAGCATTGCACCCGTGCGAAGCCGGGGCGGGTCGCTAGTATATATATATATATATATATATATACATTAAGTCTTAATAACAAAATCAAATTATACCGTTAATAAAATGACTAAATTTTCGATAAAAATTAATTAGTGAAGATATTTGTCTTTGGCACATACAAGTGACAAATATTCCGTATTCACATTTTAAAATTCATCAGAAATAGAAATGTTAAGCCTATAAAATCGCAATAAAAACACTTTTCCATTAATAGAAACATATTTGTCAGTAAACAAAACTTCGTTGAGAATAAATAGAATCAACACTAGGACAATGGTAAACCGAATAAATGACAAATACCCTAGGCACATATTGAACAAACCGAAACAAGTAAATCTCTAGACGGGCCCTAATGCGATATAGGTTGTTGATGTTTCAAACTGTCTGGCAACCTCTATTTAACCCTATAAATCTATTTTCTAATATAAATAAACCCGATCTAATCAGATAAAAGGACCCGGCGACATTTACCGAAATATCTAAATGCTTGGGAGTAATAACCTAATGATGGATCGATTGACCTTTGGATCGTAATCTGAGAGGTATCTAACATTATTCAATGTCATTATACTTATAAAAATACCACACTTCAATAAAGGATTTGCTTGTGTAAGAGGTTGTAAGCATATTTTATTTACAACTTACAAATCACAATTATATTTACGTAACAACTAAATATAAATGAAATATTTAAAAGATTATGCAATGTTATCCTGTAAATTAATTCTAAGAAATTACGACAGATAGTGCTACTGTGATTTAAATATATATTTCTTTAATATGTTGAGTACGTGTCATTTCGCTGAAGTAAGAGCAAAAAATGTCTTCCGTCCGTTAAAAGTCTGATTTTTTTTTAGAGTATATGGGATATTCGGGAAGTTTTACTTTTTTACATCAGCTTAAGGAAAAAGGTGGCCGCAGATCACCGAAAGCTGTATGAAGCTTATGAAAACCATGCTCCATCGATTTCATTATGTGAACATTGGTCTTGACTTTTTAAAAGTAGTGAATTTAACATCAAAAACGTTCTGGATAGTCAGAAATATGTTAAGAGGATTTGAAGAATTTGAGAAATTAAAAAGGCTTTGCCCCTTCTGCGTACTAATTGTGCTGACTTCACTTTTTATTTAGAAGAATGGATCGACTTATTTATAGTCTCAAAAGATACATTGTTCTCTTGAGATGGCTTCCATATTCCTTGAGAGTTAAAAAATCAAAGGGATATCGATCAACAATTCTTTGAATAAAATACATTGTATTAAGGTTTTATAGTCTAAAAGATAGCAGTGCAACTCTTGCCGCTAGCCAGATGGGCCGTGTGCTGACCGAGACAGTGAAAGAGATCAAATGTTAAAAGATTAGCTAACCTGAAATTCTTGTTTCCTCTACGTTGCTAGCTCACGTACTATTACATGAGTACGATATAGTCCAATCTTAATTAGAATACGATACATATAATATGAGCATCCAATATTTTAAGTGATACGTAGAAGGAAACAACACAGCACAAATATTAATAGAAACAAGTGAGAGTCGGAAGGAGTCAACGTCTAAATAATGCACACATGCATTAAAGAAGAAATCTAAAACATTCCGCAAATAAGGATTAGTTAAGGTTTCATTTTTGAATGTATGAAAGTATTCAGTAGTATATAAATTTCAGAAATGTTGTATAAAATAAATATATGTTTCTAAAATCATCCATTTGAAATTACATTTATAATAATTTTTTTAATCAACTTTTCATTGTCTTAACATGCTAACAAATTGCTACAACAACATATTTTCTACCCTATCAATAAGATCAGATTTTTTTCATTTGAGACGCTTAATTATATTATACACATAGGTTTTGGAATCTTCATTGATGGGAATGGTAAGTCTATTGGTAATGCCCGCGATCACTATTGCTAGCCCGCAGTGCAGGTTACAAACATTTACATAAAAACACATTCACAATATATCTCAACAATTTAATTTGGGACCTTTAAATCACTTGGAGACCTGCCACTGTTCCATACTTGAATTCCATAAGCTCACACTGGTCCTAGTACTTGCCTATATATAAAAAATATATAAATTATGTTTGTTGTAAATTGGTAATTCGTAGTTTCGGACAAACAACCAATTTTCCTCAACTTTCTTTTTCGTACGCTACTTCCATTTGACCTTGGCATCCAAGGTCATACCAAGATATTTTGATGTAATGGCATATGAAATTTACATGCACTAAATGAAGACACAATACAGCATAATCCTCTTATTTGCGAAATTATGCTTGTTGGTTTTGATTCATTAAATTGAATTCATCATTGTCTAGTACAGGTGGAAATTTGAATATTAAGAGCAAGAGTTATCAAGCGTAGGTTGGAGTTAACGGGTTGAGCTCTCTGGAGGTACTTCTGCTGTTAATATAGCTGTATTATCAGTAATGATCGCAGTTGTGCTACGTAACATTGTGTCCAGCTTATAAGTTTGAAATAAGAATATGTTAATTCAGGTTTAGCACAGCAGTACCAATTAATCAAATAAGATTTTAAGAGTAGGTAGAAAGACTTAGAGATATGTGACTTTTTTTTATGTCACTCTCTGTCAATAGCCTGTACAACATCTAGAAAGGCTACAGAGGGCACACCACTATTTTCTAAAGACATTTTGTAAAAAATTTTTCTGTAATTCGATACACTAAGTCCATTATTCAGTGGGCACTGGTATTTCTAATAATATATTTAATTAATTCATCAGATACGATATTAACTAACTCCTTTTATAAAAGAATATGTTCTAACATATTATATTATAAAATAGACTATGAAAGTTATGTTAAAAACACTACCATTTTTATTCTGTACCAGATATTCACTCACTTTTTTAATTATCGCAAAATACAAGAGGGCATTGCCCTGCGAAAAATATATTTCCATCTTCAATCAAGTAATTAAAGATAAAACATAATCTCGTAATAGCTCTTGATAATTTGTAACATTCACTGGATGACAACAAAATGTTAATTTTATATTTATATATATGGCCTTCAAATCAAGTAGTCTTTACGGTTACGGTTTTAAAAACACATTTTTTTAGCAAAATTAGTTTTTTATTCAACATAATTCCCTTCAAGGCTGATACACTGATTTTAGCGACCCTCCAACATTGATACTATTTTTGTAATACAAATAGGGCTCAGTTTCGGCGATCACCTCTTCACTCGACAAGAATTTCTTCCCAGCAAGCATTCTTTTAAGATCTGAGAACAGGAAATAGTCGCTGGTTGCCAGATCTGGAGAATACGGCGGATGAAGAACCAATTTGAAGCCCAATTCACGATTTTTTGCCATAGTTTTCGATGACTTGTGACACAGTGCATTGTCTTGTTCAAGCAGCACTTTCTATTCTTTCAAATGCGGCAGTTTTTCGGCGATAACGCTATGTAATAGTCGTTGTTAATGGTCCTTCCTTTTTGAAGGTAGTCAATGAAAATTATTCCATGGGCATCACAAAATACAGACGCTACAACCTTGCCAGACGACTGCTGCGTTTTCACACGCTTTGGGGTGGCTTCATCGTGTGTATTCCACTCAGATGACTGTCGAATTCCTTCTAATCCATTTTTTCACAGTAACAAAAGTTGCTTCACTCATAATGCTATAATTCACGAACTAATAATCCGACAGTTATCAAATTTATACACGCATCTTTTGAAGATCAACTTTGAGGATTAGTTAGGACTGACTAATTAACATATGGATTTAATTCCACTAGCGCCATCTATGTGCCAAGCCAATTTAATAAATTGTTGTCCAATTTCGACCACAAGACGATCACTGGTATGTATAAAAAATGTAATAATATGTATCGTAATTATTAAATATAAATAAAATTTAATAAAAATATGATTGAATTATAATAAAGTTTTAGGATCAAGATTTACCAAAATGCTGATCTAATATTTACCTGGAGAACGCCGAATCAGAACTTTTCTCCATGCTCTTCCTCCAACTGTCCCGCCTCATGCCCGTGTTTGCTCTCGATTTCGTCAGACCGACTAAACCAGTTGACTTTTCGACCGAACGGTAAAAGTTCACGCAAATCCCGTACCGGGTTTTGCCCGAGTCTTTGTCAGTCAATGTAAACACAAAGGACGTGGCTTCTCTCAACGCCGTCCTTTTCGGTCCCACCGACGAACATCCTTCCGGCTGACAAAAGTACACCATGTCTAGCGGCATCGGAAAATCCTTGTGGTCTTGTATCGGATAGCGGCGTAACAATTCCGGAGGCTGTAAAAAAGGTTACCAATCAATAATAATAAAAGTATGATTTCTAAATGTAACGTATCGCTTGAAAGTGAAAGGGAGGATTTTTATTTTCTGGATTTTTTTTCCTGAAATACAGACAAAGATGTACCATTCAAGGAAATCACAAATCGTTCCAAATATCCATGATACTTAGAATTCCATCTAGTAGTTCGATATTTTAAACCATTTCATTTTGGGTCCTTTATGTTGTTTTTAAAGGTTTGAATGATAATGTAAAGGAACTAGATGGCATTGCCGCTCCTTTTTAATTGTACAATTTGTCACCTTTGCGAATACTTAGCAATTACTATGAACAGCAACATTATTGATGTTTCTTCGGGGGTTGAATTTGCCAGATGTGATATCTTAACATGTCCTAGGGATTATAGGACTTCATCAAAGTTAATTTCTAAAGACGCGACACTCAGAGTCACTAACTTTTTCGTATTCAGTTTATTTTGCTAGCTGTCCAAGATGAACTTCATCAAATGGTGAGGTTGTTCACAGAATACTCCAGCTTTCTCTTTTTAATTTCGTTGTATTATTTAGTAAATTTCCATATATTTATTTCTATTTATTATATAATATTTATTAGTCTTTATTTGTTATATTCAATCTATTTTTAATTTATTATTCATCACTTATTATTCTCTATATACTATTTTCTATTTGTGAATCACTGTTAATTGTCCTCTACATATTTATTTATTTATTCATTTATCGTTATCTATTTTATTCTACTCTATTTTATTAATTCTTTGAAACGTCGTATATTCCACATAATTTTTAAATTGTAGTATTTTATGGATGATGGTTTTATGGTGGCAACTGCAATTATAAATGTATCTAAGTAATTTATTTTAATTCTAATTATAATAATATTTATAATTTATTTTATTATAGTTTAACAAACTATTTTATAATCTAGAAACTAAACTCACAGTGGTCGGAGTTACTGATGTGTAGTTATGATCTATGAATACATTAAAACATACATAAACGCCACTGAAAGTAATTTCTATTGGCTGTTGGTGCCGGTAATGTAATTAGCGTGTAGGTTTTGGCTTTTTCCCTTGTACGCATTGCACAAGCAAGTATTGCTTATTTATTTATTTGAGTTTCTAGCTAATGGTGTGTAAAAATTACATGTGAAACCAGGTGTATTTGGGACCGCGCAAGACACTCGAGATAAGAAAATTGAATAGGTCAAGTACCAGATCTCGACCCATTGAAAGGTCCCAGAAGGCATAAATAAGCAGATAAATACCTATTAGCGTGTTGACCTGTAGTATTTTATTGTATTTTATAGAGGAAATCACCATTGAATTGTTATTTCTCTCACTAGAAATGACTACTAATCAGGCTGCTAGAAAATTATTTAGCCAGCCATCTTTATCAGTACAAGGTACCCAAGGGAGGAAATTTGAGGATTGAAAATAAAATTAAGTATGAGTTTTCAAGAATATTTAGATCGAAAATTATCTAGTCAGAGTTTGTGCCACTTGATAGTGTAGAAGATGGTCCTCATTAACCCGTTTACTATATCCATTTGGCTTTTATAATTTTTTTATAAGTTTAGTTAAGTAAATAATAAAAATCATAAAAAAACTATATCTTATTATTGGCCTATTATCTATGCTAATTTAAGTTTTAACTTTACCAGTTTTTCGGTTTATATTCGAGAGGAAAAAGTTACGTAAAAATCTTCAACAATAGCATATTGAAAGATAAACATAGTGATTTTTTATTATTTTACTAAAAATATATTATTTCTCGAAATATCACAGGCCAGTTTTTTCAAAAAATCAAAAATTACTGTTTTATACCACTAGCGGCGTAGGTTCATACAATAAATTCCTTCCACTTTTTTTTCATACAGACAATTAACAAAATACCCATATAATAAAATAAATATCAAAGTTCGAATTTTTTTCATCAGTTATTTAGCACATTTCGACCTTGAATTATCAACCCCAAATAAACAACGCATTGAAAAGAACTAAGAGAAAAAAAGAATAAAGAAAAACCTTGCAAAGAAAGATCCCTTTCAAATATTTGTTTAAAATTTCGGCACAAGCCTTTTAATTAAAAATATTCATTATTCAGCAAGATCTAAAAGATGACGAATAATATTCCAGAATTATTTTAAAAGTATTTACAGGTTATGCATAAGAATTATGCAATAAAAATATCTTACTAAGACAAAAGTTGTTGAAAATTACTAGGTTCTATATTTTCATAATTAATTAATATAAAATAAAAAAAGTATAATGTAATAATTTCATTCTCAATAGCTTGTGGCAATATAAATATATTGACTCAAAATAATCTATAAAAGAAACGAAAATATGCTTTTCAAAGAATCACTTAACAAAAGAATTTCCCAACCGATTTCTTTGAAATATTCACTTAATATTGCATTCGAATAAACTCAAGTTTTTATATACTAATTGAATAGATATCACAAACACAAAAAAATACCAGTTTTAGAAATATAAATGATATAAAATTTTAGACTCGTTTCCTTATTCGCTTTCTAAAAGAAGTTTTTCTTAATAGAAAAGCAATTTAGTACTTCTTGTGAAGTTAGACTAGGATAACATCCGCATGGACTCCACAAATACGTTATAAGTTATATTCAATTATTAGACTAGTCAATGAAATATAAAAATAAACCATACAGATAACTACTTGATTCAATGAAAGTAGGTTTCCTAATGAAAAGAAGGCAGCAATGAATATTTTGCATGTATTCTTCGATTTATAAGAGATCCAGACAGATTTCACCAGTTACCTTTACACCCTAATATAATGAGTTGGAAGTAGAAAATGAAGACAATATAAAACGTTAAGGTTACAACAATGGAATGTTCTGTAGAATGATATCAATTACTCTTTGAAGATAAAAACTAGAAAACAATGATATTATTAGCCACCAGTGGATAAATATAAATCTGATCAACCAGTAGAAATTTTCAAACAACGTAAATATCATTAAGAATGACCTAATCACTTCTCAACCTAAAATGTCTGATATTGAACCAACAAGGGAAACATTAAATTATATTTTTATATAGTGCTGCTGTTTAATATTTATATTAGTTCTATCAAATATGTCCGTAAATTTGCATTCATTCTAATTATTATGTAAATATTAATCAAGAGATTTTGCTCGTTAAAAGATAGAAAATATCAGAAGCTCATACATGTTTCTGAATGTAATAAATAATTTATATGCTAAAGAGATGTGCTGCAGGAACAATGACTTTTTGATGAAAAATCTTATTCAAATTTATTCGTCGGTAGGTGTAAATATATTCCCGAAAGAAAGAATTTTCTCTTCTTTCCAAGAATACTATGCTAATGCCCGACTCCTAACTTGATTGTTCGCAACAATACATTTTTATGTGCATTTTACGTAGAGTTTCGTTTGCAAAAATAGCTTAATAGAAAAAGAAATAGAAACGGCGTTTGTATAGTTATCGGAAATAAACATAAACCTATTTTTATTTCTGTGGCGTGTTTTATAATTGGTACAATGTAATTTACTTATTTCTTTGTTTTTACAGCCCATCAACCTCTTGGACTATTTAGGGTCGGTTACAATATAGTATTTAACTTAAATATAATATGCAATATAGTAAATACATAACACATAATATAACACTAACAATATATAGGATAAATAAAATGTAAAATAAGTAAAATACAACACATTTAAAACAACAAATTAATTAAGTCCTGGAGCAGGTCCGTGGCTGTTACAAATGTTAATCAGCAGGTCTAACTCTTCAGGTTGGACCAGTTGTTTCAATGACCTCGGCATCCCGAATTGTTACCTTAGAACTCCATATTTCTCAAAGTTTATTAGGATGTGCTTGACTCTCAGCTGAGCCTGACACTGGTCACACAGGGGTGGGCCTCATCCTTTTAACAAGCATTCGTAGGTATATCGGCAATGCCCTATCTTCTGACGAGCGAGGATACTCAGTTTCAATCTACTAATATTATTGATATTTGGAAGCTGGTGAAAGACCCTCTTGATCTCCCATGACTTATTGTTCTTCATAAGGAGGTCCCAATTTAGTTGGTCCAATTGTTTATAGAGAGCATGTGTGTTTTAGCGTCATTCTTGCAAAACAGCACAATTAGTTTGGTCAAATAAAATATTCTATCCTGCTCGCCAAAAACTCGGCTTTTTCATTTCCGGGTATTCCCTGTGGTGGGGAACCCAGAAGTTTGTAATCCTTACCCCCTTGGCTTGTAAACCTGTACGCAGCTCTCTTATATATGTAACCAGATGGTGGATTGCCTTTGCCGGTCTCAGGCTCTCCAAGGAACTCTTTGAATCTGTTATTATAAGTATTGGTCCGCTTATCGATGACTTTTCCAAGGCAGATAGAGCATTGTAGATTGTCAGCAGCTCCGCAGAAAAGGTAGAATGTAATTTAGTATTGCCATGGAAATTTTCTCAAGTTTTGCGATAGTGACTGGACTTCATCATATTGCAAAATAGCTGATGATATTTTTACTTCAAACGTATTAATTTTAATTAATAGTGATTTACCATGATGATTCTGTTAGATTTTTTAGAGAAACTTTTAAAACCACTCCTGAGAACTTATATCATCATCAAAAGTTTCTTAAAATGAGTTGTCTGACCCGCAGATTTCTTCAAGTTGAATTATAAACTAGTATTAAAGAAAATAAAGTGGGATACCTACACCAATTAGGTCACACTCGAATATAATTTTCTGTTACGATGGAACGTTTTCTATTAGTTAATTATTGGTCTGTTATTGAGTGAAAGAGACTTATTTGTATATTGGCCAGCACGATATCTACAAATACATTGGTCTAGAATGAAGATTTTATCGGGTGAATTAAGTTACTCTTATATAAAGCACTTCTCAACTCTTAGGTGAACTTACAAAATCAACAATAGAGAATTATTACTACTAAAAACATAGTTCAAGGATGTGGATTAACACCAAACCGAACAATACAAAAATATTTCTTAAAATGACGTGAACAACCTATAGTTTATTCAAAGTTTTTCTGTACATACGTCATCAAGATCTTTAATGTATTGCCTGCCGCAATTTGTAAATTCGCTTCAGAATCAGACAATATTTTCCTTCTCATTGATTCTAGTTTAAAAAAAAGACACAATGCCGTCTGATTAGTCCGAACGCGTAAACAAATGAGTCTATCAAAGTCGTCCGGTTTTCAAATGTATGCAAAATTCTAGAAAGCCATAGTGATAAGAGATTATAGTTAATTCTCACCTATAAACTATTGTAACTGTATAATTATTGTAGACGTATGCAAAATTCTTCGAAGCAATAGTAATAAGAGAACTCTAACCTATACACTATTGTGGCTGTACAATTAACTGTAGTTTTTAAATGTACTATCGTGGTAAAATAAGTTTTATTTAATAACACATTTGTTCAATCATTTTATTTAGATTAGAATTTTGTTGTATGTCAAAGCCAAACTGAACTAAAACTCAGAGTTGATGCGGCAACATTGCAACGTTTTAACGTCACAGATTTAGATGACGTATGTACAAGATAAATTTGAATAGACTATACGTAATTACGATACACAATATGTAAAACTATATTTATTATTGGAGTATGTAATTATTATTATAACTATAATAAAAAGTTCATTCACTATTTCATATGATGTTATAGATCACACTGCAAAGCCATATTGCTTCAGGATTAGTGATGGAGAGAAAGAAATAATCGCAAATAGGCTAGTATTTTAGATATTAACGGTATCCGGTTACAGAAAGAGCAAAAGTTGAAATATTTGGAATCAGTAATAGAGAAGAAGAAAATGCAAATGTTTCTCAATAAATATAATATAAACTTCTATACCTGACTTGTTCAACTAGCGACCCGCCCCAGCTTCGCACGGGTGCAATGCTGATACTAAATTGAATACACTACAGAAAAAATATGAACGTTGTATATTAAAACATAGCGGCCCGCTCCAACTTTGCACGGGCATAAAATATATATGCCTATGTCACTCAGTGAAAACATGATTAAAATCGATCCAGTATTTTTGGTTCATTCATTACTGCCCTTGGCCTGCACGCATTAAATTTAGAGTAAAACAATTCCTCTTCCCCTATACTTACTATGAAGATTTCCTGCTATCTTTGTAATATCTAAATTCATACAATTTTTATTACATTACACATTTTTAAACGCAAATTTTAAATTTGTAATATCTCCGAAAATATTTGTTTAATTTACATGCTGTAAGGAACCATATTGATCTATATTAATTGCACACTGTATTTAAGGTACTTAATTCGATAAGGATTAATGCCGTATTGCTTAAAATAGCTTCGTAAATAAGCCATTTTCTCACGTAAAAAGTAAACAATAAAAATGGTTAATGTGGGTTATCCCTAAAAGATAAACATATACCATCGCGGACTTTTTTGTAGACCTTTTTATGGTGTACAATACTGTAGTACATTAATTTGATCTAACTCGTAGTGTTAGGCAGCGTTTTTGCTAATTGCTAAATAAGCCTAAAAAAATAGGTTAATTTACGACATTACGTTAGAAACCTTTAAAATTAGCAATGTTGCCTTAGTATATTATGCATGTATTATACATATAAACCTTCCTCTTGAATCACTCTATCTATTGAAAAAAACCGCATCAAAATCCGTTGCGTATTTTTAAAGATTTAAGCGCACATAGGGATATAGGGACAGAAAAGGCGACTTTGTTTTATACTATGTAGTGATTCACTAAAAGTCTACTAATGTTTCCAATTTGTAACCAACCTCCCTCGAGAGATTTTTGATGTAGAAGGATAATTGAATGATGATCAATTGATAATTGATTGGATTGAAAGGTGTAAGATTGAGAATATTCTAAATATACTTATTTACCGTTAATATATTGAAATAACTATTTAAAAGTCGGCTGTTCGTTCATGTTTTTCCCATTTTTAATATTTTCTTTTGTTTTCTTTGTTAACATATATGACATAATTTGTGCGAAATTCAACTAATACGAGAGACCCAATATGTAATATGGCTCCCTAATATTATTAGCACCATACCTTATAGTCTAATATTCTCATATTTTCAGTAGAAATTAATCTAGTTTATTTAGAACCTAAAATGATAAGACTCATAACTAGAAAAAACTGCACTTATTATCGTATACGCACGCCTAGCAAAAGTTAAAAGAATATTTACGTTATGTTAAAAAAGTTTGTATGCGAAAAGTTTTCCTTTTCAGAAACTACAGACCAATCTTTTCTCGAAATAAAAAGAGACTTTTGGAGAATTGGAAACATTTTACAAAGTTATATACAAAGAAAGAATCCTATCATCATTCCTTACCCACCTTTACTTAGTTCAAAATTAAGTTATATTGCATTAAATGACAGGGGTAAAGTAGCTGGCTATTTAAAGAAAGCCGAAGAAATATATTACTTCTTATATTTCTTACGTAAATATCTGAGCTGGATTGTTTTATACCTTTTCTGTTCAGTAACTAAAAATTTGTCCTTGACCAGCTCTCACATTCGATTATTGATGAAGAAAATTTAGGAATAATTTCTGGCCATTTATTCCTACAGCCATGACGCTCATGTGATACTATTAAATTCTTGACCAATCTTAGGTTCGTTGATACAGATAGTCAGGCTCGTAATATTCTTCCTGACATAGTCCACGTTGCAGAGCCATATTATTTGAGAATTAATCAAGCTGCAAAAATTATTTCTGCTTCTTTTTGTGAAAATGCTAAGGTTAACGGAAATTCTACATCTTCTTCTCCGAGACGACAATAGAAATGAGCTTCAAGATGTGAAAATGAGTGTACAGGAACAAATTCAGAAACACAGATTGTAATGGATTAGATACGCCTGTCGAATGACATGTGAACTAATTAATTTTTGGTGTTAAACAGACTAGCCCAACTGTTAAATTCGATGGCTTCGGCACTTCTTCAGATAAAATACCAGTTACCCATTTGCATTTATTACTTTTCCTATCTAAACACTTTTATAAACTTATACTGAATATATTTCAATGCTGACACTGCAACTTCCAAAGTAACTAACTACTCTGAGCTAGCTGTCATATGGAACAAGCAACATCACTTATATTCAGAAATTTAATTAAAACCAACTTATTAATTTTAATTAACAGGTCTATTAAAAAGTCCCCGACCTGACACATAGATGGCGCTACTAGAATTAAATCCATATGTATTTTCGTTAGCCCTAACTCTCAAAAGATGCGTGCATAAATTTGTCGGCTGTCGGATCATTAGTTTGTGAATTATAACATTTTGAGTGAAGCAACTTTTGTTATTGTGTTTAGTTTAGACGTGGTGAAATGAGCACCGAAGATGGTGAACACAGTGGACGCCCAAAAGAGATTGTTATCGACGAAAATATTTTAAAAACCCACAAAATGACTTTGAATGACCGTAAATTGAAATTCAATGAAATAGCAGACACTCTAAAGACGTCAACTAAAAGTGTACATCAAATTATTTACAAATATTTGGGTATGAGAAAGTTCTGTGCAACGTGGGTGCCGCGCGAGCTCACTTTTGACCAAAAACAACGACGAGATGATTCAGAGCAGTGTTTAAAGATGATCTAGAGTAATAAACCCGAGTTTTTGCGTCGATATGTGACAATGGATGAAACATGGCTCCAATACTGCACTCCGAAGTCCAATCGACAGTCATCCAAGTGGACTGCGCACGATGAACCCATTCCAAAGCGTGGGAAAACGCAACAGTCTGCTGGCAAGGTTATGGCGCATGTATTTTGGGAGGCGCATGGAATAATTTTCATTAACTACCTTGAAAAAGGAAGGATCATCAACAGTGATTACATAGCGTTCTTGGACCGTTTGAAAGACAAAATCGCCGAAAAACGGCCGCATTTGGAGAAAAGGAAAGTGCTGAAAACGAGAGCAAAAATACATGAATTGGGCTTCGAATTGCTTCCTCATCCACCGTATTCTCCAGGTCTGGCCTCTAGCAAATATTTGCTGATCTCATATCTCAAAAAATACTCGCTGAGAAAAATATTTTGTCGAATGAAGAGGTGATCGTCGAAACTGAGGCCTATTTTGAATCAAAGGACAAATCGTACTACAAAGATGGTATCGAAAAGTTGGAGGGTCGCTATAATCAGTGTATCACCCTTGAAGGAAATTATGTTGAATAAAAAAAACTAATTGTGCCAAAAAAATGTGTTTTACTTGGAAGGGCGGTTACATTTTTCTCGAAAGGAGTTACGATATGTTGTTAAATTTTCAACACACAACAAAATCCATTCAAACGTTAATGTTTTTAATACAATTTCACAATGGATTCCAGAATAAATATTATTATTATAATATAAAAACTCAACATATTCTTGAGATTCCCATTTCTTATAACTGTTTACACCAAACTAAATTTATAAACCTAATTTTTATAAAAACCCTGAGAAAACTAATTCAGTTTTTCCTGATTTACTACAAACAACTACAGTAAATCCAGGTTCACAGTAAAATTCGCGAAATTAAATTTAGTCCCGGGTTCACATCGACAACGTTAAATTTAGAATTAAGTCAACATTCTTTTTGCGTCAGTTTTTTTGCGGGGTTGATTTCAAATGAAAGGAAAAACACGTGTTATTGACGTCTCCTGCTATCCAGATGAACTTAGGTCAAAGCTCAAAGGTTCGTACACCTTTCCTTGCTGGGAGGGTTTGTTTTTTTTCCTCATCTATTGCTTGTGACTAGTGGTTTATCGTCTGAGATCGAGCAGGTTGTTTTAACAGGTATTCCGTTGGTCTCGAAATAAATATCAGTCGCTGATGATGTGAATAATTTTTATAACTTTGGTAAATTGGTTTGTATATTCCCAAAAAAAAGTGGGTGCAAAATTCATTCTAATGTATATAGTCTAAACGTATTTATTTAAATTGAAATTTCAGTTAATTGAATTAAGATGTCAGTATATTTTTATTTTAAAAGCTACTTAATAATTGGCAATAGGACAAAACAATATCTCGAATTCATATGTAGTAAGGTATTTGTTATCAGCTTTATTTTTTTTGTGACAAGGAGTCAAACACTGTAGTAAAATCAAAATTGTCAGGCATGAATTTATATCTTAACATTTATTGTATACTATAATTTAGAATAGAGAAAATGTATATAGTAATTCTAAATAAACTCTTGTTTTTGAACGATATAATCAATAACTTACGGAAAATTTAAAAAACTAGCGCAATAATATCAGATATAATTTACAAATTATGGGTTCGAAATTATTAGTACAAGTTTAATGCGCTAATTATATATATACCATTTTGATCGATGTCTTTTCTGGTAAAACTACAATACTTTTGAAGACAGCTAGGCATTATTAAGCTTTACAAAGACCCAAGCTAATGGTAGTCGGATGGAACAAACTCCAGATTATACGGCGATTGTCTCAAAATTTGTTATAGAGGCATTTCTCTAAATTTTGCCTCTTGTTTTTATGGAAGAAAATCCCTTTCTCATCGATTAACTCTGGACTTTTTCTAACTGTAGTAAGCTATTGACTCTAGGGAATCGATTTTGTAGTTTAAGGAAATTTGACCATCTGATTTTGGGCATCGGTATGGAACGTTTCAAACGTTTTAAAGTTTCATTTTTAACATCGAATGGTTAGAAATCAAAATGAAGCCAGCCACTTCCGACATTGGCATTCACCCATGCATCACTATAAATATCACAAAATATTCTATGAACTATATATTCTATGCTAATTTCTTACATTTTCGAAAGGAAATTATATCGAAAGATATATATATATATAGGTTTTATAGAAGATATAGAAATAGATATAGAGATATATATGTATATAGTTCGATAGTCTCGTACTAAAATTCGAGAACGGCTAAACCTATTTGACTAATTCTCCAATATTTCTACAAGCTCAGAAAGCTTTATATGGTGAAAAATATAGAATAATTGTAAGTAGAATACTAAAAGCAGCAATTTTGTTTTCACATGCCTGTTACAAAGGATCTGCAGAATTGTTGGTTATCAAATATTTATGGGTACGTCTGAAATAAATGCAGAATGCACAGTGCAGCAGATGCAGATGAATGAATACAGTTAACTTGCAATATGTCGGACACTATGAAATTGAGCGATTCCGTAGGCACAGCGCTGCTATCCTGCAGGAATGAGCAGTATTTAATCTCAATTCAAAAATACATCTTGGTGTCAACAACTTGATTATAATTGGGGAAATAACAATCGTTTAACAGTATTGTAAGGCATTAAAATACAGCATAATATACAGCAATTCTCAGCGGTGAACCTACTGGGTTACGTTGTGCAGGTGAAAAATTTTAAATGCCACTAGCTCTTCTACCATTACACTCATTGATTTCCCGTATGGGAAATGATGCTAACCACTTCTTGGGCAACATTCAAAAATATTATGGTTGCATCCAAGTGATTGGATTATTAATTATTAAATGACGAAGTTAAAATATTAAACAATTGCAGATTTACGGCTTACTAAAAGCGCTGTTACCATTATTATATGCAGATCATTCATTCTCACAAATTTATTTTATGGTTCTCATGTAGTACTGTGAAGCGAATTATGGTCCAAGAACCACACACGTTTCTTCATCAGAATAACAATTGAGACAAAATGTTCAATCTAGCATTGGATCGAATACCATCGGACGTTAATAACATCATCATAAGACTTAACAAACCACCTGCCGGTGAGCGCGCGAGTGTTTTAATTTAATCGATGTAGCTGATGTTATTGTTGAAGAAAATTTGCAAAATATATGATACGAAATTCGCTGGATCATCTAGCTTTTAAAGAGCATTCAGTAGTTATCTTAAATTATATCTGTGTATGTTATATATGTCTGTCTTTCTTACGAAAAGCTTTCAGGCATAATAAAATATGTAAAACATAGATATGTGTTATATATATATATATATATATATATATATATATATATATAATATAACTCAACTAGAAATAAATTAAACGAATAATCAATCATTTAATTTATTTCATTTCAAATTAGGATAGAATCTTATAAAAAAACGTTTCAAAATGATAAATGTATGTATACCAAAATATTTTCATTATAACGGCCACATAAAGAGCTTGGGGGAAGCTTTATCTGTTACGTCAAGAAATTTCTATTCGTCGATTAGTCAATCTTCGAGATATTTCACTTTCATGAGTGAGCGATGCTTTTGTAGGCGTAGAAGATTATTTGCATTCCCTACAAGAAACGTGGGATGGCAGTTTATAATTACTTTGAAACGATATTCATAGAACTACAAATTTTAACGCAAACTAACAGAACTTGAAATGTATACGAAAATTGCTTTGTTTTTGTTTATTTTTTAACCAAGAAATTTTATTAAAAATATTTGTTCATTTAAAATTAATTGTTTTCTTATTATCTTAATAGTACCACCATTATTTTTCAAATTTTAAAGCTTTATTACACAAACCGTATTATATATTTATTCAGTTAAATACTATCCCCCATTATTCACGATCTTGGCCAATTTTTCGGATAAAATGCAGATTCCTCGTCGATAAAAGTCGTCTTCCTTGGAGGTGATCCAAGAATCGATCCCCATTTTGAAAAATTCAAAAGAAAGAAACTACCGTAGAGCCAGATCGTGTGTTATTGATCGGAATAAATAATAATCCAAAGAAACAATATCTGGATGGTATGGAGTGTGGAGAAGCATATTCCATTTTAGTGTTTCAATATAAGTTTTAACCTTTTGATGATCCTATGAACGTTCATTGTCATGTGACAAGATTGATTTAACAGACCTTCTTGATATAGCGCTCGTTTCTCTTTAAATGTCCAGCTCAAGCGCAGAAGTTGAGTTTGATAGCATGCCCATGTAATCGTCTCGACCGGTTTTAGCAACTCGTAACATACAAGGCTGAGTTGTTTCAACCTTATACTCAACAAAACTTTCACTCCATTAAAATTTGGATTCATTGTAGGTGCAAAAAGGTTGATGTATCCTTACGACTGCTTTCGCTGGAGGTCCTCATAGTGAATTCACTTTCGTCTTCAATAACTCTGACGTTGGAGGAGTTGCTGACATTTAAAAGATACTGTTCAATGTTTATAGGCTTTATTTCAAATATTTGATGTGAAAGACCTTGTCATATTATCAACATTATCTTTAATGTATTTATTTTATATTTTAATTTTTGAAGGAAGAGTTCGAAACTAAAGAATAGCCACTGACGTATTTTGGCTTCGATGCATGCGCGTTTTGCATACAATTTTCATATTCTTGCAACATACGCATATTCTTGACACCTCTTGAATTTAGTCTGATTTTTTTCATTTAGTGGATGTAATATAAACTATTAGTAAATGAAAAAACTTTTATAATCAGCAGAAATGTTGGTATGTGAGTGGCTAGAACAGATTGTTTATCTCACTAGAAAATAAATCTAGAAATAGATGAGACCTATGATATATTTTTAAATTATTATTTTTTATTATAGCAACCTAGTAAATGAACACTATTAAACTATTTGTTATTATCATAATTTACTACGGTTATAAAATTACAATGTACTTATTCTACCATAGACTGTTTGGGCACATACATCTACGTCCCTGTTTCTAATACGCACTAAGTTTTTTTGCTTATAACTTGACTGAACTTGATCAAATAGTTTTACATTTTTTAATCTAGAAGCTAGATGACCTAAAAATTGACATACTGATGGAGCTTCCGTTCATGTCTTTGGGCTTAGTCTTTGATAAATTAATTGAGAGTCTCCACCTTCAGGTCCTTATGCAGATAGTAATTATTATATAGTGGCATGGCTGAATATCTATCCAATAAAAAGTACATTTTTTTGTAGTTCAGCTTAAGTACTTCACATTTTTTCTTAACATAAAGCTTCCACCTAAATTTAATATCAAGAATCATGCCAAGATATTTGTTCGCATTTCCTTACGGATCTACTTATTGAATTATATATAGTGCATTGAGCTTGGGCTTGATTGTTGTGTTGGTGAAATCAATATGCACTGATTCATTCTGATGTACTCTGTCAAGCATCGTGTTTAGGCAACAGCTGTATAATATTTAAATATAAAACTTGCCACATTTCGTCAACAAAAGTCATCATCGAACCAGTAAAAGAATCATTTGTTTCTGATGTTCCAAATAATAATACTGATATTCGCTGATAAAAATATGCTAACCTTTGAAATCTAGAAAAAGAGCAATCTCAATATTAAAACAATCTGAGGATGAGTCCTATTGGGCAAAAATATTAAACAAAGACTAAAATAAATACTGATAATCACTGTATGTTAGTAAAGTTCACCTTTATTTCGGACATCACATTCGTATCTAAAATATATTGCATTCTAAAGGTTCTCTATAATTCATAATGTAATTTGCATGGATAATGTTAGAAATGGATTTTTCTCTAATACACTGTATTAGCTGTACCTTTACTAATAATCCCCTCTACCTCCATTAAATCAAATAACGACGTATATACGATCAGTAGTTCCACTCTAGTAAATTGAATTTCTCTTGGGCACCACTAAAGCATGGGTTACTTTGTATAATACAGGGAAGATAATTTCCAACTATTATTTTATTCTCACTATAAAATATAAAGTGTAAATGAAAATATTTATGAGATTTTATTTCAAACCAATTTAGTTACAAACCAAAGAAGTTACCAGCACTTTGTAAGTGTTGTGTAGTTTTTTTATGGTTTTTATTTTAAATTTCCTGTCACGTAATATATAATAGTATTTATGTATAACCTTATACTACAATTCTTCATCTAAAACTACACTTTACCTATGGGGAATAGACAAAACAAAATTAACACCTTTGAATATACTATATAATGTTTCATACTCGGCTCGTATGAGATGCTCAGTTTACATACCAAATCTTGTGGGTTATATTTCAATATATTATATGATGCTCTCAAAATTTGAAAATAGGTAAATAATGAAATTATAATTATTACTAGCATATTACTAAAACTGTATATACTCCAAAATGATAATGTACCCACACTAATAGCAAAAGAGATCCATTCTTAGTTAAAGAAACGTCAGAATATCATTAAACAAAGTCCCTAATCAGCACAGTTGCTCAACATAAACATAATTTAGAACAGAGACTGAAAAGCAGATTTCCTTATTCAAAATAATTGGTATATTGGTATTGGTATTGGAATATTTTGGTACATGGATAGGACAACATACAATTGTATATGGTCTAATATCTTTTATTTGTAACTTAAATATATATATATATATTTTGTTGAGGGCTAAAACAACCATGCTTCGTCAAAAACCAGCTAAAGTAATTTCTTTATAAACTATAAAAAATAGCTATTATATTTAATGTTAATAGTCATTTGGGGGTAGCTTAAATTAACTACTCAAATCAAATACAACTAACTTCGGCAAAAGAAAGGATTTTAATCAAACAATAAAAATAACAAACAAATAAAATACATTAGGAAACTCTATGTCTAATGTTTGAACTAAAATATAAAATTAAATGTTTCTTATACTATAAAAAAAACTCATTGAAAAAACTCTATCTTAATTTAATATAATCCAACGACAAATATTTTTTAAGATCATTAACTAATATTAATGAGAGCTATTTGCATTATCCTAACCTCCCTCTAGAAACGTCTAACTCCTGCATTAATTATACTGGGGTGTTGACTTTATTCAACTAAAACTTTGGTGTTATCTCATCAAGCTGTAAATATAATAAATCTTTGTTTATTAAATTTTCAGATATATATTAAAATGGAGATATGAAGAATATAATATTTAATATAAAATGGGTTATGACTTAATTAACAATAAATATTGATTATTACATGAAAATTAATTTTATTTCAATCCAAATATCGTACTAACTATTTATAACATTTTGTCATAAACCCTTTTTTTAAGGAATGTTGAATTATAGCCTGACAATTTAATGTCTTTGTTTCAAATTCCATTTCTGTAGTACGATTTGTCCTTTGCTTCAAAATAGGCCTCAATTTCGGCGATGACCCCTTCATTCGACGAAAATTTCTTCCCAGCGAGGATTCCTTTGAGATCAGGGAACAGGAAATAGTCGCTCGGCGCCAGATCTGGAGAATACGATTGACGAAGAAGCGAAAACTCGGTTTTATTACGCTTAATCATCTTCAAACACTGCTCCAAATTGTTAACTCTGCGTTCACCGTCTCGGTGCTCATTTCACCACATCTAAACTTAGCATATCAATCCTTGATGGTTGATTTTTCTGGGGCAGCGTCCGAAAACTAGGCATCAAGCCAAGTTTTTGCTTCAAAAGCAACATTTTATCAACACGCGAAATTCCTTTTTATCCATTTTTTTTTCACAATAACAAAAGTTGCTTCACTCAAAATGCCTTACTTCACAAACTAATGATCCGACAGCTGTAAAATTTATACACATCTTTTGAGCGTTAGGGCTAACCAAAAAACATATGGATTTAATTCTAGTCGCGCCATTACTCGTTAATATTTATTTACTATACATTATACCATTCGTGGAGAAAGCACTAAAAGGTTATAGCAATACTCTTTATTATCTTTCCTGTATTAAGTTTCTAAACATCCCGATAATTCAACTCAATTTATCAAAGATCCACTGACAAAGGCGATATATCATGTATTTGCGGATTTCTTCCCTTGTATTAAGAGGTCGTTTGTTTTGATGTAGGTGTTGGAAGGTTTTCAATTTATTTTTACACCGAACAACAAATGGAAATATATGATCCGAATTGAACGAAAACGCTCAGTTGGCATAAATATTTTTATTTTTCCAAAAGGTATTTTTGTTTTAACTAGCAATGTTTAGTTAAGAAAATATGTGGGGGCAATAATGTAATTTCCATGTTGTTTTGTTTCTATTCTATGTCTATTTATCTTCATCAATTTTCGTTTGATCAATCAATATTCAATAAAATTGCCACACTTGGCTATTAAAATTTTTATGTTTTTACATCTGAATGCAAAATGTGATAAAACACTTATTTAGAATTAACGGATTTCATTATATTTAAAAAGCATTAGAAAGTATCGTCTGTTTAGTCGTTGTAACAAATAGCCACTCATTACAATTAAAATAAACCTATTTTCTACAAACTTAAAACGTTCTTTCAACTTTACACTAGAAAGAACGATAATAATCCACATGATGACTACTTTCACATTCTTTTAAATCAGATACCATTGAAATTTTCAATTACAAATGACCCATTTGTTACTCTCTGTTATAGTATTTTCTATTTTTATTGTTATGACAGCAATTATAGTAGCAAATGCAAATGCAAATTGCATTGTGAGGAATGTAATAACATTGTATTCAGCGAACATCAAGTCACCTAAGGGTATACTCACTGACTAGAGTATAAATTTGAAAAAATCGATTTTTCTTTCATATTTTCAAAGCTTAACTTTTTAAGAATATATACTTTAGCATATTTCAGTGATATACTTGTTTTAGTGACGCGAAATTTAATGATAGACGTTTATATATTATTCCATTAACGGTTTTGGTTATATTTTAAAAGCATTGGAATGATTGCATTGTCTGTAAAGTCGTAACTAGCCACTTTTCCCATTAAAATAGACCAAATTTCTAGTAAACTAAAACCTTTTTTAAATATTACACTAAGAGAAACGATGTTTTTAATTCTGATAAAATCCACATGATCATTAATATTAAATAAATTCTGCTTCAATCCAAAATGCTAGGCGTCATCTTAAATGCACCTTAATTCATTTCATATTCTTAAATATATATCGAGGCATATGAACGATATATTTTGGCATTCTGTATTCCTCTTTCAACCATCTAGTTGATTCTCTTCCAGGCCCTTAAAACTAGAAACTTCGGACTTGCAAGGGTATAAGTGTCATCGATGTGTAGCATAATCTGCTTCAATTTCCTCATTAATTATATATAAAGGAAACGCCTACGAAGAAGACTGTAGAAGAAGTAAATTGTTTACTGACGAAATTATGATGGTTTCAATAAAACCCGAAAGTGAATCAATTAACAAGTGCGAAAAAATGAAAAAACTTGTTGATGTGTATAATTTATATAATCCGAAGCGTTCGAAATCACAAAACCTTTTATTTTACTATAAAAACTATAAAAATATAAACCAAACCCTTAGACCTAGACGTCTCACTCAATACACCATTAAGTGAAACATATACATTCAGTCGTCATTGCCAGGACCGTATTAGCCGCGCTATATAACATCTCCTTACTAAAGAAATAATCAAAGGGATATGTATGGACATTATTCCGTCCAGACAGCTTATAGTTATCACAAAATTATTTGTGAATATCGCCTGTATTTTGGTCCGTGAGTTTACATTTGATAATTTTACCAATTTTCAATTGAGCAACCGAACTATCCACCTTTGATGGTGTCATTTTGATGTCCAAATTCCAATACACTGGGCTATCTCATAGCCACTTCAGTACGCTTTTGGTGGCTTCAGTTACACTAATCCCAGGAAGATATATAGCAATATACAGAATAAAACGCGCATACAGAAAACATGTATGTAATTAGAAGTTTTATAAATTAAATATATATATATATATATATATATATATATATATATATATATATATATATTTAAAAAAGTCAAACACACAATGTAAAGGGGGCTGGCTTTGATACAACAGCACTAGATCACGTATATACCAGCCATTTATCAAGTTCGCTCTTTGGAAAAATAGAAGAACCACGTTATTGTCCGTATATTCGTAGCATTCGTTACCTTTGTGAAGTACATGGGCGGACGAAAAGCTTTCCTTCATAAATTAGATATATTAGACCAACAACCTCATATTACTAAACGAAAAAAGAAAAGAATGAAACAGAGTATGCGACATAAAAACCCGGAAATACGTCCATTTAATAAATGAGTCTGGAAATTCGGATACAAGGAAATTCGTTAACATTTTGGTACCAATTTCACTAGTAACGATAACAAAGAAGTCTCAATAACATTAAAGAATCTGTAAGAAGTAATTAATTAATCCATATTCAATTTAATTATTTCTTTAAAGGCGGATAAAATCAGTTTATTTTATTACCAGCATTTTTTCTGTTTTAAGTTATAGAACAATGTTTCTCTGCAAGTATCTTGTGGAAATTACCCATAGGTAATAATCTTTGAAAAGATAAATTGGATCATTTCATTAGATTGAAACAAATAATTAATAGCAAAAGACAAACGTTTTGTTGAAAGAGAAGTTTCTTTCTACTACATACTGTCGTATTTTATCATTTTGGTGCATTAACTCACTTTATTATATTATATCCTCGATTATATTATGTTTCTTTCTTGTTTAAATTGCAAATAAAAGTGATATTTGTCTCCAACCAAATATTCCCGTAATGAAAAGTTCTGTTGTTGTCACAGGTCTTTCAATATTTCTAGCAACTCTCGCTATTATTGAAGATCAGCCGCAGGCATTTTGTGTTAACTTTCTATTATCAGAATCTTTCTACGTGTTTTCAAGACAGATTGTTGTTTTCCATCCAATATTTACTCGAAAAATATGTCACAATCACTGTAATCTGCGTCTCTTCTGAATATATTAATCGATTATGATTTATCACTTCTGTCATTCAGAGAAAAACCTACAGAATGTTTATTAAACGTCGCTCTTGAATAGCTTACTGTAGACAAACTTTTTTAAATACTATTTCCAAATACTTGCACTTGTCTTTAAATCAGATTCCTTTGATATTTACAATAGCAAATGTCGCAACTCTTGCTATCTGTTATAGTATTTTCTTCATTTATTGTTAAGTCTTATTATTCTACCTGAAGAGGATTTTTCAAAATTTAAATTATTTTTGATAATATAGCTTCTTTATCGACGTGCCTTCTCTCGCTACTACTGAAGATCAGCTACAGACATTTTGTGTTAACTTTCTATTATCAGATTCTTTCTAAGTCTATTCAAGACAGATTGTTGTTTTCCATCCAATATTTACTCTAAAAGCATGTCACAATCACTGTAATCTGCGTCTCCTCTGAATCTATTAATCTATTATGAATTATCACTTCTTTCATTCAGCGAAAAACCCACAGAATGTTTATTAAACATCGCTCTTGAATAGCTTACTGTAAATAAACTTTTTTAAATACTATTTCCAAATACTTGCACTTGCTTTTAAATCAGATTCCTTTGATATTTACAATAGCGAATGTCGCATCTCTTGCTATATATTATAGTACTTTCTTCATTTATAGTTAAATCTTATTATTCTACCCGAAGAGAATTTTTCAAAATTTAAATTATTTTTGATAATATAGCTTCTTTATCGACGTGCCTTCTCTCGCTACTGCTGAAGATCAGCTACAGACATTTTGTGTTAACTTTCTATTATCAGATTCTTTCTAAGTATATTCAAGACAGACTGTTGTTTTCCATCCAATATTTACTCTAAAAGCATGTCACAATCACTGTAATCTGCGTCTCCTCTGAATCTATTAATCGATTACGAATTATCACTTCTTTCATTCAGAGAAAAACCCACAGAATGTTTATTAAACGTTGTTCTTGAATAGCTTACTGTAGACAAACTTTTTTAAATACTGTTTCCAAATACTTGCACTTGCTTTTAAATCAGATTCCTTTGATATTTACAATAGCAAATGTCGCATCTCTTGCTATTTGTTATACTATTTTCTTCATTTGTTGTTAAGTCTTATTATTCTAACTGAAGAGGATTTTTCAAAATTTAAATTATTTTTGATGATATAGGTTCTTTGGTGACGTGCCATCTAAAAACGAAACCTTACACAGGTTTGTCTCAAGACTACCTTTCCTCAAGACGGTTGACATATCTCAAGTTCTACTAAACCGATTTACTTAAAATTTGGTGTGATAATTCCCTATGTATTCCTCTAATGAATCAATGATAACATTAATTAAAAAATGAAGTTTTCAGACATTTGAAAAAAATGGTAGAAAACATTATCGTTTCTTCGAACAAGCGTAATTTGGTGAGGACAAATTTATTTGATTTTTTTTTACTTTGATGCAATAGAACAATGTGTAGAGAAAGCTCACAGCAAGTCGAAAATATATAAATATTTTTAAATTTATAAATCAGAATGCCTTAACAATTTAGCTGTTTGTCATTTCCAATATTACGTTAGGAATTAAATTAAAACTAGGGTGACTTCTTTGTACTTTCTGAAGCAACTTATTTAATTAGCTATTAATTGTTGTGCCGCCTATATACTTATGAAACGAATCTATTGTTTGGAAGATATGTCTTCCCATCAAAGAAAATTCTTATTTTGTTCACTATTAACGTTAATTTTCTCTAAAAAAGGCGATTAATAACTTTGCAACTAATTTATTTCAAAATAAATCAAACTGAGACAATAAAAATAATTGTTAAAAAAATTCATAAAAAAGTATATAACTATTAAGTTCTATAATGAATATTTGATTGGTATTCACGATACGCCATTAAATATATAACAGTTAACGAGGGAAGATATTTACTTACCTGTATGTGGGGACTGGCACTCTGTTTAATGGAGGCGGGAGTATTTCTGGTCCCCACAATGGCCAGATAATCAATTAGCCGAGGACAGAGGAATTGCTTTTCGGTGCCCATCGACATGATGCTTCAAGACTGTGGCGAAATTCGGTCAACTACTTGTTAGAATCGGTTTGGTCGCGATTAAGGTCACTATCATATTGTTTCGCCGAATATCTGCAACAATAACAATCGTTAATCAAATTTTGTTCGAATATATCAGGTAATTCAATAAGTTTGATTCTATATTCTTAAAAATATTTATTAAATCCATAAGTGAAACTGCGCCGAAATGGAAAATCGATTTTTACATAGAAACTTTCTGAGATATAGACCAAGAAAGTCAGATGAAACTAAATCTAACGAATATAGCGAATATCACAACTAATCCTAAATAAAACGAATTTTTACAAAATAGAATATACGTGGGAATGTTCATTCACTGAAGTTGTTCAAGTTTACTTGTGATCGAGAGAAATATGGATAGGATATTATGTTAGGTCAAGGTTCTGCGAAAGTGTTATGGGATATGATGGAACAGTAAAGAAAATAGAGAAAAAGAGACGTTTTCTTGTTAAACTAGATTATCCAGCTAGTATCAAATGGTCTTTTGCTAATGTTGCAATTGGAATTGTCGTATTTAGTTATCTAACGCGAAACATAAAAGGTTAAAATGTTATAAGATGCCAAGGGAGAACCCTACACTGATCATATTCGTAAAGATTTTCACGAATGGAATATCTGGTTCTAGATGGGCATTCATGTTACTCCTAACGCGTGAACTTTTGTAATTGAAACACCAAGAATTGTATAAGTTGTCTCAGAGACGTACTTGTACCAAAATAACTCTGCACCATAGAGGCAAACACTTCGAACTTGGAGTTTGCTATTTCCGTAAATGAGCGGCCATTTCCTTTGCAAATGGCGTACTGGATTTGAAATGACTACTGGGATCTTCGATAGAAATGGAGACTGAGGTGTGTGACTCTCTGGTGCCAGAGGTTAGGAGCTTTATCAGAGGGAGACGTCATTATGCTGGTCTTTGTACTAATCTAAATCTAAAACCGCCTGGTACTACTCATCTAGCGTGCGGGAATATTTATGATGGCCTGAAGAGTTGTAGTAGTCGCCAGAATATTTTATCACGGTTAAAAATCACTAAATGTAATGAATAACCTTTACGTCAACACCATTATACCAAATTAAAACGTATCGCAATATTGACCATTTACAAATAAAAAATAATTATGGACTTCATAGCTACTATATTAAGTCTCTTTTTAAGATTTATTTGCACAAATTATATGTATTAACAAAAATGAGTTGTTTTCAATTTTTTCTCCAAATAATCCAATCATTTTTAAAATAATATTGAACAGATTGTGCCAATATTGTTATTATCAGGGACTGTCAATACAATTATTCCAAATAAAATTCATAGCTATATAGGCTTTTTAGAAATAAAAAATAAATATGGACCTAATAGATGCTACATTAACTAGAATTTTACGATTGATTTATACAAATTATATTTATTAATTAAACAAAAATTGATTGTTAAACCCCTTTTTTTTCTAAATAATCCCAATCATTTTCAAAATAATATTGAACAGTTTAACTATTCTATTAATATTATTTTAGTATGTACAATTAGATATTAATAAATATTTCCTTTCAAAAACTTTATACTTATATTTTTTTACGTTATAATTTTAGTATGTTTTCATTGCTACTTGGTTTACTTTTATAATTAACTTCTTTAATTTTAACTAGTTCGAGTTAAATTCAATTTAACCTTCATTTTATTTAAAAAATATATCTCACTTATTACTAAATGTCCTTACAATATAATAAGAAATAACTGAGGGACATTATAAACTAGTTTAGTATATTTTAAAAATAACTTCAATTGCCGGCTTGGTTGGCGCAGTGGTAAAAGCGACAGGACGGTCCAACTACTGTTACGATAGTCGCGGGTTCGAATTCCACAGGCGCGTGGTCGTAAATTCATGTTTGCGATTGTTTAATATTTGTGATTGTCTTAGGCAAAATCCGACAATGAAAATGATCCCAGTCACGCCAGTAACCAGGCTGGGTAAGACCGAATGTCTTCTGGGATGATTTCTAAGTGGGTCACTCGCCAGTCGGTAAGCTTAATGCTTGGAGGACCGTGGATCGGAGCCCAAGTTAAACAGTAGGTCCAGTCCAGATAAACCCTCGTTGGTTAAAAGAATACTTTAAAATATAAAAAACTTTAATTAATATTTATTTTAAACTATTCATTTTGTATTTTATTATGCGTTTTCTTTTTTTTTCTCTCTTTTAGTAATCCCTTTATATTAATTTCGTTCTAAATATATTCCTATCTTATAATCAAGAAAATGAAAATATATTTTTTCCACACTCGCTAAATAAAAATGCTCAAGAATTTGGTCTATAATTTTTCCGTCATATTTTGCAAGGTCAATTGATTTCGTCTAGCCTACCCACAACGCAACAACTGCTTTATAATTTGTCGCGTGGTAAGAAAAGGAATATGAGAAAACTAACAATAATTAGTAGAGCACAAGCCGCCAATATGGCGGCCTTTTTAACCGATCCCGACGGAATTTTCTGCGTAAAAAAGCGGATGGTTACCGAGCTAAAAAAAGGTCCCCTTTAATTGCATTTCTTGCGGATCCCATATAAACCCCTGATTATGGTAATTCTATAATGGAGATTGCTTTAATCTATATTGTAATTGCAAATTCGATTTAGTATTCTGGCAAACTAATAAATCCTAGTTCGGGATCATATTTTCCTGAAAATATTTTCCGGTCTAATCTATTTCGGGTACGAACTGCACCAAACTCGATTACCATTATTTCTTTTACATATTATGTATTGTTGTAAATATAAAAAATGTATAAGAACATATCGAATGAATAAAATAACAGGTCAATTGAAAGTCCCCTACCTGACATATAGATGGCGCTACTAGAATTAAATCCGTATATTTTTAAGTAAGCCCTAAGCCTCAAAAGGTGCGTGTATAAATTTGACAGCTTTCGGATCATTAGTTTGTGAATTATAGTATTTTGAGTGAAACAACTTTTGTTATTGTGAGAAAAATGGATAAAAAGGAATTTCGCGTGTTAACAAAATATTGTTTTTTGACGGGACAAAATACCGCTGAAGTAAAAACTTGGCTTGATTCCGAGTTTCCGGGCATTGTCCCAGGAAAATGAACTATCAAGGATTGGTATGCTAAGTTTAGCCGTGGTGAAATGAGCACCGAAGACTGTGAATGCACTGGATGCCGAAAAGAGGTTGTTACCGACGAAAACACTTTAAAAATCCACAAAATGATTCTGGAAAACCGTTAAATTGAAACTGAACCTGAATGAAATAGCAGACACTCTGAAGTTATCAACTGAATGTGTATATCATATCATTCACAAATATATGGCCATGAGAAAGCTCTGTGCGAAGTGGCTGCCACGCGAGCTCACTTTTGACCAAAAACAACGACGAATTGATGACTCGGAGCAGTGTTTGAAGAGAATCAAGCGTAATAAACCTTTTTTGAGTTTTTGCGTCGATATGTTACAATGAATAAAACATGTCTCCATCATTTCACTCCGAAATCCGATTGACAAAGCATGGGAAAACGCAACAGTCGCCTGCTAAGATTATGGCGTCTGTATTTTAGGATACGCGTGGAATTATTTTCACTACTTACTTTCAAGGACTACCTTGAAAAATGAAGGACCATCAACAGCGACCATTACATAGCGTTATTGGACAGTTTGAAGGACGAAATCGCCGAAAGACGGCCGCATTTGAAGAAAAGAAAAGTGCTGCTTCACCAAGATTTCTTATAACCGTGTCAAAAATCCATGAGTTGGGCCTCGAATTGCTTCCTCGTCCACCGTATTCGCCAGATCTGGCCCCCAGCGACTATTTCCTGTTCTCATATCTCAAACGAATGCTCGCTGAGAAAAATTTTTCGTCGAATGAAAAGGTGATCGACGAAACTGAAGTCTATTTTGAAGCAAAAGACAAATCGTACTACGAAAATGGTATCGAAAATTTGAAGGGACGCTATAATCATTGTATCACCCTTGGAGGGAATAATGTTGAATAAAAAATATTAAATTTGCCAAAAATATGCGATTTACTATGGCAGACCTCGGACTTTTCAATTGACCTGTTAAATTCCATTTTAAATAAAAAGTTAATATTAAACAATATTGAGAGTGAAACAATATGATTTTGTGAATGACTTAACAATTTTTAGTTTTATGAAAATGATTTTTATTGCGAATATGAGGACTTTTGATGAAATTTTGATGATTTGAATGAAAACTCAAAATAAAAAAACCTGTAAGGGTAAAAAATTATGTTCCGCTATACTCTTAGAGGCAGCACATGCCTTTGATAAAGCATGTCGTGATGGCCTTGTTTAAAATTTACAGAAAAAGTTACCGAAACAGCACACGGAACTGTTGAAATCTTATAGTACAGCCAGAATGTTTTGAAACAAGTATAAACTACTCTACAATAACAAAAGCTAAGGCAGGTGAGACACAAGGAAGTATATTGGAACCTATTCTTTATCTACTCTACAAATCTGATATATCACCAGCGGAAAATATCATGATGCCTACATATGCTGGTGACACATCGGCTCTAGCTGATGCAGACAATAGCGAAGAAGTCGCACGAATTTTATAACGTGCAAGTGAAAAGAAAGAATTAATGAAAGTAAATCTGTGTATGTGGAATCTATGTGCAATGGATTAGTTGGCAACAGCTAGTAACAATGTAATAAATAAATTTGAGACAAATTCTTCTAGCTAAAAAATAATTATCGCTCTTGAAGTATTTGGTTAATGTATTATTGTTATTAAAAGTATTGCACATTTCTTTTAATAAAATATTCATTATTCAAATCACTTTAATAACATTCGTTAACATAAACTACGCTTTAATGGATTTGAAGTTTGAGTTAGTCAACATTAATGAGTCTCTTCTGTATCATAAATGATACTATATAGAAATATATTTATATATTATAGGTTAAGTAATAATTAAAAAAAAACCTAACTAATCATCATTACCCTGTTATGGTATTTTTTATTATTATTTGATTTAAACTGTTGTCAAAAAAAAGTGCTCTATAAGGCTGTCATAATATTGATAAGTATATATAATAAAACATAATTAATAAAATATAATATATGATTTTAATCTTAACATATGATTAAATTTGTAATTTAATTTTCATGTATTTGACAACATTGTCATAATAATCAATCCATTCTATTTATTTCATATATGAATTACTTTATTGAAAATTCAATCTTGGAGGGATATGCAGAATTAGCCTTAAGCATGAGATTTGAAAGACCTCAAGCTTACAGATATCAGACTGTAACAATGTCCTAGTTTCAGAGTCATACAGAAGGATTGATATAATAAGCGTTGAATAGAAACACATGGTTTAATTTTATCATAAGATTATTATCTCAATATATTAAAAACAATGAGCTGAATTTATTTCCAAGTTTTAATAATGATTTATAAAAACCAACCCATTATAAAATATAAAGAAAAATCGAGAGATATATAATTATCCGATTCATATGACGCGAAGAAGATTACGTCTTAATGTTTTATGAGATTCGTATTCCAGTGGTGCTACGTTAAACTTAGATAATTCATTAAAATTTGAATGGGGCTTTGTCGATAAAACAACGATAATGTTAACTCTCGGAAACTTCTCGAGAATGATTCGAACGTCTTTGAAAAAGTTCCCGATATTGTTAAAAATCTCTGGAAAGTTTTCTCCGTTTTTTAATAGATTTCGTATTAACGTTAATACGTGTTTAGATTACGAAATAATAAAATTTGTCAATTTATTGTATATAATTTAATCAACTTCAGTAGTATAACCAGCTTAAATATTGCCAATCGCAAGTTCTCCATCTCTATTCTGTATTACTGTCATCAGTCTAGTCATTATAAAGCTAATTTGAACCTACGGGGTACAAATATGGGGTTGTAACTAATACATCAGGCCCACTAGTAATTCAACGCTGCCAAAAGTTCTACAGTTAATCACAAATAAGAACGAAGATCTGCACGATGCTATCGAAATCAAATGGATAAAAAAGATCAAATAAGGCGGATAAATTACAGCAACATGGAAGCAATAGAGATATTGGACAACTCGCAGGAATTTAAAAAATTGAAGGGAATCATAATACATGAACTTGTATAGCGTATAAGTATTTTTCTTAACATTAGTTTAAGTAATTTAGTTTTATTTTAATTTGGTAAATAAATACTGATGTATTAATCCCGTACTCATCTTGCTTGTGTATTAATGCAAGTACAACAGAACAGTAGTAATAAATTAATTTATAAATTAAGATTGTACTATGTACGATTGTAATTAATTTTAAAAAATTTCGGCACCAGACGGCAATCATGGACATCTTTTGAGGCTTCCATATAAGGCTTATATATTTTCTAATTATGTAAGTTACTATTCATCTAAGTCAAACGTTTTTAGTCAAAATAAGTGATGATTTAATGGAATAATTTCCCGCAAATACGGCTAGCAAATTGGATCCCATTTAGGCGTTCTATGTAAGTATTCACAGATTTTGCAATATATATGATCAAACGTTGTCTTGTTTCAAAATTCTTTAATTCCTATACAGCTAGAAGCCTTCACAAAGGACATTTTTGTTAAAATAAATAAAATATATTAAAAAATACGTAATATTTAGAAATCGTCCGAATGATCTTGCTATTGATGCCTTAAAATATACAACATATATATATATATATATATATATATATATATATATATATATATATATATATATATATGGGTTTACAGCCACTGTTGCTAAAATATGTTTTAAAAAATGTTTTTTAACTCCTATAATTGCTTAATCAATACATTTGTTGATTACATAACATCATTTCAAAATGTAGATACAATATATAATTGAAGAAAAACTTCTTTAGATTCGAAACAGATATAAATACACCAGACAGGTATAATAACTCTCGAATAAGACGATTTATGATTTTTATATTTAAACGTTCCAATCTCGTATCGATTTTTCATATACTGAAAAAACATAATGAATAAACATAAGATAAATCTGTATAATGTGGCTGATTCTCCAGTAATCTATAAATATCCTCAATCTATCTAGATCTACAAATAAGGTCAGGTAATTGTCATTTATCACAGCTTCCTAATTAAGTAATGACTTTTTGTTCAATAGGGGTAACTGTTTACCAGAAGATATCTATCAGAAATGGAGATGAGAAGTCTGAAGACATAGTCGTTAAATAATCCAAATTTGCAATAACAATAATACTAACACGTCTGCTTATCAGTTCAGAGTTCCCCTACAGGTGCAACATGAAGTATTCAGTAGTATTCATGATTATTTTTTCCATCAAAAAATATATTACATTTAAAATGTACCAGTATATGGAACTTTCAATTTTTTTGTCAAAGTACTCTGCCCGACTGGATGGAATACGATTAAGGAGAAGCTTTTATCGCTCATGTCGTTTCCACAGCTTACCCCGTGTGCTGCATAATTTAGTTTGAACTTTTTTTATTACCAATAGACGATTTACTTTACGATAAGCGAAAAAGAGGGCTTTATATATAAAGGGAAACATTGTGGTAGAGTCTATAAAGGCGAGACCTGTTAAAACAAAATAGAAAAAAATATTCCATCCTCGTTATACCATGAATTGCTATTCATACCAATTATTTTATTGGTTGTTACGTAGCAATTTTAAAATATTTGTTATTAGTCACAGTAAATAAAGTCATTTGTCTAGAAAAGCATAGCTCCTAGAAGGGCGCAAAAAATAATCGACAAAATGCTAAAAAACCTCGAGGAAATATCACTAAGCGTCGAGGTCGAGTCAACAAAAGAAAAAAGCTTAAAATAAGCCGAAGTAATAATAAAATAATACTCAATAATTTTAAAATGTTTACACTTATAACATACTCAAGTTTTATTATACATCTATTTTTATTTTATCAGTTTAATTATCTATTTTTCATATAAGAAAATATAATTTACGTACCTTAGTTGTTTCAGAAAAAGTTACTTTACATCACCTTTAACACAACTAATGCTAGTAACATAATCATCGATTCAAAAAAGTGTGTTGCGACATTCAGTAAACAGCAATTTAAACAAAAAATGCCAAACAATTCCAGACCTATGTGGGTTATTATCATACGTTGATAACAGTCCATTCGTTACCCAGTTAGTTGGGAGCTCAAATATACGTTGTTTTATTCAGATGTCACGTGCGTTCCGAATAATTAACTGATAAAATAACCGAACAATTTGGATTTGCATTTTTGCTGAGATTCTGTTTTTATTTATATTTTATTATGTAAGGATAATATGATTACACGGAAAAAATCGGAACAGATGAAGGTATAGCAAAAACAGCCAAAAGACTGGTACTGGACTGGTACATAAAAATAAAAATATTTTAGCAAAAGAACTAAACCGACTTAAAAGATTAATAAGAAACTCACTAAAAATTAAAAAATAATCAAACTTAGAATTTCAGCACAAAAAAAAACATTTTAAAATAAAATATGTACATTAAAATAACCGTTATAATAACTAAAAACTCACTATTTAGTTTAATACCTGACTAAATCTATTTATGTATTTACAATACTATTTTAATTACTACCAACTGACTACTTTGTAAACTACTACTAAAATTATATTATTATTTTTGTATTTTGAGCTCGGCACCGACTTACAAGTGGTCAGTTGGTAGTAGGTAAAATAATATTGTAAATAGATAAAATGATTTAGATAGGTGTTTTTCGGATTTGACATTCAGCAAAGTGGAGAATATGGGGTGTAGCACTTCCCATTTTAATGTCTCCAAGTATGTTTTTACTGGTTTTCCAACAGATAATCGAGGGTTTTCTTACCGAAGAATAACACTGTTGTCTTTGCTCGTATTTCGGATGTTCTTCAAATCCTCGTCGTCAAAGAGTCTTGGCTATCCAGAAGAGCTCTTTGTCTTTGGAATCAAAATCGCCATCTTTAAAACGTCAAAACCAATATTCACATGTTGAAATCGATGGTTTGCTAGAAGCTTTTAGTAAAATGTTAAGTATGTTAAAAAAAATTAACTAAAATGCAAAAGTGAAGTCTGTCAGTGAGACTTCAGCATTAAGTTGGTTACAAATGTACAAATGAGTAATATCGTTTGTTGTAAATCCATTAAAATTAGTTTATAGAATAATTTTTAAATTTTAGTGAACTAAACTTAACTTTGGACTGTTGGTTAGTCCTAAAACTAAATTTTAAATCGGTCTCTTTAAATTTAGACTTGTATCAACTTTGATACGAACAAAATCATTAATATTCTTAAGATTAGATTATAAATTATGTATATACATGACATAATACATGGTCCTATTTTATTTTTTGTAACCTTTGTATAGTAAAAGCCTTTTGTTCCCTGTGCGACCTCAATCCAATTTTTCACTTTCGCATTTTCTTTCTTGCCTCCCGCCGACTTGTTTACTTTAAATATACCGTCAAATTTGAAATATTTCTAGAGCTTCCCCGTGGTAACTTTAACGGGCAACGGAACGGGCTTGTTCAATGCGAAACAGAGACTTATATTTCGTTTTGTTGCTATCAACTTAACCTAGTGATTTATCGTTTTTATCGATAGCAGGATTTTAATTACGCTAAATCTCCCTTGATTTTGTAGATATGTGTAGTTAGTGATTGTGATATAATTCGGAAGCCTCATTGTTCTCTCTTAATAGACTAAAACGACTAAATTAAAATTTAAAATTATGCGAGCTAAACTCTCAGCCCGCTAAGTTTGTTTATATATTTTGTGCTTCCGATCTGACAGCTTTTCCAGGTTGCTTCATTTACACGTTTTTCTTTTTACTAGAATATATTTATTTGTAGCGCATATTACACAAAAATATTAACCCTAAAATATCTTCCACGATATGAGCTTTAATCAGGCCTCCAGGTTACCCCAGGTAACTCTTAAATACCTTCAGTATAGTAATTTTCCTGGTTTGTTATATATAATTTTCAAAATTATTTCACAATCCTTAGGAGTAATTCAAGAAATTTAATGAAAATGCAAAGAGAGTCATAAAAATTGTAATCTTTATAATATTATCAAAAGAAACATGTTATCAAAATGCTTTCCCAATTTCGATATGCTATATAAAGTATAAAATATAAATTTATAAAATATGCGATATGAAAACTACTGAATAATAAATAAAAAAATTCTGTTATATTATTTGTTATATTTTCTATTTCTATCTAAAAAAATAACAACTTTTTTCTTAATAGTATAATTCCAAACGCTTGTTTCATCTCCAAGCGCATTTCGTGTTTTTAAAAATATGCCTTAATAAATTGAGTTATGAAAATGTTCTCATGCATCTGCAGGAATTTATATAGAACATGGAAAACCGGAGCGTTTGTAAAACTCGGGCGCTATTAAAATATCTTCCCGATCTAGAAATGTTAGGAATCTCGCTTGAATGATGTTGTCGCAACATTTTCGTCATATTTCACGAGTTTAAAACACTCTCGCAAAATTAATTTTTGTAATTTATTACACGACGAAAAAGAAAACCATTGAAACAACAAATTTTAGATTAAATATCTAATAAAAATGCTCTCTTCTTCTCCTACATTTTAATCGGAAATTCCTTAGCGAAAATTTTAGCTCCCTTTTGATGAAAAAATGAAACGGGGCAACCACTTTACAGAGCCTTCTCAGAGCTTTCTCATAGTTAAATATTCATGATATATAAAACAAATACGTTCTTTTAATATCTTTGCGATGTTAGCTAACTCACGCAACTTCACTTTTCGATCATTCAAAACGATTCTGAGGATTATTTTGATATTGCCCGGTGTTACCATTTCATTTGAACGTCCACTGCGTTCTGCATCATCGATCGAATATAAGAGTCAGTTAACCGACGTTTTATTGTTGATTCTGATAGAGCAGAGTCCTTATAACCCTTTTCCAATCATTGCTTCTTTGAACGGTATATTTTCGCATCAAGAAGCAGTATGAAATTAAAACTCGCAATTGTTTTTAAGCCATTGTTTTGAAAAAAACAAAAATAATCGCTTTCAGCACAATAACTCAAAAACTTATGTTTAAAAGCAAACAAACAAAAATGTAAAGTCTGTCGGATCTGCTAGTTTATTTATATTACATTAACATTGTCAACTAAACTAAGTTGTTAAATTTCGTCAATGATTTATACAATCAAAATTTCTACCGAAAAGGAAATATTTGGAGACAATAAACGTCTAACGACCCTTATATTTCAGTACACCTCTATTCGTTGTTCCCTATTTAACCTAGCTTGAAAACATAATTTACCATTAATTCGTTCGTTAGCACATAATACAAGAGAGCAATTAAAATCAGACGGTTTGCTCTATTTAACTTCAATAAATTCCGTATCTACATAATGCTGCCGGTTAAGCAGAAATTGTTATCATATTTGGAATATCCACGTTAGTTTATTTAGGTCTCGGCGAAAGCTGAAGTCTCTAAAAGGAATTTCCCTGACCCAATTATTTCCTTCGACAAGGGATTCCCATAAGCTCCGTTCCATATTAGATTGTCCTCCTTTCCTTTATACATTCTATGTGTAAATTTAATACGGATATGGCGTCATATTTACCCTAGTAGTATTTTAACTCTTAATCAGCTCCCACCTATCTTTTAACTCTATTATTTTTTCTTCCGCTATTCTTGAATACTAAAAATAACTTGCCTTTTAGTCATTCGTTGAATTAATGAAGGTCTCTAATTCAATACTAATCTTAATATTAATTTTTTAGGGCTAGGAATTAATTATTATGATCAGTGCCATCTATTAGAGCTAATTTTAATATTAATGATTATCTACAGTGTCAGATTCGGTGGTTGTTATTTGCGATAATTCATCAATTTTTATTATTTAGTTTCAAGAGTTTAAAAGTTGCTGGAAATGTACAGGTTACACTTTATTTTATGTATTTTCAGAATATATTTTTTCAAATTCCTAACAATTTACATGAGACATGTTTCATTACAACTTCTCTGCAAACGAAAACTTAGGAATAAGAGTCCAGTGTTATTTGAAAAGTTATAGATTAACAACTAAGAGACCATAGAAAAGAAGAATCAGAAAACCAACTTCTTCCTTCAAATACAAAAAGGAAGTAATGTTTATATCAAAATATGATCGCTTTAAACATACCCAGTTACGAATGTTGATAAAAGTTGATGTATAACTAAATAATTTAATAGTTAATTATTTTTAATAATCAGCCATCTAAATTATTCGTAGAAATTAAAATTTTCTATAAATTCGTTTAAATGAACCCATTTTATTAGTTTTCTTTCCTTGATCTATAGATAATTAATCAAATCAAATTGGTATATTATTCCGATAGTATTTATTTCAAATTTTAATAAAATCCATTATATTAATATTGTTAAGTTAATAAACGTGATAAATATATATATATATATATATATATATATATATATATATATATATATATATACATAATTCTTCTTTAATTTGGTTGTTTTTCAATCCAACTAAAATGTATCAATTTATTTAAACATTAGAGGTCTACCTCTACTCTATCTACTCTACCAAAATTTATCTATTTATTTTTTATTTAATAATAAGCCAAATTATTGATTTAGCGAACACTGAGACCTTGGACTATTATTTATAACAAATTTTAATGTATTTTCTTTATGCCATATAAGCAAACAATCAAATATATTATCTATGAAATATATCTCCAGTGGGTATTATCAATGAACTTACGTGTTTAGGTCAACTAATTATATAGTAATATATAAATGTCATAAAAATAATGAGGCTTCATTATAAAGGTATTGAAAATTTCCTTTATTGAATATTGTCAGAAATACATATAGTCTAGCCAAGGTAGCAGTGAGCAGTAAAATAAAATGTTAAAATAAATGATTTTTTTTTAACATGAACATTTTTATTTCATTTTTGATTTCAATTTCAATTTTATTTGCATTAGAATATTGTAATATATAAAAGCTAATACAAACTAAAACTTTTTAAGTCTGCTTTTTGACGCCTTATATATATATATATATATATATATATATATATATATATATATATATATATATATATATATATATATATATATATATATATATATATATATATATAAATATATATATATATATATATATATATATATATATATATATATATATACATATAACATTTTTTTGCGATATTAAACATTACCAAAAACGTTTAGTATATTTGAAGAAAAACAAATATATACTAATTCATGTAGGTTCGTTGGAAGTTCACGCACAAATAGTCGAAGATTAAAAAAAAAGAAGAATCAAAAACATTTAAAGGGAAAGATACTGAGTAAAATACGAATTAAAACTAAGATAAGTCGAAATGTTTTCTATGTGCAACTACTTAGATACACCAAAAGCTATCATATAATTGACCAAATAAAATATGATCAATCTACTGTAGTTTTATAAGTTTTTGAGGTCTTAAATACGAATAAACATCAAATAATGTGTTTTTAATTAAATAGCCTTAAATTCAACTGCGAATTTTATTATATTACGTACATATACAATATTTATTGATTGCTAACAATATAAATTGTGTCGTAAAAATAAAACAATTCATTGTTACATATTACAATAATCACGTTGTATTATTTTTAAACATTTTACTAATGCTGTAGTAATAAAGTATGCTAAATCCGGTTCCATTTTATACTTCAACCTACTCGTGATATAAATTCAATTACTTTGAGACATTTTCCTTGCAACGTGACTAAAATAGAATCCATGAATGAATCCGTTTAATAAATATTGCGCCATAAAGCAATATGTTTCAATAAAACTGAAATAAACGGCAGCCGAGCTGTCCATTTTAATGGGCCGGTAAAACTATATAGACTTAGGCCATAAATTATAAGAATCATGTCAGAATTCCCGTGGGTTTAATTTTATATAGAGTTCCACAATATGTATACATTTACAAATATGTTGGAAAGCAACGAAAACTTGTTCAAGTTTTCAATATTTAATGACTATTTTCCAAGACGATGTTAATTTACTACGTAGTCAATTAATTTGAAGTTTAAACAAGTTCATATAAGTTTCTTACACTGACTGATTGGAGATCAATAAGGCTAGACTAATGATGTTACTGAACTTTATGTGAATTTAAGTGAAATATAATTTTAAAGAAGTTGATAGATAATAAATCGATATTGTAGGTATATTTATTATTGAAAACAAAGAAAAGAAGCTAAAACTTGAAATAAGGGTTCAATATAGATGACTATTATTGTCTTTTAATTACTTCGCTACTGAAAAAATATTCCCTTACGGTACTTATCGATAAAAAAAAAATATAAAATGTATTTCGAATATTTGCTTAAAATGAAATATTTCAAACTTCTATATTTCTATTAATCATTTATTCAGAATTTAATCCCATATTTTTTTTCTTATTATAGTATATTTAGAGTATGCTTTTTACCCCATTAAGCATGTCTACTGACTGGTCTGGGGTCCTGGAAGACGTCCTGGTTCCTTGTATGACTGGTGTGATTTTGTTTTCAGGATTCGAACCTGCGACTTTCACCTTTACCACTACGCCAACCAAGCCGGCAATATATTAAACTATTATAAGTTTACTTTATAATGAAAATAACTGAAAAATAATGGTTTACTATTCATTTAAATTATTCAGAAAATTACTTATATTAAAATATTCTCTGACTAAAACTTAAAATGTATTTAAAATGTAAATAAACTAATATTTTTAAGTTTTTTTTTAAAGAACAAACTAGAAGTAAAGCTCATGATGGGATAAACTACAGCGAATGGAGACTAGTTTAATCATTTTTAATACATTACATAAAAATAATTTATTCATTATAAATCAATTATGTTTTCAAATTTAAATATATACATCATGATACACAGCCTAAAACCAAACCATAACCAGTTTCAGTGTTACTCAGTCTTTCTTGGAAAACTTACTAAATTATAAAATTAATCCAATGATGAATTAGTTTTGTCACAAGAACTAGATATTTAAATATTTTTTCTTCTATTTTATGTACTCATAAAGCATCTAGTGTTTGCTGAAATAAATACTCCTTTTTGGTGAAATATTCTATTATCGTTCTGTTAAATATATCTTAATTTAATTTATATCTTCAGACTCGAATTGTTTCAGTGACACCACCATAAATCAACCATATCTTAGTGGAAAAATGGTCAAGTAATACATCTATCAGCAACAAACAATAACATTCTGGAAATATCTGTTTCTCAAGAATCACTCTGCCTTTCTTTTATTTTTGAGTGCAATTTATTTTAACTTCATTATCACTATAATGGTTCTTACGACGACTACAAAATTTTGCTCCACAGCAACTAGTACCTCCATTGAAGAAAAACATTTTTTTTAAAACAAGAAAAAAACATAGGCGCTAGAAAGAGAGGCAAAATCCAGCGAATAAGATTAATGTTGACTCTGTTTGCACTTAATTTCAATTATTTAACCATTCACTCTCTTATGTATAAGCAAATGCAGATTTTATGTATTCTTGCTTTATTTCAAGAATATTTACATTCAATTGACACAAAAAGTTATTATTTACGAATTTGGAGCTTATCTTAAAAAATATAAATTTTTAAAAATCCTCTTAAGGCTTATTCTTGAAGGATTAAGTATTAAAAATAAATAAAAAGTGCATTTTTTTAAATTTCTAGACCGTAATATCCCCTTAAATTGCATGCAATCAAGTTATATTCTTATAAAAGGCAAAATATTAAAATTGCATTAATATTTTTGTTCTGTTACTGATGAGTATATGATACTCCACAAACTTATTGAAGAAGTCATTGGTTTCAGACCTATGTTATTCATATTAATAGCCTCATAGTAATATTATTTATACATCAACAATAACTTGAGAAAATTCGCTCCATTCACTCTATATCGTCGAAAGTAAACACATTGTTTTACCATACAACCTACACAGAGATAACGAACATCTACATTTTACGATTCTTTATACAAACACTTTTACAGCTATTTATAGTAAGCCGTTGTTTTTCTTTGGCATTCTTCAAACAAGTCAAACTCCGGACATACTTATTTTAATTTCGTCTCCGGGCTGAATTTTGTGTCACATAATTACCAAACTGAGCGTTACGTTCTGATGTGGGTGTAGTTGCGTCAACGAGTAAACTCCATTTTTTTTGGCGGCGTCATAATCGTCGGGTGTGATCGATTTTTACTGGCTATTTATTAACTGTGAAATAGGTCTCGACCTATCGGGTTTTTTTTTCTCTCTCTATCGGTCTCGATGAACTGATTTAATGGTCTATCGAAACGAAAGGAAAGCTACCATAGATCCTCTTGATGTATTTATTATCGGTGATTTTTTTTTGTTTAATATTTTGTGTTCGAAAAATATCGTTTTACATAGGCTAAAACGTTTTACAATAGATTAAGTAGATTAAGAAATAGAAACTTGTTGGATCTATCAATACACTATATATATATATATATATATATATATATATATATATATATATATATATATATATATATATATATATATATATATATATATATATATAGTCTATTCAAAGTAACAGTGAACTTACGTCATCAAAATGTTTAATGTTGTAAATTCGTTTTAGAGTCAGACAATATTATCCTTCTCATTTTATTCTAGTTAAATAGAAACAAAATTCTGTCTGGAACGTTCAAACATGTAACCGAATGAGCCTGCAAAAGTAGTCTAAACACTTGTCTAAACGTCTACAAAATTCTTAAAAGAACTAGAAGTTATAAATTGGCAAAAGCTGTTTTAATCCTTTGCTTGTTTTTATAAATTTCAAATCGCTGCTTATTATTGCTCCCATTTAAAATGTCGAAGCCAGACAGAACAGTTTTGGGTCTTTAATCAGTAACTTCTAACAAGATCGAAAAAATGGAGGCCCCCGCTAGTCGGTAAAATCCGTTAGAGAGGTAAGCATATTTACTATTCAATGTTATGTGGCTGCTGTGTTTATTGAAAATATTTTAGCGTGTTGCAGTTGCACTAGATATTAGTATGGGCATGGTTTCTCAAACATCTCAAAAAATTTAAATTATAATATTGGATTCACCGAAAAGAAACCGCCCTTATACATAGCGGGTGCCGAATTAAGATCAGCTTGATGCTAGCTCTATTAGAGATTAAATATATGAAATAAGACCTAACTTAAAATGAAATAACAATTCTTTCAAAGAAAACTATTAGTCTGAGAAGTATCCATACAAAGCTTAGAAATATGCAGCGGGATGTAGAACTTCATTTCATTCACTGTTGGGTAATATAGGACTTAAATGGTGTAAAGAGAACTCACGAAGAGGTCTAATAGAACATCCAGACTTCCAGAATGAAGGCTTATTATTTCAATTTGTGTACTAAGATGAGACCATTATACGTAATGGTCCCTCATGGCAAGAAGATTAAAATGTTTTATGACAACAAAAGTTGGTGGCAAAATGCAAATAATGGAACTACAACTGATTAGGTTTTATTACATTTATTAATAATTCATTGCAGATATATTGTACTTTGTACTGGAAACAGGGATGGTGGATAACACCTTCGATTTGGATGAATTCGATCAGACACATTGAGGAAGACATTGACAAATGATGAATTCGTGAAGATGTTAGATAGATTAGAAATTGACATCTTAGTTATTCGCTTGTTTCTGAATATGGAATTATGATTCAATGCTGACCATTTCCAAGACAGGGTAATGAGAGTGGAAACAACTAAACTCAGATTTATATAATTAATATTTAGTAACAGTAACTGTGAGAACTCTTATTGTAGATTGTGAAAGATTTATGTGCACAGATATGTGTGAAATTGTTCAGAATATACATGAGCATTTGGTTAAAATGTGGTTTAGAATTAATAGTTTGACCATAATTCCCACCATAACAAGTTTTAAGATTCTTTTGATATACAGTTATATATAAGTCTTCATATGGTTATGAATTTTAACACCAAAATCACCTTTAACATCGAAATGTCTGTAGCACAAATGAGCAAACTAGAAAAAACAAAAATACTGCCACTTCCAATGAGAGGAAATTTTTTTTTTAATGGTCCAAAATGAGGCCATTTCAAAACCATCAAAGCGTAGTAACTACGAATATATGATCCACGGTATAGCATGGTCCCATGAAGTACTACTAAAGAGATATTGGGCTTCAAATGGAAATCGAAATAATTGTCCCCCGCCTATTTGTTTTTATTTTAAATATCATTTTAAACTTGAAGAAAAACCTTATTCTCTCTAGTGGTTTGTAGAAAATTAAATTTCTTTCATATAGCTAAAAACCATCAACCGCTAAAGGTAATTTATCTAATTTAATAAAGTAAATATTATGACTTCGTGGCCAACAAACCAATATAGTTTCTCGATACAAGCACACATGGGATTCAATGTCATTTATTTGTGTTGTACACCACAATTTTCTACCAATAATGAAATCTACACATATTTAGGTATAAGTTTCTATACTATAGATATATTACATTGTATTAGCCAGAAAAAATTTATTATAATCTAAGTATATATAGATGTTGTCTGGTAAAATTATTAACTATATTCTTATATGCCATCTACTTTATTCCAAACGAATAATATAATAAAGTTTACACTAGTTTACTAAGCTATTACTTTTAGATGAATATGAATTGCTTAGTATAATATTACAGTCCAGCCATTTTATAATGTCTATTATGGTTAGAGATGGGGCTGTTTAAATAAATACTCCATATATTTATTCTGTGTGTATATTAGCTTGAGAACTGAGAATATCGACATAAAATGGAAGTTTAATAATGTTAAGGATGATAATATTAAAAGGACGAGATTTCTGGTTTGGATTAGCCAGCATTAGTTTAGAAAATGCGAGGGGATCTAATACTAACTTTTTTCAGATATAGAAAACGAATTAGGTAGAATATAGTGATTAAATCTAAATCCACAAAGAAAAACGTACATTGGTAGTAACAAAAAAAACTCAGGAGATATTCAGAGATATCAAAATTACTTTACAAGAAAGCAGGAAGGAAGTAAATATGCCCTGTAATGAAGGCAAAATACATTACTTGGATTACATTAGTATTTTGTTGTACCACAGTTAAAATAAACTAAAATCTAAATTTGATGTGACAACCTTGCATTATAAATCTTGATGACTTCAGGGCAATACGGTGGATGAGGAAGCGATTTGCAGCCCAATTCATGGATTTTTGTCATCGTTTTCACTAACCTGTGACAGGGTGCACTCTTGAAGCAAAAATTAGCTTGATGCCGAATTTCCGGATACTGTTCCAGGAAAATCAACCATCAAGGATTGGGATGCTAAGTTTAGACGTGGTGAAATGAGCACCGAAGACGGTGAACGCAGCCCAATTCATGGATTTTTGCCATCGTTTTCACTAACCTGTGACAGGGTGCATTGCCTTGGTGAAGCAGCACTTTCTTTTTCTTCAAATGCGGATTTTCTCGGCGATTTCGTCCTTCAAACGATCCAATAAGGCTATGTAATAGTCGCTGTTGGTGGTCCTTCCTTTTTCAAGGCAGTCAATGAAAATTATTCCATGCGCATCCCATAATACAGAGACCATAACCTTGCCAGCCGACTGTTACGTTTTCTCAAGCTTTGGAGCGGCTCATCCTGTGCAGTTCTCTCGGATGACTGTCGATTGGACTTCGGAGTGAAATGATGGAGCCATGTTTCTTCCATGGTCACATATAGACGCAAAAACTCGGGTTTATTACGGTCATTGAAAATCATTCGGTACCCATTTCACTACGTCTAAACTTAACATACCAATGCTTGATAGTTGATTCTTCTGGCACAGTGTCCGGAAACTCGGCACCAAGGCAAGTTTTTGCTTCAACTGTATTTTTTCCTTCAAAAAGCAATATTTATATATATTTATAATAATAATTTTGTTGACATATCATCACACATTATATTACTGTATTTCAAATGACTCTCAAGAGTTTAACCTACCCTTTAAGTACATAAAAACAATTGCAACCCTCCGAAATGATATTAAGAAACCCCCACGTAAAACATTAAAATTCCAGAGGGAGTACACGTCTCGCAACCCCACTATTTGTCGGAAATACCCCGATGGTATTCCAAATCCAAATTACGCAGCAATCTTTCTACTGAATTATTAAAAAAATAATTTAAAGTTTGCGGGTTCGCCCGAACTTTCGACCTGTAACAAATCGCTTGATATAATGAGCACATAAATTCAAATCAGACTAAAAGTTAAACGTTAAAAATATAACACCACGGCCTGACTTATTGAAGTTTATTATAATTAGTATATTAACTAATTAAAATAGTGGTATACCTGAAAACCAAACTAAAAAATCTATTGTCGGTTTTTATGTAACGTAACGTATTTTTTAAAGAATTATTTAAAAAATTCTTAGTTGAATTCATATATTTCTCCTGAGACTGAATAAGTGCTTTGTTCACCATTCTAATTCAAGTTTAGGTCTCATTTTTTATTATTTCTTTTATCTACCTCCCCATAATATTCTTGTTTGCTTATCACTAGCTGTCATCTGCAGACAACCCCAGAAACTCAATTGTCTTTTCTCTACCAAACCCTAGTGCCGATGTTCTATTTCATCTGTTCTATGTCTGATTGAGCCCATTGTTTTACCTTTTCAAAACATATCAAAGCTACAACATTATTCTGACTCTGGGCATAATAAATGAGTCAGAATTAACTGTCAACATTAATTTCTTGAGCTCATTTTCATTACGTTGTTTCTGAATAGTATCACATTAATATTAATAATATTAATTTATTCTATAATATTTGTATATTTTTTCATTATCTTCCTGACTTATTTGTTTTTTTCAATATTGCAATGTCCCCTTTTTACCAACGAGGGTTTATATGAAATGAACCTAGAGTGTAACGTGGGCTTCGAACCACGCTCCTCACCATTAAGCCTACCAACTTGGCAGTGACCAACTTAAAGACCATTCCAGAAGACCTTACCCAGCCTGATTATGGGCGTTACTGAGATTGTTATTTCTTGTCAGATTTTCTACTGTTCTCTATTAAGACATTTACAATTACAATTAGAAACATGAGGTATATCTATTCCCAAAATGAATTCGAACCCGCTACTATTGCAACAGTAGGAGGACTGTCCTGTTGCCTTGACCACTGCGCGAACGAAACCGACTCCTTATCATGTATACAAGTAGTTATTTCTAGAGTTATTTCTACTTATTCTCAATTCCATATCGCCTGTACTTTCATTTACTTTGATTTATAAGAAACAGATATTTTAATATTAACTCAGTTTACATCAGTTCTTATTTTGATCTTCTGATATTTCTATTAAATTATTATTTAAGTAAAACACAATAATATTTAACATTTCTCCAGAGATCATCAAGCATTGGAATTAAAAACAAAATCATACTAAAAATTCACCTTAATAACCTTAATCATAGATATACTAAAGAAATACTTAACCATAAGTACGTATCTCATAATATTTTTCGCTTAATGTACTTCATAAGGAACCTTGTCATGGCATTATCCAGAGTATACAAATAACATTAATCAAGTATTGCCGGCACTACAATAAGGACATTACAACCAATAACATTTAATTGCTAACTTGTTATGTGCTTGAACTGTTGAGCCGAATACATTGTAGAGTAGCATTAATTAGAACTATACAGTTCAAATAATTCGTGTATACATATTATATAGTGTGGCCAATATGGTGCATGTATTACGACAAAAGAAGTGTTCATTAACAAGGAGAATTAATAAATGGTATAATCATGATTGAATGCATGTTTTATGAATCCACATTCAGCCAAAATCTTCAACGGTCTTCAATATATATTTTATTTTCAATTAAAAATAACTAGGAGCTCATGATTTTTTTCAATATTTTCAATCATTTCTATTTGTTTTGATTGTTAATATAATCTCGGATCAACATTTATAGTTGGTAAAAAGAAATTCAAGTAAACCTAAATAAACTCTGCTTTATTTCATCACTCGTTTCCCTTTTCAGTCTTCTATCACTGTTTGCTATTAATCTTGTTCATTATTGTTACATTCTTCAAGGAGAGGATAGTGTCGTTGATGATGGTTAACGTCTGTGGGCTGCGCCAAAGATAGTCGAACATCTGTGTCGGGGTTTTTATAGGTTTAGCTCCATCGTTGGGTCCTTTATTGAGGGCGGAACTTGGGTGTTTTCTCTTTTAGTTTTGGGAATTCTCTAAAAACCTTTTGTCTCCTGAGGAAAATCATACCAATTACAAAGACCAATTCAGATTGTTGTTATCACTAATTGTTCTGATACAGGATGGATGTTCACATGTATATATCAAGTGTTCAAGTTATTTTGTCCGTCGTCTAACAGGTCAATTGAAAATTATCCGACCTGCCACATAGATGGCGCTACTAGTATTAAATCCATATGTGTTTTGATGTTAGTTTGTTAGTTAGCCCTAACCCTCGAAAGATGCGTGTATAAATTTGACACCTGACGGATCATTAGTTTGTGAATTATAGTTTTTTGAGCGACGCATCTTTTGTAATTATGAAAAAATCGATAAAAATTAATTTCACGTGTTGATAAAATATTGCATTTTGAAGAAAAAAAACTCTTGAAGCAAAAATTAGCTTGATGCCGAGTTTCCGGATACTGCCCCAGGAAAATCAACCATCAAGGATTGGGATGCCAAGTTTAGACGTGGTGAAATGAGCACCGAAGACGGTGAACGCAGTGGACGCCCAGAAGTAGTTGTTACCGACGAAATCATTTAAAAAATCCACAAAATGATTTTTAATGACCGTAAATTGAAATTTAATGAAATAGCAGACACTCTAAAGATATCAACTGAACCTGTACATCATATAATTTGCGAATATTTGGGTATGAGAAAGATCTGTGCAAAGTGCTCGCTTTTGACCAAAAACAACGGCGAGTTGATGATTCGGAGCAATTTTTGAAGATGATCAAGAGTAATAAACCCGAGTTTTTTTGTCGATACGTCACAATGGATGAAACATGTCTTCATCATTTCACTCCAAAGTGCCCGACACGACAAAGCACACGACAAACCCGCTCCAAAGCGTGGGAAATAGCAACAGTCGGCTGGCAAGGCTATGGCGTCTGTATTTTGGGATGCGCATTGAAAAATTTTCATCGACTACCTTGAAAAAGGAAGCACCATCACCAGCGACTATTACCTATCGTTATTCGGCCGTTTAAAGGACGAAATCTCCGAGAAACGATTGCATTTGAAGAAAAAGAAAGTGCTGCTTCACCAAGACAATGCACCGTGTCACAAGACAGTCAAAACGATGGCAAAAATCCATGAATTGGGCTTAGAATTTTTCGAAATTTTCGTCGAATGAAGAGGTGATCTCCGAAACTGAGGCCTATTTTGAAGGAAAGGACATATCATGCTACAAAATGGTATCGGAAAGTTGGAAGTTCGCTATAATCAGTGTATCACACTTGAAGAAAATTATTTTGAATAAAAAAAACTAATTTTGTCAAAAAATGTGTTTCGTTATACTAGACCGAGGACTTTTCAATTGACAGGTTATATATTTAAAAGTATTACAGAAATATAACATGCCACCCCAGTTTTTTGCCATTAAAAACTTGTTATGTACGGTGGGTGTTGGGGGGAAGACAATACTCCACTTACGTTTATACAATAGTTACTTACCAACTTTTAAAAGCTTTTATCATCTACAAACATAATCTAATCAAAGACTTATTACGCAATACAATGCGTAATTATCGATCAAAAGATCTGTCCCACTAAACACGAATATTATATCGATTAACAATTATCGGGAAACGAGTCATAAAAAAAACAAACCTTTGTATAACGTTTACTGTTAAAATGTTTCGGTTGTTTCAATATCATCTTCGACTGAAAGGTTCACAGTAAGGAAATTCCGCTCAAAATGTAAGATGAAATATTCCTTCCGGAGTTAACGACTATTGATTACAGAATCGTACCCTCGGCGTTATAGGATACGAACAAAGTAATTATTTGATTAATTAGGTGTCTAAGAATTTTATAGATAGAGTAATCTAGCTCCTAACTTTTCTTTCATAAGCACTAAATCAATTGTCTCCAATTTCTCATTATGTTTCACTAATAAACAGGAAAACATTTAAAGATATTTATAAAAGAAATTGTCATACGTAGTACATAATCGTAAAAGATTACTTTGGATATTTAAAATGTAGAATTCATTTGAGAATGCGTACTGTGGTTGCGGTGATTTGGATGCGATATCGGAAATAATAACCACGTATTAAACCCTCTACGATTTTTTTATTTCTGATGCTTTTGGTTTAATATGTCCATTAACTGTAAACTAAGCTCAACAATTAGAAAATATTTTTAAATAATTTAGCAAATTGAGCTAATATATAGTATATAAAAGACAGATTAAAGGTTGATGTCTTAAAAGATTCCTGTATTTTTTCCAGGGCATTAGTAAGGTTACCAGATAATGACAAATGATGAAGAAGATTGGTGGGACTTCCAGTAAAATAATTCTGAATAAATGATAGTAATGTTTCTCTCAAAAATACATTTAATATAATTTATTATCTCCATCAAATTTTGCCTTAATCTAAAAACGATTAGGAATCATTGAGAAAAGCATGTGGCTCAGGAAACCTATAATTTAAAGAAGACTGCAATCGCCATGGAAGTCTGGAAAAGTAATGAGAGAGAATGGTTATAAATTATGAATGTAAAATGTACAAAACGATAATAAACCAGTGAAACTCAAAGAAAAGCACAGTTTCTCATGAAATAAGGCGTAGCAACGCTACTTTATCTGGCTTCTTCTCCCACGGCAAGTGAAGCTTGAAGGAATGCCGTCTAGAGACGTTAAAGATAGTGAAAAATATTTCTATGCCTTATCAAAATATGATTATATCTGCTAGTTTCGAGTAATCCTTCCAATATATTGAAGCCCAAGAAATCTAGTTTCAGGAATACAATAAATTGTCTGAGAAGGTAAGGATTTACTGTGCTAAATTTAAAGGAGATGGACAACCAATACGCCTTTGTAAATAGTTTATAAACACTGTCAAGTGATCAAACCACTAATGCACAGAATTGTAGTGTATGAAAATCGTTTCTACACAAACGCGCACCATCAATAAACAGATCTTTTCCCGGAAATATTTCTGATACTTCATGATAACGCGCTAAAACGATTAGAAACATTAAAAGATTTCTCATCATTCAGCTCATGCTTCATATAATAACAACATTAAATAAATCAAGAAATTGTGCTTTGCTTCTAAATACTTCTGTTCTTATTAAGATTTAATCTGATATATATATATATATATATATATATATATATATATATATATATATATATATATATATATATATATATATATGGAACCATTGTTGACAGGTCCATATAATATCCATATTGTATTAAACTTACATAGCAATATCTTCAGGTAATTCTAGTTATTAACTTCCAGTGATTTTACTAGACCAACGATAAAAAAATCAGAAAAAAAAGAAAATCCGTGTATTAATGAAATGTTATTTTTTATGGTGAAAAATACTGTGAAAGCTAATCAGACTAGAGAACTATAGCACTATTATTAACTGCATTAATAGTCAATTTAGAAATAATAAATAACATATCTCTTTTTTATTATGTGATTAATCCCAGAACAACCGAGTTGTCTTGCAACTTACCAGTTAGATAAATACATTAAAGTAACTTGCTATTATAGTGTATATCCTCAGGGAATTAAACTTTTATATGTAGCAAAGAAAAAAGTTTCACCAGCTAGTTTCTAAGCTTCGAACATTATTGGAAATGGAATAAAAAAAACGAACGTTGAAAAATAGGGAAAGCGCAAAACCTGATATAAAAGAATAACCGTGATATATTGACGGAGATAAATCTTTTCCCGGAAATATTTATTTTTCCACGTATATTTGAGATAATATTAATATAAATAGGTACGGCATTATTTACAGCTTGTTTTTATATACCGAAACTATATAATTACGCGTTCGATAAATATATCGTGTGTTTTATCAAAATATTGCACCCAAAGGAATTATTAAAACAAGAAATGGTAAATGTTATCTTAAAGTTCGTGGAAAGCCTTTTTATCAGAGGGATTTTCATGTAAAAACACGTTTCTGACTGAATATTGTTTTCTTGGAGTGTTTCCTTCTTTGTGTTTACTACAGCTAGAAGAAAAACGTCGTATACTTTGAATAATAATGAGAAAATGTTGAAATAAGTATTTTCTGTGACTTTTTATTGATTTTCATTTTGTATTTTGTTAGAAATACCAATATTCGAGCAAATCTACAGAAATAATATAAATTCTTATATATAACTTGTATTTAGTACCATAAGAAATCATCATTTATCCATTTTAATGAATTTGTTTATATCTTTCAGTTACATTAAAGAACGAGCTTGGGAGAAGAAAATTTTTCCTATATCTTTAGCAGCATGACTCCTTTAGCAAATCCATGGTTTGGTAGCGATCCAATCTTTGATCACCTTTCGCACTAACCATACCTTACTACATACGCATGTAACTATACCTTATTCGAATTGTTTAATTGGTATCCGTAAAGATCAACACTAACAGTTTCATTCGATTTTAGCAGTTGGTAAAATACTACACTTTACCGATGACTATGATTATGATTATGAATATTCCGCTATTCTAACGGCTTCTTCTACTCAGCTAACCCATAACTTTTCCAGCTTTAAATTGGCATAGCAGATCCTGTGCGAAAATTGAAAATTCACTACTAATAACAATACGCCACGGAAAATTCTTCCTTTTTACCTGACAAGCGATGAAAGCGCTCTGGTTCAACGGTGTATTTTCCCTCTTTTTGAATATGTCACATCTCATGTAAAAGTAGTCAAGAGCAGTTGATCACCAACTGTTAACCGATCTCTTTAGTCCTAGTATAAGATAAGTAAATCGACCCGATAAGCCGATTAAATGAAACACTTCAATTATTCTCCCCAACAACATATATATTCCCCAAAAAAATCTGTCAATAAACATCAATGTCAGCACATTTTATTTTGTTAAACAATAAGTTAGACAACAATAAGTAAGTAATAATAATATTGAACTAACCCTACAGATGGAAAAATTTAATGGCTATTGTATTAGATACTTGAAACATGATCTAAATGAATAAAGCTTTACTACCCTGACCAAGAGTAGATAAATACCTAATAGCTTGCGAATAATAACGAACAAAAGAGGTTGCCTGCTTTGTCAAATGAAGTCAAGACACATTGATATGAGTTTTTTGATTTATGATTCCACTTAAAGGAGAGAAAATTGTCGTCGGTGATAAGAAATCAATCTAATAGAATAAAATTAAGCACAGAAAAAAAAGCGTAGGTTAAATTCAACATGGACGTCTATACTCTTGTCCGATGGTAATGAATATGCACAATTCCGCCTTTCCAACCTCATTTTAAACGCTACAAATTAATTCCAACGCTTAATATCACAAAAACTATCTAAAATAATCATACTATCGATTCAGTATATCATGCTAATACAATATCAATATATTAAGCATATCCAAGTTCCTTAAAGGAATATTTTAAAAGAAACCTATAAAGCCTGCCAATTGCTTTTATAGACTGACAATTTATTTCCAGATATTTACGAGGTATTAAATAGTTACATCTCATGGAACACTTCTGTACCTATATTAAGGTCAAACCTCTGTTATTAGGCATTGCGTCTTCCTATTTGTCGTTTGAGTAAACAACATATTTTTGCCATATTTTTTTTTTCAACAAAGAATACACCAACTATTCTGTTGCCCTGCAATACGACTGGTCATTTAATTCTACTCTAAATTTAGGAAAAACATTGGTTGCTATATTTTGTAATGAAACAAATGTTTTAATATTGAGAATTAGAGGCACAAATTAACCAAAACTAGTGATTTTTGTCATTATATATCCAAAAATAAGATCAAGAGACATATATTGCAATAGAGCAATATTTGTATTAACAGGCATTAAGTATCCCTGATTTCGTTGTATCATATATGCCGTATAGTATGGCTGTGTTTTTTTGAAACGTTCTCATGAAGTTCCCTTTTATGAGTCCTGAAAGGATGTGGTAATCTTCCGGCATGACATTCAAATTTTATAAAAAAGATGATAAAAACTAACAATGAACAATTCCTTGAGAAATAATGATGGTCACGATTACTGATAGTAATGCTTTGATCTAAAAAATATTGTAACTAAGTTTATAATCCTGGTATAAAATTAAAAACAAGTGGCAGCAAGAACTACTCGTTGATTGAAGATATAAATACACAAAACTTCACTTACTTTAAACTACGTTTATATATACATATTTATGCCTTTATGATTCTTGCTTATATATTTTTAAAAAAAACTTTTACAAATGGCCACAACAACAAAAGAATGAAACTATAAGATCTGGAAGTATATTATCGCATATATCATAAACACATGTTGCAAGTACAGTGAGTTAAAAAAATTATTTCACAGAAACTATTATTAAGAAGTTATATATTGTTAAACAAGTTATTTTGTTATAAAAAATACAAATGATATCGATGTTTTAATTAGGTTATATATCCCAAATATAATATCACTCAGATTTAAGTAAATAAAAATAAATTAAAAATAATAAAAACTAATTTATTTGCTATTGATTTAAACAGAATTAAACTCTATGGTTCCAGGCATTATGAACTAAACTTCCGGCGGTATGATATCACAAGTAAAATTAAGCGAAGCCATAAATAGAGCTCCCAACGTTTATATACGCATAACTCTATATCCCATAAAAAGAAATAAAAACAACAGTTACGGAAAAGGGAACACAATAAACACCAATGGAAAATGAAAATTAGATTGGCATGTCTTACCTTCAAGGACACTCATATCAGGCACATATTTTTCACGTTTACACCAGCCTCTGGCCGGGAAAAGCTGACATGTCGTTCTGACCCTAAACCACCAGCGAGTTTCCACTCAAGGCTTTTCTAACATGGCGCGACGCAAGCGCCATTTACGGGCTGATATTGGCCTGCAGTTATGTTGGTCGTCATGCGCCGATAGCTTTGTGTCGTTTGGGTGAAAAAAAGGGAAAACGCGATAATGGATGGGAAAATATCGGAAAGAAGGATACTGATCTAGTAAATTTTAGATAACTTACATATTATGGGGTGAAAATATTCGGCGTTTTCAATTAAAAGTTCAAAACGAGGAACGCTTAAAAAACGACCAATTAATAAAATAAATTCCGAGTAACATATTTACTTTAATATTGTTAAATTTATTAGGAGATGTAGTTTTTCAACTGCTATAATAATCGAACATACGTGATGTAATATTTCCTTAGTGTTGCGACGTAATTATATTTATCTGTATCTAAGAAAACTAGTTATCGCTAATGATCGAATAATCATATTGTTTCCATAATAGAGTAAAACAACTGATTTAAAAATGATACATTACTAAAACTTGTCACAACATTTTGAATATAATATCAGAAATGTTTTTGATATAAAACATTAATTAAAATAAAAAATGTCCTGCCCTGTTCTGTCTTTTATCCATATTTCTCTCCTGAAATATATATTACAAAAACCATAAATACACTAGGCTAATTAAAAGAATAATTTCTTTACCTAAATTTTAGTTGGATCTGGTGGAACATCCCTTAGTGTGAGCATGACCATAAAACTGTAACTGGCCCAAGGTCGTACGCGCATGTATTTCGTCTGCGTGAGAAGGTCTAGCTGGAATATTTTGATAATTCATATATAAACACCCCGATAAATTAAACAAATCAGGATGCAGGAAAGGATTTCTTGAAACAACTTTCTCAGCCACCGCCAAGAACCCGAGGGAGGATCTTCCGCAATAAATTACGATGCATCTACAGCGAACATCAAAATATACCCATAACAGTTAAGAGATTCTAGATTCAGTCAAGATTCAAGAACCTTTTAGCTATAATGCTTATTGATGTTATGATGCTTTAGACGTTCTATAACGTTAAAATAAACTATATTTGATAAAATTTTCTTTCCATTATTTTATTTATATTAAAATTTTGTTATATATCAAAGCTAAAATTAACTAAAACTCGATGTTAAACCTGACAACATAGCGTCGTTTTGGCGTCATAAATTTAGATGACGTGAGTTCACGTTTTATTGGATAGACTGTAGCTATCTCCAATTTTAATTTGTAAAGAAGGGATATTTCTGACAGAAACAATGTAATGAAATTCATTAGCAGTAAAAATAAATAAGATATAAATTATAAATATACCACAGTGAATTGGTAATCGATATTATATTTACAATGAGCTGTAAAGCTCTCTTCATTTTCACCCATTAGCGCTAATCCCCAATCAACATGACATTTCTCGCAGTTTGGGAAACTCGTCACAAGTTCACAACGCTGTCTAAAATACCAAAAAAACGTCAGTTGTATCCATTGATGGAGTCAGAAAACTTTACTTTTTAGTAAAACGAAAAACAAGTATGGAAAAATGATTAAAGTTAACTAAAAAAGCACTGAAAGAGGTCCAAGCAGAGTTGAATATAGTTCCCAGTATATTTAAACCTCTCTTTGCAACTGTTTACAAATTAAGTAAATGAGAGTGCTCAGGATAGTGCATCCAAAAAAAATTTAACATAATTCATGCGCCCCATAAACATTGTTATACGACATCAAAGTACAGCTAATGCTCCGTGATACTTCAAAAATAAGGATCTCCATAGACGTAGAAAGGGACACTATTACCTATAACCATGAGCATAGGACCTATCATGAACAATAACTTCTTCTATACGTCGATGTCGAGGCTTCCAACTTCTGATTAATGTGGATCTGAGATTTTGAGCTATTGCAATATAATGTGCTACTGCACAACTCAACATCAGGACAAATGAGTCAATTTAACTACAAAGATCTTTGTGGTATAACATTTAGCTTTTTATTTGTAGTATATTAAAATTTCCCAATATTACTATAACGTTAACGTCGTTAACGAAGAACTATATGCCTCTAGTTGAAATTACTACTCCCTAAATTATCAACAAAATCCACAATATCGTTTTTAATGATTAAAGTATATTGATGAATAGCTGGAAATACAGCGTGTCTATTAAGAAAGCTCAAAATTCCAAGGTTTATAATTAAAACAAAAGTAATTGTGTAAAAGTATTTATATATTAAAATGTTCATAATTTGACGGGATATTATTGTTTCTTTGTATGACATGCCCTCCAAAAGTATTCAATCAATTCCTACATAATGTTCTAACGAAAAACGTAAAGCACACGAATTACTCTCAAAGTATCTAACAATATTCGACGTCTCAATTTTGAATTACTTGCGAAAGAATATCTGCAGTTTTGCCTACTTACATAACCTTCACAATGAAATTTGGATAGTGATGAAGACTATGTGTAAAAATACAACGGTTTCAGTTTCGTGAAAAAAAAACCATATAGCGATACTTATTCAATGAAGAAACACTGCAGCTCGTTTGAAACGTTTTTTGATAAAATGGTGACGGAAAATTTTTATAACGTATGTTCAAATAATAGCTAAATAAATAGATTATAAACTTTATTATATCTTATAACTATACAACCACTTAATGGATAATTTATTTAATTTCATCATTGGTTTACTGTGACATAATGTAGAATCTAATATACATATAGAAAATATACAAATGCTTTATGGTAAATATAGAATAAAATTATACATTTGTATAAAACATATTTAAACTTTATAACACACAAAATAAATAGCCATTCAACCAAAATTAAGTAGTATACGTATAATCACAATTATATAACTATAATTAAAAAACAGACTTGAGCCAACACAATCTAATCTACACCTATTTTATAGATACTATACACAATTTTTATAATAAGATCTATTTGATAATATAAATTAGTTTTGATAATCTATACACCAAATTATTGATTAATATAGAACTAATTATTGGCAAGTTTAAGCTGCATACTACAGCAGATTTTCATTAGCTACGAGTATCTTCCCTTTTCTCACGCATTTCTTAACTTATACTTTAAAGCCAGAAATCCCAATGCTCTAAACAATAGTAAATTCAACATCAACCACCCAACATCCACCCAATACGATACATTCTCCATGCCTACTTCTCGTAATAACTCTTTGGGACTCTTGTACATACAATAAGTTTCTTCTTCTGGGCAAATTAAGTTTTCTCTGTTGTACCCATAAATTGCTTGGATAATGCTCTCCAAGCAAAAGCTCATGTAGAGGAAGTTTGAAACGAAGTACATGATTTTATTCATGTGAGGGTACGTGCACAGGAAACCGGCAAGGCAGACATTGACAGCTGTCAATACGGCGCTTAAGAATGTCCCATTCTGAAAAATATTTAATGTCCATCATAAGCATACGAATATGATTTAACACAACTTTTAGTAAATAAACGACATTTAGTTACAAGTTTATTCTAGCCCTAACAGGTAAATTGATATGTACCCGGCCTGACCCATAGATGGCGCTACTAGAATTAAATCCATATGTTTTTTAGTTAGCCCTAACCTGAAAAGACGCGCGTATAAATTTGACCGCTGTCGGACCATTATTTTGTGAATTATAGCATTTTGAGTCAGTGTATCACCTTAGAATAGAACTATGTTGAATGAAAAAAGCAAATTTTGCCAAAAAAATGTGTTTTACTATGGTAGCCGAACTATTCAATTAACCTGTTTTATTAAATATTCAAATGTACTTACCACAGGATTTACTAAAGTGCCAAATACGGTTCCCATTCCAGACGAAATTAATGCTGCCATAGATTGGATAAAGAACACCATAGCAAATCTATACAACTCCAAAGGTTGTGAACTTATTAGATATGAACCTACTGTATAGGCTAACGTAAATATAATCTAAAACAATCCAATCTATTTAACAATATCCTGTATGAAAAGTTAGCATTATATAATTTTGTAAATGATATACTGTAAAATTATATATAGAAAATTACTTGTAAGGGTGTATCTGCTGCTAAGAATGAGGCATAATATGTTCTCAATTTATACCATCTATTAAAATGTTCCTTCTTCAAAATTGCTATTTCTAATGGAACTATAAATAAAATGGAAATATAAGCAATTATGATATATAACGTATGAATATAATATAATTAATAGCTATAATAATTTCAGATGATGCTCCCGCTGTGAATTAAATGAATTAATTTTGAAGGTTATAAGATTTACTTTTATCAAAGCCCCGTTAACCAAAAGCGAAGAACAAAACAAAAACAAAAACTCTAAATATACAATTTACATGATATTTCAGCTTTTATACTTAATTGTATATATATATATATATATATATATATATATATATATATATATATATATGTATATATATATATATATATATATATATACAATTAAGTATAAAAGCTGAAATATCATGTAAATTGTATATTTAGAGTTTTTGTTTTTATCATATATATATATATATATATATTTTACATATATATATATATATATATATATATATATATATATATATATATATATATATATATATATATATATATATATATATATATAGGAATTTTCTGTAATAACTTATTTGAGATCTGTTTCAAAGTTCGTGAAGGCCTATATAATAAAATTATATAGAGATCCCTACCTCAGCTATATTCATCATTTTACCATATATAGCATTTTACCAGGTTACCACCTGTTCCAATCGAAAGGACTTTTATTTATAAACTGAATTTCATCATTATGCTTTCGGTATGAAATTTAGTTCAACAGAAAAACAGAAAAAAATTAGTACCAAGCGATGGACAATACTTTTACGAAAACCTTCAAAATTAATGTACCATATTTATATTTTCCCTTATATTATGAAATTTAATATAATCTTAAACTCTATAGATACTTACATCTTAGAACTGCAGGCATAAGAGAAGTATAACTCAAATACACGACACTAACAAGAAAAAAAGACACATTTGTTATTGTCCTAGAAGCGTCGTAGCCGCTTTTTTGGTAAGTTGCCCCTAAAAATAACCCTACTAGAAAATGAAGAAGGAACTTTAACCTTGCCATTGTCTAAAAATAATTCAACAGTAATAATATTAACATTTTGGTGGAGGATCTCTTACCCAGTCTCTATAAACATATATTAGTTGTTTATTTAATAATATTCTAAAGCGCTTCCATTCTGATGGCGGCTTGTTCGGACTGAAGTCAACATCAACAATCGCTGGTTCTATAGCCGCAATAGATTCTGTAGTTCTTGCTTTATCTTCATCTGAAACATAAATTTAATTAAAATATGAAAAAAAACATCATTTTTTAATGAGCTAACATGATCATTTAATAATTTATTAACAAACAGGTTGTTAAAAATGATGATAATCATATTTTAATTTACCAAAATTATAATTCATCTAAGGTACACTGAAGAACAAAATTATTATATCTATATTGTAATTACATATTTAAGGTTCTTTTTAATTCATGTTTTAAAGCCTCCTCTTTACCAATCGTATTTTACCTGAACTGTACCTAAAGTGATCTGGACCGTGCAGTTCAACATTAAGCCTACAGATTGACATCATCATAATCATCAAGCCTAAACCAGTGTTAGGGAAGAGTGTCTACTTGTCAACCAATACTAAGGCGACAAGACAATAATTATTTATAATTGTGATTGTTCATAAGGCAAAAGTGCAAAATCCGACAAAGAAAATCAACCCAATCACGCCAGTAACCAGGTTTAGCAAGACCGGATGTCTTCTGGGATGATCTCTAAGTTGGTCACTCGCTAATCGGTAGGCTCAATGCTGATAATCATGATTCGCAGCCCACGTTAAGCTGTAGTTCCAGTCTAGATAAAGCGTACTTGATAAAAACTAGATTCTAAAATATCAAACAAATGCATATACAGGCGAACAAATTATTAGGGACAGTATTCATATTATGCAATTTATAATTTATTATATTTGCTTAAATAAATGATGTTTTTAAGGGTTATTTTATCTTAAATAGATACTGATGTCATTATTAATGTTTGTGTGAAGTGGCAACACAGCATAGACGGGTCATTTGCCAATTGTGTAACGTTTCTTCTCATTCAGTCATTGCAGTATTGTTGTTGTATTGCCTATACATTACAATTTCATTACTTTTAACTGACTTTTGTGTCTAAACTAATCAAAAATCATTGGTTATCTCAAATTTTCAAATCTTCAGGATGTGTAAGGCTTTGGACAGGTTTCCAAACAAAAAACGAACACGTAGAGAGATACAAACGTTGATACTGCTCCCAGCACATTCCCAGAGAAAGATAGCAGCTATTGCTGGGGTTTCAAAGTCTGTCATCATTCGAATTAAAGTTAAAATTGATAAGATTGAGGCAAATAGTATTGACAATAAACGACGAGGGAATAAATGTTTCGGAGAGGACAATGCGGAGACAATTGGTTGAAAGAATCTAATAGGACGGAGGTCTTCCAAAAACGACACCTAACCGAAAGCATTAAAAAGAAACGACTCCAATGGGCTAGACACAACATCGAAATATGACTTTTCCATACTGGAGTCCATACTGGAGGATGTATAACTTTTTTGAACAGTACAATTGGTCAATAACGATTTTCAATTATCTATTTTATTAATTTACAAGTGTGTTTTTCAGGAATTTCACATTCCTAATTTTGGTTAACAAAAGTTCCTTTATAAGGCGACGCCCTGATGAGCAATTCTATGCCGATTTCTTTGTAGAGAGGTTTAAACATCCAGTTAATGTCATGGCGTGGTCTGTTATCTCAGCTAAAGGCATGAGACTATACATTGTAGAACGGAAAATGAATCAAGACGAATACAAGCGATTACTAGAAACTACCTGAGATCAACGAATGGTTCCCTGACGATGATAACTACATTTTATGGATGATTTGGCACCGTGCCATAAAGCCAGAAGTGTTTTGTCTTAGTTAGCGAGTTTACCAGATATGAATTCCATAGAAAACATAAGGGAACTCACGAAACGAACGATTTCAAAAGAAGTGATTACCACCAAACAACAGTTAATTGAAATTCTTATCAGAGAATGAACAGAAGCAACACTGCACTCCAATGTCCAGAAAGATGCGAAAACATGTATTGAAAGCATGCCCCGATGCATAGAAACTCTAATTGTTAATAAATTAATAAACTCTAATTAATTCTGTTATTTTTAATTGTATTAAAATTACTAAAACAAAGATTATAAAACTGTTTGGAACATTTGTTGTATTTTTTATGATCCCAATTGATTACAAATATAAATAAAAAATATATAAGACTCTTACCCAATTATTTCTTAATGAAATCCAATTAAACTAGAAAATTAAATAATCTCAGTATTTTCCCCAATAATTGAGCCACCCACTGTATATATTTAACACATTTGTACAAATATGTAATAATATTGGGTAGAAGTATATTATCAAATAATCCAAAAATGTAAAAATATATTCAGTAAATTATGTATAATATAAAACAGTATTGTTTTTTAAGTAATATATATATATATATATATATATATATATATATATATATCATCATATATATTATCATCACTATAAATTTTATACCTCGACTTATATAAACACTATTGTTCTCTGTTACAGCAGATGATAGCATTTCAATAGACTCTCCATATTCACCAGTTGCTACTTCCATTACTAAAACAACCAGAAATTCTTAACACTTACTATTTAAGGATTTTTTAAATAAATCTTACAAAAATCAGCGGGATTGTGATATTGTGGACATAAGAATCCTTGGGATGCTAAAAACGAAACCGTGTCTTCTGGTCTACCTTGATAGATACATCTTCCATCCGCCATTGCGTAAATATGATCAAACATCATATATAGAGGAGCACTAGGTTGGTGAATAGTACAAACAATAGTCCGACCCTTTTCGGCTAAGGATTTCAACATGTCCAGGCATTGCCTTGAGGAGCTACTGTCTAAACCCCTACAATAAATTCATCAATTTTAGAAATTATTACATAAGAGTTTAAAAAACCAAAACAAGTCCGGAAAAGTACATGTTATAAAGCGTCTATTTTATCAAATTTTATTTGGATAAAAAATTAATAACTATAATATATCCTTTGTCAAATATGTTGTTTCATAAACTATTAAGTTTGAGAAAGTGCTTTGAGAGTTTGGGCTAGATTTTCATCCAATACGTATTGCAATTCTTTGTCTTCGACCTTTTTTAGTGCTTCAGACTGTTTGTTATTATTCACATCAAAATCACCACATCTAAGTGCCGACAATTGGGACATAATAGAGAAGCATAAACACAAATTTCTAAATATGTTTTATGGGCTTCGGTAGCAAATTTCGTCAACAAAAACGAAAGTAATGAATTTAGAAAATGCAATTTCAGTCAATCCACGATACACTAAATGACTTAATAATAGGAAATGAAACACTAGTATTTTGAAATGTTTGAATGTGCAGAGAAATGTCAATCCATCAAATTTAACAATTATGTTAGGTTAGGTTGTTTATTAATATCGTGAAATTTCACCGATAGATATCGCTGATAAAAATACGTGTAAACAAATAATAATTTTGAAAATATCACCTTAAATCTTCTGTTAAAGTTATTCTAACAAATTTAATGCTAGTTACTCTAGTTCCAATAATATTATACCAATGTAAAACTTACGTTGTAGGCTCATCCAAGAACATTATTGGTGGATCATCAATGAGCTCCAGGGCTATCGACAAACGTTTCTTCTGCCCACCCGATAACCGTCCACATTGAGTGTTCTTTTGATTTATTAAACCCAATGTTGATAATATGTCGTCTATCTTAAAATAAGAGATTTATATATTTCTTAACATTATATAGATTCTAGAAAATTTAAGAAAAAATGTCATTAATTCTCGCAAATCATCCTTTTGGCACGATATATATTGCCAGCCAATTTTTTGCTAATATTTACATTAACTACTGTCGAATTCAAGTATTCTTCTTCTTGTATATTTGAATGAAAATATAGAGGTAATCATGAATGAAATACCTTGATCATCAATATATACTTTTTCTTGAATACCAAAGGTCAAAAATAATATGAAATGTATATGATGTTGGGCTTTTTTTTGAACGTTAATCAGATTTATCAATAATAAAATCTCCATTGTTACCATAAATCACTGCCAGATATTTTTTCAAAAAACCCGCCATCCAATTTAATTGTTTCCTAGGAAATCCTCCTATATAAGATTGTTCAATTAAATATTTTTTTACTCCATTGAGTATTAACAATATCTAATATATTAACAATATTTCTTCTAAGATTGTTAATATATGATAAATATAATTGTTAAGTTTTCTTTGAAACAAATAAAATGTTGTAAAGAATAAATTTCGTATTGTGTAAGCGAAAACAACTCAATTTTATGTGATAACTTACCAAGATTTCCCTTTCCTCGTGTGACAGCCCATCAATTTTCAGCTTCGTTGTGGAATACATTATTTCGGATACCGTAAAATAATCTAATAAATGGTCGTCCTGGAGTATATAGCAGGAATAATTTTTATACTGAACAGGATCTTTTTTCCGTTTTCTTTCATTGGTACATTTGATTATACCCTGAACACCTGATTTTCTAGAAAAAAATAATGTTGATTCCTATAATAACACGTACTGAAGAGTTTAAGACACCATTAATATATAAAGCATAGTAACAGGTCAATGGAAAAGTCCCCGGCCTGACACGTAAATCCATATGTTCTTTAGATAGCCCTAACCCTGAAAATATGCCTCTATAAATTTGACAGCTGTTCGATCATTAGTTTGTGAAATATAGCACTTTGAGTGAAGCAACTTTTGTTATTGTGGAAAAAATTAATAAAAAGAATTTTGCCTCTTAATAAACTATTGCGTCTTGAAGGGAAAAATACAGTTGAGAAAAAACTTGGCTTAATGCCAAGTTTCCGGGCACTGCCCCACGAAAATCAACCATCAAGGATTGATAACTTAGCATGTTTAGACGTGGTGAAATGAGCACCGAAGACGGTGAACGCAGTGGACGCCCAAAAGAGGTTATTACCGACGAAAACATTTAAAAAATCAACAAAATGATTTTGAATAACAGTAAATTGAAATTGACCACACAGTTTAAAGATATCAACTGAACGCGTACATCATATCATTCACGAATATTTGGGTATGAGAAAGCACTGTGCAAAGTGGGTGCCGCGCGAGCTCACTTTTGACCAAAAACAACGACGAGTTGATGATTCGGAGCAATGTTTGAAGATGATCAAGCGTAAGAAACCCAAGTTTTTGCATCGGTATGTGACAATGGATGAAACACGGCTCCATCACTTCACTCCGAAGTCTAATCGACAGTCATCCGAGTGGACTGCACACGATGAACCCGCTCCAAAGCGTGGGAAAATGCAACAGTCGGCTGGCAAGGTTATGGCGTCTGTATTTTGGGATGCGCATGGAATAATTTTCGTTCACTCCCTTGAAAAAGGAAGGACCATCAACAGCGACTATTACATAGCGTTATTGGGCAGTTTGAAGGACGTAATCGCTGAAAAACAAACGCATTTGAAGAAAAGTAAAGTGCTGCTTCACCAAGACAACGCGTCGTGTCACAAAACAATGAAACGGATTGCAAAAGCGGCTATTTCCTATTCTCGGATCTAAAAAGAATGCTCGCTAAGAAGAAATTTTCGTCGAATGAAGAGATGATCGCCGAACTGAGGCCTATTTTGAAGCAAAAGACAAATCGTACTACACAAATGGTATCGAAAAGTTGGAGGGTCGCTATAATCAGTGTATCACCCTTGAAGGGAATTATGTTGGATAAAAGAACTAATTTAGAAAAAAAAAGTGTTTTACTATGGTAGGCCGGGGATTTTTCGATTAACCTGTTACATTAATAAAAATAAACCGACACGAAACAAAAAATCAAATTTATTATGGATAATCCTGATAATCATTTACTATAAGAATAAGACCTATAAGAAAATCTATTATATTTCAATTTATTCAAAAAGCTATTAGGACGTTCAATTTTATTTCGCGTAACATATATATAAATTTGGTTATTAAATTACTTACTGATACCCTGTTAATATATTCAAGAGTGATGTTTTGCCAGCCCCTGATGGTCCCATGATGGCTGTCAATTCTCCAGATTTAAAACGGCCACATACTCCTTTAATAACTTTCTTGTACGCTGCAACAAAAACCTTGATGAACACGTTGCTAATAATAATTATTAGTTAATAATTATTAGTTATAGAAAAACACCTTAAAACTACTTAAGAGTAAAAATATGTAAGTTCAAAATACAAAATTAAAATAAGCATTGTTAATATTTAATTAAAATAACAACAACCATATACCAGTAGATTCTTGAATGTTTCAAGCTTGAGAAGAGATTGAGTTATAAGGTATGTTGTTGTTTCTTCCACAATTGATGCTACATTGGCAAACAGTAAAACCTATTAAAAATATTGGAAAGATCGTTATTTTTGTATAAACTGACCGACTATACTATATATTAATGGAAATAAAATAATCAGCTGAATCAGGAAACAATTAAAAACCTGGAGAGAGTTAATAGTGTAGAAATCTGGAGAGCTTGGATTGCAAAAGAAATGTTGGTCATGGTTTGGCCTTCTTTTCAGAACAAAGTTCTGAGAAGTATTGTGGGCGCACCCAAATAGTATAGGACTGATTACCTACATTGAGACCTTCAGATACCCACAGTCAGTCAAGAAATTAAGAGAATTGCAAGGGGGCATGAGGAAAGACTCCATTCTCATGAGAATATTGAAGTATTGCAGATTTTGGATACCAGCAGAACAGGACACAGACTTAAAAGAATCAAACCATCTGATCTTGTGTAGTGTTGTCTAGTGAGGTGCATATAATAAAATATACAGCAGTGATATGTATAAACATTATTTCATCAGAGACTGAGATAGGGCCGATGGGTCCTCCTAGTTATCATAAAGACAAATTTTAGGTTATTCGGAAACGACTAGTAACAATGTAATAATTAAATAATAAAAAAAATGGTTTGGCCTTCAAGCTAGTAAAATAATAAGCTCGGCTTATTTTTGTAAACTTTTTGAACACATAGGTATTAAAATTAATGGAAACCACAAAAGATAAATAGTTTGCATCAAAAGAATGCACTTTTTCAGACTTCCTCAAAAACCCACTCGACAATCAATGATTTGAAGTTCGAATTTGTGCAACGTCCATTCTATTCGCCAAACTTTGCTTCCCCTGATTTGGTGAAACTCTCTTTGGCGTGAGTATCAATTTTCGTCAAAAATTAAATAATAGTTCTCGAAGCTTTTCCGGTAGTCTTTCAAAATCAGAGATAACAGACAGACTGGCTGAAACAGCTGTAGTGTAATTCGGAAAAATTGTATCGTATAATGTAATATTTTTAAAAATTCATTTCAGGCCATAAATTTGCATTTCTATGACCAAATGATTTGTATGTTGTATGAGTTGCACAACCTAGTATATTATTCTCTCTATTTTTCTCAAAGAGTAACATTTTGATTGAAAATGTCTTCAGAAAGCGGCTAATACAAAAACGTTTAATTTTTGAGTTTATTTCCGTATCCTTTCAAACAGAATACAGTAACCATTATATATTAGTCAACTCAGACTATCGAATACATTAATATTTGTGCCTTAAATATAAATAACATCACGTTAGAACACAAAACTCAAACGCTGGGTAGATCAGACTCAAATTTAAACAACTGTACTGATTAGTCAGAAGAAACTCCCTACTAGACCTACGATCAAAGAAACTGATTTATCAGGCTTATGCAGCACAAAAATGTTGTATTGGTTATCAGTCTCGAGATGCCCGATTCCTGAAGCATAATCAGGAATACCATAATACCACGGAATACATCTCGATGATTTGGGTTAAATTGGGAATATCATGTTAGACAAAAAGCAGAGCAGATTAGAGTCAAACTCAAGCAACTGTACTGGTTAGTCAGTCGGAAGGTACTCTGAACTTGACCTAAAATCAAAAAGATTGGTTTATCAGTGAATCATAAAGCCAATTTGGACCTATGGGGTGTAAATAACAACCCATGAGTTGTACTAAAACAACAAACCAACTAGGAATCCAACGCAGCCAAAACAAATGTCTTCAATTAATTACCAATGCTTTTCGCTATTTAACCAGCGAATATATTGTAACCTATGAAGGAGATATGAAGTTATACAAGATTCTGCTGTAAGAAATGAAAAAATATTACTGTCACAGCAATGTGGAAGCAATAAAACTACTGGACCAGAATATCAGAAGATTGAAGCGAACCAAACCACATAACTTGTACATTATATGAAGCCTGTTCAAAGTTATTTTGTACATACTTTATTTAAATTTGGGACATCAAAATGTCGCGTTAATCAAAATGTTACGTGCTCGAACTAATCAGACAGCCTTGTGTCTCTTTTTAGCCAGTATAAATGAGAAGGAAAATATTGACTTATTCTAAAACGAATTTACAACTGGCGGCAGGCAATAAATTAAACAACTTGATGACGCATGTAGAAGAATAGACTATATATATTATAAAGTGTTACCACATCTTGACTGAGATAAATTTAATTTTAATTTGGAAAAAATATACTGGTATATTCATCTTGCAGATGAATTAGTTCAAATACAGCAAAACCGTTTGGTTTCTAATACTTCGCGGATTCGAATCAAAAGTTCTGTAAAAGCAGAATAATATGTCCACATATCTGAACGTAGCCCATAAAGAAGCTGAATAAGACCCAATCTCCTTTGAGAGTCCCTACTAGCAATTCGACTGGCCTCATCTATTAATGATGATTAACCTCTGGCACTGGATATTCAGTCATTGACACCATTAAAAACAACAACTGTCTTTTTCGCGTTTATAACACCGGATAAATATATGTTATTTAATTGAAAATACTGTAAAAAATATAAAATTTACCTCATTACGAATGCAGTTATCTAATTTGTATAGGAAATTGCTTTTCTATGTATTTATGAAGGACATGCCTATTGTTAGAATGAATTTAACTTTTGAACTATTCGTCAAACGCTATATTAGCGTCTGCTTGTTGATTAACATAAAATATATACAAGACATTCAGAAAATATATTCACACACGGCTAAAACTTAGCAAAGTACGAAAAAACATCCATATGTTGAGATTTAATTAATACTAAAATATACACAATTATTTTTTATTGTTTTTTTAAAGAGATACTTGGAAACTTAATATGATTCACATAAGTTGTTTGCGTTCCTCTTTTATCATCGATCAATGTCAAAAATAATAAGGTTCGTGAAATAGTAAAAACAACGTCGTAAAACCACAAACATATTGTATCGGAACAATCCTTAAAAATCTGACATAAAACAAGGCATTTCAATTATAAGTACTCCATTATTGTATAACAAAATACAATATTATAACAACAAAATATTACCTACTGTTCACGAAATTAATATATATTTACATGAATTTTAGTTAATTTTTCATTTTCGAATGTACTTATTTACACCATATTAGGTCAATCATAGAACATAGAGACATAAAGAATGAATTTAAATTAAAATCTTAACCAGAGAGCTGGAGATATAGAAGCAAGCATGTGACGGATATAATATTTTTGGTTCTATACTTTGGTCTGAACTTTTATAAATTTTTGGTTATATTTGTTTTTTAATTTATAATTCTTTTAATATTATTTATTTATTCATGAAAATTATTTATTTACAATTAGGTAGTGTATACGTATAACCTGCAACCTGATTTTTATAAAATTTGTGATATTATAGCATGTGAAAGTTCAAATAAAGTTTTTTTTTCAAAGGATTTAAAACTAGCCCATGGATTGAAAGTAGAGGGTGAGAAACTTTAAATAGTCTTACAATGTACATAACTGAATTCAAATGAATAAATTGAATTGAGATAAAAACGAAAAGACAAATATGACCATACCTATTCAAAGTTTTTTTATATATGTGTCATGGATATTTGTGACGTCAATTTTGCCACATCAACTCTGAATTTTAGTTCAGTTTGGCTTTGACATACAAGAAAATTCTAATCTAAATAAAATAATTGAACAAACATGTTATCAAATATAATTTATTTTAACATTACAGTATATCTAGAAACTACAGTTAAATATACAGCCAGAATAATTTATAGGTAAGAGTTAAGACCTCCTATGACTCTTTCTGTCAAGAATTTTGCATAGGTCTGAGAGCTGGACGCCATCCGGTTGTCAGACACTAAATTATTCAAAATATTAGTTACAATTACTACTGGTTATAAACCAGCAAACGTTATTCTAGCCCGTTGATTATTTTAATAAATTTTAAGTCGTTCCGTAATGTATCACATCACTTTGTTTGAAAATGCCGAAAACAAAAGATATTTAGGGTCACAAATTGATTGCGGCTTTAGTAGGTTATTTCTAAAAGGAACGAGATCCCCCTTTGTCCGTAAATTCAGTTAAAGGGTTGATGATATTAACTAATATAAGTTGATGAAATTTTATTAAAAATGTTTTAGCATGTTGCCGCTGCGCTGAATATTAGTGTAAGTACTGTGAATAACATCGCTTCCAAATTGAAGGACAATACGTTTGATTCAACCAAGAAGACTTGACCATCTTGATATGGACTTTATTCGAGATCAAATATACGAAATGTATAAGAACAGTGAGTACACAAACTATTTTATCGATATAAACATAATTTAATAAATGTATTTAAGAGAAAATTCTTAGTCTGGAAAGTATACATAAAAGAGTTAGAGGAACATGCAGCTTTTTCAAGGATATAACACATCTTTTCATACTTTCTTACAGGTCATAGGGTTTAAATGTTGTAAAGATAACCCTCGAAGAGGTCTGATGAAACTTCCAGACATTGCCTTAAAAATAATTCAATTTTTAAAGGCATACAATAAGACGAAAGAAGATAAATTATTTGAATTTGTGTATCTTGATGAAACTTGGATAGGTCAAAATGATTCATTGGGGAACTTTTGGCAAGACAGTAACAAAAATAAGTCTAAAGACAACAAAAATTGATGGAAAAATGTAAAATTTACAATAGCATTTGATTAGGTTTTGTTGATCATAATATTTATTAATAATTAATTGCAGTTATGATTTTATTCTTGGTATTAGTGTTTTCCTACAAATCTAAGGGCAACTACCATGGAGAAATAAACCATAACTTGTTTTTGTTATGGTTTGAAAAGCAATTGTTAAAAAATCTGGAGGAACCGTCAGTTATTATTTTGAACTCGACAAGACATACACAGGAAGTAATTGATAAATGGTGGATCGTGAAAATGTTTTAGGCAGATTGAAAATTAACGGTTTAGTGACTGCCTTGGACAGTGACTCGGAAAGTGAAATTCACTAAAGAAAACTTTCAGGACATATGATAATGCTGGAAGTTCCTAAGACAGAGTGGTGAGAGTGGAAATAATAGAAGAATATAACTGTAAAAAATGGAATTGTAGGGCGTGAAAGATTTGTGTTCACAGATATGATTGTAATTGTTCAGAATTAAATATGAGGAGAGAATGAATACTACATGTTTTGTAGATATGGTAAATGCATTAGGCAGAATTTAGTGATTAATTTGATCAAGAATGGTGTACACAGGTAGTAGCAGAAGAAATAAAACTACAGTTATATCAAGATGACCTGACGAGTAAACACACCATCGAAGGCAACAAGAACTAAATATAAAAAGGTAAATATGATCTCGAATAAAAGTAAAATACATTATTTTGATACATAATTGTTAACTAGGTGTATTAGGCCTCCAAGCAGATACCACTACTTAAACATATCTGCTCAGAACTCTACCTCATGGGTGATGTGGAAAGGAGTTCAATGTAAATATAATAAACCAACCTTAACCTTCAAAATATTATTATACCTTTGTTCTTAATAGTAATTTTAAATACTTCGATAATATATGTATTAGATATACTACAATGTTGAAATAAATTATATTTGATAACATTTTTGTTCAATTATTTTATTTAGATTAGAATTTTTTTGTATGTTAAAGCCAAACTGATCTAAAACTCAGAGTTGATCGCATCATCGCAAAGATTTGACGTCACAAATTTCAATGACGCATATATAAAAAAAAACTTTGAATAGACCATATAAATTCAGTGTTGGAACTAGCAGACGTTGTTCACTTGGCATTGGAATCTTCAAAATGAATTAATGAGTAGACATATGTTTTCAAATTAAATAAATTGAGAGTGAAGATGTGCTGCTCCACAGACTCTTTTGAAGCAGAAGAATATATACCTTAATATTCAAGCAGATAGCAAGTCATAAATACAAAATCAAAAATAATGACAAACGTGAATATCTTCCATAAAGAATAAATTTAATTAACCTATTTGTTTAAAAGTTACTGAATAATTAATTTTATAAATTAAGTTGAATCAACAAATTTTATTTTAACAATAAAAGCAGACAACTCTGAACTAAAATATAGGATAATTATAAATTTATATGCATATAAATAATTCTACGTAATATACAATTAAATTAGAAATATTTGCATGAACAAGCTATAGTTATTTTATGCACTATTATTGTTTTATGATACTAAATTTTCATATAAAGTGTCATTTTATATTTCCTATATTCCGCATTATTATTTTGTGGGAAATATGTTTTCTGATATTTTAATTTGTTAATGTCTGAACATAAATAATACAGTCCGTTGAAGCTTATATAGGCTTGTATAGATATATGACAATGCGTTAAAAATAAATTATTATAAATTCGAAGTAGAAAATCAAGACAGCGTCAAATAATAATAACTCAACAAGCCTTAAGAATCCCATGATTCTGATTTTGAAGAAAAAGTCTACAGAGATTGGACCTAATTGGAGGGGAATAATCATTCAAGATCTTAATTTGTTACAAAAGTAAAATAACTTTTAGGGTAAAAATTAATTTGTAATCATCAGCAAATGTAATTAATAGTTATCATGAAGCAAACAAAACATTAAATCTTTTTTTTAACCGAGAAAAAAGAAGGAGGTTTAGGTATAATTTAGCTGTATATTTTTTAATGTATGTTCGCCGACTTCCCCGTCAATTATGGGCCGATTTTCAAAATTCTTTTCTCATTCGAAAGAGTGCACCTCATAGGTGATCCCATTGGAACCACCAATTCAAGGTCTGATGAGGGAAAGGGGAAAATCAAGGGAAAACTTAAAATTTTAAAGGCATGTACAAATTTTTCACATAATTTTTTATCTAAAATAATCAGATGTTTATGTATACCTGCCCAAACAATACATATATAATAATATAATCTTGTTACAAAATTAAATTACGAACAAAACAAATCCAATATTTTGCTCGACACCGATTTCAAACTTATCAATAGGTAGTAGTTAAAATAACATTGTAAATAGATAAATAGATTTAGGTAAGTTATTACAACGATTATTATGTACTTATATTTTTTAAAGATTTTTTTGTGTTAAAACTCTAAGTTTGCTGATGATTACTTTATTAAAAGACCCAATGATATAGCATAATGTACAACAAACAAGTAATAATTAATAAAACTCTTTGTTTTTTTTTAAGCAGATATGATTCATAATCATATCAAAGCATAAATGTTATGCATGAAATCTATACATAATAACAACCAGTGCATTGAAAACGTTTATGCCTTTAATTATAATAATCCTTTAAGACATGTCAATTAGTATATAAAGATGTATGTAAATAATTATGAGGATTAAAACACGTGTAAAGGTTTTCTGTAGTTATTTTATATCAACTACGTTACATAAGTATCCTTTTTATACAATTAAATATGGAAAATAATGGTTATACAAAATTTTAAAATACACTTAATTCTTGATCATATAGTTGTTATAATTAACCACGTGTCGACAGCATTAAGCGAATTGTTAAAAATAATTATAATCAAAGTCCAGCATTAATTATTATTTTTCGAAAATTGTTTTAATATCAGATCGAGTACATTTTTCTTTCTGGTTCTGGTATCTTTGGTATTTATATTTGGAACCAAATACATTACATTAAATTTCATTAAATGCAAATGAGACTTGATTTTTTATTACACTAAAAGGAGTGCAAGCACGATTCTTGTTCGACCTGCAGTCCTTGGATATATTTAAATTAAATGAACAGAAAAAATAGCATGATGGAGAATTTTTTAATATATCTTATATAAAATTATAAAGCTAGATTAATAAAATGTTGCTACGAATCGAAATCTCTCTATATATAATCATATATTTTAAAGTGTTTGATCTAAGAAACTATATTCTTCTTGATTCAAAATGTCACCTAATATACTAAATGCAATAACATAACAAAATGAATAAAAGTTATTAAATACATTAGAAATACAACTAAATATTAATAAATAACAAACTTTAAAACTTAAATGTATAACACAAATTATTAATAATTAATCGCAGTTAACGTTTGTGTTGTTTTTTAAATTGTTTTATACTATATATTTTTAAATGTTTGGTCTGAGAAACTACATTTTCCTTGATCCGAAATTTCATCTACATACTAAGTGCAATGACATAACAAAACAAATAAAAAAGACAGCAAAAAAAGACAACATAATATTAATAAATAAGGAACTTAATAACTTAAATATATAACACAACCTAATAATAATTAATCGTACTTAAGGTTTGTGCTGCTTTTTAAATATTTTCTATAAATAAATTATTATTTCTAAATAAAAAAAACAGAATGAATTTTCTTGCCTCAAAAATAATCTATTCACATATATTTTCTTATACTGAAATCAATTGTTCTTTTTCGATCCCACCACGTTCACACCTGATCAATAATAAATTTTGAATACATTTCAGATGAAATCCAATGAAATTGTTTCAGATCTAAAATGAATCTATTATCATATATTTCCATATGAATATACTTTATTTCGTAATGTTCGATTTGAATTCAATTGTTCAATGTTAGGTATAATGACCAACTATGTTTAGGGTTCCGTTGGAATGAAGCAATTCTTGCCAATATCACAGGTCTGCAAAAATATTCTAAGACCTGTTTAAGTTTTGTAACGTAAAAGTCATGTTTTTGGATGTGCTGCGTAAGTATGTGAAGTGCTGTACTGTGTAAGTGCTTCTTTCATGCTCTTACAAAGAATCTGGAAAATCTCTCTCAGCGTCCGACAGTAGTCTGATAACATTAAGATTTTCAATTTTGCTTGGTATCTTCTCTCCATTTGTTTAATGTCCTGAAATCGTTCACCGTGCTCTTCATTGATATGTCAATAAAAACATAAAACTTTTACTAAATTATGTAATTTTTATAATTAACCACGTGTCAACAGTATTAGGCGAATTAGTAAAAATAATTATAATCAAAGTCCAGCATTAATTATTATTTTTTGAAAATTGTTCTATGGTCATATCGAATACATTTTATGTTTCTGGTTCTGGTATCTTTGGTGCTTATGTTTGTGTAGAAATACATTGACATTAAATGCAAATAAGACTTGATTTTTTATCACAATAACACGACAGCAAGCGTGATTCTTGGTCTACCTGCAGTCCTTGAATATATTTAAATTAAATGAAGAGTTTTCATATAAAATACTATGAATACTATGAAAGGCAGGAAAAAGACAACAAAATATTGATAAATAACGAACCTTATAACTTAAATATGTAAGACAACTTAATAATAATTAATGGCAGTTAAGGTTTGTGCTGCTCTTTAAATCGTTTCTAAAAATAAATTGTTGTTTCTTAAAAAAACAGAATGAATTGTTCTGCCCCAAAAATAATCTATTTACATGTATTTTATTATCCTGAAGTCAATTGTTCTTTTTCCATTCCACCACGTTCACACCTGATACATAATGTGTATTATGTTTAAAATTGTTTTAAAAGAACAAGAGGTAATAATAAATTCTGAATACAATTCAGACCAATGAAATTGTTTCAGATCTAAAATTAATCTATTATCATATATTTTCGTCTAAATATACTTTATTTCGTAATGTTCGTTCTGAATTCAATTGTTCCTTTTCCATGCCAATATATCATGTTAGATATAATGACCAACTAAGTCTGCATAAAAATTCTAAGAGCTGTTAAAGTTTTGTATCATAAATCTTCATGTTTTTGGATGTGCTGTGTAAGTATGTTAAGTACTCTGCTGTGTAAGTGCTCCTTTTTCTGCTTTTGCAAGAAATCTAGAAAATCTCTGTCAAGCTCCAACAGTAATCTGATATCATCAAGGTGTTCCATTTTCCTTGTTGTCTTTTCTTCATGATTTCAATGACCTAGTGAATCTTTCACCTTGCTCTTCAATGAAGTGTGTGTCAATAAACATATAAAACTTTTACATAGTTGTCGAGGTAAAAATTTTAAAAATGTTTTAGAATCATAAACCATCTTTGAAAAATTTTGAAACTATATATTTGAAGCAATCTCCATAGTTGAGAATTACTTGTGCAATCCCAAGTTTACGTGCATCTGTGGTAAAAGGACTTTATGTGGAGGTACCAATATTTCTTGGAGGACGCTCTTTTCGCCAACTATAAACTCCCTCAACGGCCAGATCTTCTTCCTGCAATGATTTCTGATATTTGGGGGTATTTGATTTGGCTTTGTTTGGTTTGGTTTATAGGTTGTCTTGTTGTAGATATCTTTTAGGTATATGGAATGGCCAAGAGGAATACATCTGTCATTGTAAAACAAAACAGCTTCTTTTTTTATGAATCTGTTAATAATATCCTGATGAATCTACTAACTCCTGACGTCCTAGATTTTTTAAATATTATTTTCAGCGTACTAAAATTCATATAAATCAGTTGAAAATACTAAAATAGCGTTTTGTTGAAGACCTCTGTTATTAGTGTTGAAATGTTCCAAGGGTTACTTACAATAGAACAGAACAAAAACTAACAATATCATGAGGTACGAATTATTGTTTGTTTGCAGATGCATTGCATTGTTTACAGATCCAAGTCATTTTTGGAATGTAAATGTCATGTCAGAGAATGTGAATTAGTCTTTAAATGTTGATATTTTCTTTAAAATGTAAAATGTTAATCTATTCTACATCAAAAAATCTAAAGTTAAAATATTACAAAGCCTAACTCAAAATGACTAACTAGTGAATTAAGGGAAATGAATTTCCCTTATTTTTTTTAAACTTTGACAATATTAAAAATATCAACTAGATTTTAATCATTTCAAAATTATAACTATGTTACTGAAACAAATCAACAAATACTGGACAATAGCCTACTATCTGAATATTTAAAATTTCAATTTGCTCAATTCTGGTACTGTTTCTGGTATATTCAGGATCCCCCTTGATTTTCAATAAGCAAATAAGTATTATCTTCTGTTCTCTAATCGAACGAGGTCAGTTCATAATAATATCATAAAGAATAATGGCTGTTAATATCAAGGAATAATTACCGGACTATTGCTTTGATCTTGAACCATTGAAATATCTTATAATTAAAACTGCAATCAGCAACTGATTAAATAATAAAAAACACATGGAATTTCGTTTGATCTTAAATCAACACACACAAAAATTTAGTCATAATTACAAGTAAACGTTAATAATATAGTATGTCATACCATATGACGTGTTATAAGTAATACAGCGTGAACTTAAGCCCTGCTAAGACTAATCGAGACAATAATCAAACTAGTCATTACCACCCTGTACAATAATAATTGAGAGTACCCAATAATCACAACTCTTAAGCCAGCTGTGATAACGATACCGAACTTGCTGGATTAAGAGAGTCAATTCTATTTTTTCGTTTGAATTTGGCTCCTAAACTCTTCTTTGTCTGTTTATTACTTTCATGAACATATCGTGGATATATTTTTATTGCTAATTTAAAAGAGGAACGTTTCTTTGAACGGTTTCGTTCAATGCCTCGGAATCATATTGGGTTTCACATCTCAACTCTTGATTAAATGGCTTTTACATTGGTCATTATCGTTCCTAATTGTATTAATCCGTCGTTGGTAAGCATCAGGCACATGTCGTCAATTAAAATTAATGCTTCATTGTGAATTTCTTCGTTCAAGAATTATAAAATCATCAACATTATTTATTTTCTTACCACAAAACAAAACTAACAATATGTTTAATCAAAGCATATTATGATTTTGAAATATATTTTTAAATTATTTATTCCAATTCGAATTAAAAATAAAAGTACCGTCTTGGTTGGCGCAGTATAAGTAAAGTAAGTAAAGGCAACAGGACGGTCCTCCTACTGTTGCAATAGTCGCGGGTTCCAATCCTGTTAGGGCATTTTTGTTCGCAAATTTATGTTTGTGATTGTTTAACATTAGTGATTGTCCTTACGCACGAGTGCAAAATCCGACAAGGAAAATGATCTCAGTCAGGCCAGTTACCAGGCTGAGTAAGACCGGATGTCTTCTAGGATGATTTCTAAGTTGGTCACTCTCCAGTCGGTAGACTTAATACCGAGGACCGTGGTTCGGAGCCCACGTTAGAACTGTAGATCCAGTTCAGATAAACCCTCGTTGGTAAAAAGTGAGTTCAAAATATATGTATAAAAAAACAAACAAAAAAGTAAACAAAATTTACATTATTTTAAAACATATTTTTCATTCAGTTTCAGTTCAAAATTGCTATAGAAATATATATTATAATTGTGTATACATTTTTTACGTTATTAGAATATTAAATAACTTATCTTGATATTGTTTATTTATCTCACCTAAATATAAGTAATATTAACATTTTACATGCTCGTAGAAGTTAGAGTGGATGTATTTCAAGTTATATTGGCGTTAATGTGAATTATATTAATAATTAGTAACATTTTTCAGTAATCTTGTTCCTAGAAAAAAGGTGCACAGTATTTCAAAAATTTACTAAAACATGAATATAAAAAGCCGCTCAAAAGAGTTAGCAGACCATTTAATATCATTAGTGTATAAGTTTTTCAAAGAAACAAGCTTTTGAACAATATAGCCAAACATAATTTCTTAAATTGATTAAATTAATTTTTTGATGTTCGAGACAAGAACTTGATTGGTAAGCGTTATTAATAAAATTAGGTAATAAAGACTAATTGATACAGAAAAGTCAACTTTTATTCCGTAATTACCCCGCAAAAAATGTGTCCTTGTTGTGCTGTTTTGGAAAACCATTTACTTTGTGATCGTTGAAAATTTTAAAACCTATAGTAATACGCAGGATAAATGATTCCTTGCCCAGCCTCATTAACTATATCACTCTGTATACATACATTACTATCTGTGTAACTCAATTAATATCTTTTTTATTTTACTGCAATTTTTGAATTTCATTAGTTTATTAGGTAAACCGAAAACTTATTGAATCTATATTTTAATATAAAACAATCACCTTATAATTATTATTATCAATAATATATATATATATATATATATATATATATATATATATATATATATATATATATATATATATATATATATATATACCCCTTAAAAATACTATTATATACATTTCAAATGTAGTATTATATTATATTGACCTTGTATGCTTTTAACATATTTTATTATTGATACACGTGCATAGATTATCTTTATTTTATAGATATTTATTTCTTTTTATGTAAATTAAACGTATATCAGTAAAAACTACATTAAATACCATGAATTTGTTCTAAAAAAAGGTTATGTTTCCATTTATTAATCCAAATTATAATATTATAATATTTATGTTAGCTAAACTTGCTTTACAAGTTTGTATAAAGTAAAACAAGAAAGAAATTATTTATGTTTAACTAATTACTGTTATATATATTCTAAAGACTCACCTATATTATCTTTTACGGATAAATAAACATTCGTAAATACTATATCCAAGTAGCCATATTTTAAACGTGATATCATATTTATTTAATTACAGATTTTATTTTAATACCCATAAATAAATTTAAGAAATGTCTACGATTTGAATATGAATGAATTATTTTTAAAACTGCTACTGAAGCAGAACTCTCTGAATGATATATATATTCTGCAGCGCGCATTTCCCAAAGGTCAAAAATATCAGGCGTAGATGTTTAACATTTAATAATTGATTGTCTTTAAAAAAACCAAAATAGTTGTAAATAGGAATAAGAGAGGAAGAAATAAAAAATAAATTTAGATTCTTAATAAGTGAAATGGAAATCGGAGAGCTTTATTTAATTAAATTAAATAGCATATCTAACATTTTGAATCCAGCGAGTACTACATTTAACATAAAAGTATATACCAAATATATTATTGCATAAATTATATTTATTATTATAGAATTACACATATTTATTATATTATAACATGATGTATTAGTTTTAATAAACTAAGTTTAAGTTTTGCTATTTATATATAGATAATTAAACAATTCAAACGTAAAGCCTAAGTAGCCTCAAGTGTCACTGAATGTAGAATGTTCTTGTGATTAATTCATACAAATCCTAATGAAACATATCAATTAAATACTGGCAAAAACACTAAATGGATAATATTTCTTATTTAAAAAAAAATACTTAAACGGCAATAAAAAAACGACAGAATATCGAAAAGTTCTATTATCTATCCATAATAAGATTTTGAATTAAATTATTGATGATACAAGTATATTAATTATATTGTCTCATAAAATGACTTATTACAGTTTTTGTTGGCGTAAAACCAGTTTATTGAAAACCACAATTTGGTTTGGATATCAATTAAAATCAGCTAATTAGTAAACAAATTAGATGGTAAGGTAATCAGATGTTCAGACTTCAACAAAGGATTTTAATTTATAGCCATAAAAGCCTGCGTTATGCAAGTACATTTTAAAAATATTAAGTATTTCTGGATTCAAAATTCAAGTCAAATAGCACACATTGTTTAATGAGGAACCGCTTCATTAACTTAATTAGAAACATTATTTTGCTAAATAAAAGTGCTTTGTTACATAGAATACCTATTAACATTTCAACACAAAAATAAAAACCAAATACAGAATAAAAGGATAATTGGCACAAATTGGCTTAATTAATAGAAATTTTCAAAGGTCTACAGTCTTATATAAGACTCAGAAAATCAAAGTTTAGTTTTAATATATGCTGTCTATATATTATATATTTTAATGCTAATGATTAAATTATAATTAATCATTAATTATTATCACCAGAGCTTAAAATTTCCGAATTTTTAAGCTTTCAAAGTTAACACCAAAAAGCTCCAAAATATGTCCATATGGCATATTTAAAGCCTAAATCGTAGTAAAGTGAGGTCATTCCTTTAATATGCGACAATCAATACAGCTGAAGAACAATTTCAAAGATGCAAATTACAATGGTTCAAAACAATTTCCCCAAGAGCCAGCTGTAAGTTCCATCTCATAAGTTAGGTTTCAGGAATGCCAACTCAAGAATTGACTAAGTACATCGACTTACAGATGTAATTTCTATAAAATAAAGATATATGCTCCGCTGTTTGTCTCAGTGTTGCACAGGCTTTTGACAGAGTATTGTATGAAGACCTTCTATATAAAATAAAGTCGCTTATCCTTCAACATTTCTACCTGCTATTTAAATATTATTTAACTAATCGATACTTCCGTTTTAGACTCGAACGAACTTACTCTGAGCAGATACCGACAAGGGATGGCGTGCCTCAAAGGAATCCCCACAACATTATACAGCACAAATGCTACCTTTGCTGATAATATAACAATAGCACAAACTGCGAAAAGCTCAACCTGGAAACTCCAATCTTCTCTTGATAAAATTGCTATCTGGACCAAAAAATGGCGAACCAAATTAAACGAAGGAAAATCTATACACATCGACTTCATAAAAAGGAGAACCACGCCGCAGCGTGTCTTTATTAGTCATGCAAATTCCATATGCCAACACAACAAAATAGATTCGGATAACCCTTAAAAATAGGCAAATAGACAAGTATCTGTACGTGAATGTAAACCTAAAATTTAATTTATTTTGTTAGAATGTATTTAGTTATCTTTATTTTATTAAGCAAACTAAATCTGCGCATATGTAGGTCACGCGCAAAGTGAATTTAAATATGAACCTGAAGTGAGATAGCATTTCCGGTGTGATCCAGTTTCAATTCTTTTAGAAAAATGTAGCTAAATGTTTAACGTTTTTTATGGTACAATAATTTTTGATCCATTTTTTGTCCATTAATCAATGTTTCTGTATATTTAGTAATCATCTACTTCCTGGCAAATATGAATAAGTTCAGGAGCGGATGGATCTAATACAACTTTCCAATGTTGTTCAACATTTTTTTAGTTTGGAATGTTTTGTTAGAATCTGTTTTTATAATACAAACTGAATTTGGGAATAGATTACTTCCAAAATAGTAACAAAAGAAACACAGATTAATTATATCATTTTGAATCGATTTTCAAAAGCACTATTTAAAGAAGGAAAAGACTTTTTATCAAGGTTCTGCTTACTAAAACCAATATTATAAATCATATGCGGAAGCAAAGTCATATAATTGTTTGCCGAGATAAGTAAATAAAATCTAAAAATCTTGTGTATAGAGACGAGTGAAGGACTACATTAAAAGTAGGCAAATAGACAAATATCTGTACGCGAGTATAAATCTATACTTGTATATATCAATAACACTAAGCATCTTGGAATGACACTTGATGAAAAACTTGGAACCTGGAAGGAACATGCTGGAAAGAAAAGGAAAGAACTGGGATTGAACTATAAGTACATATATTGATTAATTGGAATAAAATCAGAATTATCTCTATATTATTAGTTAGTATAAACTAGTATTAAAACCTTTATGAATCTACAAAATTCAACGAGGATTTTTCGCGAAAAGCAATGTAAATATAATACAAGTTTTCTAGAACAAAGTCCTAAGAGCACAGATACTAGAGCATTGATTGATTACACCGAAACTTTCAGATACCGACTGTCACTCAGGAGATCAAGAAAATCGCATGTGGACAGATTCCAATCACAAGACAAATTTGTAAATTAGTCAACAACGACTAGTAACAATGTAATAAATAATTTAATTTTTAATAACATGTTAATTAAAAAGTCCCCGGCCTGACACATAGATTGCGCTACTAGTAATAAATCAATATGTTTTTTAGTTAAAGCTTTTAGCCCTAACCCTCAAAAGATGCGTTTATAAATTTCACACAGCTGTCGGATCATTAGTTTGTGAGTTATAGCATTTTGAGTGAAGCAACTTTAATTATTGTGAAAAAATTGATAAAATGGAATTTTGCGTGTTGATAAAATATTGTTTATTGAAGGAATAAAATACAGTTGAAGCAAAATCTTTTTCCAGAGTTTCCAGACACCGCTTCAGGAAAATCAACCATCAAGGATTGGTATGCTAAGTTTAGACGTAGTGAAATAAACATCGAAGACGGTAAACTCAGTGGACGCCCAAAAGAGGTTGTTACCGACGAAAACATTTAATAAATCCACAAAACGATTTTGAATGACTATAAATTGGAATTGGTTGAAATAGCAGATGCAGCGACAATGGCTGAAATATGACTCTCTCATTTCACTCCGAAGACCAATCAACAGTCATCCAAATGGACTGCACACGATGAACCCGCCCCAAAGCGTGGGAAAATGCAACAGTCGTTTGGCAAGGTTGTAGCGTCTGTATTTTGGGATGCGCATGGAATAATTTTCATTAACTACCTTATCTAATATATCCATCATTCAACGGTTCCAAAATAAGGTGTTGGGTGCCATTGTTGATGCTCCGTGCTATATTTCAAATAAAATGATACAAGGCGATATTCCTCTAGAACCTATAACGAGTGTAATTCAACGTGTTTGTGTGAAGTATTTCGAAAGATTGTCAGTGCATCCCAATGTACTCACTAATCAGCTAAATATGCGACGTGATAGTGAAGTGCATAGACTACAACGTTTAACACCACCTGATCTGATTACTGGACATATGTAGACTTTAGAATAATTTTCTACATGCCATTTATATATAATATCTACATAAGAAATACTTATTGCCAATAGGGCAGATTGTGGACTCACGAAGAGTAGTAAAAAAAAATTAAGTACCTTGAACAACGAAGGACCATCAACAGGGACTATTACATAGTGTTATTGGACTGTTTGAAGGACGAAATCGCCGAAGAACGGCCGCATTTGAAGTAAAAGAAGGTGGTGTTTCACCAAGACCATGCACCGTGTCACAAGTCACTGAAAAGGATGGCAAAAAGCCATGAATTGGGCTTCGAATTGCTTCCTCCTACACCGTATGCTCCAGATCTAACCACCAGCGACTATTTCCTGTTCTCAGATCTCAAAAGATTTCTCGGTGGCAAGAAATGTTCGTCGAATGAAGAGGTGATCCGAAACTGAGGCCTATATTGAAAGGACAAATCGTATTACAAAAATCGAACCCTTGAAGGGAATTATGTTAAATAAAAAAAATAATTTTGCCAAAAAAAACCTGTTTTACTATGGTAGGTCGGGGACTTTTCAATTGATCTGTTATTTTATAGTGTTTTTAAAGATAAATTAGATAAATTATCAATAATGAATTAATGCTAGTAGAACTAATTACTGATTAAACTTACCGCGTTTTGCTCTAACGTTCAAAAATATATTCTCAAAAGTTAAATCCAAATATTTGGGGCTCTTGCCACATCCCAAAAATTCACCATCCATAGCGATTACCGGTAAGGTCCCCATTCACCAACATAAACCCAATTAACTGGTATTGAGAAGGAATCGCGCGCCCCAATGATCGAGTTCTATTTCGACCTGACTGAGCTCTTCTCTTAAAAAGCTGCGATACTTTTACGCTACTGAGGCGCACACACGTACGGGAATTTAAAAAAGTACAGACGGGTACACGCGGTCATTGCTAATTTGACGAGGTCACGGAAACGATATGCGCTTTGTTCCTCAACATTTCGCGTCTCATAATGGAATTGTTCGATAACAATTTATAGTTCATTGTATTTTAGTCGCTAAGTTATTTTATTATGAACCATATACCAAATTATTCTGTTTCCTCAGGTTCTCTATGATAAGCTAATATGATATATCAACTTTGGATATCTTACCAACTGGTCTTGTACCAATAGCGGCGTCAATATTAATAATGGTTGTGCGCCAAATAATGACCACAAAAAGTTTGGTCCAAATTGTTGGGGTCATTGGACCGTGTTTTTTCGAAAACAAGCTTTTTGATTGATGGGAACAGAATGATGATGCACGTTTTTGCATCAAAATTTAATGTAAATGATACAAAAACTTGTAAAAAGGTTTTCATTACAAAATCAATTTAATATTTAATAAATAAATTGGAATAAAACATTTATTTATTTAAAATATTGGCCGTTTCATTCTACACAACTTTAAAGTAATTTATGGATGCCATCCCAAAAAAAAATTGTTGTATTTTGAGCAAAACCTTTCATCAAGCCTTTTTCTAACTTCTTCGGAATTGGCGAAGTGCTGCTCTGCAAGCGCGTGTCCCATTGATGTGATAAGAAGTTGATGGAACGGGGCAAGGTCTGGAAAGTACGGCGAGTGATAATATGTCCCATCCAGGGGCTTTCAACACTTCCTTGACCTGCATTGTTCTATGAGACGGCGCGTTATCGTGCTGTAAAATAACGTTACCATGTCTTCGTGACCACTCTGGCGTTTTTATATCAATGCATGGTTCAAATTCATCACTTCTTGTCAGTTGCGATCACTATTAACTGTTTCACCAGGTTTCAATAGTTCGTAACACACCACGCCACTCTAATTCCACCAGCCACAGAGCATTTTCTTGCCACCAAAACAATTTGGCCTTGGAATCACCCGTCACTGCATTATTCGATGCAGAAATGACCTCCGATCGTACCATTGAAGGGGCATTTTACAGACGATTCTTCGTTTTGCCCTTTGAAGGTTATTTAAATGATGTGGCACCCATCTTACCATTGCTCCTAATCTTCATCCAATAAATCTTGCAGCTATAGTTATGAATGAGATGTCTTTAATAGTTCTTTCAATAAAATATCCAATGCACGTCTTAGATGACTTCGAATGTACTGCCAAATTCAGTTACTAGAAACGTTATATTCGTTTTAAACTCGAAGCCGATTTTTTCGTCTCATTTTACTAATTAGCATTACCTTAGTTAAAAAGAGACATAACGCTGTTCGGTACGTCAAAACCTGTAACCGAATCAGTCTAAAAATTCGATGTTGTGTCAGTATTGACCGACACTGTTGTCATATGTGTACAAACCAGCAAAGGTTGTTTTGGCGCTTGTTTTGATATTGATTGAAAAATGCCAAAACCATTAGATAGTCAGAGTTAGGAACTAATTGTGTCTCTAATCAGTTACTTGGAACAAGACTGAATTAATGGGAACCCTTTCTTGCCAGTAAATGTATTAGAAAGGTAAATATTGATACTATTAAATATTAGGTTGCTGTAGTTTTATTGGAACTACTTTTTAGTGTTCATTTGTTAGTAAATCTCGTTTTGTTATAGCGTTCGCCAATTAAAAACTCTGCTGTGTCTACAAATGTTAAAATATTGTTCTATCTCAACCCAAACATGTCTCTGTCTTAAACGGATATAGACATATAGCATCCAAATATGCATTCGTACCTTAGTAGCTTAGTAGCGCACTCTACGTAAGAGCAACATTATTTCAATGTTTAGAGCGGCTTCGGAACAAAACATTAACAAATATTGTTGATACTATTGAGCTGGTATAGTGTAGTATTAGTGCCTAAACTAAGCAGCGAAAACAGAGTGTTGTCAAGGCCTAAGATAATCTAATATTTATTTTTTAATAATTCAAGTCCCCCATTTATTAAACAGATATTATTCAAATCATTATCATAAAAAAACGAATGAGAATCGAATAAAATCGATATGGGAATGGATGTCATGTGGTTCCAGCGGAATGGAACTACATGAGCCTCAGTGATACAGCGTCAACAATTTAAATGCGATAAAAATTAACACTCATGGCCATCGCCGAAATTCAGCGGAATCTCTAGGGTAAAATCATTGACAAATATTAGAGCTTTCAATAAAATTTAAACTTTCAAATAAAAGAACGTTTAATTATTAACAAACAAATTGTTTTATTCCATTCTATAAATTGATAATAAAATTAATTAGGAAATGAAGGTGTATTAACGTAAAAACATGCATAACACATTCTATTAATTATCTGTCACACCTCACTAATAACTAGTTACATTAATTTACTATTCGTTAGTTAGTAAATCTGTTTTTGTCTTCGCCTTCGCCAATTCATCAACCACTCTTGTCTTTTCTATGGCGGATATCTTACGCAGCGTGTTGATGCACTGCTGGTAATTCCATCATACTAAGTGTTTGTTCTCTAAAATACTAGTTTTACTAACTAGTAAAAATACTAAAAGATAATATTGATAGTACCTCCGTATTGTAATATTGTTAGTAGTTGTTAATATTACAGTATTGTTAGTATCTCGGTGTATCCAACATGCCACCCATTATTATTCTTGAAATAAAATAGTTTAACTAAAATAAAAGTATTCTAATTCTAATGTAAGTAGTTAAAGCCAAATCAAACATCAATCACTCACGTGATTAAGTTTTTTGAAGCCAATTCACTCGAAAGACATCCTGAAACTGCTTCAACACTATAAATAGTTGTCGAAACACTTGTATTGCCTTCAAGCTGGTAATACATAAATTTTAAATTATATAATTCAGATATGATAATATAAACCAATGCACCTGCTCACGCAATTCAAAAGTAACATGGTCAAAATCACTAAATTAAAATAGGAAGTGTTATTGTTACAGATTATATACCAGACTCTTCCTCGACCTTAAAAGGACTTTCATAAAAATGATTTCATAATACCTGCGATATCAAAATTATTTTACAAGCTGCTGTTAAAAAGTATTAAGCGATTTATAGAAATACCAAATTTCCAGTTGTAATTTTGAAATCACCACTCGATAATCGACCAAGTGCACAGAGTAACAGCGGTTACTGAAAAGACAGTCGAAGAAAAACAATATCGCTATATAATATTGCTAGGCGTCTCACAAACTTTTGACAGGGTATGACATTTGGGATTAATTCACAATTTGAGTGAATTGCTGCCGCCGAATTACTATCAAGTGCTGGAATCAAATATTTCAAAAGAAAATATAGCGTCTAGTATGAAGACGCATTCTCGACAATTAAATCAATTTCGGCTGGAGTTCTCTAGGGTAGTATATTGGGACAATTTCTGTATCTTCTCTACACTACTGATATCCCGACAACAAAAAGAACAGTGTAAAGAACAGAAAGTACAGCTTAATAGCTCAAAATTGAAAATATCTTGTTAGACAAAAACAGAGAAGATTAGACAGAAAGTAAAGCAACTGTACTGGTTAGTGGGAAGATACTCTCACTTAGCATGAGATTAAAGAGACCAATCAATCAATCTTAAAGCCATTGTGAACTTGTGAGCTGCAAATATGGGGTTGCACTAAAACATCAAACCAGCTAGTAATCCAACGCAGCGAAGACAAAGTTCTAAGAGTAATTATCAGTGGGTACTTAACCAACGAAGAGCTACACGATGGACCCGAAATCAATTAGATACACGAAGTGATTCAAGATTAGGCCTTAAAACATGAAATAATGTTACTAAATTACAGCAACATGAAAGCAATACAACTACTGGACAGCACGCAGGAAATCAGAAGATTGAAGTGAACCAAATCATACGCACTTGTTTAGTTTATAAGTGTATTATTAAATTTAGCTTAATAGTTTAGTAAATTTAGTAAATATAAATATATATATATATATATATATATATATATATATATATATATATATATATATATTGTTTGTCTATTAATACAACTACAACAGAACAGTAGTAATAAATTAATTTTTAAATTAAGATTGTCCTACAGTATATCACCACTGTTCATGAGCTGGACTGTATAAACTGCTAAAGCAATATAACTTAGATTTACAAAAGATAATAATTATTATTTAAAATAAAAATACAAAGTTTATATAGTGAAACCTCAATTTGTTATATAATTATTTGTACTTTTTGTAATAACTGTTTACAATAAAATTTTATTTACTCCTAAAAAACGACGTTATCATAAAAATATAACAATATGACAATCAATTATAAAACATAATTTACCAACAATGTTTTAAGTATTAAAACTAGTTAACCTTAGCCTTGTTAACGTTCTTTCGGTAGTTCAATTAGTTTTGAAATATGCGAACATCATTCTTAAATTTAATACATCCTGTCTCTTTGTACAGGTCTTTTGCTCCCCATTGGATTTTATTTATTACTGTAATATAAATGAGGAGTTTTTTATAATAAAAAAATTGAACTGGTTAACCTTTTTCACTTGAAACATTTATCAGGTTATTGTTGCATTATTTACTATTTGTCGGTTAATGCTAAACAGTCACACCCATCTCAAACTCGCAATTATACAATTTGTACTGTACAATTCGCAATCTCGCGGAAGTTTGGGCGTAATATTGGTTTAACTTCGTTAATCGCGAAGAGAATTACTGAAATATTCAAGGAAATTAGAAAAATTAACGATGCTAAATCTACTGGCTATCCAATAACGAGTTACTCAAATATTATTTCGAAATCGTTCGCCAGAATATTACTGAGAATCAAAGAGCATCAATTAAAATTTTCATTTAAACAAAATATTAAGATTATGTTCTAAAATGTATTTATTATATTTTTACTAATCGTTGCCGAGTAGCCTACAGTGTGTTTCTTTACAATAACTGAAATCTAGGTATATATCTAGGAGGACCCATCAACCATATCTTAGTCTCTGGTGTAATAATGTTTATGTCTTAACGCTGTTGTTTTTTATATTAACTGCATTTCAATACACTACACTACGCAAGATCAAATGGTTTGAATCTTTTGAGTCTGTATCGTATTCTAGTGATATACAATAATTGTAATACTTCGATATTGACATGAGAATCGGGTCTCTCCCCATGTCTTCTGGGTAAGTAAACAATCATGTAGTACATGGGTGCGATAAGATACTTCTCAGGACTTGTATTGCATTTATGTTACTTTTCGCAGAACATCCCCATAACTGGATTCTGTTTGTCCATATAGGTTTCAATACTTGCTTGTATAAAAGCAATTTATTATATACTAATAATTGTGATTTTCTTCCAATTAACCAGTACACTTTCATATATCTAAACGCCAGTTCCTTCTAATTTATTATCATTGTCAATGTAAAGTAGGTAAAAAATGGGTCCCACTACATTTCCATGTGATACTTATTCATCTATTTTAACTTATTTTATTGAGGAATAACCTACCTCTTGTCTGTTTATAAACATTCTCACTGTAATATAAAATTTTAGCTCATTGGGTTGTTTCAATAATATTTTCTGTAGCTTATGAACAAGACCCTCATCTAAGGTATGACATGAAGCGTACTACCTTTAAGAATATACTTGAACTACCCCTATAAGCTTTTTCAATTGCATCTATTATTCTATGCACCTGGTCAATTGTTGAACGGTTATTAATAAACCCAATCTGTTTTGTAAGTATTTGTTTTTTCTTAATAATTAAAGATTAGTGATGCACAACCACATCAACAGATGAATTTAGATGTTTCGACCAAAGTCATCTTATGATGAAGCTCATTTTCACCTTCACCGCTACTTTGTTGTCGAAATTGTGCACAGATAACAGAACAAGTGTAACCAAAACATGGCATTGTTTGGTGCGAATTTTAAGCTAAAGTTTGTGTATTATTTGACCTAGTTCTTCGAAAATCAGGATGGTCAAGCAGCTGTTGGTACTAGTTCCTGTTATCGAGACATGATGAAGTGGATAATGCTGACATATAGATGATATATGGTATCAGCAATACTTTGCCAATTGCCAGGCAGATCGTGACACATTTCTTTTATTAGACATGTTACTGCATGATGCATTATTTGCTGGTCCTGTACTATTTAGATCTTGAGTTGTTAAAGCTGTCTAAGCTTTGTTAAACTTGGTTTTTATTTCAAGTGTCGAAGAATTATAATTCCTGAAACATTTTAAAAATGTCAAAAGCTCCAAATAATAGAGAGGTTTGGACATGGGCAGAAAAGTATTTTGTATTTTGCTCTATCGCATAATTTTAATTAGTGCCATTGAGTAACTAATATACACAATTCGGCCAATATATTGCTCAACAGTATTTCTTGTATCAAACACGTGTGCAAAGAGCTTGAAAGCTTTATAATCTTTACCACAATCACACCCTCTTCGTCAAACTCTTCTTCTGATATTTCTACTATAAATTAATCTTCAGAACTGTCTACAAGAGAAACATTTTTTATTTGATTATTGACCATTGATTTGATCATTTTTATTCGTTTAAGAATATATTTCTTTTCTATACTATTCAAATAATTTTTAGAATAACTTTCTCTTCGGTCGTTTTGTAATACTAATAATATTAGTCTGTATTCGGTTGTGTTTTTTAATATACTTTGTTTCCTTGTCCTTTGTTCTTCGTCTCCTTACACAGCTTCACTACCTTTAAGCACCTGGCCTTCATCTAAGACATATTTGATAAAACACCAAGTCATTAAGGCTTTTTCATCTAAAATTTCTTGTCCAATTATTTCATCCAATTCTTTCAATTTTTTCAATCATGACTTACAGATAATTTTATAGATAGGTAGATATGAAACTAAGCACGCTGCTTAAAAATTCAATAAAAATATACGACTATAAAATGGCTACATTTTCTAACAGATCGATTAAAAAGTCCCCGGCCCGACACATAGGTGGCACTACTAGAACTAAATCTATATGTTTTTAAGCCCTAACTCTCAAAAAATGCTTGTATAAATTTAACAGCTGTTGGATCATTAGTTTGTGAATTATAACATTTTGGGTGAAGCAAAGTGTGTTAATGGGAAAAAATACAGTTGAAGCAAAAACTTGGCTTTATGCCGAGTTTCCGGACACTGCCCCAGGAAAATCAACCGCCAAGGATTTAAGTTTAGACGTGGTGAAATGAGCAACGAAGACGGTGAACGCAGTGGAGGCCCAAAAGAGGTTGTTGCCGACGACAACATTTAAAAAATCCACGAAATGATTTTGAATGACCGTAAATTGAAATTGAATGAAATAGCAGACACTGCAGATTTATCAATTCAACGTGTATATCATATCATTTATGCATATTTTGGTGTGAGAAAGCTCTGTGCAAAGTGGGTGCCGCGCGAGCTCACTTTTGACCAAAGACAACGACGAGTTGGTGATTTGGAGCAGTGTTTGAAGATGATAAAGCATAATAAACCCGAGTTTTCGCATCGATATGTGACAATGGACGAAACATGGCTCCATCATTTCACTCTGAAGTCCAATCGACAGTCATCCGAGTGGACTGCAAGGTTATGGCGTCTATACTTTGGAATACGCATGGAATAATATTAATTGACTATCTTGAAAAAAGTAATACCATAAACAGCGACTATTACATAGCGTTATTTCACCGTTTGAAGGACGAAATCGCCAAAAAACGGCCGCATTTGAAGAGAAAGAAAGTGCTACTACACCAAGACAATGAACAGTGTAACAAGTCAGTGAAAACGATGGCAAAAATTCATGAATTGGGGTTCGAATTACTTCCTCATCGACCGTATTCTCTAGATCTGGCCCCCAGCGAACATTTCCTGTTCTCAGATATCAAAAGAATGCTCACTGAGAAGAAATTCTCGTTGAATGAGGAGGTGATCGCCGAAACTGTGGCCTATTTTGAAGCAAAGGACAAATCGTACTACAAAAATGGTATCGAAAAGTTGCAGGGTCGCTATAATCAGTGTATCACCCTTGAAGGGAATTATGTTGAATAAAAAAAAAACTAATTTTGACAAAAAAAATGTGTTTTACTATGGTAGGCCGGGACTTCTCAATTGACCTATTATTAAAGACAATTATTCGTAAACTTTGATACACCCTATATTTCTAAACAGTGAAACATAGTTTGATTGATATTAACTTTTATAATTATGTTTGTTCATTAAACATAAAGTTTGAACTATGGAAACATTATAATGCATCCGAACTAGGTTAAAAAGGAAAAATATTTACTAGTTATCACTTAATATTAAGCTGGGTCAATGCTCTCAAGACTATTCCCTCACCACTGATCATATAGATACTTTGGACTTTGTTTCTTTTAGCAACGTGATATAAAACTTAAAACCGTAATAAAAATGTGATAAAATTAAAATCGCACATCTCTAAATTCAACCCTAATGGTATCTTTTTTTCTTATTCTCTATATATGATATTATGAAGAATAATGATGATAAGAATTTAAATAAATATGAATACTAATAGACCAGTAGCTACAGAAACTATGCCTTAATCATTATTATTGGAACTACAAAGCAATCCAAACTATATTAAGATATTTATAGAGGATATCGTAACAACATTCTTATATACACTGCAAATTCTGCAAATTTATTATATATATGTAAATTAAAATTAAAATAATATCTATAATATGAACAGATGTCTGAACTTTGATATTAATTCTTCGTAGTTTTTACAATTACCGTAACATACTGTTAACAGATAACAAATGCGGTAATAACTAGCACAATAATGCGTCACAGAAAACGTATTAGTTAAAAGACCAATAATCTGCTTATTGTAAAATTTAAAAATTGAAAACAAATTGAACAGTGTATCGTTTTAAAGAACAATATCGATCCTATTACAGATGCTTCTTGTTAAATCTTTATAAGTGTGACGTAGAAATAGAAAAGTAGGAGTAAGATCTATTCATGGGTTTATTTAAGTATGAGTATGAAAGTCCAAAAAATTATAGATAATGCATACTAGGAGGTTGTTTTACATTCTAATAATATCTTAATAATTATTCGGTCAAACGATCGCCGAAAAAAAAGGATTGAAGACACGTGTATTAATATATTAATATATTATGGCAGCAATGATTATAGTTAATCATTATTATAAATTATAGTAGCGAAAATATATTACCATTTATAATTAAAAACATTTTTAAAATTATTTGTAAAAAACTAATATAATAAATTAAACAAGAATATAATGTATAACATAATATTTGTAAAATACTACAAAATATAGAATATTTTGTAACTATACTATATGTGCTGTTATTTATAAATAATATTTTAATACAAAAGGAATTTTGCCATAAAAACCAATAATAATTTTCAGCAGCGTTCCTTATGCTAATAATCAGAAGCAAAAAAAATCATAATGATGTTGGTGTGGTAGCGAGAGTCCCACTTAATGATTGCGCAAGTTTATTTTAATTACAAAACTTGTTTATGTATACCAAATAGGCAAGAAAAAAAACGAGACGAAAACTACTTCGAATAAATTAACAGCTGTTATAATTTAAATGTATATAACGAAAAGGAAAAGAAATACGAAGAAGGTATTAAATGTATATAAAACAAACATCAATTAAGTTACTTCCAATCAAGCGACAGGAATTTTGTACCGGCATCATCTATTCTATTTTAGTTTGAAGTTTGCTTCATTAATTTTTAAGCAAATGAACAGACGAGATACATTGATTGTTTTCAGAGTCACGCTATCCTACGACGAATATCCACCAGATATTGCTTCATTCCACTGTCACTTATTTCGATCACCACTATTTGCAGAGAATTGCTTCACTTTTTACGAAGAAACCGATGGAGAACCTGGGATTAGTATGGTGACAAAAATGGAGAAATATTGCAGGCACAAAGATAAAATACTTTAATAAAAATATTTTTAACAAAAACATTGAACCGATTTCAAAAAATAAATAAGGAACTCACTAAATAGTAAAAAATAATCAAACTTATATTCTCAACGCAAAAAATCATTTTAAAATACAATAAGTACTATATATAATATAATCGTTATAATAACTAAATAAAAACAAACAAAAACCTTAATTAACCTATCTAACAGGTCAATTGGAAAGTCCCCGGCTCACCATAGTAAAACACATTTTTTTGGCAAAATTAGTTTTTTATTCAACATAATTCCCTTCAAGGGTGACACTGATTATAGCGATCCTCCAAAAAATAGGCCTCAGTTTCGGCGATCACCTATTTATTCGACTAAAATTTCTTCCCAGCGAGCATTCTTTTGAGATCTAAGAACAGGAAATAGACGCTGGGGGCCAGATCTGGACAATACGGTGGATGAGGAAGCTACTCGAAGCCCAATTCATGGATTTTTGCCATCGTTTTCACTGACTTGTGACACGATGCCATTGTCTTGGTGAAGCAGCACTTTCTATTTCTTCAAATACAGCCGTTTTTCGGCGATTTCGTCCTTCAAACGGTCCAATAACGTTATATAATAGTCGCTGTTGATGGTCCTTCCTTTTTAAAAGTAGTCAATGAAAATTATTCTATGCGCATCTCAAAATACAGACTCCATAACTTTGCCAGCCGACTGTTGCGTTTTCATCATTTTTTTCATTTCGGTTCATCGTGTGCAGTCCACTCGGATGACTGTCGGTTGGACTTCAGAGTGAAATGATGGAGCCATGTTTCATCCATTGCCACATATCGATGCAAAAACTTGGGTTTATTATGCTTCATCATCTTCAAACACTGCTCCGAATCAACAACTCGTCGTTGTTTTTGGTGAAAAGTAAGCTCGCGCGGCACCCACTTTGCACAGAGCTTTCTCATACCCAAATATTCATGAATGATCTGATGTACATGTTCAGTTGATATCTTTAAAGTGTCTGCTATTTCATTCAATTTCAATTTGCGGTCATTCAAAATAATTTTGTGGATGTTTTAGGAATTGGTTCAAAAGATTAAAAGAAAATTTAAATTTATCTTTTTACCAGTCTAAATGTTGTGGAAAATGTAGAATTCTGAAAATCATTGATGGTTGATCGCCTTCAAGGCTTGCCAAGAACTAGCAGATTGACCTAACGTATTTCAATATTCTTTTCGTTTCATAAAATTTCATATCCTATATACCATTTTCTACATTTTCTACTACAACATTTGAAAGTGATAATCAACAAGGAGGACAAAACTAGCATGTGATAAATAGATAAATACCCAGAGTCATTTGAGTCATTCAGTTATAGGGTAATGATACTAAGTTTAGTATAGCAATCATTCAACAGATGCAAGTACAAAGTATAATATAAAGTACTTGTCTTAAATACGTTGAAGATATTGAATTTTTTGTTGTACTTTATACGATGTTAGAGCACCCAATGTACTTGCCAATCAGCTAAACCTGCATAATGACAGTGCGTAGATTAAAATGTATATTTCTATCTGACTAGAATACATATCCGATCAATAGTTAGATATAGACTTTAGCGTATGATTTAGAACTAAATATTTCACACAAACGATTGCTTACTCTGCATGTCAAATATTTACAATTAATCGTTAACTTCTTGTTGAAGCCTCACTGGCAGACTGTTTCAGTACAAACAATCTGAAGGAAAATATCTCAGTTTGTACCGAGTAAATCATATTTGTGGGAAGTTTTACTTTTTTACAACAATTTAAAAAAAAAGGTGACTAATGCTTCATCTGCTTCAACATGTGAATAATGGTTTCGACGTTTTAAATGTGATGATTTTGAAAACAAGGATTTGAAGGCATAACAATGAAAATCTGGATAAAACCGAAATATAAGCAGATACACTATAATATTATTCTTCAGCATAACACTGCTCGATCACATGTTGCAAAACTTATGAAAAAAAATATACAAAAATATAAAATATACTTGGAAACATTAAAAAGGGAAGTGCTACTCCACCCGCCATATTTTCAAGACCTTGCTCCTTCTGAGTCCTTCACGTCTTAAGAAGATGGCATCGAAACGAACATCGTTCTTTCCAGATTTCCGTAATCCGCAAATTACCAAAAAAAAATTTTGAGAACTAATTTGTAGTCCTAATATAAAGTTATCATAAGAAACACTTATATAAATAATAAAATATAATAAAAAAACATAATAAAAAAATTATCTTATCTACAGAGTACTTTTAATTTCATATATATATATATATATATATATATATATATATATATATATATATATATATATATATGCTTACCTGTAAAATTTTTCACAGTATAAATTATATTTTTAAATTCGAAACTAAATCGATCTTTAGTTGTCACCATTTTTAACACATTCTTTTCCATAATAACGGACTTCTTAACTTTCCGATGCGATCACGTTCACTTTGGCAATAGATACCCGCACAAACTGAAATCATTAACTGGGAAACAAACGACTAATATAGGCCTATGTTCGGACATATTCGAGACCTTGTATTATTTTTTGTGGTTTTAGAACCTCCTTAATTATAATCACCATAAATTTCCCATCACATAACGAATTCAATAAAAATACCGGTGTAGTCTAAATTTACTCATACCCGTGTATGTTTTTATTTTTAATATGAGAACCGAGATGTTTTCACGAAAAACAAATATCGAACATGAACCTCCGTCCTTGTACTGCCTTAATTAGTTACAGATTTCCTTTCCAAGTTTCAATCCAAGGAAAAGGTCAATAGTATTTAGTAATATTCGAAATTTCACAATGGCTAGTAAAAATGTATGATTGAAATTTCTGTGTCTCTAGTAAAAATGATCTTGACATTTTCCTAAGACATAAAAATATAGTTCGGAGTTAAAACAACACGGTAAATAGTGTTACAACACTACCTAAATTAAAAATATTAATAGACATATCACTGAATCACTTATATCACTTAAGCACACATGGGTACAAGAATTTTTGTTGCAAAATAATATATTACTACCCAAATAATTGTAAAATATCCGTAAGTAAACATTTTTGAAACGTCTAGTGATAAAATGCAATATCTGATAACCGCTACTTGTATTTTGTGTGTAATCAAGCAGGTGATATACCAATTATCTGTGTTAGATTAAAAAAAATCACTAATGCATATTTGGCAACAAATCAAAAGGAATATCTTGCAAAGATTTTCTGAAAAAAGGAACATTAATTAATGGAAAATATAATATTTTTGAGCTATGAAGCCAATGAAAATATTCGCGATTATTTTAAAGAAGGCTATATCAAAACTTACGCAATGTTCGACACCCACGATCCCTTAATCGTTTTTAAAAGATTAAAAGAAAATAACGCAATGTTCTCCCGATATTATTTCTTCCAACCGAAGCTTATTCAAATGCTACATTAAATTTAAATACACCTCGTTAAACAAAAAGTAGATCAAAACAGAACTGTACTGATCAATCGAATGATACTCCGAAACTTGACATAAAAAATCGATTTCAACTTATGGGGAACAAATATGGACAGTAAAACATCAAACCGATTAGTAATTCAACATTGCTAAAACTAACTACGTAATTAACGAAGAACTGAAACTTGACCTCGAAATCAAAAGACTACAAAACTATCCAAGAGTTCGCCTTAATATATGAATTAAGTTACAAAAGAACCGCAGCGTGGAAATAATATAGCTACGATATAGCTACAACAGAGGAAATCAAAAAAATGAAACGAAATAAATTACTGGAACTTGTATAGTGTTACTCTTAATTTTAGCTCCATTAGTCTAATCTAATTTGAATTTTGGAAATACATATTGATGTATGTCGAACTCGTCTTGCTTCTTAAAGAAAGAAACAAACCAACATTTTTTCATCAATCAAAAATAGCAGCTAAACACACTCAAAATTCTAAAAAAATAATATGCTTTTTATTGAAAATATACCCATTTCAAACAATAATACGTGTTGTAAGAACCGTAGAAAACTACTATACGTTTAAAAGTGTTGAATTAGTAATAATTATGATAAATAAAACTTTAAAATAATTATCAGAAAAATTAGATATAGTCTATTCAAAGTTTTTTTTTGTGCATACATCATCAAGATATATAATGTATTGCCTGCCGCAATTTGTAAATTCGTTTCAGATTCAAACAATATTTTCCTTCTCATTTTGTTCTAATTAAAAAGAGACACAATTCTGTCTGATTAGTTCGAACATGTAAACGAACGAGCCTGTTAAAGTCATTCGGTTGTCAGACGTATGCAAAATTCTTGAAAACGATAGAGATAAGAGGTTATAAGTCTAACCTATTAACTATTACTAGATGATGATTACGTATTAGATATTACCAGATGTACTATAATGTTAAAATAAATTATATTTGATAACATTTTTGTTCAATTATTTTATTTAGATTAGAATTTTGTTATAAGTTATGCCAAAGCCAAACTGAACTAAAACTCAGAATTGATGCGGCAACATTGCGACGTTTTGACATAACAAATTTAGATGACGTACGTACAAAATAACTTTGAATAGACTATATATAATATCTAATTTAAACTGCTACTAAACTATAATTTTGTCACTATATAATTTCAAATGGTTGTTGCTACAGAATATCAGAAAGATCCCACATACACCATTAGAACACTATTAATACATCGCTAAATATATCTTATTAGAGAAGCAATTATTTTCTCCGTATCGTTTCCTGTAAACACAATTTTTTAAATGCATATAATTATTTTGATTGTATGGATATAAATCTACTTGCATCTAATTTATGGTCTAAATTATTTATAATTAAACGAACTAATGCTGATATTGTACAAAAGGCTGTTTGTTAAACTAAACAAACATTAGTTTATCAATTAATATGTTTTTTGAGTTATCAATACATAATATGCTTATCAAGATAAAGCCCGGATCTGTTGAGAACATAGACATCAATGAAAATATACGTTTAAACAATAATATAATTATTTCAATCTAATTTAATCGAGACATCCCAGCAATAATTTATTATACAAAAGCAGGAAAGTACCCATAGTTGTTCCTTTGCAGTTTTTAACCGACTTCAAAAAAAGGAGGAGGTTGTATGTTCGGCTGTATATTTTTTTTAATGTATGTTCGCCGATTTCTCAGTCAATTATGGACCGATTTTCAAAATTATATTTTTATTCGAAAGAGTGCACTTCCGAGGTGGTCCCAAAGTTCAAAGGCATGTACAAGGTTTTCACATATTTTATAAAATAATCAGATATTTGGGTATAATATTATTACAGTAGTTCAGTATAAAAACCATTTAGTTTGCTTTTTAAGCACTAACCGTATCGTATAAGAAACCGTAAAAATATCGCAAGCAACTGCTTGTATGGTGTAATGGTTAGAGCGTCCAGCTCATACGTTGAGGTCGAGGGCTCGATTCCCGACGGGGGCTACAACTTTTTATTGTTCTAATTTAGTTAGAACAATTTTCAAATCACCTAAACTAGATAGCAGTCCCCGGCGCCTGAAGCGTTCCTTAATTTCAATACTTGTTTCTTTATTCCTATTTTTCATCATACGGGCTGCACCTTTACTTGGCCTACTCATTGTAATACTTAATAAAATAACTGTGTAATTTATTAAGTAAATATCTAACATTAAAAATAAATAAATACGGAACTCACTAAAAAGTAAAAATAGTCACTTTTAAGGCAAAAAAAATATTTTAAAATAAAATATATAAAAAATAATCGTTGTAATAACTAAATAAAAATAAACAAAAACCTTATTTAACATATCTACAACACGTATTTTATATTCTACTAACTATATTTATATTTATTTATTTACAATATTATTTTAACTGCTACCAACAGATCAGTTGGAAGTCGATGGCGAGCCCAAACAAAACAAAAATAATAATATAAGTTTCCGACATATACACAAAATCCAAATACGAACAAAACAAATCTAATTTGTTGCTCGGCATTGACTTAAAAGTGGTTACAATGAATGAAATGTTGAAATCCATCTATTATACTTCGAATTGCCATTTAATATATCCATAAACCCATCTCTTAGACAATCAGAATTTATGGATATCGTTCCAAACGAATATTTCTCCTTTGAGCTAAACCATTATTTGAGCCATTTTTTAAGTTCTTTGAATTATTGATTTCAGCGTAATCCAGTTCATGTGGATCGTTCCATCACTTGTAATCCTTCAGAAATTGTGACTCTTTCTCTTGAACCTTGTAATCGCAACATTTCAATTATTGAAATCACCTTTCGCATGTTATTATGGTTTTGAGCATGGTCTAGGATTAGCCTATACCAGACACTTTTATAAAAGTAATGTGTGCCTCAAAGGCACGGCAAAAGCAAAAAACTTACCATCAGCCTTCTATTATTTTGCTGGACCGTAACTTGTTTAGCTCTGAGGTAGAATAAAATAAAAAATTTATTAAATTATAGCTATATTATTCATGGCTAGTGAAACATATTACAATTCGTGATCTCTAATACTAATTCAAGTGATGAAAATTTCAGAATTTCAGATTTTCATAGAAATATTCTCAATATTTTCTCCACTTTCTAAACACCATGTATATTGTCATCTTCAATGGCTGGCCCTATTATCAAATAAAGTTGGTATTCATAGAAACATTCTAATGATCTTTTACGGAAAGTTTGCAACCATTTTAACATACTAAGAGTAAATACCATACAGGGTCAATTTCTGACAAACAACTTAAAGCTTATATTAATACATGAAACAAAGTAAACGCGTTTTTTTTTTGTTCGGCTTTATTCATCAATATAATATCTATCAAGAGTCACACAATCATTCCAGCGCCGTTCTAACATTTCTATGCCGCTTTTATAGAACGATTTATCTTTTACCTCAAAATAAGCCTGTCACAAATTGCTGCTGTCCACTCAGATGACGATCCTTTTGAAGTGATTGATGCATGTTTCATCCATTGTCACAGATCGACGCAAAAATTCCGGTTTATTACGTTTAAACATGGCCAAACACTGCTGAGAATCATCAACATGTTTTTGGTCAACAGTGAGCTAACGCGGCACCCACTTTACACAGAGTTTTCTCATAGATAAATGCCCATACAATATAAAACCAACAAGTTTTATCTTTTGATATCTTTACGATGTTAGCTAACTCACGCAACTTCGATCATTCAAAACGATTTTGTGGATTTTTTTATGTTTTCTGGTGTTACCACCTCATTTGGACGTCTACCGCGTTGTGTTACGGTGTATCGACGTCCACGTTTGAATTGAATAACACTCGTCAAGCCATTGCTTCACTTGAACGGTATTTTTTCCCATCAGCAGTGTAAATTTAAAACACGAAATTATTCTTGATCCATTTTTTTTAACATAACAATATTAGTGCCACTCTTAACACAATAACTCACAAATTTATCAGTAGAATATCATAACATATTAACAGCTTCCTTTTGAAGATTAGTACTAAATAAAAAAGCAGTGAATGCAAACAAGCGCCATCTATGTATTAGATCCGGGATTTTTCAGCTCATAGCATCTCGAACTCAAAAAGTGTGAATGTGAAAAAATGTGAATGAGATCAAAAAGTTAAAAAAAGGCAGATATACAATAGACTGACAAATTAAAAAGTAATAATTAATAATTGTAATGATTAAACTGCAATAATATATGATATAAATAACGAGTGAAATATTATAATTATTTATTGTATAATTATTTAATGGTTCCATCTTTTAGAATAGTCAGGATAACTTACCTTCCTTTTCTTTGACACAGAAAGTAACATGTTCAAAGTTAATACAAAAACTATATGGAGTTTGTAAATAGTTCAGCAATTTCCTCCCCATCGTCACAGTATCAAAATCACGAAACCCCGTTTAACCAGCACCAAATATATTTTTAAAATATACTAACAGCCCGACTATCGCATCTTAAAAACACTCTAATTTCAAAACAATTTAACTAAATATTTTCATCAATAAGTAAATGTGTCAATTACAAAGAAGTGACCATATATACAAATAGCAGTATAATTCATTAGTAGCCCCGTCTTTTAGAATAGTCAGGATCACTTACCTTCCTTTTCTTTGACACAGAAAGTAACATGTTCAAAGTTAATACAAAAACTATACGGAGTTTGTAAATAGTTCATCAATTTCCTCCCCATCGTCACTGTATCAAAATCACGAAACCCCGTTTAACCAGCACCAAATATATTTTTAAAATATACTTACAGCCCGACTATCGCATCTTAAAAGACACTCTATTTTAAAAACAATTTAACTAAATATTTTCATCAATAAGTAAATTTGTCAATTACAAAGAAGTGACCATATTTACAAATAGCGGTATAATTCTTTAGTGGCCCCATCTTTTAGAATAGTCAGGATCACTTACCCTCCTTTTCTTTAACACAGAAAGTAACATGTTCAAAGTTAATACAAAAGCTATACGGAGTTTGTAAATAATTCATCAATTTCCTCCCCATCGTCACTGTATCCAAAGCACAAAACCTCGTTTAACCAGCACCAAATATGTTTTAAAAATATACCTGCAGCCCGACTATCGCATCTTAAACGACACTATAATTTCAAAACAATTTAACTAAATATATTCATCTATAAGTTAACACCAATCAATAACACCACACAGCGCTGGTAAAATAACCCCCCTACTTTGAATATTTCGTAAATTCTCTGCAACACTTTTAAATATACCACATGGTAAAAAGATACATATATACTATCACAGAAAATAACTCATAATGCTTGGCACAGTTTCGATTTACTGGTATTGATTGACAAAGAAACATTCAACATTTATCAATTGATTTTTCCACATCAGACTATGAGCGTTATCGACCCCGTTTTATAAATAAAGATAACTGAACTGTGTAAATATGATGAACCATTGCATCAAGTGTGCAGTTTTAGTTTATAATTATCCAATCGATATAAATTTAGTGGTGCTAACATCGAACTGCTGAATTAATTAATACATGGTACACTAATATTATTATTATTAATCGACTACGAAAAAGGAGGAGGTTCTACGTTTGGCCGTATATTTTTTTAAATGTTTTTTCGCCGATTTCTCCGTCAATTATGAACCAATTTTGGAAATTCTTTTTTTATTCGAAAGAGTGCACTTCCTAGGTGGTCCTAAATTTCAAAGGCATGTACAAAGTTTTCACATATTTTATAAAATAATAAGATATTTGAGTATTAGTAGTTCAGTATAAAAACCACTTTTTTAAACACCTTTTTAAGCACTAACCATATCGTATAAGAAGCCGTAGAAATATCGCAAACAACTGCTTCTATGGTGTAATGGTCAGAGCGTTCAACTCATACGTGGAGGTCGAGTGTTCGATTTCCGACGGGAGCTACAACTTTTTATTGTTCTAGTTTCGTTAGAACATTTGTTAAACCACCTAAACTAGATAGCGATCCCGGAGCCTGAAGGGTTCCTTGTTTTCAATAATTGTTTTTTTACTCCTATTTTTCCTCATTCGGGCTGCACCCTTGCTTGGCCTACCGATTGTAATATTAAATAAAATAACTGCGTAATGTATTCAGTAAATATTAACAAAAAAAAACAAATAAAATATTTTTAACAAAGAAATTGAACCGACTTCAAAAAATAAATAAGGAAATTGCTAAAAATTAAAAAATAATCAAACTTAAATTATTAACACAAAAAAAACATGTACATAATAATTAGTGTTGGGAACAATCGACTGAAATCGACTAGCGACTCTTCAGTAATTGACTACTTTTTACTATCGACTATTTCAGTCGCTATTTTTGGTTCGCCTGTTTTTACTAGTAACTGTTTTCACTATTTTCAGTCCGACTGATTTTATTACTATTTACTATCGACTGTTTCAGTCGTTTACTTTTAGTTACTATTTTCAGTTCTACTAGTTCATTCGACTGATTTTTAACGTTCTGGCCTTCCGTCCTAGCCGCGACCTTGAAAGTAATGCGCCGAATTTATGCTTATATAGATTTATATGTAATATATGTGGTTTTATGCTTTTTTTGTACTTTACTTTTGAATAACTATATATTGTAAATTAATATAGAAGCATTTTGGAACGCTACTTTTCGAGGGCAAAAAAAAATTAAATCGTAAATGATAAATAGTAAGATACTTTTGACTGGCATAATAGGTAATACTTTGGACTGGTATAATAGGTAATACTTTTTTGATCAACTTTCACGATTTTTGTCCAAGCCTCTTGATTGTCGAAACTTTTTCCCCAAAATCTTGAAAACTAAAATTAGATTCCAAAGTTTTCAGAAATTGCATAGATCCAAAAGATTTGAAGAATTTTTTACAGTAGCAGTTTTTAAATTTCTTTTAAAAATATTAACCGTAAAGAGGTGAATAAAGTATATTAAATATTTGTAATAAATACATTTTCTGATAGAAAAACTCTACTTTAATATTCAACAATTCATTTTGTTGGCTATTAAGAAGAGCACCACAGTTTTTATTTGTTAACGAATGGATTATCTTAACAGAATGTGTTCAACTTTTAAAGCCCATTGAAATAATGACCACTGAGTTATCGGGAGAAAGATATCACAACGATGTCTTTAATTATACGGTTAATAAGAGGACTGCAACATTCCATCAAATCCAGGATTTTAACAAGAAACAATGACAAAATTGTCTATTAAATGTCATCAATAAAAGACTGATCTCTCCCCATCAAGCCATTGTATTGTCTCTCAAATATGAGATAAATTATATGATGTTCTTATAACTGGAGCTAATCTCAAATACCAATAGATGCTTGAATTTTCGAACATTTTCAATTTTTCAGTATTTATTTGTTTTACCACAGGTGATTATAACTAATTTTTATAAATTTCTGTAATTTAATATCTAGAGAATGAAAATCGGGAAAATACCAGGGAAAATTGATACTGGACATTTATCAGTATATTTGTTGTTAGTGCCATAATTAACCCTCTAAATTAATGATTGATCATTTTGTATAGATTCTTTTCATAGTAACAAAGAATTCAATAACAAAAGGCAACATTTGACATGAGAGATATGCAAATAATATGGAAATTACCGCTGAAAATAATCACCTATTTATTAAAACTTGCCATAAATATGCATATATGCTTTCGATATGAATCAACTGAATAAATAATCAAATAGAACTTGTCACTCAAGATTTTAAAAGTTGTTGGAGTTTTACAGAAGATATTAAAATCCCATAGAAGCATAGAAACGAAAGCTCCATCGGTAATAATCTATTTTAACAATATTCTATTAAAATAGGTGATACTCTACATAGAACATAATTAACATCGAAAAAGAAAATCTTACAGCAAACATAATTTATCATAGATTAAAATTCCCTTAATAAGGAATATTTAAAATTCATAATAGATAATTATAATTAATACAATAATATGTTATTTAGCCCACCAACTAAATATTTATGAAATAAGTAGCATTAAATCAAACCACAATATGTAAAACTAGTTTGACCAGTAAATCTTTGCGAAATTAGTTTCAAATAAGAATCTAGTTAACATTTACTTTAGTCCCATTTTTATTTAATTTTAAACATAATGTTAATCAACGTCATATATTAAAAAAGAAATGAGATAGTAAGACCTAATAATCGTAGTGTTTTTCACTATACCTTGAACTTTCTCTACCTATTCAGCAAAAATAATACTCATATTATTCTGCAATAAGATTCACTTCCTCTAGCCTCATCCGTTTTCTAGCTATTCCTTAAATTCAGAAAATAATTAGGAAGTTCAATTAAGGAAATCTAAAGCGAATAAAACCAAAAGGAAATCAAAGCTAATAAGTGAAAGCAATATGAATCATGATAGTATATGCTAACGTCGATAACAGTTTAATATAATAATGCAATAGATGCGATAATAAATACAAAAAATATTGTTAACAAAAAAATTGAGCCGACAAAAAAAGGAACTTACTAAAAATAAAAAAATAATGAAACTTTTTTAAATAAAATTTGTACAAAATAATCGTTGTAAAAACTAAATAAAAATAAACAAAAACCTTATTTACAGTATCTATTAAAGGTATTTTATATTCTACTATATACAATTTTGCTTAATACCGACCTAAATCTAGTTATCTATTTACAATACTATTTCAACAACTATCAAGTAAAGATGCAGCCTGTATGGGGAAAACAGGGACAAATAAACAATGACTGATAATAAGGAGCGATTCAGTCGTCGGGGTCCGCTACCTAGCCTAGGTGATTTGACAAACGTTCTAACAAAACTAGAATATCAAAAATATTATCGTCCGCGCCGGGAATCGAACCCGCGACCTCCGATTGGGAGCTAAAGCTTTAACAATAACATCATGGAAGCAATTGCCTGGAGCATATCTATGGGGTTATATATGCTATAGTTAGTGCTTAAAAAGCAAACTGTATGGCTTTTATACTGAACCATTTCCGATTTTCCGTCACATCAGCTAGGCAATAACATTATACCCAAATATCTGATTATTTTAGATAAAAAATATGTGAAAACTTTGTACGTGCCTTTAATATATGAACGTTTCCCTCGATTTCCCCCCGCCCTTCCCCCCAGCAAATTCTGATTTGATTCCAATGGGACCCATTCGGAATTTCTTTCGAATAAAAAAAGAATTTTGAAAATGGATAATTGACAGAGAAGTCGACGAATGTACATTAAAGAAAATATACAGCCGAACATAGAATCTCCTCCTTTTTCGAAATTGGTTAAAAATGGGCAAAAACTTGACCCGGATTTTTTTACCTATAATAACAAACTCGCTAATATTCTAATGCAACCAACCAGACTGGTAGAACACTAATTAAATCGCCAAATACAGCATGCATCTCTACTAATCTTATCACAAAACATCGAATATATTATTTACTTTTTATTTAGTACTTTCAAAAACAGAATTATCAAGTTATATCTATGTAAAATACCAATAAGTTACCAAAATTGGATTATTTTCATTACTTTGTGGCAAAATCCATTATATATAAATAATTTATAGCACGAAAAAATATATATAAATTAAATTTAATTAACAATAATAATGAATTAATATTTTCATCGAATTTATTTCTAAAAATATTTTCATTCATATAAGCATTTGCTATAAATTATAGTCCACTAGTGATTGTAGGTGGTTTACATATATTATATATGATACGTACCGTGTTTTCTATCGAATCCTTTGACACTGAAAATAATATTTTCAAAACGAATGCAAAAACGGTACTCCAAAGGTATACATTTCGACGTTTTACTTTCCATTTTAGTCTGAGAACTTTTCGGATAGCAGTTTAACACGAGGAATTAAAACACACTGAAACCTGTTTAAAATTTGACAAAATCAGACGCTTAGGGAGCCTTCATCATCCCACCACTTCATTTTATTATGGCCAAATTCCAAGATTCTAAAAATTGATCGTACTATTTAATGTATCAGTTCAAACTGTTGCATACTATTCATATTATGCGCTCTAATAATTATTAATGAAAAACATTTTATTAATACGTATGTATCTGTATTTAAATATAAATTAATTTTAGTATTTATAACTTTTACCAACTTTGCAATAATAATGACACTCGACGTTGATAGACAATATTTTAGTGGTATAGAAATCAATCGTTCAAGAAGAAAATTTAACATGAATCTTAACTTTTTTGCTGTAAGACTCCTGGACCAAATGGTCGAAGATACAAAACCCTCCTCCTAAGGCAATTTCTTTGGATAGTCTTAAAATGAACGTGAAACATTTTTAGCTCCACTCCACAATTCATCGACAAAGTCCAGCTATAAACTTATAATTGCTAATTGTCTGAAGCTCAATTAAGTTCACTTCCTCCATCTATTGGAACCTCTTTATATCAAACTTCCATTAAGTTTCCTCTTAGATAGAAACACTTGAAGGCCTACATAACCAAGCTATTCAAACAATTGGACCAAATTAACTTTGACTTTGTTTGGTTGTCCAAAAGGACCGTTCATCGTTAATGGCTAATAATAGTAGTGTTTTTAATTACACATTGTACTTTCTCGACCTATTCAGCAAAAATAATACTCATATTATACTGCAATAGGATCCACTTCCTCTAGCCTCATCAGTTTTCTAACTATTCCTTAAATTAAGGAAATAATTTCTCAAGTACGTCGTTTGTTCATTTGATGAAATTAAAAGCGAATAAAACCAAAAGGAAATCAAAGGTAATAACTGAAATCAATGTGAATCATGATAATACGTGCTAACGTCAACAATAATTAAAAATAAAGATGCTTTAGATGTGATAATAGATACAATAATGGACAAAAACTTGACCCGAATTTGTTTTACATATAACAACAAACCACTTTACTCGCTAATATTCTAATGCAACCAACTAGACTTGTTATAGAACACTAATTAAGTCGTCAAATACAGCATGCATCTCTACTGATCTTATCACAAAACATCGAAAATATTATGTACTTTTTAGTTAGTACATTCAAAAATATAAGTATCAAGTTACATCTATATAAAATACCAATAAGTTACTATAAATGCATTATTTTCATTACTTTGTAACAAAATCCATTAAATATAAATAATTTATAGCTCGAAAATATATGTAAATTAAATTTAATTAGCAATAATTATGAATTAATATTTTCATTGAATGTATTTTTAAAAATATTTTCATTTATATAAGCATTTGCTATAAATTATAGTCCACTAGTGATTGTAGATGGTTTACATATATTATATATGATACGTACCGTGCTTGTTATCGAATCCTTTTGCACTGAAAATAATATTTTCAAAACGAATGCAAAAAGGGTACTCCAAAAGTATACATTTCGACGTTTTACTTTCCATTTTAGTCTGAGAACTTTTCGAATAGCAGTTTTACAAGAGGAATTAAAACATACTGAAACATGTTTGAAATTTGACAGAATCAGACGCTTTAGGGAGCCTTCATCATCCCACCACTTCATTTTATTATGACCAAATTCCGAGATTCTAATAATTGGTCGTACTATTTAATGTATCAGTTCAAACTGTTGCATACTATTCATATTATGCGCTCTAATAATTATTAATGAAAAACATTTTATTAACACGTATGTATCTGTATTTAAATACAAATTAATTTTAGTATTTATAACTTTTACCAACTTTGCAATAATAATGACACTCGACGTTGATAGACAATATTTTAGTGGTACAGAAATCAATCATTCAAGAAGAAAATTTAACATGAATCTTAACTTTTTCACTGTAAGACTCCTGGACCAAATAGAAGAGACAAAACCTCTCTCCTAAGGCAATTTCTTTGGATAGTCTTAAAAGGAACGTGAAACATTTTTAGCTCCACTCCACAATTCATCGACAAGGTCCAGCTGTAAACTTATAATTGCTAATTGTCTGAAACTCAATTAAGTTCACTTTCTCCATCTATTGGAACCTCTTTATATCAAACTTCCATTAAGTTTCCTCTTAGATATAAACACCCGAAGGCCTACATAACCAAGCTATTCAACCAATTGGACCAAATTAGCTTTGACTTTGTTTGGTTTTCCAAAAGGACCGTTCATTGTTAATGGCCTGTTATTAACTTGTTGTTTATTATGCAGTGGGTATTTTTAAATCACCACGAATAGTTAGACCATTACACAACACAATAGATGCAATGTAGCCGAAAATTATGTTGGTAAAAAGTCGGAATATATCGATATATCGATATTTCTGTGAGCCAAAATATTTCGATATTTTTTCAAAATAAATAATTATATTTCTTAAACATTATAAAAACCATTTAATAATCTTTTAATCTTTTAGTGTATTTTAGTTCTTAATTATACATTTTCGGAGTGAAAGCTAAGTGTAAAAAAAGGATTTTGTTTTATTTAATTATTACATTGTTATTAGTCGTTTCCGACTAACCTTTTGTCTTTATGATAACTTAAATTTATTTATATAACTAGGAAGACCCATCGGCCCGATCTCAATCTCTGGTGAAGTAATGTTTATACATGTCACTGCTGTATTTTTTATTATATACACCTCACTACACAACACTACACAAGATCAGATGGTTTGATTTTTTTGAGTCTGTGTCCTGTTCTGCTGGTATCCAAACGCTGCAATACTTCAACATTCACATGAAAATGTAGTCTTTATTCATGCCCCCTTGCAATTTTCTTGATTTCTTGACTGACTGTGGGAATCTGAAGGCTTCGATGTAGTGTGAGTGCGCCCACAAGACCTCTCAGGACATTGTTCTGAAAAATCTACTTTTTATTTATGTTGCTCTTTCCAGAACATCCCCATAATTGAATTCCGTATGTCCATATACGTTTCAGTATTTGCTTATATAATAGCAATTTATTATGTATTGATAATTAGGATATACTTCCAATTAGCCAGTACATTTTCTTATATTTCAATTCCAGTTCTTTTCTTTTCTTTTTTATATGTTCCTTCCAAAGAAGTTTTGCATCAAGTTTCAATCCAAGCTATTTAGCGTTGTTGCTATATGGAATGGTATGGTGCTTGTACGGTCTGATTGTAGGTGAAATTCACATGCACAGATTTACTTTCGTTAATTTTTATTTTCCAAGCTTGTGTCCAATTATTTATATTGTCACTTGCCTGTTGAAATTTTCGTGAGGCTTCTTCACTATTGTCTCCGACAGCTACAATCGCAGTATCATCAGCAAATGTATCCATCGTAATATTCTCCATTTGTGGTATATCACAAGTATAGAGTAGATAAAGTTGTGGTACACCTGCTTTAACTTTTTTATTGTAGAGTAAGCTTCTCAAACTTCAAGATAATGATAATGATGACGAAATATGCAAGCTACTGTCTGGTGAGAATTTTGTGGTCCTCAACTAAAAGTGCTACAAACTGATTCCATAATTGATTTTGATAAATTTTTTTGTGGAATTTAATAGAAGTAATCAACGAATGCTCTTAAAGATGACTTACTCAGATTACTGCTCGAATTTGATCTGACTTGCTGAGTCATTGAAAATGAAATGAAAATTGGGCCACTATGGCGTATTGGAAATATAAAAGTCAAAAGAACATTCTCAATATTAAGGTCGTTCATTTACTCAGTCTTCCATCCCAAAGAATCCTAAAGGTAATTTTGATCACATATTACTCTTTTACTTCCAAAAACAGTATTTTTAAAGTAGATGGCACGATGAATATTACGTATGAACAATTTGAACATAAAGGCAGCAAAATTCAGACTATTACTTAAATGTATTCGACAGAATCATTGAAAATTGGAACAATCGAATCCATATCATCATGTGAAAAGCCTTTCAAATAAAAGGAAGAAAGAATTTCGTTAAAATCTCACGCACTAGTTGTTTTATTTCATTTCAGCGTTACAACATATCCATAATGAAAAGTCGTTTAGATAACGTAAACTTCAGATAGTATTACTTGCACTTGCTTCATAATTGGCCATTAGTACAAAATCAATCCGCACGCCTGAATAATAAAAGAAATGGATGATCTTATTTAGAACAAAACTACTACTAGTAATTCTATTCGTATTTTGTCTTTGGAACTAATTGTATCCTAATTAAATTTGTTGTTATTTTATGTTGTGTTTGATGGACATTGTTATATTCTTATATTTCACAAGTTCATTATTTATGCTTTTATTTGCACATAAGTACGTAATTACTGCGTAAATATGCAAACATAACAATATAATTACTATATAAAAAATAATAAATAAAAAACTATAATGAAACACTATCGATTTTTTCTTCTCTGACTTTTTATCCATATTACTATAAAAATTATTATGTACTGTTTTAATTAACCTTTACTCGTCATTGGTATTTCAATAGAAACTAAATTCTTCATATTAATATAATCGTTTGATTTTTATCTATACGGCGCATTTTATTATACCTGTAAATGTTTTAAATATGATCATATGATAAAATTTAAAAGAATTTCGTTAACTAAATATGTCGTACCTATAAAGTTTTCTTAGTAATGCGTCATGGAGATTTCGTTGCGTTGCAATGTTGCCGCATCAACTCTGAGTTTTAGTTCAGTTTGGCTTTGACATACAAGAAAAATCTAATCTAAATAAAATAATTGAACAAAAACGTTATCAAATATAATTCATTTTAACATTATAGTACATCTAATATATATATATATTATCGAAGAACTTAAAATACATTTAAGAACACAGGTATAATGGTCTGTAGGTTAGATTTGTTTTGTTCACATTAAACTTTTTCCACCCATGAGGTAGAGTTTCTAGGCGCGTTTTTTATGTAGTTGTATCCCCCTGGAGATTAATCCACCTAATTAACAATTCTATATCTGATAAACGGATTTTACTTTCATTCGAGAGCATATTTACCTTTTTAGGTTTAGTTCTTGTTTCCTTCGATGGTGTGGCCAGTTGTTAAGTCATCTTGGTATCATCACTGTATATTTTATTTCTTCTGCTACTATATGTGTACACCATTCTTCTTAAAATTAATCAGTGAATTCTGTCTAATGCATTTACCATATCTAGAAAACACTATATTACCTAAGAGAACAAGGCATAAAAACATTAATTTAATATTTCGGGCACATAAAACCGTTTGGACTTAAACTAAAGCAAATGTTTGACTGATAGGGCGTAAATCTAAATTATCTTTAGATAACAAAGCTTTGCTGTATATGTCAATACTTAGGCCCATTTGGACCTATGGTATTCAAGTGTGGGGCACTACTATCAATTCTAACATAGCTATCCTTCAAAGAGAAAATCATTCAAAGAACCCATAACTAGTGTAATTCGAAGTGTTAGTGCGAAGTACTCTGAAAGACTGTTAGTGCATTCTAATAAACTCTGTAGTGCATAGGCTCAAACGCAAACTACCATACGAACTGATTAATAGACACATAGAGTGAGACATAATAATATAAGAATAAGTTTAAATAGTCTTTAGAATAAGTTAGAATAGTATCTAGAATAAGATTTAGATTATAAATTTGTACAGCAGATCACTTACTGAAGCCATCTTCTGTGTGTCATTATAGTTATATTGTATAATAGAATACATATAATAATACAAATTGCCCACGGACAGATTGTTGAAGTTCTAAAGGATTAATTTAAAAAAATATTCTTCTTAAACTGATAAATCTTTGCCTATAACTTCAACCAATCAATTCTCTATATCATCATCAACAGGACATTGTAATAAAAAATATAATAATTAAGTATTATTGGTTTTGCTGAACGAAAAATTCAATAGAATTTCAAAGCACGCTTTTATGTCTATTTTCGCATTAGATATTGTTGTATAAATGAAACATTTTTCATTAATGTTAAATGAAGGGAATATTTTTCACATAATTTATATTTAGTATCTTAAAGAATACAAATTTAAGTCGCATGTCATGCCCTCTGATGATTCCCATAGGCTAAACTTGGTTACAGCTTTATATATAGGAGATCGCTTTTTATATAACGTTATTTTGTGGGAATTAATTTACTGAAAATTGCACTTAATTGACGCGCGGATATGAAAGCTTTCACAGTTCCTACAATCATCCAATGAAGATGATGCAGCAGCAAAATGGACTGATGTGGCTTCAAAATTGTTCATACCTATCTTAAGGCCTTCTCTTCTATAAGAGAGAAATAACTTATACTGCGTCAACTGAAGCTTTCTCTAAAGAGGAAATTTACCTATTGTATTTTATATAATCGGATTACAATAAAAGCAAGTCCAATCATGGAGCTCTGCTACAGACAATCACATATCAAAAATATTAATTTTAATTTGGAATCTGAAGTGTCACATCGTATATTTGTTTTAGCCAATGAGGAAGTGTTGTATATCTCAAAAAACATAAAAATAAAATTGTTATGTGTAAATTGGTCGTTAACAGTATAAATAAGCCTATTAACAACTTGGTATACGTCTATTACAAGTAATTAGGGATAAAAAAACAAATAATACAAAAAACTGAATAACTACAGCTATAATTTTCACTAATTGTAATTTACGTAAAATATATTAGCAATAGTAGTTCTAATTATATTTTAATTAGATTCGCAGATTATCTTGCTTAAACTAATGCTAACATCAAGAAAAATTGGTATTTATGTGGTTTAGATTCCTGTACACTTTTAAATTACAAAAATAATTTATTTCAAGAATAAGAACTGACCACTTGTTAAAAGCACTGAACCTCTTAAAATACTGCCAATACGAACAGATTTTAACCGAAAACATGACAGGTATTATAACTTGTCATCACTTAAAACATTTGAAAAGGAATCTCGTCTCACTGGTATGATGGAGTTACCAGACCAGTCGCCTCAGTATTCGGAATATTTCGATACGATATATATATATATATATATATATATATATATATATATATATATATATATATTGTTTTATCGTTAATTACTATTTTTAAAATAATATACTATAATAAATATAGACAATACAATAGAACTTAAACAAAACCTAAAAAGTAAAGATGTACAATAACCATAAATACTAAATAAAAATTAAACATGTATCTAATCATAGAAAGAAACTGATCTTGACATAATAAAAATGGTCTGAATGAAACGATGTAAATGCTTTATTTATTATCGAACGGAAATATTTTCTTAACAAAAATCGAGAGAATAATAGAAATATTACCTATTATTGCCCTAAAAACAGTCAAAAGTATTTTACTATTTGTCATTCAAAATTGTAATCTTTTTGTCCTATTATAATAACAATCTTGAAAAATATCGTTCCAAAATGCCGCTATATTAATATACAACATATTGATACTTACAAGCAAAATACAAAAAAAAATCATCACATATGACACTCGGCGAATATGAAGTATACAAACAGGGACCTTTTTGAATACTGAAAACTTGCACTTGCCCTGATTTTTCATAGTGTGTTGAAAAAGGCCATTAGGATGATGAGTATGACAGAATTGTTCTTATACCTTTTATCTTTGTTAAGACTATATTCCATCTCCATCGACATCTTCCTGTTGGTTTAAAGATGACTGTACTGTTATATTTCTTTAGTATCCACCCTGCGCTTTCCCAAAAAAGCAAGATGGAACTGAGAGAAATGGTGTCCCCGTTAGGAGACTAAAATTGTTGTGTCTAAATATCAACTATAACTAAGATTTTGATTGTAGGCCTCATTATACTACCTGAGGCAACTATGAAACTCAGCCAAAGATTATCCTAGTTTAACACCTTTTGGAGGCATGAAAAACTCTGACTTAAACAATTATAAATCAAGAGTTACACCCAAAACAGAATTCAAACTTGCTTTTTTAAAGTCGAGCGGTCATTACCGCTTATTGCATCAGCAAGATTGTCGGATATTTCATTATACACATAATTTATAATGACTATAAATGGTTCGTAATGAATAATTTCACATAATAACGATGCTAATATACATACAACGTCAAAAGTACGCAAAACTTTAAAATTATAAAGAAAAAACACACGTTTACTAATATGAATAACAACAATATTATCTATTATATTTGCCAAGCATATAATTATCTTTAATACGTAGTAAAGTATATTTATTACTGAACATAAAAACATTTTATCCATTGGCAGATCCTCTTGGATCTAAGGAACTCAATTTTTTTAGAATTGTTCAAACCTACCCTGAGTATCGGTCAGAATGAATATCTCTACGTCAAAATATCAGTAAGAATATTAATTAAACTTCATAATCATATGCCAAGAGTCAAAGTATCAAGTAAATTTCTTTCAATATTTCTTTAGTGAGACTAAATGGATTGTTACAAATATGTATTAATAATTTAAAGCTTAAAAACTATATTTGCCATATAAATTTAACCATGTCAAATTTCACGCACACTCCGATGCCACCGTTTTCTTCAAAAAAACAGAGGCAACATTTTTGTTAAGTTCATTAATATATTGATGTGCATTCCTTATGCATCTTTAAAAATGTTTACAAAAAATGTTTATATTCTGTAAGGTTTGTAAATACATTAAACAAAATTCTTACTTAAAATGTTCCAATAAATCAATTCATAAATAAAATTGTTGAAAGTGTTAACACAAAACCAAAAACCTTGTCTTGCTTTACAATTATATTTGAATGATAGTTTAAGTGAATTTGAGAAAAGCCAGGGAATAACATTGTGTGGTTTATGATATTCTTAGAGTATACATACAATTTGCAAGAACTGGCAATGTTGCAAAAAAATATTAGGCGAGACAAGATTTGCGATCCCCTAGACATTTGCATTATATTGTCTTGGTCTTATGAAACGTTAGAGAAATATTTTACACCTTAGATAACCCTCGGGGGTTTAACACAGTTTTTAACAGTGTAATAGACGAATATAATAATTAGACTGTGTGACATAATATTTCTAACATAAATAATACTACGTTTTTTGAATTCACGCATTTTTGAAACACGTCACGTTCGTTAGTAATAGTGTGAATACCATTTGTACTTAAAAGCTGTAGTACTCCACAATGGCAGACGATATCTTTCCATACCTATTGCACATTCAGTAATTTTAAAAGAAACTTATGAAAACATGAAAATAATTTTAGACTACTGCCCTTTTCTCTGTTTGCGGGTGAGTGGAGATACCAAAAACCACCGTTATACCAAACCAAACCAAACGTTAAATATGAACCTGTTATTCCACAAGAAAATGTGATTATTCCACCTTTACATGTAAAACTTGATTTAATGAAAAGTTTTGTCAAGGCCATGGATAAAAATGATAAAGGATTTTTGTATTTGAAAACTTTCTTCTCTAAATTAAGTGATGCTAAATTAAAAGAAGGCATTTGGCCCACAAAGAAGAAAACTTATAAAAACAATGAATTCGATGCAAATCTCACCGCGAAAGGGTTAGCGGCTCGGCTAGTCTCGAGTTTTTAGTGAATGACTTGTTAGGGCAATTTAAAACGATAGGATGCAGAATATCTTTAAAAATACAGTTCTTACATTCGCGTTTCGATTTTTTCTTCATAATCTTGGAATGGTGAGTGACGAACAAAGTGAACGCTCTCACCAGGATATAAAATAGATAGAAGAGCGTTATCAAGGAAGATGGGATGCTAAAATGTTAGCAAATTACTGCTGCTTTGTAATGAAAGGGAAATCTACTGTTCACAAGAGTAAAGGTTAATATTTCGTCACTTTCTTTCAGAATACATGGCTCATTTTTTAACAGACTTCGAAAAAGGAGGATGTTCTACCTCGTAGACATATTCTGGGCAACTGTTTTTATGACGTAATGCTTAAAGTGTTTAGCTCCCAAACGAAGGTTTCGGGTTCGATTCTCAGAGGAACATTAACTTTTTGTTGATAATAGAACATTTTTCAAATCACCTAGGCTAGGTAACGTATCCCGACGACTGAAACGCTTCCTATTTTCAATCGTTGTTTCTTTTTTCCTACTTTTCCTCATACGAGCTGCATCTTTACTTGGCCTACCAATTATATAATAAAATAACTGCGCTATTTATTAAGTGAATATCTAACACTAAAAAGAGAAAAATAAAATATTTTTAACAAAAAAATTGAACCGACTTCAAAAAATAAATAAGGAACTCACTAAAAATTAAAAAATAGTAAACCACAAAAACCAAAATTTTAAATCAAAACATACAAAAAATTAAATTACCAACACAACAAATCAAAATTAATATAACTCTTCGGGTTCGGCACCGACTTCTAAATGATCAGGTGGTAGTTGGTAAAATAATATTGTCAATAGATAAATAGGTTTAGGCAGGTATTAAGCTAAATTATGTGTAACAGGTCAATTGAAAAGTCCTCGGCCTACCATAGTAAAATACATTTTTGGCAAAATTAGTTTTTTTTTATTCAACATAATTCCCTTCAAGGGTGACACTGATTATAGCGACCCTCCAACCTTTCGATACTATTTTTGTAGTACGATTTGCCCTTTGCTTCAAAATTGGCCTCAGGTTCGGCGATCACCTCTTCATTCGACGAAACTTTCTTCCCAGCGATCAATCTTTTGAGATCTGAGAACAGCAAATAGTCGCTGGCAGTCAGATCTGGAGAATACGGTTGTTGAGGAAGCAATTCGAAGCCCAATTCATGGATTTTTGCCATCGTTTTCACTGACTTGTGACACGGTGCATTGTCTTGGCGAAGCAGCACTTTCTTTTTCTTCAAATGTGGCGGTTTTTCGGCGATGTCGTCTTTCAAACGGTCCAGTAACACTATAACATTATTCCATGCGTATCCCAAAATAGTGTACAGTCTACTCGGATTACTGTCGATTGGACTACAGAATGAAATGATGGAGCCATGTTTCACCCATTGTCACATATCGACGCAAAAACTCGGGTTAATTACGCTTAATCATCCTCAAACACTGCTCCGAATTATCAACTCGTCGTTGTTTTTGGTCAAAAGTGAGCTCGCGCTGCACTCACTTTGCACAGAGCTTTCTCATACCCAAATATTCGTGAATGATATGATGCACACGTTCACTTGATATCTTTAGAGTGTCTGCTATTTCATTCAATTTCAATTTACGGTCATTCAAAATCATTTTGTTAATTTTTTTTAATGTTTTCGTCAGTAACAACCTTTTTTGGGCGTCCACTGCATTCACCGTCTTCGGTGCTTACTTCACCACGTCTAAAGTTAGCATACCAATCCTTGATGGTTGATTTTCCTGGGGCAGTGTCCGAAAACTCGGCATGAAGCCAAATATTTGTTTCAACTGTATTTTTTCCATTCAAAAGGCAATATTTTATCAACACGCGAAATTCCTTTCCATTCATTTTTTCATCCAATTTATTCACAATAACAAAAGTTGCTTCACTCAAAATGCTATAATTCACAGACTAATGATCCGACAGCTGTCAAATTTATACACGCATCTTTTGAGGGTTAGGGCTAACTACATAACATAAGGATTTAATTCTAGTAGCGCCATCTGTGTGTAAGGCAGGGGGCTTTTCAATTAACCTGTTATATAGTAGAATATAAAATACGTGCAATAGATATGTTAAATAAGGTTCCTGTTTATTTTTAATTAGTTATTACAACTATTATGTACATATTTTATTTTAAAATGTTTTTTGTGTCAAAAAGTTTGATTATATTTTAAGTTTCAGTGAGTTCCTTAGTTACTTTTTGAAGGCGGTTTAATTTTTTTTGTTGTTAGCCGGCTTGGTGGCGCGGTGGTAAAGGCGATGGGACGGTCCTCCTACTGTTGCGATAGCCGCGGGTTCGAATCCCGCTGGGCCATGGTCGTAAATTTATGTTTGTGATTGTTCAAAATGTGTGAATATTCTAGGCAAGAGTGTAAAATCCGACAAGGAAAATGATCCCAGTCACGCCAGTAACCAGGCTGGGTAAGGCCGGATGTCTTCTGGGATGATTTCTAAAGTTGGTCACTCGCCAGTCGGTAGGGTTAATACTGAGGACCGTGGTTCGGAACCCACGTTAAGCTGTAGGTCCAGTCCAGATAAACCCATAGTTGTTAAAAGGAGACTTTAAAATATATTTTTAAAAAATTGTCAAAAATATTTTATTTGGTATTGACCACTTAAGTCTGAGCTATTTTGAATTATTGTCTGTTTGTAAATATATAATACTATTTTTTTATAAAATGAATAATTTAAATAAATAAAACTAATTCAAAATTTTCATAGTGTCTTTATTTATTCACAGTACTTTAAATTATGATAACGTTAAAATAATAAGTATTACAAAAAAATCAGTTTAAGTTTTTGTATTCAGCAGGTACAATTTGACGAAAAAGGCCATTTTAGGATATCATACAACAAAAATAAACTTATCACACTATGCTATTATCTAAAATAACTCACCTATACAAAAAATACCGGCATCAGTTAAAATTAATAAACCGCTTCGGGCTTCTTCAGTTCATAACCGAAGTTATTGAAAAATTCGGCGTTGCCCTTCTTCACGAACTCCTCGGCGTCCTTGAAATATTCGTCCCGGCCTTTGGCGTGAAGATGTCCGGCGTCCTCCAAGTCATGGGCGCCCTTTTCGGCTTTACCGGTTGCTCCGAACTCGCCTTCGAAATACACTTTCTTCGCGTGGCCTCCGTATTTGAATTCGCCGTTCTTGAAGTCTTTTCCGAGCTCGTAACCGCCGTGTCGCTCTTTATGGGCTGCGTCGTGATCTTCATCGAAGAACTCCTTTTTCTTCTTGTATTCGTCGAGTTTGTGAACGTCATGATGACCTAACCACAGAGTAAATAGAGATTTAACTTTTAATTTATGATTTAACAGTGTCTAGATGGCACTACAATCACCCTCTCGGTCCATTCAATTGGTTTGTTTGAATGGTGTAATTTTGATTTATTTAATTTAATTAGTTTGATTTATTTATTTCATTTATATGGTGGGTTCGTTGCTTTTTTTTATTTTGGAAAGCATTTTCCGTGTGCAGTACATAAAGAAGAATGCATTTTTCTACATTTCTGTGACTAAATTTACATCATAAATTAGAATATAACATTAAAAAACTGCATTGGCAATTCAAAAAAATTAAATAAACCCAAAAAATATAGCCAAAACAATTATATTAGATTTTTTTAATACATGGCCTTAATGTCGCATATCTCTAGTAATATTTACTCACTGAAGCGTTTCATCAGATTACATTTTTTACTACGAAAAGAGAAAAATGCAGCACAAGCTCATTGTATGGTATTCAAATCAATGTCAGTATCAAAATTGGCTTGGTCATGGTCAGCGAGTCACTGGAAAAGTCGATGAAATTCTTGGACGTACCCAGACGTATCAATCATTCTTAGACGTATTGAAATATTATCATTGATTTTTTTTTCTATTTTGTCTATAATTTTAAGGACTTATTATTTTACTGGCGTCATTTTTGAAACTTTTTATTAAATATTAGAAATAAATATTATTTCTATTTTGCATTTAACAAAGTCATAATAAGATTGGTATCTTCCAAGATGAATATTTAATATTTGATATTCAATATTTATTTTATTTGAAAATTCAATGAATATTCAAGTAAAAATAATTGTTTTCCAAGAGATTCTGGTCTAGAGGGAAAAATTCTTAAAATCTGCTACAATCTCCTCAAGCTTCCGAACAAAAATGTTTATTCTTTGCATTTCAGGTCCACAAAATGATTATGGACCCAAATGTGGAAATATTTCACTAACAGGTCAATTGGAAAGTCCCCGACCTGGCACATAGATGGCGCTACTAGAATTAAATCCATATGTTTTTTATTTATCCCTAACCCTCAAAAGATGCGTGTATAAATTAGACAGCTGTTAGATCATTAGTTTGTGAATTATAGCATTTTGAGTGAAGCAACTTTTCTTTTTGTAAAAAAATTGATAAAAAGGAATTTCGCTTCTTGATAAAATATTGCTTTTTGAAAGGAAAAAATACAGTTGAAGCAAATACTTGGCTTGATTCCGAGCTTCCGGGCACTGCCCCAAGAAAATCAATCATCAAGGATTGGTATGCGAAGTTTAAAGGTGTTAAACTGAGCACCGAAGACGGTGAAAGCAGTGGACGCCCAAAAGAGGTTGTTACCGACGAAAACATTTAAGAAATGCACAAAATAATTTTAAATGGCCTTAAATTGAAACTGAATGAAATAGCAGACACTCTAAAGACATCAACTGAAAGTGTACATCATATCATTCATGAATATTTGGATATGAGAAAGCTCTGTGCAAAGTGGGTGCTACGCGAGTTCACTTTTGACCAAAAAAAACGACAAGTTGATGATTCGGAGCAGTGTTTGAAGATGATCAAACATAATAAACCCGAGTTTTTGCATCAATATGTGACAATGGATGAAGCATGGCTCCATCATTTCACTTCGAAGTCTAATCGACAGTCTTCCGAGTGGACTACATACGATGAACCCGCTAGAATAATTTTCATTGACTACCTTAAAAAAGAAAGGCCATGAACAGCGACTATTACATAGCGTTGTCCAATAACGTTTGAAGGACAAAATCGCTGACAAAAACGGTCACATTTGAAGAAAGAAAGAGCTGCTTCACCAAGACAATGCACCGTATCACCAATCAGTGAAAACGATGGCAAAAATCCATGAATTGGGCTTCGAATTGCTTCCTCATCCACCGTACTCTCCAAATCTGGCCCCCAGCAACTATTTCCTGTTCTCAGATCTCAAAAGAATGCTCGTTGGGAAGAAATTTTCGTCGAATGAAAAGGTGATCGCCGAAACTGAGACAAATCGTACTACAAAAATGGTATCGAAAGGTTGGACGGTCGCTACAATCAGTGTATCAGCCTTGAAGGGAATTAAGTTGAATAAAAAAAACTAATTTTGTTAAAAAAATGTGTTTTACTATGGGAGGCTTTTCAATTGACCTGTTAAGTATATTCTTAACTTTAGCTTAAGTAGTTTAGATTTATCCTAATTTGGGAAAATTAAACTAATATAATAATCCCGTACTCGCCTTGCTTGTATATTAATGCAAGTACAACACAACAGTAGTAATAAATTAATTTGTAAATAGGATTGTAATAATCCCAAAACATTGTGCAATAAATAGGCAATAAAAGTGATAAATAACAATAATTTTTGGTAAAATTTCTATAAAACGTGTTCTTACCTTTAGTACTATGACCTTTAGCATAACTGCCACTATCTACAAAACTATAACCCTTCTCTCCATGCGAACCCTTATGTCCGGAGGCGTAATACCCGTCGTCATGATTGTGAGCCTTTTTGCTGCCACCTGAACAATAAACAAATCCTCAGTCGCCATAAAAACCCACGAAAGATAATCAGAATATATTATTACTGGACCTCGATGAACTCACCTTCTTCGGCGTACTCTTTTTGATGGCGCTCCTTATCGTGATGCCCCTGCAGACCTCGCTCGGCTTCGTGCTTGCTATCGTACGCTTTATTTCCGGCTTCTCCATGTTCAGAATGCTGAGCTTCATTGTAAGATTGTCCAGCACCTGTACAAACAAAAAAATTAGACGTTAAACATTTGAAATAATTGAAATTTTTTCCTAAATAATTTAAAATTCTGATAATTTATATAGATAGTAGTACTATGTAGTTATTTGAACTAAAGTTTCGTCGATATTATATAACGATCGTCGTATAAAATTCCTCGATTATTATATAAGGCTTATATAGTCCGAATATATGTAAATATTGTATATGTATCTAGTAGTTCTTAAAGTACTTATATTATTCTTTGTGTGACTAAAAGTATATTAATAATCCATCAAATTATCAGTATATAATAAATTTCTATTGTATAAACAAATGCTGAAACATATATGGACATACGGAGTTCACTTATGAGGATGTTCTGAAAAGAGTAACATAAACAAGATACAAATATTTCAGAACAAAGTCCTGAGAAGTATTGTGGGCGCACCCAAATACTACAGGACTGACTACCTACATCGAGACCTTCAGATACCGACTGCCACTCAGGAAATCAGTTGAACTGCAACGACATATGAGGATGGACTACATTATCATGTTAATATCGAAGTAATAGAACTGTTGGATAACACTATAACAGGACACAGACTCAAAAGGATCAAACCATTTGATATTTCGTACTATAGTGTAGTGATATGCATTTAATAGAAAAACAGTAATGTTAATACATAAACGTTATTACACTAGAGACTAAGACAGGGCCGATGCGTCTTGCTAAATATATACCAAGATTTAAGTTATTGCGGAGACAAACTGTAGGTTCGTCGTCAACGACTAGTAAGAATGTAATAAATAAATGTATCTAAAATCTAAATTTTATTAGTACGATAATTTAGTTTTTCTAATAATTAATTGAAATATATTATTTTTTTAGTCATATATTAATTACTTAATAAATAAAGCTAATTATCATATTTTATAACCAATAATGTAAACTGTAGGAAGTTCATAATAGATGCATTAAAATTTTACATCAAAACTACCAAAATCTCATAAAAAAATGGACCTTCTGCAGTCCATATATTTTCATATTTAAACTCAAGTAAGTGAAATATTAAAACTTTTACCATACATCTAATATCATCCATTTCATAATATTTGAACAATTTCATAATATTTTCGGTAAGATTTAACATAATTGTTTGTCTCTGCCTAGGTTGTTGAAAATTAATCAATACTGTTTATTCATATAATTACCATCTAACACAATTATGACACTGTATCCCAAGGTTTGCGTCTCATGGCTCAAGAAACTATATGACTTATAGTGGAAATAGTAAAACAGTTGCGTCCAAAAATATATGATGAAAAGGTTTTTATTAAATAATGATTATACAGTCAACAATGTATACGACAGTTTTTTCTTAATTACATAATTGTTGATGTAAAGTTAAGTAATAAAACTGACCTAAAAGTCTTTAATTAATAATATAGTTACAACAATGTTCCACAAATACTTAATAAAATTACTGTTATTAGTACTTTAAATTATACGCTCGATTAGCTAATCGAAGATTATCAGGAATATTTGATAGTATATTGTACATTTTAACATTTTAATCCTTTAAGTAATGTGACGTAATCAGTTGTTTCAATTGTTAAGGCTATAAATTATTAAAACTTCAACAATAAATTACAAATAATGGCATAACAACATATGCTAAATTACAAAAAATATCAGTCGTAAATCACTTTATATTATTAAGTGGCATTTTGTTTCTTTTTATTTGACTCTTGTCGCTTGAGATAACACAAAACAAAACATTAAAAATAGTATAAAGCAATATATAACTTAAAATAATAAGTATAATAAAAAAATAATTACAACAAAACTTAGATAAGTGTAATGAATTTAAACCAAACGAGAACAGTCATTGGTAATGAGATGGATCAATATAGAGGCACATGAGAAAAACTGAAGACAACAACAGGAAAATGTGATAAAAACATAATTATAAATGTACATAAATTATGAACGAAAGAAGTTGTAGAGGTAGGAAACTTGGCAGGTTTAGAAACTTTGAAACGATTTTATCACCACTAAACAGTCCTTACTGTTGGAAGACAAAGGGAGAGCTTTGAACTGCTGCTAAAACGTATTAAACCATTTATAGAAATACCAGATTTCCAGTTTGGATTTCGAAATCAGCACTCGACAATCCACCAGCTGTACAGGGTAACAGCGGTTTTTGAAAAGGCATTCGAAGAAAAGAAATACTGCCCGCAATATTCCTCGAAGTCTCACAAGCTTTTAACTGGGTATACCATTCTCAACACTTAAACCTATTTCAGTAGGAGTTCCGCAGGGTCATGTCTAGAGATCACTCCTGTGTCCTGAAGAATCTGCTCGAAATCAGAAGATTGAAGCAAACCAAACCACACCATACTTGTATTCTTAACTTTAGTTTAAGTAGTTTAGTTTTACTTTCATTTTGGAATTATATACTGATGTATTAACCCCGTAGTCGTTTTGCTTATTTATTAATGCAAATACAACAGGACATTAGTATAAAATTAATTTTGTAAATCAAGACCGTACTAAGCATATTTAATGTAAGATGTAATTAACACAAAAAATACAGAATTTGAAACCATTATTTTCCTTCTAGGGTCCAAGTGTTTCGAATTATAAGTCAATAAATCATTATTTGTAATGTTTTTTCTTCTCTTGTTTAATGAAAAGTAAAATGGTATATAGATAACAAAAAAAGATTTAAAAAGTAATTAAAAATTTCAATATAATATAAAAAAAACAAAAGCAAAACTTATTAATGCATATATAACCACAATAGTTTAAATAATTAAAAATAATTTAATTTAATTTAATTTAGCGTAAAATTTAGATTAATTGCAGTAAATAATTACATTAAATTTTCCAGTTAAAACAACATCAAATAGATAAATTCTTTATTGATTTTCAACTTTTTTGCAAGCAGTTATTAATCCTTATCAACTTTATCATACATCCCAGTATATAAAGATAAATTAATAGTTTTTTTTTTATTTTCTATTTTTTTACTGACGAGCGAACAACTTAGAATCATCCCAGAAGACATCCGGTCTTACCCGGCATGACTGAGATCATTTTCCTTGTCGGGAATTCGTTTTGCATTCTTGCCTAAGGCAATCACAAATATTAAACAATCATAAACATAAATTTCCACGACCACGGCCAGCAGGATTCGAACTCGCGACTATCGCAACAGTAAGTCGCCCGTCCTGTCGCCTCTACCACTGTGTCAACCAATCCAGCGATTAATAATATTTAATGTTATTAAATTAAAAGAGAATAAATAAGATAATAAGATAATATAGTTATTCATAGGTTCGAAAATATAATTTTTGGACTCGATACACTATATAAAGTTGGTCTAGCACATGGGATATTCAACCTACAGTAACATGATCATTTAAAAACAACTTGCAATAGCCTATAAGTTCTACTAAACCCGTCGATAATCCAAACTTAGTGCCTTCTGACTACCAGTTATTTTGGTCGATTTTGCAGAATGATCTTAGCGAAATACGCTTTAATCCAATCTCTAAGCTCGAAATAATTTGAATAATGTTGTGTTGAATGGTGAGAATACTTATACATACAATTATGATGATAATAATATTATTATATTAATTTAGTGCATTAATATCAATGGCAAATGATGTTGTCATTACGTGAAATATGAAAATATCATTATTACCTTGTACGTAATGTTTACTATCGTCAGCAAGTAAGTCAAAATCAGCTGGTTTAGAGAAAACACCGACAACACAAAGACCGAGACAACAAACAATCAGTAAATTCCTCTTCATTATTGAAACACGTGGAACTACAAATCAAACTCCAACACGAACTGTTGTCAAATAATGGGAATGTACTCCATTTTATAGTAATGAAGAACTTATACATTATCCGGCATTGAACTACATTAAAAAAGACAAAAACTATGTATATTTCGAAATCTTATTATAGTGGTCGAACCCAAAAGGTTAGTTTATTTCGTACGATTGATTGGTCACAAGTAATCAACGAAGGCGAAGTTCAATTTTGCGGTTAACACGTTGTGCAAGATGAAAACGATCTGAAATCGAAATTACATCGTTTTCTCTATATCGACGATTCTAGACTGCGTGAAAACAAAAATCTGATTTTCCCTACAAATATATACTGACATAACAAACTATTTTTTCATTATTTAAATCCAAGTTAAGCTTAAAAACTCGATATTATTAAGTTGTGCATGTATTTAGCATCAACTATATCTATTGAAGAAAATGAACAGTATCAATGTAATAGTACGGGAGCCAGCAACTTAGAGAAAACACGAATTTCAAGTAAGAGAATCTTTAGGCATTTGATCTCTTTCGGTCAGCACCCGACCCATCCAGCTGGCGGAAGGGATTTGGAATTAATTAAAAGTGGATCTTTTTTTTAATGACTTTTGAAATTATTTAATTCATTGCCAGACATTTTTATGATTATTTATAATGTGCCAGGCACTACTTTTTTCTATAAAAAAAATTCAAATTATTTCAGTACTGTTGTAATTTTTATATGACATTATTTAAATATTAAAATACAGAAAATTAATTTGCCAGACAACAATTCTATTGTTAAATAACAAGGAACACTGATTAAGTGCGGAAAATAAAATAGGTATGTTGAAAGAGTGCTGTCAGTAGATATTTAATATTTGTATATCGATTTCGATATTTTTTTTAAAATATCGATTTATCGGAGAAAAAAATATTGAAATCTTTTGCATATATATATGGTGGCGGATTAGAATCCTGCCGGGACATGGTCGTAAATTTACGTTCGTGATTGTCCTTAGGCAAGAGTGCAAAATCCGACAAGGAAAATGATCACAGTTACGCCAGTAACTAGGCTGGGTAAGACCGGATGTCTTCTGGGATGAATTCTACGTTGGTCACTCGCCACTCTGTAGGCTTAATGCCGTCAGACCGTCATTCGGAGCCCATGTTAAACAGTTGTAGGTCAAATCCAGATAAACCCTCGTTGGTAAAAGGAGACTTTAAAATATATAAATATAAAAAATATATCGATATATCGGTCAAAAAAATATCGGCTAAAAATTTCGATATATACCGATGTTAAGCCTATCAAAAGTCATTAAAAAATTATCCATTCTCAATTAATTTAAAAATTGAGTATTTTACAAGTACAGCAACCAGCCAGGTGAGCCGGGTTCTGACCGAGAAAGTGAAAGAGATGATATGTTACAAGATCAGCTTACTAAGGGTGTTGGCCACCGAAAAAAATATTTTAAAAAATTTTGATATATCGTTTTCGATATATTTAAAAATATATCCGAAGAAAAAAAAAATATCGATATATTTTTTGCAACAAGTATAAAAAAATATCGATATTTGACGAAAAATATATCGATATATTTAGGAAAATATAAAAATAGTGAAATATTTGCCTAAAAATATATATTTTTCCAAATATTTTAAAGAATAGTGATATTTTTATGAACCTTCAAAATTAAGCACCAAAATTCACTAAACCTTTTAAATTAAATACTAATTTTAAAGGTTTATTAAAAATTATTTTTAATTTATTTTAAAAATTATCGAAAAATAACGACTAAAAAGGTATCCATATTTTTTCATAAAATTTCGATATATATATATATATATATATATATATATATATATATATATATATATATATATATATATATATATATATACATATCGATATTTTTTGGCATCCCTACTGCTTACCTGAAATACTCTCTCAGAAACGCTGCTATCTCTTGGACAATAAATAACTGCTATATTTGGTTTTAACAACTGGTTTTAAATATTTTTCAATGGTTAATTGGATCAATTGAACGACTTATTGTGACAAAAAAAAGACGTTGAACAGAATTATGAAGACTACATCTTCACAGCTCGAATGAGAAATTCTATCACCCAACTTACTCTCCAGACATAGCACCTCCTGTCATTGTTCCATTGTTTGACTGACACTCGGTTTCAAAAGGTTGAAGAAGTGTAAAAATACATTGCTAATTGGGCTGCTTTCAAGTTAACGTAGTTCCTTCAATAAAATATGGACACGAAAATATTTTGATTAATATAGGGCGTTTCCACATCTGCCGGCACCGACAAGGAACCGACACGACACCGATATCGGTGGACCTGTAATCTCACGTAAACAAATGGAACCGTTTCACTCTCGCCGATATATCGGTATAGTGTCGGTGCCGATTTTTATTGTGTACAAATATATTTTTAAGGTTTAAAGAGGAAAATGTCTAGCTTTAAATATGATGTAACACTAACTGAATTAGTGGAATCAAAGTCTTCTATATGGGACAACACTAATGAAAATGATAAAAACAAAATATGGTGCCGTGTCGGTGTCGTGTCGGTGCCGCCAGATGTGAAAACGCCCATATACTGACCAATTATTCTCGATAAATAGCGTCTTAAGGTGTTAAAATGATCATAATATATAAGGGAACAATCATGTCAGCATAAAATAACAAACCAATTATTTTTACATAAAGAGATTATCTCTTACATATTATACATAGCCAAATATCGTCTTAAATAAATAAATATTATGATTAAATAAATTAAATGACATAATAAGAACAGAATAGCAAATTGCGGTTTTCCACATTTTATTACTGTTAAACATTAATGTCTAATACTTTAAAATAAATGCAACGTAGAAATAATTAAGTTAATTGGCGTCAATAATTTGTTTTGATTGTTTTTTAACCTATCAACTTGTTTCGCATTTTAACAAGAAAAAAATATGACAATTAAATAATTTTCCTAGAGATAACCGTACAATTACATTTACACATTATTTCAGAACGATGGCATGTTTCTTTGTGATGAAATTGACGTAAATCGATTTTTTCTCAGTTATTTTGAAACGCCATTTATTTATCCAGTTCGGTACTCAAGCCAAAGTATACCTCGCCAAAATATTGGCAGTTGGTTTACAATTATTTTTTAGTTCGATTGTATCATTGGGACTGATATTTTGGACCTTAAGCGCATTGGTATACAATTAATTCAACAAGTACAAGACCGATCGAAACATCGAAAAAGTGCGCCAAATTTTATTTTCTATTTTAACATTTTATAGTATTTTGAAAAACAAATTCAAGAGATAAAGGTATTTTTTTACTAATTCCATAATTACAAAATAAAATGTTATTGACTATATGAAATATAACACATATTTATGTTACATAAATACACCTTAATAATACAATAAAAATGTTGTATCTTCAGAGAAAAATCAATTTTTTATGTTTTTTATTTTAATGTTTAAAATAACCTTTGTATTTCATATACAATTTTTTTGTTGGAACTAGTTTTCATTACCAAATTAATTTCTATTATCCCTGAGAAACATAATCATTACTGCAATGGAATATTTTATTTACGTTATATATAAAAGCTATATTATATTTACTTTACAAGAAAGTAATAGTAATACGTCATATACACCAATATTGTGGTTTTTGGTCTATTAGAGACAAGGTTGATTTAAGCAATATACTTTCATATTTCAATTCGTCTAATATTAATATTTTTTTCTTTAACACCTGAACATTTAAGAAACAAAACATCTAAATTTATTTATTTTGGTTTTTAACATTAGATAACCAATTATACTTCAATATATCAATTCAGCTAGTGACATTTAAGAAGTAAATATAGGTTATTTATTTATTTTCTTATATTTAAATATCAATTTCAAAGTTTAAAAGGCTTATCTAGCCTAAATGGAAAACAATGGAGTTATATTTTGTCCTATTATTAGTTCCATACAAAAAATGGCACTATATGAGACCAAATCTGTAAGTAATGATAAATAAATAAATGTTTTATTATAAGAAATATACTAACTTTATTATGTTATAAGAAATATTACTTAGTGGGGTCAAATAATACGCAAACACGATTTCGTGTATTGAAAATAGACCGTACCGACCCAAAAGATCTAGAAATTATAGATGATAAAGTCGAGTACTCTCCTGAAGAAATTCACATTCTTGTAAACATGATAGAGTCTGGCAATCGTAAAGGTAGTGGAGGATTTTCCAAAGTAATATCAGCTTTTGGAATTGTTGGTAAAACATGCTTTATAAGTTGCATTATATGAAGACTGGGAATAATGCTTCCAGGCTTTATAAAGTTCTTGGAGGGATATTATATTATACTTATCACAAAGAGACGTAAAGTTGCAGTTATTGGACACCATACAATTTATAAAATAGAAGATACAACTATGATTTACATTCCACATGAGTCAGTTAGAGTGATACATCCAGATGAATCAAGATATGTGAAGATGTTCCAAAGTATAGATTTAGCAAGTAATTTTTATTTTAGGTAAAATTGTAAATATTTATTCTATAAAACAAGACCACTTATATGTAAAGTTATATTTTAGTTATAGTTATGATTTAACTCACAGTTTACAACATAATTTTACTGAACCGAAAAATTTTTCAACAAGAAATGATAGCACAGATTCAGAAGACAATGTACCAAACACGGATAATTCCAAATTATTGGGAACCTCTATAATTTCACAGGGCTCAAATGGTAGTGATAATAAAGAAACTCAATATTTTGGCATCAGAACTCATCCACATAAAAAGTTTGTTTGGAATTTGCATTTATTATCTGAAGGTTGTATTATTGCCTGAGTGCTGTACAGTGCTTAACAGTATTGTAATTTTTAGTGTTAAAATCTGAATTACATCCTAATTGGGTTTTATTTATTACTCATGGATTTATAGGGCAAAGCAACATAAATGTTTATGGAAGGCCTATTTATCTTACTCTTATAGCCAGAAGGTGAATTATTTATGTTTTAGTGTTATTTATGTTAAATGCCACTATATTACAGATCAAGTAAATATGCTGGGACAAGGTTTCTCAAGAGAGGCGCAAATTTTCAAGGCGATGTAGCAAACGAAGTTGAAACAGAACAAATAGTACATGATTCATGCATTTCATCATTTACTAAAAGTCACTTTACCTCTTTTGTACAAATGAGAGGCTCAATACCAGGTATTTTATGTTTTAGCAACTCTAGTTTAAAAAGTTTGATATTTTATGAAATACTGACTAAATTCAATTAAACATTAGTAATATAGCCGAAGACGGATTTACCGCGAACATATGTAGAATAAAATTATTTAAACAACAAAAATAAATAAATAAATAAAACAAAATAAATTAATTAAATGTAGTACTGGATTTGAAATTAACTCACCTGTGTTTTTCAAAAACACATAATGTAATAATTTTATAATTTGACATTTTAACATTTGACGTATTTGAAAACAAATGAATGAGACAATAAGGGAAAAATAACATACTATGTAGTAACTATGGTTGATATGATAAACTTTTTAGGTCACTGGAAACAAGAAATGGGGAAAATGGTGGCAAAACCGGCCATTACTATAGACTTTTATGACCCATTTGCTGAAACTGCTGGTGCCCATTTCAATGAGTTATTGAAGCGTTACGGCGCTCCGATAGTAATTCTGAATCTCGTGAAAAAACGGGAAAGAAAACCCCAAGAAAGCATGCTGAGTGATCAATTAAGTTCTGCGGTAAAATACTTGAATCAATTTTTACCTGTTGAACATCAGATTATTTATAAAACGTTCGATATGGCGAGAAAAAATAAGAGTAGCGCGAACGTAATGAAGAAATTAGCCGGCATAGCGAAAAACGCCGTTACAAAAGTTGGGATTTTTCATAATCAGCCACAGTATTTCTCACAAAGAAATTCTACTATCATAGGACACAGAGAAAGCATTTTTAGCAGTAGACAAACTGGTGTTATCAGGACCAACTGTGTCGATTGTTTAGATAGAACAAATACCGCACAATTCGCCATCGGTAAGCAGATCAACTTCAAACCACTGTTTAAGAAAAACATGTTATTTCAGGTAAATGTGCTCTTGGATTCCAACTATGTGCACTAGGTATATTAGACACACCGAACTTGGAGTTTGATACAGATTGCGTTCGAATGTTGGAATCCCTGTATGAGGACCATGGAGATACTTTGGCTCTGCAATATGGCGGGTCTCAGTTGGTACATAGGATAAAAACCTACCGCAAAACAGCCCCCTGGACGTCGCAAGGAAACGATATCATGCAAACCCTCAGTCGCTACTATAGCAACACCTTTTCAGATGCGGAAAAACAGAATGCAATTAATTTGTTCTTGGGTTTGTTCAAACCGGAAGAAAACCAACCGCAGATTTGGGATTACGTGAACGACTACTATTTCCATCATAAACCGATCATCTTTAGTCTGAAGTCGTTGACACAATGGTGGGATCAAGGAGTGTTTAAGTGTTTACCTTATGCTTATAATGATGTGACCAAATCATGTTTTGAACTGATACAAGTACATTCCAAAGATGTCGAAATGATAGATTCATATGTTGATTATTACAGGTATTTGATAATCCTATCCTTCATTTTAAGCCATGTTATTATATACGAAAGTGGTATTTTTGATGTTTCTGGAAGATATAACTTTAAGAGATTAATCAATCATTTTTTAATCAAAATTTAATGGTAGGATTTCAGGGTAATAATAAAAAAGATGATTTTCTAGATAAAAAGAAATGTATTAAAATAAAGCACCTTTGTCGAATTTCCCGCAATATTTATGTTTAAAGGATGAAATTTTTTACAATTGATTCATGGTGACTGTACACCCAATTTAAGCAGTCCCATGAAATATTTTTCAGTCTAGTCCCAGTCAGTTACTTCAATAATTATTCATTATACAAAAGCAAGATAGTCGCCCTTTTAAAATGTATAATAAAATTAACTTCAAGCACTTTATTTGACTAGGGTTAAATTTTAACTATCAAGTTTTTTATTATTTGACGAACAAAACTCTTCTTCAACTCTTGTTGCTCACGTCTAATTAGCTCTAATAAAATATAGAATTGACTTTAACACTGCTTTACACTACTTTTAAACACAACAAAAATATGTGATTAAGTGTTTGTTATTGTATTGCTCTTTAAGACACTTTATTGGAGGTTTTTTTATTAGCCAAATCAAAATATTTTTCTCTAGGACCATTTTTTAAGGTCATTTTGATTGAAGAAGCATCTTGGGAGGTAAAGTTTCAACTGCCATTTCTAAATATTTCTTCAGCGACGCTGAAGAGCAATCAAGCAATCCTTGTTCTCTTATAAAACACTGAACAATCCAAATTTTTATGAAATTAGCACTGGCCTTTCATCATTTGGTCTTTTTAAAATCTAAAATTCCATTTTGTGACTGCTAGTTATTTTATTTCAAGCCACATGAAGTCAGGGCTTTGGACGATGTTTTTGCCTTCACTATTAGTAATTTAATAAAGGATTTCATGCCGAACTACACTGTAAATTATAGTGGTATGATGGGTTGGGGATAGATTTTCAACTGCCATTCCTAAGAATATCTTCAGCAAGGCTGAAGAGCAATCATCATCCTTGCCCTCTTTATAAAATACCGAAAAATCTAGGTTTTTATGAAATTAATGCTGACTTCATCATTTGGTCGTTTTAAAATCTAAAATCCTATTTTGTGACTCCTAATTATTGGATTTCAGGCCATATGAAGTCAGTGCTGTGGACGATGTTTTTGCCTTCACTATAAGTAATTCAATAAAGGATTTCATGCCGAACTGCACTGTAAATTATAGTGGTATGATGGTTTGGGTATAGATTTTCAACTGCCATTCCTAAGAATATCTTCAGCAAGGCTGAAGAGCAATCATCATCCTTGCCCTCTTTATAAAATACCGAAAAATCCAGGTTTTTATGAAATTAATACTGACTTTTCATCATATGGTCGTTTTAAATTCTAAAATCCTATTTTGTGACCCCTAATTATTGGATTTCAGGCCATATGAAGTCAGTGCAGTAGACGATGTTTTTGTCTTCACTATAAGTAATTCAATAAAGGATTTCATGCCGAACTGCACTGTAAATTATAGTGGTATGATGGGTTGGGGATAGATTTTCAACTGCCATTCCTAAGAATATCCTCAGCAAGGCTGAAGAGCAATCATCATCCTTGTCCTCTTTATCAAATACCGAAAAATCCAGGTTTTTATGAAATTAATGCTGACTTTTCATCATTTGGTCGTTTTAAAATCTAAATTCTTATTTTGTGACCCCTAATTATTGGATTTCAGGCCATATGAAGTCAGTGCAGTAGACGATGTTTTTGTCTTCACTATAAGTAATTCAATAAAGGATTTCATGCCGAACTGCACTGTAAATTATAGTGGTATGATGGGTTGGGGATAGATTTTCAACTGCCATTCCTAAGAATATCCTCAGCAAGGCTGAAGAGCAATCATCATCCTTGCCCTCTTTATAAAATACCGAAAAATCCAGGTTTTTATGAAATTAATACTGACTTTTCATCATATGGTCGTTTTAAATTCTAAAATCCTATTTTGTGACCCCTAATTATTGGATTTCAGGCCATATGAAGTCAGTGCAGTAGACGATGTTTTTGTCTTCACTATAAGTAATTCAATAAAGGATTTCATGCCGAACTGCACTGTAAATTATAGTGGTATGATGGGTTGGGGATAGATTTTCAACTGCCATTCCTAAGAATATCCTCAGCAAGGCTGAAGAGCAATCATCATCCTTGCCCTCTTTATAAAATACCGAAAAATCCAGGTTTTTATGAAATTAATACTGACTTTTCATCATATGGTCGTTTTAAATTCTAAAATCCTATTTTGTGACCCCTAATTATTGGATTTCAGGCCATATGAAGTCAGTGCAGTAGACGATGTTTTTGTCTTCACTATAAGTAATTCAATAAAGGATTTCATGCCGAACTGCACTGTAAATTATAGTGGTATGATGGGTTGGGGATAGATTTTCAACTGCCATTCCTAAGAATATCCTCAGCAAGGCTGAAGAGCAATCATCATCCTTGTCCTCTTTATCAAATACCGAAAAATCCAGGTTTTTATGAAATTAATGCTGACTTTTCATCATTTGGTCGTTTTAAAATCTAAATTCCTATTTTGTGACCCCTAATTATTGGATTTCAGGCCATATGAAGTCAGTGCAGTAGACGATGTTTTTGTCTTCACTATAAGTAATTCAATAAAGGATTTCATGCCGAACTGCACTGTAAATTATAGTGGTATGATGGGTTGGGGATAGATTTTCAACTGCCATTCCTAAGAATATCTTCAGCAAGGCTGAAGAGCAATCATCATCCTTGTCCTCTTTATAAAATACCGAAAAATCCAGGTTTTTATGAAATTAATACTGACTTTTCATCATATGGTCGTTTTAAATTCTAAAATCCTATTTTGTGACTCCTAATTATTGGATTTCAGGCCATATGAAGTCAGTGCTTTGGACGATGTTTTTGCCTTCACTGTTAGTAATTCTATAAGAGATTTCATGCCGAACTGCACTGTGAACTATAGTCCATTTGCTGTACGTACAAGACCGGACAAGCGCCGAGAAGATGTGATGCACAAGGGAAATACAATCAAGAGCCCTTCAGTTACCGGACAGAGTTCAACCAGCTCGACAACATCTAGCCCGAGGTTAGTCCGAGAACAAAAATAACTGAATCATGATTGAGTGGCTTTGTTTCTCGTTCATTACTTCTAGCTCCAGTAATAAAGAAGACTCATCAGATGATGAAGAGAGCTTAAATTCAGACAGAAACACTGAATCATTCTCGAAAGCCAGTACTCCAGAACCAATTACTTTTAAATCGTTGTTCCCCTCGACTAAAGAAGTATATGGATTCGTAATAAAGAAACCCAGCCATGAAGACATTCTAACTTATAAAAGGTTGGTATTGAGGTAAAACAATCAATCACTTGGTTTAATAACATACCAAATGTTTATAGGTACGTTTTGACTGGAAAAAGAGCAAATGGAACTACTTTAAACGTACTTTCTTTTAACAAGTTTGATATAAAACCTGTTAGTCACTTTTCCAATGATACAACCTGCGAAGTAAAACCACCAACCGTTAGTCAAAAATCAATCGAAGTATATAAAAACTATGTTAATCTTGGTATCTATGGGCCACAAAAACCTAACGAAGCAGATATGGAAGTTTACAGAAAATATGCCAGTCTGAAATAAATATTAGGAGGAAAGCAAAAACAATACTTAAATATATAATCGCAAAAACCACTATTATTATGTATTTATTTAAAATAAAATATTAAAAATTACTTTTCACTATTTTTTTATGAATCCCATTTAATGATATGGATACATTGGTATATGAAATCAATTATTACTAAAATATCACTAACTAAACCCAGCCATGCTTTGTTGTGGCTTAGTCCGATATTGGTTGAAAGGCCAGAAATGTACCTAGAAAATATATACATTTACAAACAAATTTATTGTGTACAAAATTAACCCACATCAGATTAAACATACTTAAACTATGCATTTTCTACCCAAACCTTTTTGTTTAGTAGACTATTGTCATATACTCCCCTAATTGTTATTAAGATTACTTACTCAACATAAAATAATAATAAATATAGATAATTAAGACTTATAATCTGCTAAGAGTATCCTTTACTAAAAGTAGCTTTCAATATAATACAATAGTATGGGAGTTAGAGAAATAAAAACAACATATTCAGGATTAAACATGTATTAAGTTAAAAAAAACTCTTACATTATGCTGTTCATGTAAGAATAAGCGAACAGTAAATTATCTATTTCAGCTTCTTCTTTGGGCGAAGATTGTTGGTATGTCCACATTTGGTCTTACGGCAATTGGTAGCCCTTGGATGTAATCTTGCATAACATTTACGGCAAATCATTTTGTCACAGTTATATTTTTGTGCAAGAATACGAAGAGATGGTTCAATAATACCACCTCTTAATCTCAAGACCAAATGGAGAGTCGATTCCTTTTGGATATTGTAGTCCGAAAGAGTACGGCCATCTTCTAATTGCTTACCAGCAAAAATAAGACGTTGTTGATCTGGAGGGATGCCCTCCTTGTCTTGGATTTTAGCTTTCACATTTTCGATAGTGTCTGAAGGTTCAACCTCGAGGGTTATAGTCTTTCCTGTGAGTGTTTTCACAAAAATTTGCATTATGGCGTTCTAAAAGGCAAAACAAAATTTTATGTCAGGGTGAAATTGACATAACCTGAAGCTGAGAGTCAAGCTAAAGCTATATTTACTTAAAAAAGAAAATTCGTAATAAAAATCTTCTTCTATCTTAGCAAAGATTAGTTTAACAAATATATTTAATGCTGCAAAATAATTAATTGCTGCAATTTTATAAGAAAAACTTAAAACTTACCGATGCTCAAAACATGTGCCACAGCTATCTCGACAAAAAGAAGTTGTATATCAGAAAACTGTTTTAACAACCGTCAAACTGAATAATAGTTAGTTGCCTACTCTATTGATAAAATCGATAATAATTAAGAAAAGGAAAGCAACTTTAAAGTTGCTTTCCTTTTCTATAAGCAACTGTAACAAATAATTTTTAGGTATTAGATTCTATACGAGAAGTTACTTAGATGTATATATGCAAATACATTAAAATATATAATTATAAACTTTTTATGAAGTTTGTTCAACCAGATATACAACATTGTTAATGAAAATTCAACTTTATCCAAGATTTTCTTTTATTATTTAACGACAAAAATCATAGTTATGACATTTTATGCATTTTACATCATATATATATATATATATATGTATATATATATATATATATATATATATATATATATATATATATATATATATATATATATATATATATATATATATATATATATATATATATATATATAGCTGTTTGAAAACTGTAGCATAGCAGAACTTAAAGGTCTGCTTGGTTAAATAATCTTCCTAAGTTAATTGAATAAAATATTCTTTAATTCTTATAAGTATATATTGTTTTAAATAATTATGGTGTTACTTCTTTTAACATTAGAAAGAACTAAGGCTAAATTATTCATTATATGTATAGTATTAAAAAAAATTGTATATGGGTATGCAACTAAACATACAGACATTTTGAACAAAATTAATTTAAGTTTTTTACTAAAATTGACTTCTTTAATTTATTATCATTATACTATATATCTATACAAACATTTTTTCAAATTTTGATAGAAATAGGTAATCGTTTTTTAAAAACTCATCATCTTGCTCCATCCGTTAGCGTTCACTTGAACTTTGAGTACCAAATTAAAAGAATCCTATCTTCTATAATTCGATAATGTTTTTAATGCGTTTTAATAACTTCAGATGTCCCTGTTATTTTATAGTAATAGGGTGAAGCAGTAGATGTCTCACACGAAGCACACTTGTTATAGTAATTTTTTGAAGCAATAGAGGGCACAGGATAATCAAAATTCTTTTATCTCATATAAAAATTAATATATTTATTAAATATATTATTGCAGGTATAAGTAGTATAATACATAGCATTAATCGTCATAGATAGGAATCAATTAATTCCTTGCAAATAAGCTGATAACTTTATTATAAACTATAGTTGGTGCGTGAATGCCGAACATATAATCTAAATGGTTGAATTTATAGTCGCTCAATAGGATCGTTCCTTTGCACCCCTTGGTCATTTGAGAACAGAGCTTCTGGACATCGGTTGCAGCCGATAACCAATCATTTTTACTGTACAGCATATAGGTTGGAGCTGTTATTTTGCTCAAGTCATAACTTGGAGGGAATAATGATCCATATTTACTCATATTTATCAGCAGCCCCCAGTCGTACTGTCTGAATTGACCTAAAAACAAATTACGAGTTGATCATATAATAGTTATTTTAGTAGATGTAATTGTAGTATCCCAATTGTAGTATATCAACAAAAAAGTGATAGCCGATGATATGACAATGACACACTATTAGCTATAATTACTATCATATTATTAGTTAAAATATAGATATGGCACTAAAGAGAATGATAAAAAAGTATTACAAATCTGTGTTAAAACAATAAATTTGTATGAATAAAAGTTAATATATCTGTGAAATGAGTATAAATATAATGATCATGTTTTAAATTTATACAGGAGATGTATTTTATATTTCGGGATTTGACATTAAAAATATTTTTCTCAAGTAGTGATATTAATTTAGCAGAATCTCATGACGTAAAAGGTATCTACGACATCACCTGAGTTAATTTCTTGAGCATAATGCATTAATTGTTTCGTTGATGCCCCAGCGGGAGTATATTTCATCATGATGGGCAGCAATGTGGTGTTCATTTCATCTCTGCTGAATCCACATATAGCAAAAAGTGCATTGGTGCACAGTAACTGGGTAATTGAATCTTCTTTGCATACTACATCGGACATGACATTTTTAATAAAGTCGTCGTTGGGAAAAAACTCATTGATTCCAATGATATTGAGCAAAATCTGTAAGCACAAGAAAAATTAAATGAAAATCTTATAATTATAGTTGAAGATTGATTAAAATTTACAGGGCAAGGCATCATTTGGTACAATAGGTACTCGTTTTATAATCAAACATTTCTTTTCTCATTTTATTCTAGTTAAAAAGAATGCTGTCTGATTAGTTGGAATACGTAAACGAAAGTTATAACTCTAACCTATAAACATTGGTGGCGGTGTAATTAACTGTAGTTTTTTAGTTGTACTATAATGTTAAAATAAATTATTTTTGATAACATTTTTCTTCAATTTTTTTATTTAAATTAGAATGTTGTTATATGTTAAAGCCAAACTGAACTGAAACTCAGAGTTGATGCGGCAACATTGCGACGTTTTGATGTCACAAATTTAGATGACGTATGTACAAATAACTTTGAACAGTCTATATGTGGTTTCAGTGGCATTATCAAAAACAAGCGAACAGATGGCACTCTTGATTGATGTGGCAACACTTCTTACCTCAAGTGATGAGCTCCAGAAGGCCATGATTTTCATCAAGGGACTGGTCATATGGTTCATGAATGCAATCGGCGCCAAGCTGACGTGCGCTTTGATTTTGTCGTTGTATTCTGGCAATGATGACGTCATTACGTAGAATGTGGTTGTTCCTTGAGAATGTCCCGCATAATATACCTAAAATCATCAAGATAATTATCGATTAATAGCGGGAAATCCATTTTGTATTACCGATTCCACTTGCGTAGTTTCTAAAACATAATCAATCATGGCTGGAAGGTCAATAACCCCGATTTCGTGCCAAGAGAATTGCCAAAACGACGAATCCTTATCTGGGTTGTAGTTGACGTGGGCTCTGGACTGGGTGTTTCCTCTGGCGTTACCCATCCAGACGTCGTAGCCCGCATCAGCTAACATATATGCTAAAACAAAAGATAATTGATAGTATCTTGCTTGGTATTATCAAATAAATACTAATTATACCTAAACCTTTTCCAGGTCCTAAAACTACCCAGTCAGCAGATGATGACAGGATGCCATGTTGAAGATAAGCCACTCTTCCAAGATTTTTGCTGGTTTTACCATGCGGAATGCGATGTAATTTAAGAATGTAGCCATCCGATGTGGTGACAGAGTGGGTTTCTACTGGATAACCATCATTTTCAATTAAGTTTTCCTAAAATAAAAACCAAAATAAAATTGGTCCATTTAGAAATTGGTGCTTCATCAAAAATAATGTCAACAAATGGCTTAATGAATTTTAATGAATAGGCTTGATGTTAATGAATAATCTATAATTTGTACACGTTATAATCTATAATTTTTTTAATATAAAATTGTAAAAACTACTTTATGAATCGTAGAAGTGACATCAGGTTTGAAAATACTACTTCGAACGCTATTAAATTTCAGTTAAGAATCTCGAACTAAACTTCTAAGACCCATCTGGATACTTATAAAAAAAATGATAATTATGTGATGGTGCAATTCAAATTTTTTCATATAAAACAAATCGCTCTTTGTGCCTTGAGCTATCTAGTTTCTTTTAATATATATTCATTTTGCTAAAAAATCCTTTTTTAAATTTACTGCGCATTGATTAATTAGCACGTCTTAATCAGTTATTCCTTTATTCAATTATGAATTCAGCAAAATCACATTGTTTTAGTGATACATAATTGTAAGAAAATCTTGGATAAAGTTGAATTTTTTAGTTCATTATCACTAGAAAAATTGTGCGTAAAAAACAACTGAAAAACTATCCAATTCATTGTCTTCAAGCCAATGTCAAGTGCGCATTAAATGACCGAATGTAATAATTATTTTGAAAGATAACAAGAAACGATTGTAAAGATGCAGGAGATTACAAGCACCAAGGTACTTTTGCAATTAAAATCTTAAACTACAGCACATACAAAATGTTCCTTCAATGGTCAACTATTTGTTATAACCTAGTGAACTGGGATACAAACACCTTCAAAAAAAATTAGTAAAAATAGGTTTAAAAAAATATCCAATATTTGAGGTTATGTATGGTACATAAATGACATATACATCAAAGATTCTAAAAAGAAACTAAAGAGTAAATATAAAAAGAACTGCATAGTGAAAGTAAAGAAATATTAAAATATATAAATAATAAAAGTTCTTAATTTTATCTGTTTAATTTATTTAAAAATTAATGAAAAATTTAATTTAATGTTTGATAGATTTCAGTTCACAAAAGTTAAATGGAATTAACAAATCTAAACACATTTCAATCTATAAGATGTACTTAGTTTTATAATAAATGGATTTCACTATAGAAAAAAAAAATATATATGGCTTATATAGTTATTTTTATTAACCATTCATATTATTGAAAAATAGTAAGAAACCAGTTAAAATGTAAAGTAAAACTAAACATACTTTAATCTATAAATTGTGCAGATTCTGAAAATGTAATGTAGCTCATATATTAAAATTAATATATTCTCTGAAATACTACGTTATAATATGTATTTATGAAAATTAGAAAATTCATTGATCGAATATTGTTGTGGTTGGATTTTTAAATAAGTTTAGTTATTTATAACTGTAATAAATGGCATGAAATAATAAAATTTATAGTAAATGAAAACTTATCAATAGATTATACAATTTCATATTTGCTTTGATCTATAAGTAAATCGACTGTGTCAATAATTATTGTTTTTCAGTTGATTGATTGTCCTTGACCGAAAACAATTTACGTAAAAATGATAATTTTTTTAAAAAATGTATGTTTATTAACAATTGAATGATTTTAAATGATGGAAGAATATTCACGCCTGACTTACCACCGTGTAGTTTGCAGCATCGAGCAGTTCGATTTCGTGAAGAATATGAGAAACAAGCTCGTCGTCGGACTGTTGAACGACAGCGCCATTTATTGCCACTACCAAACCAATCAACAATAGCAGGCACTTCATTTTAAGTGATTCGATTCAGTTTGTCCGAAATCGAGAGTGCCAAGCTGTGAAATGAAGAGCAGGTGGGAAATTGTTGTGTTTTATACCCAGTGTCCATCATTTTTTTTTCAATAAAACATTTTGATAACGTATCATCGAAGATTATCGGACCTAGAGGGGTGTTTGTACATGTATCGAAATATACTTAATGAAATTATTAGATAAAGTGCTACTCAATAATAAATATTCTTAATCTTTTTGAATTTTTTATTTGTTACAGATCGCAATGCAGAAAAATAACATCTTATCTACTAGTACATAGTTTATTTAGTATTTTAAGCCTTTTTTCAGGATTACTAATTAATTTTCGATATGACCTTTATAGACTCAAATGTTCAGTTACTAAACAAAGTACGGTCATTACTTCTCGTCTTTCTCGCAGCGTAGTATTCTGAAAAATGAACTTTTGATAGAGCCATTTTTCTATAAATTTAATATTCAAAAGAGCTATCCCAAAACCTTTAAATTTTTGCATATTTTTGTAATATAGAAATGCTTTTCTGTCAGACCCATCATCGATCGAATGATGATATTGGAGGAAGCAATATCTGGCCAATATGGCATGTGGTCTATGTTATATTAGACTACATTTTCATGTAGGTCTTCACATCTTTTGTAACATATAGTATATTCAAAGTTGTTTGTATATACGTCATCAAGATGTTTTATGTATCGCCTGCCGCAATTTGTAAATTCGTTTTAGAAGCAGACAATATTTTCCTTCTCACTTTATTCTAGTTAAAAAGAGACATAATGCTGTATGATTAGTTCGAATACGTATACGAATGAGCCTGTCAAAGTCGCCCGGTTGTCAGACGTATGCAAAATTCTTGAAAACAATAGTGATAAGAGGATATAACTATAATCTATAAACTATAGTGGCTGTATAATTAACTGTAGTTTTTAGATGTACTATAATGTTAAAATAAATTATATTTGATAACATTTTTGTTCCATTATTTTATTTAGTTTAAAATTTTGTTGTATGCCTACAGAACGTCCACATTTTCATTTAGTTGGACTTCCCTGGAAGTTGAAATATGTTAAAGGGTTTAAAGAACAAGATCTATTTTAATTGAAAAATAATTTACTTGAAAACATTATTTTATTTAACAGAAAGATGAGGCGACTAATTGAACGGAGATACAAAGAGATACTATAGATAAAAAGAGACCAACCCGTCTTACTTGTTCATCATTCAGGTAGTAAAAAAAACAGATTGCCGGAGAGTCAGGCTATATTATATATCACCTCTCTCTTAAAGAAACGGCCACAAGGATGTAGGTGGTTGTCATTTCGTCTGAACAGCTTATAGTTGTCGTACAATTATGTTGAAGTATCTCCTATAGCTTCGTCCACCAGTATGCATTTGAGAATCTTCGAAAGGGCGCTGTTTCTGCTCAAATTGCCATGGTGTCCCTCTATAGAATGGTTTTCCAGCAGACAGAGCTACTGCATCTTTGGTGGCTGTTCGCTCTAAACTGCAAGCTTTTGCAAGACTAGGGGTGTTTTCAAAGCTTGAGCGTTTCTTACTTGGAATATTTTATGGCTAGGGGATGTAGAGTACCTTCAATCTTTTCAAGGTCACTTTTTGTTTGTAACGTGAGTTACAGCTTCAGCTACGACACTTTTGCGCGAACTCCACTTAACTACACCAAGAAACGCTTGGAATAATTGGACTAGTTAACGGCTAGAGATCAGTCGTACCGACCGACTCGAAAAGAATGGGCCAGCATTGGAAAAGCGAGGGAATATAGTTTCATATAATTTATTCTTTTATGTGGTTTATTCTATGCAGGAGAATGTGCATGCTCCAAATCCTGAGATGTTGTGGACCATTGTATCCTGGATATTATTAAAGGTTATTTTGGATCATTCAGTCACTGACCATCGTTTAGTTCAGACGTGCCACCATCAACTGCCGAAGCCTGGTCTTTAGATAACACTGCTGCCAATCCCTATTATCTACTGTAATTCGAACGTAAAAACCGCAGTTTGATTTTGTCCTACCTCCATTCACCGAGCCCTATAAACAACCCTAAAATACTACACCAAGGAACGCTTCGAGTAACTGCGGAACGATGGCCAATCCAACGTCAACCTGTCTTCTTTTCTTGATAATCAATTTGATTCCAGTTAATTGACTGAATTCAGAATAGAACACTACTCCTACACACTGTGCCAGTAATAATATGTGAAAAGGTTTAGAAAACAAAAACTATTGATTTACGTGATATATATATATAACCCGCCTAAATGCAGATCAAAATTAATATTATTTAACAATACTGGGGCAAAATAAATATACAAAGAAATGAGATTTTTAGGTAAAAAATTGAATAGAGTCATTAACAAGTCATTTTTAAAACCAACTGTACACCTTTAAAGCGAAATTGCAGAGACCAGAACATATAGTACTCCAATAGAGCAATGTTTGGGCTATACGGTGGTTGCCTTAAGACTTCATAGCCAATCTGGCTCAATTCTACTAAATATCTAGTCTAGTACTGCCGTGATGGAAAACAATATGGTTTCTTTTCGACATCGTGCTGAAACTCTTAAGAAGCAACAATAAATTAACAGTAGAGGAACAAATTCAGGGATGCAGATTACAATCATGTTGACAAGTTTAATAATTGAAAGGTTAGTGAATTCCTTACAAACTCGTGTGGTGGAAGACGCGGCTGTTGGCTTCGAAAGAAACAGATGAAGTTGAGAGCGATTGCTCCGATCTCTCCACAGATGGCAGTCTCTAAAGTGAAGAATATTCCTGTTCTGTCCTATTCCTGAATAAGTCCTGTAGCACCAACAGCAGTTTATTGAAAGAAGTAGACACTCACCGTGAGCACCTGCTATGGATTGATGATGAGATGTCGTTCCTATTCATCACTTCTAGCTGTTCATTTTAATGGCGTGCTTCAATCACATTATTTGTAGAAAATAGAGAGCCAAATTAATAGTTTAGTTCATTTGGAGTGTATTATAAAAAATTCCTTTCAAATTTTATTAAACACGTCTTGTTTAGCAACGATATTGGCTTTACAACTATTTGTAATGTTTCTTTGGTTATTATATTTCAAATTACGTTACCATACATGAGGTATGCCTAGGATTACGCATTAAAATTACTCTTGATAAAATCATTATAATTTGTCAGTCATAGCGGTTTTCTGGAATGCCAAATATCGATATTTTTTGTCTAGACTTTCTGCAAATTGTCCCAGATCGTCTCATGGAAACGAACTAACCAGAGCATCAAATTTTCAGAATAAAATCAAACGAACCTTTGTTGTCGATATAATGTTGGTTCTTGATTAGGTATGGTTATCATTCTTATTTTGACCATTGTTGGTTGCTGTAAATAGTTTTTTAGTATTGTAAGCGGGTTTTTCTAAAACGTTTGTTTATTACGAAAATAGGTTTTAGTATCAATTTTTTTCATCTTCATATTAGTTTAGTCATTATTTTAGTTTTTTCATTATTCAGTTTAATTATGTTTCAACATATCTATTTAAAAAATAAGAATTGCTAACTCCATATAGTCTATTCAATTTTTTTTTAGTAATGCGTCATGGATATTTGTGACGTCGAAACATTGCAATGTTGCCGCACCAAATCTGAGTTTTAGTTCGGTTTGGCTTCGACGTACAAGAAAATTCTAATCTAAATAAAATAATTGAACAAAAATATTGTCAAAACTTAAATTTATTTTAACATTATAGTATATTTGAAAATTACAATTAATTATACACCCACAATAATAGGTTAGAGTTAAAACCTCTTAACACTATTGCATTAGATAATTTAACATTTTGTCTGACAAACGGACGGCGGCCGGTTGTCAGACATACCCAATTTTTTTAAAAGTATTAGTTATTATTACTACAAATTAAAAAACCGACAAACTTTATTTCAGTGCTTTGAATATTTTAATAAATTTTAAATAGTTCTGTAATATATGATATCATTTCGTGTGAAAATGCCGAAAATAATAGATAGTCAGGTTCACAAATTGATTGCGGCTTTAATAAAATATTTTGAAAAGGAAGGAGATAATGGAGGCGCCATTTTTGCCTATAATTTCCGTTAGAAAGATAATTATTGATGATATTAAATAATATAAGTCCCTACAATTTTATGAAATATTAATAATATTTAATTAATAAATTCAATGCTAAATATTAGTGTGGTTACTGTGAATGACATCGCTTACAAAATGAAGAACAATATGTTAGATTCACCCAAGAAAATCTGTCTATATACAAAGTGGTTGACGAATCTTGACCATCTTGATATTGGCTCTATTCGAGACCAAATATACGAAATGTACAAGAACAGTAAGTACACAAATTATTTTATCGATATAAACATAATTTATTAAAAAAAAAATTTGGGGAAAATTGTCTGTCTGGAAACTGGATTTATTGTTTAATTTTTAACTAGGAAAAATGGAAAGCATTACTTTGATTGTTTTATTGGACGATCCATGTAAACTTATGATAGTTTGGTTGATAGGACTAAAACACCACCAAATCAACATTGTTACCAAAAGCTGTAAAAATTTCCCCCCCTTATTGAAACCTCTAGATCTAAAATAGAATAAAATGGAGTACTAAAAAGGGTAAATAATAAATAGTGAAATCTCGAGTTTTGCATTATGGCAAAGTATAAGGAGTCTACTTGACATTTGGAAGCTTTTAATATTTGATTGTTTATTAATTTAGTACAAAAATGTAACAAAATAGCGTCTTATCTTAATACAGTCCAATATGATTTATTGTTGTTATTTGTTTTGCTAAAATTGTTTTCTTTAGATTATCAGCTATATTAAAGATAACTTCGAAAATGAAACAATTGTCCTTTGTAATTTTTTTGATTTTTTCTTTTTGGGGGAATGACTTCATCTTGCTAGAGACCAGTGGAGTCCTTTGCAGTACCTATCTGTATATTCTCAACTATTATGTTATTTAAATATAAGGGCGATATATTTTTTAAATCAATAGCTATGACATTTAAAGGAAATACTATTAATATTTAGTTGTAACCTGAGTATTTCATTTTGAAAAATGTTCAATGGTTTTATTTACTTAAACAGCACAAATGGAGTATTACTATAACGAATATATACAGAAATCACAAACTACATAATCACTGTAAATTATTGGATTATGTATGAGATACCTTTTGGTATAAATTTGATTGAATTTTGTTGATGCAGTTTTGAATAACCTAAACCTCCTACAATATACTCCATGGCTATGGACTACAAGGTCGAGGGGTTTTAAATTACTTAACTTATTAATGATCTTATCCTTATTGGGGGAAGGTACATTCTATTCACCAAAACAATAGTGAATGCCTTATGAACTAATTGAATTGTTTCGCTACTTATAATATGATTTGTTGAAGGTACATGTAATCCACACCAATATCAACGAATTTCTCAGACATAACCGTGTTATCTTATGGTAACATCGACTACTAGTAACAGTAAGTTTTGACATATTGACATGTTATATGTTTTGACATTCTTTGTACACAAAATGTGACAATTTCAACTACTAATGAGGCGAAAATAACAGGTCAGTTGAATAGTCCCCGTTTGTAATTAGCCCTAACCCTCAAAAGATGCGTGTATAAATTTGACAGCTGTCGGATCATTAGTTTGTGAATTATAGCATTCTGAGTGAAGCAACTTTTGTTATTGTGAAAAAAATGGATAAAAGGGAAATTTGCGTGTTGATAAAATATTGATTTTTGAAGGAAAATAACACAGTTGAAGCAAAATCTTGGCTTGATGCCGAGTTTCCGGCCCCAGGAATATCAACCATCAAAGATTGGTCTGTAAGTTTGGACGTGGTGAAATGGGCACCGAAGACGGTGAACGCAGTGGACGCTCAAAAGAGGTTGTTACCGATGAAAACATTAAAAAAATCCATAAAATGATTTTGAATGGCCGTAAATGAAAATTGAATGAAATAACAGACACTAAAGATATCAATTGAAGGTGTACATCATATCATTCACGAATGTTTGAGTATGAGAAAGCTCTGTGCAAAGTGGGTGCCGCGCGTGCTCACTTTTGACCAAAAACAACGACGAGTTAATGATTCGGAGCAGTGTTTGAACATGATCAAGCGTAACAAATCCGAGTTTTTGCGTTGATATGTGACAATGGATGAAACATGGCTCCATCATTTCTCTCCGAAGTCCAACACGATGAACCCGCACCAGAACGTGGGAAAACACAACAGTCGACTGGCAAAGTTATGGCGTCCGTATTTTGGGATGCGCATGGAATAATTTTCATTAACTACCTGAAAAAGGAAAGACCATCAACAGCGACTATTGCATAATGTTACTGGACCGTTTGAAGGACGAAATCGCCGAAAACGGCTGCATTTGAAGAAAAAGAAAGCACTGCTTCACCAAGACAATGCACCGTGTCACAAGTCAGTGAAAACGATGGCAAAAATTAGTTAACTGGGATACGAAATGCTTCCTCATCCATCGTATTCTCCAAATCTGGCCCCCAGTGACTATTTCCTGTTCTCAGATCTCAAAAGAATGCTCGCTAGGAAGAAATTTTCGTCGAATGAAGAGGTCATCACCGAATCTAAGGCCTGTTTTGAAGCAAAGGACAAATCGTACTACAAAAATCTTATCGAAAAGTTGGAGGGTCGCTATAATCAGTATATCGCCCTTGAAGGGAATTTTGTTGAATAAAAAAAGGTAATTTTACCAACAAAGCGTATTTTAATATGGTAGGCCGGGGACTTTTCAATTGACCTGTTAAGGTTCATCTCATAACATTATATTGTTTGAAAAACTTTAAAATATTGTTCAAAATAAAATCGCAATGCTCTATCATGTAAAAAAATAGTTAACGCACGTCATAGATGACGTCATATATATTGTAAAAATGTAAATTTTGTTTTAAACACGGTGGAAATCCTTTCTTCTCATGTTATCCTAGTTAAAAATAGATCGGAATGTAACGGAATCGGTCTATCATATTGAATTTGGGTTGATATGGGCCATGTTGCTAAATTAAAATGCCAAAGGTTACAAACTAACAAACTCTTTACTTGCCATAAAATGTCATCTGTTAAACAGCCATTATCAACCGTATACAATTTCTAGACACCATTAGGATAATTATTTAATTTTGAAAGAATTTTTGCGAAATTACCATATAAGGAATTATTGTCTATGTCATATATAAATATTTTTGGTCATTATACTTTATCTGATGAACCAAAACATTTGTTAAAATATGTTCACGTCATATTGTTTATTTGAAACAAAGTTGCACTAACATTTTGAAATTATATACTCAATAATGTATCACCTGTCATTTCAGAAGTATGCTCTCGAAAACAATTTTGAAATAAATATACTCATTATTAATTTTCAAGTAGTATCTCGTTTAAATGACAATCAATCAAGGTGTGGTAAACTGATTTTTTATTATAACATGGAGTACAAGAAAATAACTAGCGAGAAATGTCTAATACCAAAACTCCAAAGCGATATCTCATTAAATGTAAAACCGTACAACTTAATTAATATACGATAATTTATTTAGAATATTGTTATTAAACAACATTTTAAAACATTTACGCAGATCATTTGCGAAATTGCTGTAGTGACCCAACAATTAATATTAAAATTATGTAAATATATCCATTATAATTGCGAATATACAATGGGTAATATTTTGAGAAAATCCTGAAAAGTTTGTATTTAAGTTGTTAAAGCGCTATATACTAGGTAGACTGAAATAAGTATAACAAAATATCAATCTCATCTTGTTAATGAAATCAAGATATTGGTTGAAAATTACATTTTTAGGCTTAATCTTTAACACGCTTTTCACCTTATTAATTTCATATTTACTTCCAATTCTTGACCTTTCGAAAGATAATCAAAATCATTAAATAATATTTACTTCTCAGGAAAAAATTAAATCTTATACCTAAACCTCACTGTATTGTAACATTTTTATTTTGGGTTTTCCACAAACCTACATGCATTTCATTTATTAAATACACTGTAAATATTCATATGTATACATATAAATAAAATGTATAAGAATGCTTATGTTATCAGTCTTAAAATGCACTTGATTGAGAAAAAGATACCTATATAAGCGTATTCCAAAACAAACGGCGTAATATCTCCCATCATATTAACACTTTTTAAATTACCATCTCAAGTAGGCTTAATGTCTATTTATTTATTTTTAGATATACGTTGTGGGTAATTTTGACAGTTTGAGTTGCAATTTTTCAGTCAATAACAAACAACATATAAAACTAAAAAAATCAATTTTAAAATTTATTCAACAATCAATAACACTTGAAATAACATCAAATTTTGACAGATTTACTTGTTAATTTCGAAGGCCGATAAAAAATAAATATAAATATAACGTCATAAGTGATAACAACTACATTTTCAATTCGTTTATTATTTAACTAGATCAAACTAATTTAATTAATTCAGGTATAATGGTAGTTTATTTACACATCTTCTACTTAACATATTCAATTTCTTGTATACTTACTTTAAAAATTTCAAAATTTTATTTGATTTTTTTTTCATTTATTATTCTAATAAATTATTATTACGCCATGTTTTGATAAGATTTATCATAAGTATTTAAATCAACAAATTAAATTAATATTATTTAGTATTTCGTTACAAAGTTAGAGTTATTTAAAAAACATTAAACATTTTTTTTTTTTAATTATACTGAAACAGGATATTTCAATAATTACAAAAACCATTAAAAACCGTGCTAGTCGTGACATCTATTGGCAATAGACCTAATCTACTAATTTTAATTATAGAATCCTTCTTCATTAACTTCATGACTGAACATGTATATCAAATGCCTATCTCTCTGAATTTTACAAATAGTAATAAAAACACAAGGTGAATACGGTAGAAAACTGTATTGATTTAAACAAATAAGGTATAATGAATACTTTAATATTTTCAAATTATGAATTTTTTTACAAAAAATTATACAAAAACACATTAAAGACAGGATGCCATTATATGACCGACACTTTCAAAATCAATCTTCTCACTGATATTCTTAGTTTTAATGTTTTCATCTTGATTGCCAACAAAAATCAAATTGTTTGGCTCAGATTTCCAACCATATTTCTTTACCCAAATATCTAAAGTTTTATCATCAATGTCACCTAAAACAAGAAACTTTTTAACATTACAGGAAAAAAAACTGTTTCAGATACTACCTAGAAGTTGAGCCAAATGTCCCCGCTCAATAGATTGGAAGGTAATTCCAACAACATGACAGACAAACTTCCTAATAGAATCCCAGAACCCTGTGATTTTTTGGGTTAATTCTGGAATACTTCGAATTCTTGTCCAAAACAATTGAAAATCACATTGTTCTAAGATATCAGCCAGATATATAATTTGATTAATTGGTTCAACACCTAACTAACAGCAAAAAAAATACTTAAATATTAAGTAAAATAATATTAAGACCCTACATACTTGTTTGGATGTTAATAAACATTTGCATAAAATAAAATCAGTATGTGGTAGGTTTGTCAAGGCTTTTAATAAAATTTGACAAGTTATATGCATATTAAATGTGGCTGGATTAAATTGATATAGTTTTAAGACGGCCAAATTAGCTTCCAAATCATATGTATTTTCTACTGACTGTAACTCAACATATCTTTCCAAAGTAGGTAAGTTCTCGGGATTATACCTAAAAAATAATATAAGTAGCAAATAAATTGGAATAAATCTCTTTATGGCCTACCGTTCGATTCCATTTAACTTGGCAGCTACTGTCTGTTTCATAGTTTCTGCCATTTTTATTTGAAATAACTCACACGTTTAACTATAGACTTTCTTTTGAAAAACCTCAAAATGGAGACCTCTTCTTTATTCATCTAAAAGTTCTTCTTCTTTTTAAAACACTGCTATAGGGATGCAAAAAAATTTCGCTAGAGTTCTATTTATTTTTTTTTTCTTAAAAATATCAATATGTTTGTTGTAACATCTCAAGATTTTTATACTTGCTGAATAACATATATCGATTTTTCTCCTATATATTGATATATCGTTATTTTATAACATATCGATATACATTATTATCGATATGTATTTTTCGATGTTTATCACCACTCCTTTGTCATATAATCGAAAAGTTTTGTTTTAAATGATTTTTTTCACTTATACATTGAATATATAGAATTCGGATATAACATTGAATCTGTACAGTAAGTGAAAACACTGCATGAAAATATGAAATTTTAATCAATTAAAACTTGCGGAAAATATAATTAATAGAATATTTATATTTTACTTTCTGTCTTTGTTTTAATTTCAAGTAGTCATTATATTGCATTATAAAAGTTTATATATTTGCAAAAATATATATTTTAAACATTTACATTACTAAAATATAGCGAATGAGGATATCAATTGGTTATACCCAACTCTACTTTTCAATTAACTTTAAAAATGTATAATATGTGTTAAGTTATGTAGTTCTAATTATATACGGATTAAATTATTAAAATAAGTTCTTAATATGAATTTTGCGGCATATGAATTATTTTATATTAAAATATTTCGTTTTAATTCCGATTTATATATATGAAAAGAAGAATTGTTTACATATTTGACAGTTGTCCGGTGACAGCCATTGGGGAAGGATAGGTGTAGTTATTAAAAAGTATACGAAAAGAAAAATCCAGAATCATCCAAGAAAATTAAACTTGGAATTTCATAAAAATCATGGCAGCCTTTCCAGGGAGTATAGCTTTTGACGAATATGGCAGACCTTTTATCATTCTTCGAGATCAGGATAAGAATAATCGATTAACCGGATTAGATGCATTAAAGGTAGGTTATGTTTTTATTACAAATTTGTGTAGGAGTGTCAGAAAGAATGTTTTTTAAGGCCTTCATATTTATTAAAAGTGAATGAAATTTGATTAAAAAATGTCTTGTGGCAGTACTAACAACCCTAAATTACACAATAATTTATGTTTTAGTCGCATATCTTGGCTGCCAGACAAATTGCAAGTACTATTAAAACTTCTTTGGGACCTAAGGGTTTGGATAAAATGATGATCTCACCAGATGGTAAGTTATATTAGTTTTATATCGTTAAATAGTTATTCCGACTAAAAATACTTTAATTTGATAATTTTTGTAAGAGAATTATTAATGAGGTATATTAATATTAGGTGATGTTACTGTTACCAATGATGGAGCAACTATTTTAAAGATGATGGATGTTGAACATGAAATTGGAAAGCTTTTAGTAGAATTATCTCAATCACAAGATGATGAAATAGGTATTATAGTGATTTTATTTCAATATCTAGTGTGGCCTAAATTGGTAATTTTAAGGTGATGGAACAACTGGAGTTGTTGTTCTTGCTGGAGCTTTGTTGGAACAAGCTGCTGCATTATTAGATCGTGGAATTCATCCTATTAGAATAGCAGATGGTTTTGAATTGGCCTGTCAAACTGCAGTAACTCATTTGGAAAAAATTGCTGAACTCTTTCCTGTGTCTGATAAGAATACTGAACCTCTAATTAAAGTAGCTATGACCACTTTAGGGTCAAAAATAATCAATAAATGCCACAGGCAGATGGCTGAAATTGCAGTTAATGGTGTTTTGGCTGTAGCTGATTTAGAACAAAAGGATGTAAATTTTGAGTTGATCAAAGTTGAAGGAAAGGTACATACATTTTATAATTTATTTAATAATAGGGTCCTAGCGTAAATTTATGTTGTAGGTGGGTGGAAAGTTGGAGGACACAGTATTAGTAAAAGGAGTTGTTATAGATAAAACTATGTCACATTCTCAAATGCCAAAAGAACTTAGAAATGTAAAATTGGCAATCCTCACCTGCCCATTTGAGCCGCCTAAACCCAAGACTAAACATAAGTTGGATGTTACTGATGTGGCTGCTTATAAAGAACTCAGACAGTATGAGCAGGATAAATTTAAAGAAATGGTTAAGTTACATGAAATTATTGGTATCTTATAGATTACTAATTTTTTATTTTCACAGGTTGACTTGGTTAAGAAAGCAGGAGCTACTTTGGCAATTTGTCAGTGGGGTTTTGATGATGAAGCGAACCATCTTCTGTTGCAGCAGCAGTTACCAGCTGTCCGATGGGTATGTTTTTTTTGTTTAAATATTTTCAATTAGCAGTTTAACACACTCTTTGTCTATTCAGTTAGAAATTCATTTCATTTATTATATTGTCTGGGTTTTAGGTTGGTGGTCCTGAAATTGAGCTTATAGCAATTGCAACTGGAGGTCGCATAGTACCTAGATTTGAAGAACTTAGTCCTGAGAAATTGGGTAGTGCTGGTTTAGTACGTGAACTATCTTTTGGAACTACTGGTGATAAAATGTTGGTAATTGAAGAGTGTTCTAACTCCAGGTATAACAAAGCATTGATTGTGTTATATTTATAAATAATAAATGAAACTTAATTTTCAGGGCTGTTACTATCTTGGTGAGAGGTGGTAATAAAATGTTAGTTGAAGAAGCCAAGAGAAGTTTACATGATGCCCTATGTGTCATAAGAAGTTTGGTGCAGGTAAATTTAATACAAAATAATCAATCACAGATAAATTAACTTTGTTTTACTGTAGGAACCAAGAGTGGTTTATGGAGGTGGAGCTGCTGAAATTTCATGCAGCTTAGCTGTAGCAGCTCAAGCTGATCAACTAGCATCTTTGGAGCAGTATGCCTTCAGGGCCTTTGCTGAAGCTTTGGAAGCAATACCATTGGCTCTAGCTGAAAACAGTGGTTTATCTGCCATTCATACCCTTGGTGAAGTAAAAGCAAAACAAGCTGCCACAAATGATCCTGCCTTAGGTATTGACTGCATGTTTACTGGCAACATTAACATGAGGGAACAACATGTGATTGAATCTCTAAGGTCGAAAAGGCAACAGTTATTACTGGCGACACAACTTGTTAAAATGATTTTAAAAATTGATGATGTTCGTTCGCCAAACGAATGTCAAGGTTAGGCGGTATTCTAATTAAATTTTGGCTTTCATTGTTTTATCATTGAACAAATTCAATTATATTTTGTTGGAATTCCAATGCTAATCTCAATTTGTTTCGCTTAAATTTAATTTTAATGTAATTAAATTCACATTGTAGCTTTATTAAAATTGTTTTTACATAATTTCTTCATTCATATTAACACATGTTCCACATTTACAGCATTAATAAACTTTTTATAGTCTTTGTATTTTTTTATTTAATTCCTTATTAATCCATAAATTTTGGTTTTCTACATCAGGAGTGAACAGAAGTGTGAAAAGTATCTATTATTGGTATACCCTTAAGCACTATTAGTATTCTAAAATCCAATATCACTAAGTCAACAGACGTTGTTTTGAATAAATGAGATAGTTGCCTATAACAAAGAAAATAAAGAATATTTTCTATTATAATAGACAGAAACTTGGATGTTCTATATTGAAAGTTGGCTTTTGATATTGATTACAATCAGATTCACCGCATTTGATTTCTGAAGAGTTGAGATAGTAAAATAGTGATCACAGGGAAACTCTATGATAGTGACAAATCAATTTTTTTAATGAATTTTCTTTTGTTTATTATAGATTTCTTATTATTTGTTTCTTTGACAACTCAGTTATTGCAACAGAAATGTCAATATGGAATTGATGTCAGTCGCTTAATGTTATCAATGTTGATATAACAATAACAATGTTGATGTAACGTTGTAGAGATCTTTGTTGAACAATTCCAGCATACGTTTAACTATTAAATAATAAGAGAATTTATTACTTTTTGTTATTTATTGATAAAAATACATTTTATCAATTTAGGTCTTTATTTAATTCTACATTGGAATACCCAAATATGAAATAGTAAAACTTTTAGTATTTTAAATATATTTTTAGAATTTAAATCTAAAATTTAGTTTAAACTATAATTTAACTGTTATAAAAATTAAATAATACTATCTCATATATATGCAACTAATAAAACACACATACCTTATTAAATACATGTTTAATATGTATATAATATTTATAATTTAGACTGTATATAAATAGAAAATAAACATTTTTAATCTTTCTATGGGTTTTATAATTTAACCCATAAATATGAATGATTATATTTGCTTGTCGTTATCTTGACGTATTAATCACCTGTTTGCTGTCACTTTTACAGAATATTGTGAACAATAACATTTTTTGGCAAAATACAGAAATATAGTTATTTCCTGATTTTTGTTCGGAAGTCGAGTAAAATAAATTTAGGTTCTCTTTATCTTTGTTCAGTTGATTTTACTTATCGTTTTTTTAATATGCCATTAACACCGCTAATTATGGACTTTTAAATACCATAGGAAGAAAATACGTTGTTACAAAATATTCTAGTATATAATTACTCATACATAACTTTGAAAATGAATCGAAACCCTACAAATTACGGTTCTATTACGGATCCAATTGTTGGATTTAGTGGTGGTAATAGTGATAGTGAATTTAATAGTTTAAGTGATAATATTGGTACACAAGTATTAACTATAAATACAAATATAAAAAAGTTACAAGATGCCTTAAAAGTTATTGGCACACCTAAAGATAATGCAGGCGTTAGAGATAATATGTAAGTAATGACTATACTTTTTATACAGCATTTTTGATCCTATTGTTATGATGTATATTTCAGTCATGAAACTCAATCTAGCACAAACCAAGTTGTATCTGCTACAACAAAGGGTATCAACACGTTGAAATCCAAAATATCAAGAAATGACAAACCAAAACAACTTCAAGTTGAAAAACTCGAAGAGAGCTTTTGTGATACAGTCAATAAATACTTTAGGTTACAAAAGGTTAAATGACAGTAGTTTATTGGTAGTTTGTAGCATTATTTTACACATTACAGGAGTTAGTTGATAAACAAAAGGCACATCTCCTAGTTGCTGCAAGCATCGAGCACAATGTTTCAGATGATGAGGATAATAAAGAGTATCAGAAGCAAGCCCAAATTACAAGAGATTTGGAATTTGAGCAGGAGATGATGATAGAAAGAGAACAAAGGGTCAGAAATATTGAAGCAGATGTGTTAAATATTAATGACATTATGAGATCTTTAGAATCTGTCACATTTGCTCAAGGGGAAATTATAGGTAGTTAATTTTAATACTAGTTCCATTTAATATGTTTAATTAATCTGTTATTTAAATTCAGATACACTGGAGAATAATATTGATCATGCTGTAGGAAATATTGAAGAAGGTGCAGAGCAGTTAATAAAAGCATCCACGTATCAAAACAGGTCTAGGATGAAATTGTTTGTTTTGGTGCTAATTGGTATTATTATTGTTTCTATATTAATTGCTATAATTGTTACTTCAATTAAGAAGTAATCCTATTTTGTTATACCCTAAATAATTATTTGTTATATTATCATTAATTTATGCTCTTCCTTTAACTCTTTACAGTCGATTGGTAAATATACTTTAGTAAAAAAGTAATTTTGATTGTAGAACCCATAGATGATCATAATGGTAGTTATGCTCATGACAATGTATGGTATGTTGTAGATATACCTAATGTAATATTTATTGTATAAAATATGTTTAATAACTTAATATTGTCGAATTTCAAAAATCTTATATGAATATTTATTTGAAAACTAATTACAGTATTGAAGTATATATTTTTATAATATTTCTTATTGTTTTAACAATTTTTAATATATATTGAATGATATTCGATATATATAAATATGTAGCTTATATGCAAAAATCTTATATATACATGCAAAAAAATGATTTACATTGCCTTTTATATCAAATGTAGATATTTTATAATTATAATAAAGATGATAAAAACTTTTAATTTTTATTTAATTGATAAACAAGTTTTTTAATCTATTGCGGTTATAAAACCTATACATTTAAGTTGAAATCATAAAAGTTGTGGTATTTAGAGGGTTTATATAAATTGATAAAGTATTTATATCAAGTAGGTTGTTACATATATTCTAAATACTAGATAAAGTAATGAAATATGTATAGACAAAATGTTTTTATGCAATAGATTATAAAAGTTTAAATGGTTTTAAATTATGTAAGTAATCTGTTAAATAAAAGGAACATTATTTTATGGTATATTTTATATATAATTATATCATATAATTTATAATCAAGTTGGTATAGTTTTTGGTTAGTAGGCAACCGAACTAATAAGACGTGACAGCATTTTTTAAATATGTAGGTTGTGGATGCTTTAAATATGGATGTGTATAGTATTGAGTGCCGTTTTTGTACAAATAAGTTATAAATCTTTAATTGGTTTAATTGCAAATGGCGTTTTCATATATTAACAAGAACATCGAAAATGATAATGGTTATAATTAATGGTGCAAGACTTAAGCGTACTTTCTAATTGTTCCGTTGCAATTCCATTGTGAGCTGTTATTCTGCCGCGGCTCATGTTTTTCTTATCGTCTGGTATGAAAAATTTCCCCCTTAACTAAAACACATTAATTTACTGTTAAAGCTAAATGGAGAACAAAACATTTCCTCGACCGTTACGAGACAATAAATTATATCGAGCGCTTCGTGCCTCCTATCGGCTACTTTAAAATTTCTTTAAGAGGTTGACAAGGTAATATTGGAAATGTTACTCGACTCCACAAATTTTATACAAAACGGTCGTGCCATAAATTTAAATGAGTTTGGATATTCTCCCCGGCTACTCAAACGATATTGCAGAAATGAAGTTGTATCCCTGTTTAAAGAGTAAATTATTGTGTTGTTAATTATTGGAATATTAATTATCCGCAAATTTGTTGTGCGTATATGTGTTCTGGCCGGAGGATATAAGTCTAAGTGAGCATCATCATTAACTCGATAATTTAATAATGCAAAGGATGACATTAATGTCTTGAAGAAGTCAATGTTGAAACCATTTACAAATCAAATAGGAGTTATAACTAATATAAATATTGTTGCTATATATGGAAAGTGTAGCGTAAAAAGGTAGCTATCAAAATATTAATGCACTTGGATTGACAGAAAATTGACACTTGTCATCAATAACAAACAAGAGTCTGGTTCTGGAGATTCACCGCATGCATAAAAGGGTTTGAGTTTGCAACGTTGCCAGTTGCTGAAAATTATACGTATATTTGAAGAATATAATATAAACAAAATAAATTATCTTGAATTCACAACTTAACTTGATATCATAGAACCTAATATTTCTTTTGAGACCCAAGTAAAAATGTTTTAATATATTTTTCGTCCACTATAATATAAAAAATGTAATATAATGAACCTCCTATAAACTTCTTTCATTTTAAAATAACTTTGAAAAGAAAAAAAGAGAAAATAAAACAATAGGTAATCATTTATCAATATATAAATACTACAATAACAAACCAAAGTTATAGTTCTTGTAAATTATATTATTTAAGTATACGAATAATTTAATGAATTTACCTAAAATGTCACTTGAGATTAACTTCAAATTTAATTAAGTTTGTTATCTATTATTTTAAGCTTATATATTACGTGTAAGATATTTAACCTTTTATAAACATATTTAATGACATATTTTCCCTCATTTATTATAATTAACAAAAAATCTTCTTTCTTTAAAGTAGGGTAGGTAATCAGAAATTAATATTATGGCTTATATAACACACATCCAGTATTTTTGACCTCATTTATCCATGCTTCAACACTTGTAGCGTTAATTTTATGTTTTCTAAGTGTGGAATTGAAATGGTTTGCTTGCTGAATATTATATACATTTTTATGCGTCAATATATCTAGTGTTTTCGTATTGTCACCACTTTTGATGTGCTCTTATGAATACCTGATCATTTTCTTGTTCAGCTGCAATGTCTGTGGATTGATTATATATGATCAGTTCTGATTCTGTTGAAATAACAGGTCAATTGAAAAGTCTCCAGCATACCATAGTAAAGCACATTCTTTTGCAATTTTTTTTTATTCAATATAATTCCCTTCAAGGGTGATACAAGGGTCATTATAGCGACTCTCCAACCTTTCGATACCATTTTTGTAGTACGATTTGTCCTTTGCTTCAAAATTGGCATCAGTTTCGGCGATCATTTCTTCATTCGACGAAAATTTCTTCCCAGCGAGCTTTCCTTTGAGATCTGAGAACAGGAAATAGTCGCAGGGGGCCAGATCTGGAGAATACGGTAGATGAGGAGGGAATTCGAAGCCGAGAAGATTTTGCCATCGTTTTCACTGACTGGTGACACGGTGTATTGTCTTGATGAAGCAGCACTTTCGGCGATTTCGTCATTCAAACGGTCCAATAACGCTATGTAATAGTCGCTGTTGCTGGTCCTTCCTTTTCAAGGTAGTCAATGGACATTATTCTATGCGTATCCCAAAATACAGACGCCATAACGTTGTCAGCCGACTGGTGCGTTTTCCCACGCTTTGGAGCAGGTTCATCGTATGCAGTCCACTCGGATGACTGACATAAAATGTATATATGAAATAATAAATAAATAAATAAATAAAATTAATAACACAAACAGGGGGGTTAAAAGTATAACGAGTGTAGAGGTTCTATCCAGACAGTACACATCAGCACCCATACCGAAGTGGTAGTAGTTATTTGGTTAGTAATACTTAACTTAGCATAGGCTAGATTCTATGGAAAAACCGATTTCTTGTAGAAATCCGAGGAGTCTGTCAGATTTTCTCCTGTTACGGCGTTTCTAAAATTTTGCAGTCTGTACTTAGTTCTAATCTGACTAAAACATCATATTACGTTTTATATTTCAAGTTATTTCGTTCTTTCTAGATATTTTATTCCAATCGTAATTCTTAAAACTTCTTCAGACAAATAACTTATTATTTTTACCTATTATTATTTATTGAATATTAAAATTCTTATTAAATTTCAACAAAATATCGATTATATTTGTCAAAACATTCGTAGGACCATCTATATACCACAATTTCAAATTTAAATAGTAATCGACTATAAATATTAAATTAAATTAGTTTCTTTATGTAATTTTTATCGCTAAATTTGTTTTCTTCGACGTAAAAGAGATTCTTCACACCTTTTTCTGTCATTAAATAAACACACGGTGCGGTAGATTATTAATAATACAATATATTTTATGCTAATGCTGAAATGATGTAGATTCGTTGTTTGCTGACGTTGACGGTCGTAAATTTCAGAAACGTTTTCCTGTTTTCCCGAACTGTATGAATGGTAATGACAAATCCTACAACGGAGATTAAATTGAATATTAAATTTTATTCCAGATGAGGCTGTTTCGCGATTTCGTTAACAATTGGTGCTGGAAATGACGTTTTCTTCCTTTTTAATAAGGAATCGTACATAACTATTCATACCGTTAATTTCTTTCGCTGGGTTTAAATGAATTTTTACAACACATAATGAAAATTTTCTTTACCAATTTAACTAAAATATTATTCTACCACAGCTATTTGTAAATTGTTTCAATGTTTGAATTAGCGTCAGTTAACAATATTTTTATCTAAAAATAAAGTTATATAACTCTCTATACTTCATTTATTTCATTTATACCCAACATTGTTTTAAATCTGTAGTCTATCCAAAGAAGTTTTGTACATACGTCGTCTGAATTTGTGACATAGAAAAAATAGAAATTTCTCGGTATAGGCGACCTTGGGGAAATGTTTTGTTTAGTTCAATCAACGGTAGCGCTGCGATCGCAAATTGTGATTGGCTAGTTTAAATTCCTGGTACCGCCACTAACATGGAACGTGATTGGCCGATCAAATTGTGTGAAGTCAGCATTTTCTATGGGCGTCCATTTTTAAGTTTGTAGTTTTAAGGTTTTCGTTTTTGTTTAGACCAAGAAGTCTTCGTTTTACGTTGTGCATATTTTCTGTTTTACATTAATTATTATGGAGTAATAATATAAAAATTGATGACAATGCGTTAGTGTTGTAAAAGATGTAGTGTACCGGGGTAAAAATTTGCTACGGAAATTAGACATCGTTTCCCAAAGAATGATCTCGCTCCTTTCGAAAAATGGGTTGATCAAGTAAATAGTAGTAAGTTACCTGGATAAACCACAAGGCATATATATCAACGTCCATGGTGTCTGTCACGGACATTTTAGTGAAAAATTTAGAATTACCCTTCCTTCACGAACAGGTATTAGGGTAAATGCATATCCAACATTGTTTTTATCAGGTACATATAAAATTATCTATCTACTACATGTCTGTTTATATATTGTTTGTTTACAGAAAATCAAAACCCACTTATGAAGATGTTAGTAGTAATAAAATTCAATTAATCTACCAAGTTGTTCGTATGCTGTCAGTGTGATGTCTCTACATAAAAAGTCTTACAAGGAGGTAATAATTAAGATAACTGGATAATTAATAGTAATAAATACTACTTTTGTTTGCAAAATATCTCTAAATTATTGTAATTCTTTAATTTTTTTGATTTGTTACGGTGCCATCAATTAAAAATTTAATTTCTACTTTTATTGGATTTATTACCTTAAAGAAATCTATTTTGTCTAAATTTACAAATAACTACATTTGTTTAACAAATCTTAACCAAGATTGCTTAAATAATTTTGTTGGATCTAGTAGAGGTCATGGAGGTAGAAACAGCATCCTTCACCTAGTATGTTCGAGAAATCTTTAAAAGGGCACATCATCACTTCAATTTTTTCACATCAGTCTCCCGGAGAAAATTGTCAAGAAGGTGAACATGTTAGATAACTTACATTCTTTTTTAACGGGAGATCTAGTACCACTTGAGGTTGTTAAATCACTAGTTGAGTCTATATTTTCAGTTCCAGAGAACTTTGCTCTGAGAAAAACAAGAGTCTAATATTGTATTTTAGTCTTATTTCAGACTATTTAACAAACTTCTCAAAAAGTGACAACATGCAATATTTGCCTACATTCTATATTAAGTAGTTCCACAGATTAAATACTCTAAAATCAAAATATCTTTAAAAAACATACATTTTTAGTGTTTTAAGCGTCCAATCCATAATGATTTTCAAGACCAAGTTTTAAGTTATTATGAGGTGTGATTGTATTTTTGGTTTAATGAAGTTAATGCAATATCAACAGGGAAGGATTTAAAGTTTACCTTCAATATATCAAGATAAGTTAGAACTCTAATAGATCCCGTAAAATTGATGGCACGAAACAAAAATGGGAAGGCGATATAGAAGAATTATAGATCTTTTAATTTTGCCTAGAATAGAGTTCATAATTGTTTTTTTTTGCTTTTTCTTTATTTATATTTATATTATTTACACTTATGTATATTTGTATAGGATTTTATTTTAATAAATTAATTTTAAAAATTAAATTTGATTTTCATACTATTGGCCAATAAATGTGACGTCACAAAGTAATCAGGCGAAATGGCAGACCAAAGCAAAGTATTTTCTTTATAGGTTTATACATTACTATTTTTAACTAACCAATCAAATCCACGTTGTCAGCGCCGCCAATGATTGAACTATGCAAAACTTTGCGCCACTACTTACCATTGGAGTTGCACACCGCTGACTTGTGATGTCAAAACGTCGCAATGTTGCCGTATCAACTCTAAGTTTAAGTTCAGTTTGCTTTTGACAAACAACAAAATTATAACCAAAATAAAATAATTGAACAAAATTACGGTTACTAAATATAATTTATTTTAACATTATAGTAGATATAATGTATTATAATAGTTCGTAGGTTAGAGTTGTGTTTGATTATATTTACATTGAACTCTTTTCCATACTAACTATGAGTTCTAGGCACTTTTTTATGTAGTTTTATCCCCTGTAGGCCTAATCTACCTAATTAGCAATTGTATTTCCGAGTAATATATTTTACTTTCATTAGAGAGCATATTTACCTTTATGGTTTTTAGTTTGATGTGTTAATAGCTGTATACAACTTTCTTGGTGAAATTAGATTTAATCACCACACTCTCCTCAATGCATTTTCAATATCTGCAAAATTCTGAATAATTACAATATCTGTGCACATACATATTTCACACTCTACAATAAGATTTCCTAAAGTTATCGTATATTAATTATACTCACCTTTAGTTGTTTCTACTCTCATTACCCTGTGTTAGAAATTGACAGCATTGAGTCATATTATATTCAGAAAGTTTCATTCAAGTGAATAAGTAAGTTGTTAATTTTCAATTTATCTAATATTTGTTCACAACTCCTTCATTTCTCAATTTCTTCTTCAATGTATAAATCGAGTTCATCCAACTCGAAGGTGTTATTAACCATTCCTATTTCCACCATGAAGTACAATATATCTGCAATGAATTATTAATAAATGTTGTAATAAATAAATAACAAAACATAATCAATTGTTATTTCAACGTAATAATAAGTTTTCGTTCATTTTTCATGCTTTTAAAAGTTGTATTATCTTGTAAGCCCACTAGACCACACAGATAATTTTCAGACTAAGAGTTTCTTCCGAAATAATTGTATTAAATTATGTTTGCGTTGAAAAACTATTGGTTGTTTTTAATATATATCATATATTTTATCTCTGAAAGAGCTAACATCAAGCAGATCTTGATTATATTTTTAATTTTTTGATGTATTTTAATGACCGTGTCCATACTAATATTCAGTGCAGCTGCAACACGTTAAAAATATTTTTAATGAAATTCGCAGCAAAAATTAATATTTAACAATAAAAATGCTTACCTCTCTAACGAATGTTACTGGCAAGATGGGGCTTCCATTATTTCGTTCCTGTTAAAAGTAACTGACTAGAGATGCAATCTGTTTTGTCTGGCTTCGGAATTTTCACTCAGAGAAATTTATCAAAACAAGCAAAGCATTAAAATAAGGTTTTCTGGTTTATTACCTCTTATCATTATTGTTTTGAAGGATTTAGTATACATTTGACAACCGTACTATTTTGGCAGGCTAGTTCGGTTACACGTTCGAAGTTCTCAGACAGCATTGTGTCTCCTTTTAACTAGAATAAAATGAAAAGGAAAATATTGTCTGGTTCTGAAACAAATTTACAAATTGCGGCAGGCAATACATTAAACATCTTGATGATGTATGTACAAAAGTTCTTTGGATAGACTATACAATTCTTTTTTTTAGTCTGGAAGGTTACTGTCATAGAGTAACAGAGATGCAACTCAATAGGGGACTCTGGCGCATAGTTTTGGTTTGCCCAACATCAAATAGCATAAATGCCATAATGGGCCATTCAAGTAATTTGATTGGTCAATTTAAACCTCTATTATAGGCACCTGTAAGAAAAATATTTTACTGTGAAGTCATTTCATTGGCTTATTAGTAATGTTAGGCACGTGACAGCCTTGACGTCATGTTTAATTGACCAATGAAATTTAAATAAAAAACAATTTTTTCTGAAATAAATTTATGAAATTAAATTCAATTAAATATATATATAAAGATAATATTTAAAAATAAATCTATAAAATATAAATATTATATACATAAATATAAAACCGTAAGCAAAAAACTTTGGTGCATTGCAAATCAAAATTATCTCTTCTATCTCTCCATTAGTACTTTTAATATTTTATTCGAAAGATCATTATGGAATGTACAATTGAAGGGTTTTAAATTTACTTTTTTTTAAACATTTGACAAAAAATTTGTTATATTATCGACGCGGCAAAATCGCTGAATAAAATAAGATATAGCTCAAAGACCTACTGACAGTATAATAAAACAATTTTGTTAGAGTCTGGGGCAGGAGATATTGTGTTGATCAGTCTCAATTTCTGGGTCTACTGATTTATTCATAATTTTATGTAAATAAAAATCACACTTAATTTCTATTTTAAAAAGTTTTACTAAATAACCTGAGATGTACACTACGGTACAACGTAAAAATCTGTTTGCTCCTTTAGGAACATCTGGAATGAAGTTATAGAGTCAAGCAATTAACAGTAAGAATGAGCAGAAAGAAGGATACTGGCTGAATGAATACAAACTTTACCATTACCTTCTGGAGCTTGTCCAAATGTCGATGATAGTTGCTTCGAACACCCTGGTTGTGGACCTGGAACGATGGAAATAGGCACTACAAATATAGTAAGACAGTTTAGAAATTAATGGTAACAATTATGAACAGAAATGTGACTGACTTCTTTAATTTACCTTCTATAAAATTTTGATTTTGATCCACTTCCATTTGTACATATTCTGGGCCCGTGGTATTATTTTTACCATCACTAAATTGTTCATAAGTACTTAAAGGAAAGTTTAAATGTATCACAAAAATGTCTCACATGATAACGATCATTAATCTGTTTCATGTTTAATTCAACCAGTTTAGGATTTTTAATGATTTCTACTCATTTCTTAAAGATCACTTTTTTAACGGAAAACGATGATTTCCTCACTAGCTGTGCATCCGGGCACACAACACTTCCTAGAACGGGAATGCATTTCAACTACCGACTTGTATATAGTAGTAAAATAAAATAATAATTTAATATATAAACGTTATAAAAAGCTAACCACACTATTCTCAATATAGGGCACATTGAAAATGGCGTGAAAATAAACAAACCATAGAAGAAAATAAACCAATCAGATTCCGTCGCGGCTCTTAGCATAGCGAATAAAACAAGTAATATGTTAAACGTAGCGACATCTACATGTTGGACGCTGCGTTTCGCCAAAATTTCCTATGAAGTTAAATCTCTATTTCTCTATGTATGTTATTGTTTTTGTTAACTTTATGAGAATTATATCTAAAATGAAAAAACCAATATACGTATATTTTTATTGCTGGAAAACGTTCACCGTAAATCTTGAATATCATCCCATACATTTCAGAAGCGCTTTTCTTTTGAATTGAATATGAAAAGCAAAATATTTCTTCTTCTTCTTCTTCGAATCTCAGAAAATTTTGCTGTACAACAAAATGACATATAATAAAAAGTAACGATGTCAGCTATTCCAACAGACATTGTTGTTTAACACACAGCAAATATCACGTATTAATTTAATTAAACAAGAGGTTTTTTTTACATTCGGTGCTAATTAAAATTTTATACAGTTATTAATTAACCATTGTCTCGTTTTGTGTTTAAAGCTAACGGATGATGGCGATTTTATGCCTGACATTCTTTTATTTGTACAAAGTTCTTTTCGTTTTATTACATTGCGGTTTTTATATCCAGCAGGATTGTGAATTAATTTTGAGGGATTTTTTAGAGATTCTAAGGAAGTCTATTTTTAGAATTCCACAGCAAAAAGTCAAAACTGAAGAAGTGCGCTCAGCTAGACTATGTGGATTGAAATAAATGATATATGGGAGAAATAATTAGAATTTTGTGGATACCACGGTGATCTAATTTTGTATTATGATTATTTTTAGATTTTATCATTTACTTTACATATATTTTAAAGTTTAATATACAATTTTTATTATTGAAATATTATGGTTATTGAAGGTATGACGGAAATATATTTATGATATCCAAATAATTAAGATTGAATGTGATATATAATAAATACGAAACAGTGTCGTTACAGCAGAAGGTCGCCACACATTAATTTATTTCTACTGTTCTGCTTGACATGTATTAATAGACAAGCAAATCGAGTACTGGATTGATATATTTCCTAAATTAAAATAAAACTTAACTACTTAAGCTAAACTAAAGAACTCAAAACACAGAGGAATTGGAAGTGTAGTTCTCATCTATTAGAGGTTAATTGAAAAGTCCCCGGCCTACCATAGTAAAACACATTTTTTTGACAAAATTAGTTTTTTTATTCAACATAATTCCCTTCAAGGGTGATGCACTGATTATAGCCACCCTCCAACTTTTCGATACCATTTTTGTATACGGTGGATGAGGAAGCAATTGAAGCTCAATTCATGGATTCTTGCCATCGTTTTCACTGATTTGTGACACGGTGCATTGTCTTGGTGAAGCAGCACTTTCTTTTTCTTCAAATGCGGTTGTCTTATGGCGATTTCGTCCTTCGGACGGTCCAATAACGCTACGTAATAATCGTTGTTGATGGTCCTTCCTTTCTCAAGGTAGTCAATGAAAATTATGCCATGCGCATCCCAATATACAGACGCCATAACCTTGCCAGCCGACTGTTTTCCCACGCTTTGGAGCGGGTTCATCGTGTGCAGTGCACTCGGATAACTATCGATTGGACTGCGGAGTAAAATAATGGTGCCATGTTTCATCCATTGTCACATATCGACGCGAAAACTCGGTTTATTACGCTTGATCATCTTGAAACACTGCTCCAAATCATCAACTCATCTATGTTTTTGGACAAAAGTGAGCTCGCGCGACACTCACTTTGCAGAGAACTTTCTCATACCCAAATGTTCGTGAATGATATGATATAAACGTTCATTTGATATCTTTGGAGTGTCTGCTATTTCAATCAATTTGAATTTACGGCCATTAAAAATAATTTTGTTCTTCACTGCGTTCACCGTCTTCGATGCTCATTTCGCCACGTCTAAACTTAGCATTCCAATTCTTGATGGTTGATTTTCCTGGGGTAGTGTCTATCAAGCCAAGTTTTGCTTCAACTGTATTTATTCCCTTCAAAAAGCAATATTTTATCAACACACGAATTTCCTTTTTATAATTTTTTTTACAATAACTAAAGTTGCTTCACTCAAAATGATATAATTCACGAACTAATAATCCGACAGCTGTCAAAATTTGAGCAAAATTACACGCATCTTTTGAGGGTTAGGAATAACTAAAAAACATATGGATTTAATTCTAGTAGTACCATCTATGTGTCAGGTTGTGGATTTTTCTATTGACTTGTTACAAGCCTGCTAAAGAAAGCTGTTAAAATTTCATAATTTTCTACTCCTAGGTTTGTGAGTTATTGTGCTAAGTGTGACACTACTTCTGTTATTTTCAATACACTGCTTCTTGATGGGAAAATATATCGTTCAAGCGAATCAATAACTTGAAAAGTGTTATAAGGACACCGCTCCATCAGAAACGACAATAAAACGTTGGTTTGCTAATTTCAAAAGTGGTCGTAAATACAAGATGACGCAGGACGCAGTGGACGTCGAAATGAGTTGGTATAACCAGAAAACTTCAAAAAAATCCACAAAATGGTTTTGAATGGCCAGAAAATGAAGTTTTGTCAGTTAGCAAATATCGTAAAGATATCAAAAGAATTTGTTGGTTTTATATTGCATAAATATAAATGATATATTTCATTGCGATTTTTGTCATTTTTCTTAGAAATAAGCCAAAAAAAGATACCCAGAAGATCAGATGGCCGAACAATATGGTCACATAATATTACGACTTCTTCTTTATTACTGTATATTCAATGCAATCGAGTTCATATGGTGGGTAGCAAAGAATTATTATAATAGAAAAGCTGGTCGAGAAGGACATTCCATCAAGAATTGTTTGGATATGTGGAAGGAGGCATTGTCGGCCATAACACCTTGGCTTTGGATGAACTTGATAAGGCATACAGAGGAAGAAACTGATAAACGGTGGAATCGTGAATGTGTTTTAGACAGATTGGAATTGCATGAGCATTTGGCTATGAGAAAGCTCTGTTCAAAATGGCTGCCGCCTTTGCTCACTGTTGACCAAAAACTAAAACGTGTTGATGATTCGAGAGCAGTGTTTGGGTATGTTTAAACGTATCATAACGGAATTTTTGCGTCTATATATGACAAAGTATGAAACGTGGATCCATCACTTCACTCCGCAAGCAAAACTATCGTCATCTGAGATCACATCAATATGACGACCGCCATATTTTAAGGCAAAAGATAAATCCTTCTACAAAAGTGGTATTAAAATGTTAGAGCGGCGCTGGAATGATTGTGTAGTTCTTGATTAAGATTACCTTGATGAATAAAGCCAATTTTGAACAAAAAAACGCGTTTTCTTTGTTATGCCTGATCCATGTGTTAGTTGGTAAGTAGTTTAGTTTTATTTTATTTGCAAAATACATACTGACGCATACTAATCTCATACTTGCCTTGCTTGTGTGTTAATGGAAGTACAACACAACAGTAGTAATAGATTAATTTGTAAAATAAGATTGTATTAAGAATATCGAACATAAGAAGTAATTAATAAAAAAAAATTTGAGAAATATTTGTTATTTATTTTACACCAATTATTTTTGCACATGTATTGATATACACCTTACGCATAACAAAATTATATAGTTCATTTAACATTTTTACTGTAAAGGAAAGCTTTGCTGGAGCATCGAATATCAAATCAGTTAGTTCCTGCTATTGTTATTAAAATATCTCGTAAAACAATTAACGACAGTGCTTCGATTATGTATATAGATTTCATGATCAATTCGGATTTATCATTAGGAGACCTTGAGCATCGAATTCAGGTCTTTAACGTTACATAATGCGATGCCTTGATGTAATGTAATAACGTGGCACCACACAAAGGAACTGGACCCTGTTTTTTGACGCTATTTCTAAGGTTAGGGGCATAATTACAGTAATTAGATTTTTTTCCGAATGTATTACTGAATAATTTATATTGTACTAAGAATATCGAACATAAGATGTAATTAATAAAAAAAATTGAGAAATATTTGTTATTTATTTTACACCAATTATTTTTACACATGAATTGATCTACACCTTACGCATAACAAAATTATGTAGCTATTTAAATATAATACGTTTTTCATTTAACATTTTTACTGTAAAGGAAAGCTTTGCTGGAGCATCGAATATCAAATCAGTTCGTTCCTGCTATTGTTATTAAAATATCTCGTAAAACAATTAACGACAGTGCTTCGATTATGTATATAGATTTCATGATCAATTCGGATTTATCATTAGGAGACCTTGAGCATCGAATTCAGGTCTTTAACGTTACATAATGCGATGCCTTGATGTAATGTAATAACGCGACACCACACAAAGGAACTGGACCCTGTTTTTTGACGCTATTTCTAAGGTTAGGGGCATAATTACAGTAATTAGTTTTTTTTCCGAATGTATTACTGAATAATTTGTATTGTACTAAGAATATCGAACATAAGATGTAATTAATAAAAAAAATTGAGAAATATTTGTTATTTATTTTACACCAATTATTTTTACACATGAATTGATCTACACCTTACGCATATCAAAATTATGTAGCTATTTAAATATAATACGTTTTTCATTTAACATTTTTACTGTAAAGGAAAGCTTTGCTGGAGCATCGAATATCGAATCAGTTAGTTCCTGCTATTGTTATTAAAATATCTCGTAAAACAATTAACGACAGTGCTTCGATTATGTATATAGATTTCATGATCAATTCGGATTTATCATTAGGAGACCTTGAGCATCGAATTCAGGCCTTTAACGTTACATAATGCGATGCCTTGATGTAATGTAATAACGCGGCACCACACAAAGGAACTGGACCCTGTTTTTTGACGCTATTTCTAAGGTTAGGGGCATAATTACAGTAATTAGATTTTTTTCCGAATGTATTACTGAATAATTTATATTGTACTAAGAATATCGAACATAAGATGTAATTAATAAAAAAAATTGAGAAATATTTGTTATTTATTTTACACCAATTATTTTTACACATGAATTGATCTACACCTTACGCATATCAAAATTATGTAGCTATTTAAATATAATACGTTTTTCATTTAACATTTTTACTGTAAAGGAAAGCTTTGCTGGAGCATCGAATATCAAATCAGTTAGTTCCTGCTATTGTTATTAAAATATCTCGTAAAACAATTAACGACAGTGCTTCGATTATGTATATAGATTTCATGATCAATTCGGATTTATCATTAGGAGACCTTGAGCATCGAATTCAGGTCTTTAACGTTACATAATGCGATGCCTTGATGTAATGTAATAACGCGACACCACACAAAGGAACTGGACCCTTTTTTTGACGCTATTTCTAAGGTTAGGGGCATAATTACAGTAATTAGATTTTTTTCAGAATGTATTACTGAATAATTTATATTGTACTAAGAATATCGAACATAAGATGTAATTAATAAAAAAAATTGAGAAATATTTGTTATTTATTTTACACCAATTATTTTTACACATGAATTGATCTACACCTTACGCATATCAAAATTATATAGCTATTTAAATATAATACGTTTTTCATTTGACATTTTTACTGTAAAGGAAAGCTTTTCTGGAGCATCGAATATCGAATCAGTTAGTTCCTGCTATTGTTATTAAAATATCTCGTAAAACAATTAACGACAGTGCTTCGATTATGTATATAGATTTCATGATCAATTCGGATTTATCATTAGGAGACCTTGAGCATCGAATTCAGGCCTTTAACGTTACATAATGCGATGCCTTGATGTAATGTAATAACGCGGCACCACACAAAGGAACTGGACCCTGTTTTTTGACGCTATTTCTAAGGTTAGGGGCATAATTACAGTAATTAGTTTTTTTTCCGAATGTATTACTGAATAATTTGTATGCTCTCCATTGTGAAAGGTCAACATCGGACAAAATTGGACCGAAATGATATAATTATTATTCGGTATTAAGAACACTACATTAGTTAAAATGATTTTAAAAACGAGGTATGAAATTATTGCTGCGTCCATCCACTAGATGTAAAAGGAAACGAGGCAAACGTAATTTTTACAATAAGCGTTGAAAAAACGCTTAATTGGAGAACAGTACGTGATTTCTGCTCGCGGGAGTGAGTTTTATTTATTTTACGGTGCGGCGGAAAAATTAATTAAACCGTTTTGGTGTAATTGCGTTTAAAAATGCCATTTAAATGTCATGTACAATAATTACGCTGATTTATTTTCAGTAAACTTAACTACTTAATTCAAAATAACGCAACACTGGAAATATTTGGTGTATTGAATTAAATTGTGATCGCCCAATGCTCAAAATACGACTATAATTCTTCAATTGTGTATCTTGTGTAAAAGAGGAACAAATAGAGTAGAACTTTTGGGCCCGAGGAGATGAGAATTATTCTTAACGTTATTTGATGCCTTGAACTCGTATCTTCAATCCGTGTGTCAAGATTGGCTTTAGTTTTCGAGTTCGCACATGGGGGCAGCACTGCGTTCTTATAACGAAAATGGTAAAAGGTAGAATAACATTTGATTGGGATTTGTGGGTCAGAATATTTTTTTAATAATTAATTTCATGCAGTGAATAAGAATGGTTTGATTCCTGGAACAGAATTAGTGTTTTCCTCCAAGGGCGGCTACCATGGAGAAATAAACCATAACATGTTTTTACTCTGGTTTGAAAATCAATTATTAAAGAACGTGGAAAAGCCATCAGTTATTGTTATGGATAATGCCCCATATGATAGCAGACCCAGCAAAAGCATTAGCAGAGGCTGTAATGAAGGAATGGCTTTCAAAACAATTGAAAAAAACAGTGAACTATTTCAAACTGTTATCCGATAAATATAAATTATATATTTCATTGCGATTTGTGTAATTATTTTTAGAAATAAGCCAAAAAAAGATACCCAGAAGATCAGATGGCTGAACAATATGGTCACATAATATTACGACTTCTTCTTTATTATTGTATATTCAATCTAATCGAGCTAACACAACACTGGAAATATTTGGTGTATTGAATTAAATTGTGATCACCAAATGCTCAAAATACGACTATAATTCTTCAGTTGTGTATCTTGTGTAAAAGAGGAACAAATAGAGTAGAACTTTTGGACCTGAGGAGATGAGAATTATTCTTAGAGTTATTTGATGCCTTGAACTCGTATCTTCAATCCGTGTGTCAAGATTGGCTTTAGTTTTCGAATTCGTACATGGGGGCAGCACTGCGCTCACACGAAAATGGTAAAGGGTAGAATAACATTTGATTTGGTTTTGTTGGTCAGAATATTTTTTTAATAATTAATTTCATGCAGTGAATAAGAATGGTTTGATTCCTGGAACAGAATTAGTGTTTTCCTCCAAGGGCGACTACCATGGAGAAATAAACCATAACATATTTTTACTCTGGTTTGAAAATCAGTTGTTAAGGAACCTGGAACAGCCATCAGTTATGGTTATGGATAATGCTCCATATCATAGCACATCCAACAAAAGCATTAACAGAGTCTGTAATGAAGGAATGGCTTTCAAAATAATTGAAAAAAACAGTGAACTATTTCAAACTATTAGCCAGTAAATATAAATTATATATTTAATTGCGATTTTTGTCATTCTTTTTAGAAATAAGCCAATAAAAATACCCAGAAGATCAGATGGATGAACAATATGGTGACATAATATTACGACTTCTTCTTTATTACTGTATATTCAATGCAATCGAGTTGATACGGTGGGTAGCAAAGAATTATTATAGTAGGAATGCTGGTCGAGAAGAACATTCCATCAAGAACTGTTCGGATATGTGGTAGGAAGCATTGTCGACCATAACACCTTGGCTCTGGATGAATTCGATAAGACATACAGAGGAAGAAACTGATAAATGGTGGAATCGTGAATGTGTTTTAGACAGATTGGAATTTAACAATTTGGTGATTGGTTCGGACAGTGACTCGGAAAGTGACAGTAACTAAAGGAAACTTCCAGGATATGTGATAATGCTGGAAATTCCTCAGACAGAGGGATGAGAGTGGAATAAACTAAATTTATGCACATAATTAATAGAGTATAACTATAGAAAATGGTATTGTAGGGTGTGAAAGATTTGTTTGCATAGATATGTGGGTAATCATCCAGATTTATACATTAACATTAGGTAAGAGGAGAGGATGAATACTAACTGTTTTGTAGATATGTTAAAGAAGAGGGAGAATGATTAACAGTGATTAATTTTATCAAAAATAGTGTACCACAGGTAGTAACAGAATAAATAAAAAATAAAGTGATGTCACAATGACTTGACAAGGAAACACACCTTCGAAGAAATGCTCTCTGACGAAAGCAAATTACATTACTTGGGTATACAATTGTTAATTGGATGGATCAGTCCTTCAGGGGATGCCACTACATAAAAAACGCGCTTAGAACTGTACCTCATAGGAGGTGTAGAAAATAGTTAAATGTAAATATAATAAAACAATTCTAAATTAAACTGTACTTTAAATTATTTGAATAATATATTATAATATATTAGGTGTACTATAATCTTAAAATAAACTATATATATTTGATAACAGTATTTTTGTTTAATTGTTATATTTAGATTAAAATTAAGTTGTATGTCAAAGCCAAACTGAACTAAAACTCAGAGTTGATGCGGCAACATTGCGACATTTTGACGTTATACATTTAGATGATGTATGTCCAAAACTTTTTTGGAAAAACTATAGTACTTGAATTTTATATAATTGTTATAATTGTACCTTTTACATTATACATTATTCTTTTACATAACTAATTAATAAAATGTACTTTTAACTATGTTAAATAAATAAACTTTTCGTCGCTAGATTCACGCCATATTTGAAATTGCTTTATTAAATAGTTGATAAACTAGACCCGCCATTAGCTTATCTCTTTTCCGAGGCAACGGCCTATTCAGTAATCTCTTAACTGACCTGCTCTGGGTTCGAATGTGATTTGTCAACGACATTAGAGATAAAAGACTCCTTATACAACATTTTAGCTAGATCCGAGGTCTAAAGAATCCCTGGTCCTTTTTCCATCGACGGCTACGGTTTCTTTTTTAATCTACAAAAGTCAACAGAATATTTCCTTCTTGGAAGAATGTAAAAGAAATACACTTAAAACTGTGTAAAATAACAGTGATAGATTTTATAATATCTAAACGTATTCAATATTTATTATATTCAAGATACTATTTAATTAATTAGAGATCAAAATGCAGTTATTCATTAGTAAAAGCAGGTTAATTATTTTAAAAATAATTTTAATTAAACATTGTAGGATGGTTGCTTTTTATATTTCGGTATTTGAGACTAAATCGGATATTCGTTTTACGATAAACAACAATATTTTTTTTAGTAAAAGTTATTTTATTCTTACGTGTTTATAGCACGATGGTTGCATTTTATATTTCGAGATCAAATCGTATATTTATTCATTAAAGATAAAAGAAACAATAGTTTTTGAGTAAAAGTGGCTTTATTATTTTTAAACTGACTAATTTTAATTTCATTTTGTTCGATGGTCACATGATAATTCATGATAATGCAATTTATTAGAGATAAGACAATAATTTCACAATAATTCATCGAAAAAATCAATAATTTATTAGGAAAGTAGTTTATTGAAGGATGGTTGCATTTTATATTTTGAGATCTAATCTAATCTTACATTCAAGAAAATGTTATTCTTTAGAGGTAAAAGTAAGACATATTTATTAGTAAAAGTAGTTTTATTACATTTTACAAATTTTAATTATAATTTTTATGATCATTGCATTTTATATTTCAAGATTTATGATAAAATATTATATATATAATAACTTTTTAGAAAAAAGTAATTTCGTTGTGCTCTTTATTTTTTCTTTATGCTATACTTAATCAATATACTACATTTTCTTTAAAATATATTTCCAAAAATCATGATAATACGGAAGCTTGAGTACTTTTTAATGGTTCACATTTTAGTTTCTTACTATTTAAAATCTTTTTTATAATCTGATAACTAGGGTGAACATTTTATTTGGACATTTCTTAAATATAAAACTAAAATAAACATAAAAATTATATTCTATGTGACGTTTGTTTAAATGCATAATTTAAATAAAGTTTAATTACAAAGTGCAAGTTTAAGTCTAGTTGCTCTATAAGTCTCTTGCACGAACTAAACAACCAGAACATGTTGAATATGTTTTTCTTATTTGTTTAATATGGATTACTGGTATAATGCCAGATCATTAAATTAAGTTTAAAACAAGTTAACAGCGTTTGTTCCATGCCAATTTGTCTATATCTTAATACACAGCCACCAGTAATTGCTTAGATATTATATTTTGTCATAGTTTCTGCCGCGTGATGATGAATTATCTACGACAGCGACTCCTTTCGCAACGAAATTAGAGCATGTTTAGCATTGAACATGTATAATTTTCCTCTTAAACAGCAGAAACGGAATTGTACGATGTATGTTATTCTGCATAATTTTCGACTTCCTGATAGATTTAGACTAAGCACCCCGTTACACGAGACGTTTTTCTGAATATCCCGTTGATGCCTTGGGGATATTGCCTCAGGGAGGGAACTGATTTGTTTGTTAGCGTATGTTCTATTGACACCCAGGTAGATTTTTTCTCAAGCATGAGTGGAAAGCTCATAAAATAGTGCAGGAATTTCAGATTCAGTTGGTGTTGGATTTATTCGTCAATTTTCTAAAAATATTTTTTAATATATTATTTGAAATAATACTTTTAATGGTTCAACAATCTACTCAATTTTTTTTATGTAAATTTTATTTATATTTTACATAAGAAACATTACGTTAGACAAAAAGCAAAAGACATTAGAACTAAAATAAAACAACTATACTGGTTAGTCGGAAGATCTCTCAACTTGATCTAAAATCAAAAAGGTTGATCTATAAGACCATTATAAGCCAATTTGGACCTATGGGGTGCAAATATAGGGTTGCACTAAAAATTCAAATCAACTAGTGACCTGGAAATCGAATGGATTTGCGAAGTTATTCAAGATATCACCTTGAAACACGAAAGAAGATTACTAAATCATACTGACGTGGAAGCAATACAACTGCTGGTCAGCGCGCAGGATGTCAGGAGATTGAAGCGAATCAAACCGTACGAACTTATATAAAGTGTTTACCTTTAGTGTAAACTAAAGCTATAAGTTATTATAATTTTATAATTGAGGAATACATATCGATGTATTTTCTGGCACTCATCTTGCTTGTGAATTAATCCAAGTACAAATGAAATATATCGTAGCGTATCTGATAAAGATGTTATAAAAATAAATTACATAAGATATGCTTAGTATAATCTTAACTTAAAAAAATAAATTTATTAGTCTGTTCCGCTGTACTCGCATCAATACAATAGCAGGACGAATATGGGATATACACATCAGTGTGTATTTTTTAAATTAAAATTAATTTAGACTACTTAAGCTAAAGCTGAGATTAAACTCTTATACACTATACAAGTTTAGGAGGTACCGGCTTGGTGGCACAGTGGTTAAGGTGACAGGATGACCCTCTTACCGTTGCGGTAGTCGCGGGTTCGACATCTGCTAGGGGTATTTTATGTCTGCGATTGTCATTGTAAATGTTACTATATTTAATCGTAAAAAACCCAATAATGAATAACCATCCAGTCACGCCAGGAACCAAGCTGGGTAAGACCGGATGTCTTCTGGGATGGTTTGGTCACTGGTTGGCGGTATGATAGGTCCATTTTGCTTCAATCGTCTGATTTCTTGATTGTTCTCCAGTAGCTGTATTGATTTTGTAAAACTGTAAAACTTTTGAGATTACAGGTAATACATCTCCTGTTTTTTTTGGCTTTGGGATTAATAATGATTTCAGCTAGGGAAGTAATTCGTTGTGAAATATTGTAATAAATATTAATTTTATTAATTTTATACACTTTTCTGGTAGTTCTTGTAGAACTTTAAAAAAAAATTGTGTCAACGCGCATTATTCTTTGTTTTACTCTTTTTATTAGTTTTATGAGACAGATCTACTTAACATTGCATTGAAGATTAGTTTTATTAATTTTATACACTTTTCTGGTAGATTTGTAGAATTTGTTGATTGAGAAGTAGATTTTTTAGTTATTATATTTTCTTGCGCATTATTTTCTGTTTAAATGCCTTCACGGTAGTGTAATGAGGAGGATAAAATATAGGCTTTAGAGAGTTAATTTTATTTTCTTCATCTGCAGTTATCTCAGATGAGTTTAAATATATTTTTTAAATGATTAGAATAAATCAGCCTTTTCTTATTTTTACTGGGTAAGTTATGTATTTAGTGTCTTATGAGCTTTCTTGTTGCTTTCCATAGTGAATATCCGTTGCCTCAGTTGGTGTCAGATTTTCTTAATATTCTTGAAGTCCTTGGTTTTATTTGTTGTGGATCGGTTCTTTTTTTTTCAGTTTTTTCTATGGCTTTGTTGAATATTTCCTTGTGAAAGAGATAATGAAAATAGCTACAATTTAGAGACAATCGGCGCATCAATTTCGATTCATTTTCGCGTTTCTTTAAAAAATGCGTGCTATTGTCTCGATAGGTTGTGTACAATTCATGAGAATATATTAATAGTCACACCGAGCAATATTTGGTGAATGTAGCGGGTAGATTAAAATTTCTCATTATATCAGAGAGGCCAAGATTTTTAATGAAATTCACAACTGATGTTGATAATTTTGGGCTAGATTTCGCTTTTTTTACCATTGAATTATCAGCCTCAAGTAACGTAACTTCGATACCTATTGTCAATAAGCTTACTTAAAAAAAAGAAATTTTCTTTAAAAAAAGTTGAAAAAAATCGCTTCGGTGGAATTAGAGATAATATACCAACCGTTCTAAAAAAATCGATAGTTAACAAAAAATTACACGCAGTTTAAGCCTTACAGTGGTGCTTTATATATAAATGTTTTCCTATGCAATTCTTGCTCCTTATATTGGGCTATCCCTTTCTTCAAAAACAGCATTTTTTGAACTTCTTACTTCAAACGAGCGGTTTGATCCTCTTCTGAAATGTTAGAAGTTCGCTCTGAGCGCTCAATCTTGGTGTTGCTAAGTTTAATGGCAAACGTATAGGCTTCTGGACCTATAGTTATTCCCATAAGGGCCATTTTTTAATATGGGAATGAAGCCTTTATTAAAAATGCAAGCCGCTATAAAAAAGTCTATTTCAATTGTGTTACTTCCAGCACATGTGTAAGTGCAAAAGTCCGTATCAATGAATTCACAGATTCATTATTATTATTGGTCTCTGAACCTAAAAGATCCCTCGACTTCTATTGTTTAATCCGTTCACTCTTTTGTACATTTCTAAAACAGCTATGAGCCAGAAAATAATTTAAATTTTGGAAAATCTTTTCAAATTATATCCGGGATATTCTATGGATCTGTTAAGAAAAAAGAAAATGATGTCTTCTCCTATATAGATTAATAAAACGGCAGGTGTGATGCAAGTTAATGAAAAGATCACAATAAGCCTACCAACAAAAATGCAAATACATCTGATAGCGATTTCATACTAAGAACGCGAATATGTTAATCGAGAGCGTATTTATAAAATATTTGTGCTATAAAACAATTTTAATGGCATATCCAATCCTCCCTGTTATCCGTGGTAAAAAATGACTATAATTTAGACAGTGCGATCGTTCCCAATGTCATCAGACTCTTAAAGGCTTATGAATATTCGTACGTATTTTAATGAGTACTCATCAGCTTGCAAATAGACAAGACAATGGTTTAGTTCTGTGGGTTTAGCTATTTATGGTAACTTTAATGAATCTCGAACATGTCTGTCTGAAAAAGACAGAAATATAGATAATACAGAAAACTGTTGAACATATAAAGCTACACATAATTATTACTAATGGTTTAATTGTTCCAGCTGCAGATTATATGACAGAAGTCATAAAGGTATAAATAGAGATTAGAAAGATGCTTAATATAAGTTTATAATGAATTTTTGACACTGATTCAATAATAAGGGCAATTTTACGAAGCTTTTAAGAGGGGTGAAGTCTTTCTTAAGAGGTAATTTAATGTTGTATTCTTAACTTTGTTTTACCACCAATGCAAAATAAATACTTGATAAGGATGAATGTGAACGACTGTAAATGTGTATAATAAAGTTTATTTTACAGTTATTCTAGTTACAGTTAGAGATATTCTTCAAAAATTTAAATATAAAAGTAAAAGAAATTTTTTTCACTTAAATCATTTCAACATTATTGTGTTATTTAATGACTTTTTGAACATTTTGATGTACTAAAAGTAAATTTTGAAAACAACAAACGAAAGTGAGTGATTTTTCTTATCGCCACTACATTAATTATCTCGGGTTTCATCCAATATAGTATCCATTCGAATTTTAGCACGTACTTTGACTGATATTATATTTTTATCTAATTTTAATTACTCTCTTCTGTCACCCTTTGGTACAACGTGGGGCAAAAGCCCCGCTATCATTTTTATTGCCTATAACTTTGCTCAAAGAAAACATAAGTAAGTTTGCTTTTCACAAAAAGTTTATTTGGTCTTTACCATTTTTTTCGTTATGATTGAAAAATTATATCGGCTAAATGGTGTGCTTTGAAATTTTTGGTTCTTTTTAAGGCATTTTTCACTACATTCTGGAATATCTGAAGCTGAATTTCTTCAATTTCGTGACGAATATTGTCTTTAAGGTGTTGAATCGTTTGGGACTTATTCACATAAACTTTTTGTTTTAAAAAAATCATAAGAAAAAGTCTGGCGCTGTTAAAGCCGGAGATCTGGCTGGCCATGCTTAATCACCACTTCGCGAAATTAGTCTTCGTTCTGTGTGTGCTGTGGCCCTATCTTGCTGAAACCATATGTCCTGTAGTCCTTGCTTTTACATTTCAGACACAAGAAAGTTTCGAATCATGTCTTGGCACCGTTCAGTAGTAATAGTAACTGCAACACCTTTGTCATTTTCAAAAAAATAGTGACCTGTGATGTTTCCATCATGAATACCACACTATGCAGTTGGTTTTAATGGATGCAATGATGTTTCATGAATTAATTGAGGATTCTGTGTTCCCCAAAACCGAGTGTTCTGTTTATTGACGTGGCCCCTGAGAAGAAATTGGGCTTCATGGCTCATTATTAATTTAGACGAAACATTTTCAATTTCACCAGACAGCCTTAGGATTGCATTACTGTACTCATCTCATTGATCTGGATCTCTCGGTGTCAATTTTTAGACTAATTGAATTTTGTAAGACAACATTTTCAAAATTCGCCTCAAACTGCGTGCAGAAATGTGTAACTGGGAACCACGTCTTCGAATTGATGTTTCTGGGGACTCTGCAACACTATCGCACACCAGAGCCACATTTTCATCATTACGAGACGTCTGTTGTCTCCCAGAACAAGGCCTGTGTACTCTCGTACTGTCGAAAATTCGCATGTAAACGATAAATTGTGGTTTTGTGAGCCACTGGACCATTAGGATATTTTTTACGCAATTTCCGTTGAGTGGCAATAATGGAAAGATTATTTTCAATAACTATTGTCACTATTTCTGCTCGTTCTTATTGCGTATATTTAGCTGCAATAAAATTTGGACATCTACACAACACAATGGTCGAAACGTCACATAACTAAGATGGCGGAGCAATCGAAATGGTAGCGGGACTTTAACCCCATCTGTTACATTCTTAGGAGTTCTTGATCAATTATATCCAAATTTAAAAGTGATCATATTTTCACTAAAATAGAAACCTTGAAAGCTTGAACTTTTCAAGCGGGCAAACTTCAACCTTTCTTGTTCAATTTTATTACGGTGGAATGAGTATATGATCAAAGAGCTGTGATTTTGATGAGATATACTCACATGAAGTACATCGAATTATATTTATCTGTAGATTTACTGTCACATGGTAATAGCACTAGGACGGAATGTCATGCATTTGTTTAGATTAAAAGTGTTATAATAGCTTTTTTGGAAATATTCAGAAATCGATGGTTTATCCATTACTGCCTACTACTCATACTCAAAGTATGAACAGTACAAGAACAAGTAAACTATAAACAGCAAAATTCTTAACTTTACAAGACAGAGCTCGTACCAGTACCAGGTTAAATCCAAAATGGCCGTTGTGGTTCTTTCGATTATACCTCTCGATTGCTTGTAAATGACAACGTCGCAAAATAGCTACTACTAACAAAGTTCGTCCACATTCCTCAAACAAAAAATAATTTGTTTTTCTATCACATCTTATGAAGAGTTCTTGCGTGATTTCTGTATTATTTCTACAGACGAGGATTTCTTCTCATGAGGGATTTATTTAACAGATTGAAAAGAACCAACTAGCTCTGTATAATATTATTAAAACACATTTTTTCAAATAATTTTTTAAGTATTTTGTTATTTAGTAAACGCTACGAATTAATTCCAAAATTGAAAATATTTTAGATCAAAATAAAAATGGAAAAACATCAGAATAATGATAAATTTGGCCGTAGTGAATGAACGTCTAGTATAACGAAGACGAATACTCTTCGCCGTGCCCGTTTAATATGTCGTTCACGGAAAGGCTTGCAGTTGAGGTTAAGGGTGCCGCTCTTCTTTACTATCTCGGAAAGGTTTCAGTAGGTTGTCGTATTCGAGTTTTCACTTTATTTTAGTAATTTAAAGGTCGGCCGTGTAAATCTCGAGCGTCAGGGCGCTGGTCCAGCGATAGCGAGGGCGTGGGTTCAACTGACTCTGACGATGTGAACGTTTGTAGTTATCCAGTTGAGTAACGATCATTCATAGTTATTGTACCATTTTTTGGGTACATTTTTAGTGCGTACCATCGACCAGAGTGAGGTTTCGATGAATTTTCTACTGAAAATTATATTTTTTCAAGACATATTTTCATTTCAAGTTACTTAAAAGATACTCTTATTAAGGTATTAGTAGAGTATTATCCATTTTTGTTACCATTACAAATATTCATTACTATTAATATATCGTGAAATTATGAATTAAATATGTGTAGTAATAAATAACGCTTTAAATATGCAATAAGTCCCTGGAGATGCCAACGTGACGTTAGGTTGCAAACCTTCCTTTTACTCTAGAACGGTACAATGTTTTAATTACGTATATAGTCTATCCAAAGGAACAGTGAAGTAATGCCATCTCAATTTATGTCACGGTGTAATGTTCCCGCACTTAATGTTGACATTGTATCCATTTTAGTTTATTTTAGCTTCGATATATAACATCATTCCAATTTAAATAAAATAAACAAACATACATGTTGTCAAATATAATTTATTTTAACAGAATGTTACATTTAATGCATACATTATCAACGAACTTAAACTATTGTTGAAGTGAACTCTTTTCTAAACCACATAAGGTATCCCCTGGAGGCTTAATCAACCTAATTAATAAATGTACATCCAAGACATGTATTTTATTTTCATTAAAGAATATATTTACCTTTTTAAATTTAGTTCTTCTTTCCTTTTTTGCTGTGTTTTCTATTCAAATCATTCTGTTATTACTGTATATCTCGTTAGTTTCTTCTATTACTACCCGTGTACATTTTTATTGATAAAGTTAGATTTAATCACTGCATTCTTCATATTGCATTGGCTATATCTGCAAAATGCACGCTCGCACATTCTAACAAAATGCTCATATATATTCTGAACAATAACATACATATCTATGAACATAAATGTTATAATTTTCTACAGTTATCTTATATTAACTATTAGCTAATTTTATTTTATTATTATTATTATTTGTTTAAATTTACCTTTAGTTGTTTCCACTCTTATCATGGTATTGTCAGCGTTAAAATGGCTATTTAAATTAATTACTAAGCCGCTAATTTCCAATCTAACACTAGTTCACAATTCCACATTTTTTACTTTCTTCTTCTGTGTGTCTGATGGAGATCCCCCAAACCAAAAGGTGTTTACTTTTACCATTTTGCATGAACTATTGTTTCTTTTACACACTCTTTATTAGCGTCTTGCCAACGGTGGCCTAATGTTCCATTTTGAAATACCTATATATAGAAATTGTTAAATTGTAAAAATTCTTTTTAAAAATAATATTTGGAAGTTGGAGTGGATCTCTTCGAGGGTTAATTGTGTACTTTGCTTGATGCTTTCCAAACTGACGGTTTTCTCTGAAGTAATTATTTTACATTTTGTTTATTTTGAAAACACTACTCACAGATTTTATACACTTCATAAATTTAACCTGGAATATAGCTAACATCAAGGTAACTGTATATTTTCTTTCCGGTGAATCCAAAATTATATGGTTTAACTTATGGCCCATAGTAATTGCAATGCAGCTATAACACAATAAAAATATATTCAAAAAGACCCTAACAGCTAAATATTTAATAGTATCAATACTTACCTCTCTAACGCATTTTACCGGTAAGAACGGGTCCTCATTATCTTGTTCCTATTATTCTTTTGTACGTAATGTGTTTCTGACTGACTATTTATACATTTTCAACCAGAGTAATTTCAAAATATTAAGTAGCGATTTGATTTGAAATTTATCAAAACAAGTAAAGCGCGTTTGGTGGTTTATCTTATTATCACTAAGGTTTTGGAGAATTTTGCAGAGATTTGACAGTGCCACGAGTAGTTTTGTAGGCTGATTCAATTACATGTTCGAACATATACGTTGATTCTTTTTTAACTGTTATAAAATTAGAGGGAAAATATAGTATGAAACGAATTTACAAACTGTATTAGGCAATACATTGAACATCTTGATGACGTGAGTTCACTGCAATTTTGGATAGACTATAGCTCTTTCTTCTTACTGCTCCTAATTCGATACAATGCTGAATAAAGCTATTTATTTGCATTTTTCTAAATTATGAGAGAGTTTTTGGTAAATTTTTAACTTATAATTATATTTGTAAAGTAAACTTAAAGTTAATTAAAGATATTCTTATTAAGGTATGAATATTAACTATTGCTGTTACTATTACAAACATTCATTAGTACTAATATTTCTCAAAATTATTAATTAAATGTGCGTGGTAATAAATAACACTTTAAATGGGCAATAAATCCGTGGAGATACCAACGTGACGTTAGGTTGTAAACCTTCCCTGTAATGTAGAACGGTACAATGTTTTAATTACATATAGATCTTGCTTATTACCGCTCTTAATAAAAAACTATGCCATATAATGTTATGTATTTGCATTTTTATAAATCAGATGCATTATATGAATACAGTATTTCAATTTTCGTGCAACAATTCAATCAAATATAGAGAAAATTATAGCAATCAAAAACGTTTTGTAAAATGTCTTTAATCAATTTACTTTTTTTATGTACAATTGTCTACTTTTTGAGAGTGTCCATATTTGTCTTCATTACCGATTTCAACATCAAAATATGTATGCTTTTTATGGCAAATATTTCAAATCTTTAGGAGGAACTTTATTACAATCTCGTTTAGCTTTATCGTTTTAAAAAATAAATAAAAGGCATATGTGTATATATTATAGTATAATTATTCGAATAAAGTTATAATATATTTAAGAGATAAGATATTATTTACTTTTATTAAATTTTGAAATGTTTCCTTTTCTATTATTTTCCTAATTAGTACACTAAATAACACAAAAATTAAAAACTAGTTATATCAACAAGCCATTACTAATACAGTAGAAGATATTCTACCGAGATGTTTGATGTTGAACTTCTCTGATGAAGGTCTAACACATGGGTCTTCTGTTTTCTTTTTTGCAGTTAGTTCTAGGTTTTAAGTTTTTTTCTTGAAGATATTTTCATGTTCTTATCTGCTTAGGTTTTAAGTATAATACGGAATTATGATTTAAATTTTTATTGAGGTTTAATGAGTTCGTAGATTTTCCTTTTTGGTTTTTGCTCAATATCTTTTCTATTTCCTTAATTCTTACGATTTATCCATGTTTAAGTTAATTATCTTACTATACTTTTTAATATTATCATTGCTAATATTAAATTTTGTTGTGCCAATATCGTTGCTTGATCTTTGTGTGTTTTGAGTTCTTTAAATACCTTCGTTTTCGTTTGTCTTTGTTATAGTTTAATATTTATCCAAAAAATATAGGAAAAAATCATTATATTCAGTTTATATTTAGCTAAATATCATTGGTATTTCATCATTTCTGTGTGTTCCAATAGGGAGAACACGGTAAAAATCACATATATATTTAATAATTATGTTGCATATGATTATGTCTATGACTGAGTGTTGTTAATGATGATAAATATAGCATTTTGTATGATTTTATTTTAGTTGCTGAACAACTAGAAGTGTTAATTCTTGTTTCGAACAAAATGAAAATCAATTTCAAATAATAAAATTCAAAATAGTAAAAATAAAAAATAGGTATAATTAATCTTGGAAGCAATTATTTGATATATACAATAATATAACATATAAGGCCTTGACTACGTTTACTATATCTTCGGAGATACCAACGAGTCGTCAGGTACTGAACCTTCCTTTTTTTACTATACTATTTTTAAACATTCTAATTATATATTAGGTATTATTTTACCATGGACCAACGTATGTGCTAATTAATATTGTTTTTATTTTAATAAATCTTGAGTCTAGTTGTGGCGGATATGGATGCTAATTATGGTTAAAATTACTATTCTTAATTTGTATCAATATTTCTCGATAACATTGAGTATGGTATCATTGTTTTTTTCACGCAGTGATGATGAGCTAATTAATATTGTTTTTAAAACAATTTTTGGAATAGATATAACAGATATGTCTTTAAAATATTATGTTTTATATTTTGTTATGTTAAGTTTATTATTTCACTGTAATAAAGTACTCTCAACTTGACCTAAAATCAAGGAGATTGGTTTATCAGCCAATCATAAAGCCAATTTGGACGACGATAAAGAGATTAAATCAACTAGTGATCCAACGTACCCAAAATCAAGTTCTACGATTAATTATATAAATACCAATGCTTATCGCTATGTAACCAAACATGAGCTGCGATAACTTCAATCTATAATAACATAATATCAAAGGAATACACGGAGTTTTAACGGAGCAAATTTTACCTTAAAACATTTAATAAGTTTGCCAAATTACAGCAACGCGAAAGCAATACAGCCACTGAACGATATGCAGGAAATCAGATTGAAGAAAGATTGAAGCGAACGAAATCACACGAACTTGTTCAATGTATATATTTGCAAAAATATTATTACAGCAAAAGGCATTTTGTTATATAACAGTTTTTATTTTTAAAATTTATTAGTTAATGATTTCAATATAACAAAGAAATAATTTTAATTAAAAGAGAACTTAATGAAATAAAACACATAATATTACATAGTACAGCTTTACTTTTGTTTTTTCCCTATATTAACTTTCTATGTTGTCTCAGTGTACATCTATATATCATGTGTTGCAGTATTTACAGGACTTGTAGTAGACATATATACAGAGATAATCAAAGTAATATGAACACCATGTAACATACTACATGTTGCATGTTGGCAACATTGCTTCCCTGTAAATAATATGACGCCTATATATTGATCAGTTTTTCTTTTGTAGATTATATTTCAGCATAATATACGTTTTGTTCTGTGACGGTTGAAGCAAGCGATCGGTGAAATGTGTGATCTCTGAATGGTTGTTGAATATCGTGGTATTCGGCTGGTCCTCACTTATATTGTTCACAACAATGATCGGCTTTGTCATATGCCAGTACACAGAGGAGATAAAAATTGCTAAAAGAAAATTAAAAAACATCAGATATATATAATTAATTAACGGTTCGGAATTATATTTTCCTAAAAGTTATAGTAATAATAGATATTTTTATTGGCTATTGGTCTTAGTTAAATTTATATGACGAATTCTCTTCTAGATCCGAAAAAATATTAAAATTATTAATTACTATTAATTAGTAGCGTATTAATTAGTTTTGAGTAGCCTGTCTGCTGTTTTTGAATTGTGAATAGGGTCTGATTGTTGAAGACGTTGGACAGTCTTGCTCTACAGTATAGACGAGAGAAAAAATGTAAAAATAAAAAAAAGATACAAGGAAATTGTGAGAGATCATATTTTTAAAATTATTCAACATATTTTGAATGATATTATAGAAGTTCCAGCAAAGATAAATATTTTGTTAGTAGATGTGTAGTCTTGGCGTAAAGTATAGCCTGTCTGTGATGTTTGAAACGTCATTTTGATCCGTCTATTGAAGACGTTGGATAAGGATGGTTATACTGTATAGCTTGTCTGTGATGTCTGAATCGTCAATTTGATCCAACTGTTGAAGACGCTGGACAAAGCTTGGTATACTGTATAGATATGATAAAAAATGTTCCAATTAAAGAAAATAAGACATAAGGAAATTGTGACAAAAGAGATCAGTTTCTAAAAATTACTGAATGGTTTTTGAATTATATTTTCATAGAAGCTCCGACAAGGATAGATGTTTTCATTGATTAGTGGCTGTAGTCAAATGTATGGGATGGATCTTCTTCTAGGCCCGTGTCGTTCCGTCTCGCGACCGAACACCGCAACATATTCGGGACAATGCGACCGTTTCGCCGATGTGCCATCGAATCCTTAAAAGCTTATGAATATTCGCGTGCGTATTTCAGTGGGTACTCATCAGCGAAATAGCCCGCGAATAGACAAGACAATGGTCTGTTTCTGTGGCCCAAACAATGAACGGCCGTCATTTCAAACTTGCCGCGCTCCAACAGCCGCCGATCGCCGTATACCTGTGTGTGCTTGCGAGTGTGTGTGTGTTGCCGCCGGTTCACGAGACCGAGACAGGTGGGGGCAGGGGAGCGCAAAGGAATGCGGGAGGGGGCAGCACTCTCGCGGCTTCATCTCGTTTAGTCCATCTTAAGAACTCGAGGAACAGGTACTCGGCGCGTCGTCCGGTCTTCTTCTTGTGTTGGTGCACTTTCTAACCCCCGAAAAACCGGGCGTTGTATTTTCTACCGTCGCGTCGACCATCACGTAGGGTCGCGAGCCGTCCGCGGAACCTCGCCTCGCATCCGGTGGTGGTGTTGTTGTTGTTGTTGTTGTTGTTGTGTACCCCCGATGGGATTATAGTGTGCGACCCGTCCCGAGATTTTTGGCTCGTGGTGCCGTTGGGATTAGCAGACACGAGACGCAATGGTAGCGCAACAGTCTATCGCCCTGCAGGTACGACGAGGAAGCTGTGCGTATGTGTGACCGATAATCTAAAATAGTTCGTCGAAAACTCGGTAAAAAGCTGGTGTTATTTTGACACCGGCCCGTTTAAGCGGACCACATTGCTGGCGTGCCTGCCTCGGGGGCATGTGCTGCCAGCATTCGTCTAATTAGATTTTGATGCTTTTGCTCTTTGAAGAATTCTCGTTTTTGTTTTCTGGCCGCGGTCGTCCTTTCTCGCTCTCTCTCCGCTTACATTCATGATTTCGGGCCCTTCCAAACGTTATCCGCGTTTCTTTCGCCACTACTCTTTAAATTCTTAATCGGCCTCTTATTGTTCATTAACATAACCCTGTAAGATTTTTAACATCATCATTGTTGATGATACAACCTGTGCAAACCATGCATCTGCAAAGGATATCTTGTTTACAATCGTTTATTCTCTCTAGCAGTGTTTTTACTATAATCTAAGTGTTGTTTATGTGTTCAATATTATTATCACATGTTTAAAGGGATATTTATATCTCTAGCTCATTTTAAACTTGCTTAAGCATCTAGTGGTTTCTTGCTCTTACCTTTACAAACTTTAATTAAACCTATTGTTGATGTTAATGTTGGCAATTTTATGATATACAGGTTCCAAGATCGGTATGATTTCCCAAACTCAGATTCATCCAGCGCGTTCTTAATTTAAGAACAATTTTCCTACAGATATTTTTATCAGATCTTTCATTATGGTAATTCCATATAGACAAAAGCTATTCTGAAATTCCAAATTAGCTGGATATTCTGAAAAAGATTTCATTAATTATGTTTCTAACATTATTATCACATGTTTAAAGGGATATTTATATCTCTAACTCATTTTAAACTTGCTTAAGCATCTAGTGGTTTCTTGCTCTTACCTTTACAAACTTTAATTAAACCTATTGTTGATGTTAATGTTGGCAATTTTATGATATACAGGTTCCAAGATCGGTATGAATTCCCAAACTCAGATTCATCCAGCGCGTTCTTAATTTAAGAACAATTTTCCTACAGATATTTTTATCAGATCTTTCATTATGGTAATTCCATATAGACAACAGCTATTCTGAAATTCCAAATTAGCTGGATATTCTGAAAAAGATTTCATTAATTATGTTTCTAACATTATTATCACATGTTTAAAGGGATATTTATATCTCTAACTCATTTTAAACTTGCTTAAGCATCTAGTGGTTTCTTGCTCTTACCTTTACAAACATTAATTAAACCTATTGTTGATGTTAATGTTGGCAATTTTATGATATACAGGTTCCAAGATCGGTATGATTTCCCAAACTCAGATTCATCCAGCGCGTTCTTAATTTAAGAACAATTTTCCTACAGATATTTTTATCAGATCTTTCATTATGGTAATTCCATATAGACAACAGCTATTCTGAAATTCCAAATTAGCTGGATATTCTGAAAAAGATTTCATTAATTATGTTTCTAACATTATTATCACATGTTTAAAGGGATATTTATATCTCTAACTCATTTTAAACTTGCTTAAGCATCTAGTGGTTTCTTGCTCTTACCTTTACAAACTTTAATTAAACCTATTGTTGATGTTAATGTTGGCAATTTTATGATATACAGGTTCCAAGATCGGTATGAATTCCCAAACTCAGATTCATCCAGCGCGTTCTTAATTTAAGAACAATTTTCCTACAGATATTTTTATCAGATCTTTCATTATGGTAATTCCATATAGACAACAGCTATTCTGAAATTCCAAATTAGCTGGATATTCTGAAAAAGATTTCATTAATTATGTTTTTAACATTATTACCACATGTTTAAAGGGATATTTATATCTCTAACTCATTTTAAACTTGCTTAAGCATCTAGTGGTTTCTTGCTCTTACCTTTACAAACATTAATTAAACCTATTGTTGATGTTAATGTTGGCAATTTTATGATATACAGGTTCCAAGATCGGTATGACTTTCCCAAACTCAGATTCATCCAGCGCGTTCTTAATTTAAGAACAATTTTCCTACAGATATTTTTATCAGATCTTTCATTATGGTAATTCCATATAGACAACAGCTATTCTGAAATTCCAAATTAGCTGGATATTCTGAAAAAGATTTCATTAATTATGTTTCTAACATTATTATCACATGTTTAAAGGGATATTTATATCTCTAACTCATTTTAAACTTGCTTAAGCATCTAGTGGTTTCTTGCTCTTACCTTTACAAACTTTAATTAAACCTATTGTTGATGTTAATGTTGGCAATTTTATGATATACAGGTTCCAAGATCGGTATGAATTCCCAAACTCAGATTCATCCAGCGCGTTCTTAATTTAAGAACAATTTTCCTACAGATATTTTTATCAGATCTTTCATTATGGTAATTCCATATAGACAACAGCTATTCTGAAATTCCAAATTAGCTGGATATTCTGAAAAAGATTTCATTAATTATGTTTTTAACATTATTACCACATGTTTAAAAGGAAATATATTTTGAGATTTGGAGCTTTTATAAGTTAATATCTCTTTGCATCTTATTTGTTTAGTTGCATTTTAAACTCTAAATGTTATAGAAGTCTTTATGCTTCTTGTTTATGTCTTGTGGCTTAAATATTTAATGGTTTCATAACCTTACAAATTATATAACAAATTTGAAACTAAAATACTTTAATGTTTTTTTTCCCAAGAATTGTACAATTTCTTCAAAGACAGATCCATCCATCATCTTCTTAAGATTTGTTTGAGATTTTCTTGTTTCAGTTTTGCGAGTTAGAATAACCTCAATTTTATTTGTCTGAGGTTACTTATAAGCGTTGATAGTATTCTGTGTATTAATTTTCAAAAAATATAAAAATTAGTTATGTGTTTAACATTATTACCCCATGTTTAAAAGGAAATGGGTTTTGAATTCTCGCGCTTTCATACGTTAAAATCCCTTCTGATCTTTATTTCTAAGATTTAGAACTCGTATAGATAGAGTCATCCATAATCTTCTTAATATTAAAACAATATTCTTTCAATTTTTTAAAAATCTAATCCTCTTGCTTGAACTCCGCGAGTTTATAAAATAACCTCGATTTTATTTGCCAAAGGTTATCTCTCAGCGTTGGTGGTATACTGTGTATTATTTTTCCAAAAAATATAAGAAAACATCATTATGGTAATTTTATATATCGACAAACTGTTTTGAAATTCCGAATTAGTTAAATAGTAAAGATATTTTGTTTCCGAAAAGGTCTTCGTTAAAATACAAATACGTATATGATTTTTAAAGATTCAATAGAACTAGTGGGACTAGTAAACTCTAAGTATTTTTTACAAAGTTCGTTACATAACAAACCAGTATATTTTTACTAATTACACTGTATTTCGTGTTTTCTCAAATAACCGCGTCAAATCTCGCACTTAACTCTTCTTTTATTAAGTTGTATTTTGTCTTTTATTTTACTTTTTTCGATTCTAATAGATTCTTTTAATATTTCCACGCCGGTTTTTATAAAGCTTAATTTATTCCACAGCCATCACATAAAACATTTATATCTTTCACCTTCATTAAATGATTTTACATTTAAATATCCTTGTTAGAGACGTTAAGATTTTTTTTAATTATCTGCCCGCCATTTTTAAGTGTACAACTTGTTCCCTGACAATAATGGAGTGAACACTCTGATGTTGTGCTTCGTCATTTCAATTTCGATAGTATACTATTGTCCGAAATGAATTTTTACCGTTCTGTTTTTAGTTTTAGTATGTTTAAGAAATAATTTTGAGGTCCGAGGTAGTTTTCTGTACCTGTAAATCTCGGTTGTAAAGGGAAGCTGTAAAATTTAGGACTGAAAGGTTATGGTTTTCGTTTATGTTTCTTTTTTGCGTGGGGTGCATATTTGAGTAGCTAAAAATTCTTGACTCTACCGTCTGGGTTTCTGTGGATGGTCGGATAAAGCCTAGGAAACATATATTATCTGTTCACAATTGTAACATCGTCGACGTACGATGGAGATTATAATTTCTGACTTAACATTGGTTTTCTGTTATCGGAGAGTTTTACGGATTAAATTTTTGGTTTCTCCACGCGATGTTTTACGGTTCTTAACGGTACATCGTTCCGAAGTCGACAGTTTGTTTTATAACACGTTAATTAGCAACTACTTGCAATTATTTGAGGTACGAAGTGCTTTGTAAAAAGCCTCGCAGTGGTGAGATTGCTCAAGTGAGCCTTTATAAATTCATAAAGCCGCGGGTTTGGCAGTAAAACGGACATTACGGCGTAACGTTGGATACGTTTGACGAAAAGACGAAGAAACGCGTGGAATGCAACAGTAAATATCGGACAAGGCACGTAGTAATTTCGGAAAAGTTTTTATTTTGAATTATGTCGGAGGGGCTTCGTTATGCGTTGCCTAGCATCGTTTTATATGCTGATGAGTTGGATGTAAACAAAATAATGGAATTCCTCCATCATTTTATCATTCGTCAGATATAGCGATTGAATTTAAATCGCCCTTTAATTAGTTTTAAAATAGGCATCGTGTTCTCGTCTTTTTTTCGAGTGTCTCGAAGTCCATCTACTGGTTTTGGTTTTCATTAGTTACCCGTAGAGCTTAAATGAAAAGCAAAAATCGTTGTTTTGGTATGTCGAGAAATAGCACAACAATTGTTTAATTATAATATATTGAATTGAAATGAAAAGCTAAACAATTTTCATGGATAATGAAAAAATCCAACATATTTCAATTTTCAATTAATAACCACATTTTTTCATATTAGAGAACTAAATATAACGTGATGTGGTAACTTTAATTTAGACTTCAGTTTTATTAGATTCGTTTTTTTAAAAATAACTAATATAAAATATGACCAAAAAAACAAATATATTTTATTATAATTTTTTTACATTTTTGACTCTAATCGTTTATTAGCTAGGTTCAATTTACAAATTAATTTATTATCATTTTATTATAATACTAATACACTATACACGGTAACACATATAAGTTCGTGTGGTTTGGTTCACTTCAATCTTCTGATTTCTCGCGAGTTGTCCAGTAGCTGTGTTTAACTTTGAAAGTCTTGGAACATTTTGTAAACCCAGTTGAGTTCGAGGTCACCCATAGTTCTTCCTTGGTGATGTAGCGGTAACCATTGGTAATTAATCAAAGAATTTGATTTGGTATTGTTAAATTACTAGTCGGTTTGATGTTTCAATGACTTTATCATTACATATTTGCTGTGATTTTTGTCGAACATGATCATCATTTTTTGTTTTAAATCATATTTAGAGTTGAGAATTTTCAAATGTTTACTAAATCTCAGTATTTTTTTACTTATTTTCGTAAATACGTCACATAAATAACAACAACATACACTTTTGTTATGATCATTTTAAAATACGACAAAAAATTTTTTTAATTTTACACATCTGTTATCTGTTATTCAATTTCAGCTGTGAAGATGTATCGTAACAATGATTAATATTTAGTCAAAGTATACCACGAATATACCCAGATATTTGTAGCTTTTACTAGAGAAATATAAGAGTATATAGATTATACAAAATATACATGTAAAATAAATTCAATGCAAAAAATGGTAAATATATAACCAAAAATCTTTTTATTTTTAAAAACATAACTTATAAGGTAAACATTTTAATATATATATATATATATATATATATATATATATATATATATATATATATATATATATATATATATATATATAACATTTAATATATAGTCTATTATTGTATTGAGAATTTGAAAAATTTGAGAATAAATTCAGTTACAAATGGCTTTATAAAACTTGCTCTTTCCATCCATAGGTTTGAATAAGTATTATTTGTATAAGTTGAAGTAGTATTATTTGGAATAGAATGATGCGGATAATACATAATACAATATAGGCAATAAGGATATTAGGGAATAAAGGTAAAATCATACTTTTTTATGGATTTCGAACACATGCATTTGAAAGAAAATATTTCCTAGAGTGCTTAATGCGTTTTAACATCACTTTTCTTTGGATTACATGAAAAAAGTAAACCCTTTTGCTTTGGATGTGAGAGAATATGTTAAAAGATTATGTTCCACACTGCCGATGTGGCCATAAACACCGCCATCTATTGTAGATCTTAAAAATAATTCGCGTTCGTAATATATAATAATATAATTAAAAATAATATAGTGCCTGTATTTCGTTGAATGTAACACGTCGAAAGGAACAAGGATATAAATTCATACAATTATACGGCAGCCATGCTATACTTAACGGTATATATCTCAAATACTTGCGTGCCTATTTGTACTTAGTTACTCCGATCTCTCTCCTCGGATATGAAGATATTCGACGAGAGATAACCCAGTTTAAGTTCGTTTGTGGTCCGATTGAAACCAATTAAAGGTTCGCCTTTTAAATTTCCGTATTTCTTCGCGTGTCCTTTTTTTTGGTTATAGACAGTAAGTCGAAAATCTCAATTATTCGTACGTATCTATGCAGGTGTGTTGCTTCAAAGGAACGTCCCAAGCCTTTTTTCTCTCGCCATCGAAAATTCTGTCCGTCCAATCAAAGCTTTCTGGTTTAATGATTGCCGTGCTATAATGAAGCCCATTTGTTCCGTATCAAATCGCAAAACGTCCAATTTTTTTTAAACGCGAACAAATCCCAAATATCTAGACGTACGTAATGAGACTTATGCGGTATAAATATATTATACAAGACGGTTTTTTTGTTCTCGGGTTTCATATTGATCAGAAATCGACGTGGATTCGATGTAATATCGAGTAATTTTACGGTATAAGGCGACTTAGGGAGTAATGAAACAATACGAATAGCAATTTATTTATTATCAGATGTAATTTTTCTTTATTGAAATACTCGTTTTTTTCTGATTAAATTTGTAGTAATGGTAAAAAAATTAAGATTAATTCGACATGGTATGAAATTGTTTTTGCTTAGGTCGTTCAACACTAATGTTTCATACTGTTTTAAGCGTTATTAAATTATAATTTATTTATTTTTTGTTGAAAATATGTTTGTAGGTGTGATAAATTAATATCTGGTTAATTTAAATGTATATTTATATTTTTCTATTAATAGCCAAACATATAAAAGTTCTTGTTTTGACACATCTAATATATATTATATATAATATAAAAAATGTAATTGAAAATTTTTATCTTGATATCCGAATTTTTTTGCCTTTTCTTAAGCATTGTTTTATCTTTTTATAATAAAATTAACATTTTAAATAATATTGAATAATTCATTGTTCTAATTTTATTTTCATAGATTTTATCTTATTTTTAATTTTACTAACTAACCCGAATGTTTTAACTAGACATAAAGCAAATTAAATCAAGGATTTCAGTAATTTTTGGGGTTAGGTATTGTTATTTGTTATCATTATTTCAAACAATAATACTTTGTCATATAAATTAAGTACTGTTGACATTTTAAGGGCAAAATATTATAATATGTTACAATGATTATGATAAAAACTAGGATGTGAAGACGTATCTATGATTCGATTTCCAATATTTCCTTCGATAAAAATGAGATTTTGAAAATAATTTTAAACTATTTGAAGTTAAATATTGATATTATGTTAATAATGAATGTTAAAGAAATGTAGAAGAGTAAAGATCATAAATATTTTAATATGATTGAATATTTCATAAAGCATATTGAAATATTTATGATCTTTACTCTTCTACATTTCTTTAATATATATATATATATATATATATATATATATATATATATATATATCAAATATTGCTACCAATTTTTATGGCTATTACACGATTATTAGCAATTTATTCCTCATGAATCAAAATAAGAATCCATTGAGATCCATCTTATGAATATTTAATATTTGCTTATTTAACTTATATAAATTTTGATACATATAATGAATGTGATAACATAAAAAAAAGATAAAGAGATTGAAATATATATATTGGTTAACCTTAACCCTTTTTTTGCTTCTAATTATATTAAGTAATAAAATTTGGATTTTTATATTAACTTTATAGGGATCAGTTTGTACTTTAAAATAATTAATAGTTAATGATAGTAAATATCAGCAATGAAACTTATTTATAAGAAGCTAATATTTTAATAATAATTCTTAGCTTAAACTAAAATTGTAATTTTTTTGATCTCAGAATAAATATGCTGTACAAAATCTTGTTGTATATTTTCACATAGTACATTAACTAGGAATAAACTAAAAGAAATAATAAATCACAAAGCTTCATGTACTATGTTATCAATTTATTCCATCCACTTTCTATTAAATACACCTTATATTTACACTATGCTGAAAATTCATGATACCGTTAGCTTTTAGCTTGGTTATAGCTTTTTTCTTCTTTTGAAATATTTGTAAAATCAGAAAGATATAAGTATAATAGGAAATAGGCAGAAAACGTATACAAACATGACCATATTTCATTCTTACCTTTACTATAATCTTCAAATTAGTTCTGTTTCATGTTATTTAAGATATTCTTTGTTCCATACCAATCTAGAAAATTAGTGTTATAAAATGGTAATATTTTATTAGTAATTCATTCTTTATACACTCATTTTCGCATTATCTGCTGGTAATTTTGCCTATGAAATTATTTACCTCTACAAAATGTAAATACAAAATTAACTTAAAAATGACGTCTAACCACAACTAAGACTGTGGTACGAAATGCGTGGTAGAAAAGGACGCTAGTTGTGAAAGCTGTCAGGTTAGATTAGAACAAGTGCGCATGTGAAGTTCTAGCCAACAGGAACTTGTATAGGCATGGATGGCGAGGTCTTTTACTGTCGTCTATGCCGAGGACTGGGGTTCGGAGCCCACGTTAAACTGAAAAAAGGAGACTTTTATTAACTAACTAACTTTTTTAAATTTTTATTTATGTTAATTTATTACTTTTAACTTATTTAACTTATTAATATAAATATATTCGTTATATCTGCAGACTTATTAATTCATAACACATACGTTTTGGACTATATTATTTTCCGGTTCTTTTTTCATTCTCGCATATATCATTCGTTAATTTTTATTGGTCAATCCAGGTTTTTTACTGTCATTGATTGATTGATGAACACACTAATGTAATTTAAAGTTTATGTCGTAACGTTTGAATTCGTTTTTAATTTCTCCATGGAGTTACCGCAAAATAACTCCTATTGTTTTGTCAGTTTCGTTCGACGCTTTTAACATATGAAGCAGAAATAAAAACCAGACCAGCGTTTTTGCCCGAGCGATAGATGGGAGACGAAGGAAAGGAAATAAACCGAAGATTAATTGACATTTTTTATGTTCTCTATTTGAGGTACCTCCATATTAAGGTATTGAATATGTCGAATGTTGTTTTCGTGCTTCTATAATTAATTGCAGCGAAAGGAAAAAATACAAAGACCGGAGGATTTAAAAGACTCATTAATTGCAAAATATGCGGCGTTTTAACACAGAGGAAAAAACACGAATTTTATAGACTGTAAATGTTTTGTTATAAACAAAAGACTGAGGCTTTCCTGAATAAACAATTAATTGCCCATTTTAAATGAATGATGATTAATTACGTTACACATGTTACACGCAGGACGGGTGAGTAGTTTCGGGCAACGGTTATTCAAGATTCTTTTGTTGTTAACGCAATTAAAAATTACTTGGTTCCTTGAAGAAATGTTTTAAAATGTCTTTATCGTTTTCTACTCAGCGAGGCTTATAAATATGTGGTATTTTTCGTAGAATAAAATTAACGTTCAACGAGTCTCTATTTGTTAAGAATATAAAATTTCACTGTCTCATTCAGTCATTCAACCTAGCTCGAGTGTATGTGCATTTAAGAACATCTGTTATATTAATATTCATAAAGACGTATTATTAAATAATGCTATAGGTATAATCGAAGCTACGGTGGTTGTTTCTCTCTAAAAAAATCGATTGTTGAACATATCGGCGTTAAAATAATAATCGATTCATCACTTATGTCATCCTGTTGTCTGCAAAACTCAATTACACATATGAAATTACTAATTTTCTTTTCGCATTTGAGGGTTAACGTACATCGGTAATAAGTGCAGGTTTTAATTATTGTAGAAATTCCTTCACGTAGTCGTTTTATTGATTATGAGTAATCTTAATGGAATTTCTTTAATTACTGTTATGATATACTTTAATAATGCTAGTAAAAAGTTCTGTAAGGTATCTAGCTCTATTATTAGACGAGTGGATAGAAGTTTTAGTTCACGTTGTTAATATCAGCTGCAACACAAAAAAATAAAATTAATTATAAACATTAATATAAAGATGGATGTTTGATTTTCTTGAACTTCTAACAAATTAGCAGCTCTGAGAACGAAAAGGTGTATCCGGTATTATATCAAATTACCTTGTAATATTTGTGTAAATCAAATTATAATTTTTAAGTTAATTTTAATAATAGCCTTACAATCTTGTAACCATATACAACTACAATGCTTCAACAAATACTTTACAAAATCTCTATTTAGACATGCTTTAACATATTAGGTTCGTCTATGAATTCCTAAACTAGATTTCGCTTAGTTTCTTTCACTTTACTTTATTTCAGTGACAATATTTGGGAAGATGATTTGTTGTTAAAAAAATGTATAATAATTGTTTTAAAATTACAAGAGAGTATAAATTAACTTTCTGGTTGTTGTTTACCAGTTTTCCATGATGAATCAATATTTCTTTATATCTGATATCGATGTTAAAATATTTCCTACTAATATAACATACTTGTGAAAAATGTTTTGTGCTACACTTCTTTTTGCTCATTTATTCATATAGGCAGAAATATTGAGCAGAATGACCTTAGTCTTCTATCAATTGTTTATGAAGATTATACAAATGGAATTTCAAAAAGCTCACGAGAAGACAAACCTAGAAGGGCAGCTGGGATATGGACCCAATCGTAATTGTATAGATAGGATTTTCTTCAGATAGAGGAGATGCTCTGCTTTCGATTGTATACACTCCTCATTTTGTGTAGCTTTGGAAGCTGAAAATATTCCCCTAAAAAATGTGAAACTTCTTCAGACACCTTGGTTCTATGGTTCCAAGCTATGTGTAAGAGTGATATGTTAAATTCAGAGATTGATGATTGATGTCGCCTCTTTACTGATTTTTAAAATATGTTTGCTGGTTCAATGTAGGTGGATACAATTATGCGAAAAGCTTTTGGAAACCTAACCTAACCTAACCTGTTCATTATGATGCTGAAAATTACTTGACCGATCTAGTATTCGCTGATGATAGCCCTATATACGTTGATACAGATGCTGAGGCTTCTAATATTGTTCATGATATAGTTTTCACTGCAGAGTCATACAACTTGAATTTAATGAAGACAAAACCAAAATATTGATAATTGACGTGTGGAAGGTAGGAAATACTACAATGCTTCTGTACGGCTTTGAGGCTTGGACAGTATTACAGTCTGACATCTGTTGCTTAAGCATCTTGAAGACTTTAAAATTCGATGCTAAAAGCAAATACTACTCTCTGAGGCCGTATTAGGAATGAAGTTATTCATTTCATACATTCAGAGACACACATTACATTGGTTAGAACTTTTCGTTCATATGAAAGGTGAACAAAATCATTCTATGATGAATTCAACCTTTTGGAGGGAAGACTGAGATCAAGATTATAGAAAGCGATTTGAAAAATTAAGATTGTCCAAGACCAGAACAGTTGTGGTATTCCTGCAGCAGCAAGAACAGCATCTTGGTTGAGAAGTGACCCCCTTTCCAAATTCCTATGTAGATTCAGTAAAAATTTCTAGTAAGGAAGTATTTAAAAAAATATTCAGCATTTAAATGAAGATTTGCAGATGTATAAAAGAGAATCCGAAGTAAAAATAATAAATAATAATAAAATATATAGATTAAAAATGTAATTAATTATTTAATTTAATTAGAAAAATTCGAAGTATATACAAAAAGGTATGTCCATTCTAAACCAATCAATAAATTCGGATGCCATCTTAATTTACATCAGGTCTCGATCTCACAAAGCCATACACACACACGACTCGTTAATTTGCCAAAAAGTGACAAATGATTTATAGTGTTGCGCAAGTTTAACGAATCGTGACCTTGACATTTGTTATGTAATCATTTTTCACTGAATGCACTTTTAAAATAAACAATGGCTTTTAAATGTAGGCTTGCATTTCCTCGTTGTTTCTTTTCGTTCTTCTGTTTTTTTTTCACGGTACTGCAGTTTGTTTGTACAACGTTACGGTTGTTCTACGTGAAAGTTTACATTGTTTTGTTGATGTCGTGTCGTAGGCTTGTGATGACTGCCGATTTATTTCACTTGGGATTGATTAGTGTCTTCGACTAGTTAATATGATATATAAAATGTTTAATTAATAATGTGTCCTTTCTAAGTATTAAATAATGTTAATTACTACTTGTTGGTGTGATTTCAATAGCATTTAAATTCTACGTCTTTCGGACACAATAATCAAAAAGTAGCAATCATGAGCAGCTAGGTATGGTGGATACGAGATACCTTCTCATTAATAATTGTTCTTATAGATTATCTTTGATTTTGGATTAGTTTAGTGGTACAGAAGTTTTAAAATATTTTTGTCAGCATTTTTGAAATATCAATTACTTGTAGAGTCCATAGAGTGTTGACGAATTCATCAGTAATTATTTAACGATAAAATTGACAATTTACAGTAGTTGTATAAAGCTATTATCACAAGTATATTCCGCATTTTTGATGGATGACGTATTGTTTAAAAGCTTTACTGAAATTACCAATGCCACAGTTCGATGATTTTCAGCAATAATTTTACGTTCTCACAAATACCTCAATATTATTAACAATTACATTAACAGATATATCTATTAACGGATGAAGTGAATTGAACTTACTCTGGCTGAATTACTTATTATTGTATGAACCGGACTTTTCCATTTAAACTATCAAAATTTAATTATAAAATCTATTGAACAATTTTCATCTGCGTGGCTTTTTATTTACACGGTATTCGTATAAATTCCTGTGGGATTTTTTCTCCGAATCGCAATTAAACCTTTCAATAAATCTCCGATCGAAAATGTACGTTTTTAGGCCCAAATAAAAGAACATAAAAATAAGCTAAAGAGTCGTAAAGTTCCTACGCAGAGTCACGCACAATAAAAGTATCCGTAAAGTTGAGTGTTGTAAACTACTAAGGTATCCTTTCGATTTGATTATCGGGATATAAAATAACTCAGGCTTAAGGGACGACGTCGTCTCGGCGACCTTCCTCGGAACTGTGGGCCGACTTCGTACCCAACCGTTTATTTCGATTTCGCCCCTTACATGCTCTACTTAATGACTTTTCGTTGTTGCAGGATGTGCAATAGATGACCATGCGTTCGTTGACAGTAATGGCCGTGGCGCTGTACCTCGCCAACCTTCTCCTGCTGGCCACCGCGGGAGCAGAGCACATCCGAAACCTAGAGGTATCCGAGGGCGTCCCCGTAGGCACCAAGATTGGTTTTATCGGTGACGGAGCTTCGCCCGATAGCGGTCCGCCGTACTTGATAGTTCCCGTGGGAGCAGCCGTGGATACCGACTTGTCCATCGATTCTACCACCGGCGAGATTCGGACCAAAGTCCCTCTGGACCGAGAAACACGTTCCAGTTACTCACTGGTAGCCATTCCCATGAGCGGTGATAATGTTAAGGTGGTCATTAAAGTGCTCGACGAGAACGATAACGCCCCAACGTTTCCGTCGCCGTTGGTGAATATAGAATTTCCCGAAAACACGCCCAAAGATGTGAAGAGGACGTTGCCGCCCGCGAGAGACTTGGATCTGGATATCTACAACACCCAGAGGTACAACATCATATCGGGAAACATCAACAACACGTTTCGTTTGTCGTCGCACCGTGAACGTGACGGTGTCTTGTATCTGGACTTGCAGATTAACGGGTTCTTGGATAGAGAGACCTGCGAGTTTTACAGTTTGGTGATCGAAGCCCTGGACGGCGGTACTCCGCCACTCAAAGGAGAGATGACCGTGAACATAACTATACAGGACGTGAATGACAATCCTCCCATTTTCAATCAATCGCGGTACTTCGCGTCCATACAGGAGAACAGCACCGTTGGTACGGTGGTGCTCCAGGTAATAGCTACAGACGCAGATGCCGGTGATAACGCTCAAATCGAGTACTCGATCAATCGCAGACAAAGCGACAAGGACATGTTGTTCCGAATCGATTCCAACACCGGCGTCATCTCGGTCAACAAACCCCTGGACTTCGAGACGAAGGAACTCCACGAGCTGGTGATCGTGGCCAAGGACCAGGGACTGCAACCCCTGGAAGCCACGACGTTCGTGTCGATTAAGGTGATCGACGTGAACGATAACCAGCCCACCATCAAAGTGATCTTTTTGAGTGACGATGCTACACCGAAGATTAGTGAGAGTGCGCAACCTGGTGAGTTCGTAGCCCGGATCAGTGTCCACGATCCGGACTCCAAGACCGACTACTCGAATATTAACGTGACACTGAGCGGAGGTGACGGACATTTCGGCTTGACCACCAGGGATAACATTATATATTTAGTGATAGTGTCTTTGCCGTTGGATCGGGAGATGCAACCCAACTATACGCTTAACGTGGTGGCCACGGATACGGGGACACCTCCTCTTCACGCCTCCCGAACGATCAACCTCCAGGTGACGGATGTGAACGACAACGCTCCGGAGTTCGAACACGATGTGTACGAGGCGAACGTCATGGAGGTGTCCGATCCCGGCACGTCCGTCGTCCAGGTCCTGGCGACCGACAAGGACGAGGGCAACAACAGTGTGATAACGTACTCGCTGCTGGAACCGGCTAATAACAACATTAACTGGTTCCAGATCGATTCTCGAAGCGGTTTAGTGACTACGCGGGCCCATGTCGATTGTGAAACTGAACCGTTGCCTCGGTTAGTTGTTGTCGCTACTGATAACGGTTTTCCGCCGTTGTCCTCGACGGCCACAGTGTTAGTGACCATTCATGATGTGAACGATAACGAGCCTATTTTCGATCAGAGCTTCTACAATGTGAGTGTTCCGGAGAACGAGACGCAAGGACGCTGCATATTAAAGGTGAGTCTTTATTTTTTTTTTGTTTTATTTCATTCATTTTCGTTGAGAGAGACATTTTTTTTAATTAATGCGGTTGTTGATTATCCTACAATTTGTCTTTACAATAACTTGAAAACTGGGTATATATTTAGGAGAATGCGTGAGTCCTTATAAGTTTCCACATTGCTGGTTTTCATGTTACAAATACTTAACTGCACTACTAAATCAAATGGTTTGATCTTTTTGAGCCTGTGTTGATGTTTATGTTATCCAAGAGTTGCAATATCTCGATATTAACAGGAGTCTTGACTCTCTTGATTTCTTGACTGACTATGGGTATCTCAAGGTCTCGGTGTAAATAATTATTCCTAGAATGTCCAAACACTTCTCAGGACTTTGTTATTTATGTTACTTTTCACGCAACATTCCCATAACTGAAATTTCCTATGTGGGGTAATTGAAGTTTTCTTCAAAATAACTAATAAAATTTCCCATATATTACTGTTTGTGTCCTCTGTCCTTTGGTTGAACTTTGGTCCATATGGATTTTATATTTTGCTTATACTACAGCAACTTATTATGTACGGATAAGTGAGATGTTAATTAACCTATACATTTCTCTATATTTTCAGTCCAGTCCGTTTATTTCTTTGTAATGTGATTTTAATTTATTAGATTGAAATATATAACAATATAATATTGATTTAAACGATATAATATTCTCTAATCAATTAAGTTGTAGTTGTGTATTGTAGAGTAAACTGCTAGATCGTTCATTAAATTTGTGTAAATAAAAATCCGAAAACGAAAATTTGGAAAAAATAGATTAGTTGTTAAAAATTGTTTATGACACTTTTTACAATAAAACTCATTTATTTCAACAATGATTATTAAAATCCCATGTATGGATAGTGTTTTTCTAGAGAGACTGCAAAATTACCTTCTTTTCCTCCTTATTTAACAAGAATTGATTTTGGAAAGGAATTTTGGGAAGTGTGACAAGAGCCAAAATCCAAAATGAGATGAGACAGATTTTAATGCACAAACTCAATGCTTTTTTGAATGCTTATGTGAGTCCCAAACGGATTAAAGTCTTACAATGTTAATCTGAGTTTATTGTCTTACCAATTTGGAGGTAATTCATCAGCCAAATTTCTTTTACCTACTTTTTCTTTAACTGATTCTAAGGGCTCCAGGTTAGATTCATACTACTACTCTTTTTAGCCTCTTCTTAGCCTATAGATTTGATTCAGAATAATAATAGTAGTCCCAAAGCTCATCCAGTGTAACCAAAATTATTTCAATCTTTTTTAAAATCGTATTCGAATCTATTTTTATTTCAGTTCATTTATTTTAATAACGAAACTGGATTATGTTTTTATAAAGAAATATTGAATATGTTCTTCTCTAGATGGATAAAATATATTTCATGAACTTATTGAACAACCTAGTAACTTTACGACACTAAAGCACAATTTAAATAACATTAATAACCTGAAGAATATTGTAAACATTCGTAATATAAGGAAGGTAACAAGAAACTGAATTTGAAATTCGATCTAACTAAATGAAAAATACGTATGACTCCATATTTTATTCTTGAAGAAATTGTAATTCAAATACATTTGTCAAGAGAACGAAGTTATAATAAATGGTGTAATATAATTCCTTTTAGTTACAGGAATGTTTCCATTCAATTAAATTTTATTAAAATAACATATTTAAAATAATAATGATGAATAAATTACTTAAAAAATGTCGTGTTAAAATGTAATAAAATATTTAGTTAATGTTAACAATATATATGTAATAGTATAACGAGAAATATTAACTACATAGTCAATATTTCGTTTTAAATCGTTTTAAAAACTATAGATATATTTAGGCTTAAGAAATAATTTTCTCTTAGCCTTTATTAATTAACAAATAGATTGAAACTATATATCTACATCAAATTTATTTTCACATATTTTCTAAATGTATGAGCTTTATAAAGGAGTTGTATAAGATACACCAATGCCTATATATTGGTGAATTAGTTCTGGTAACTGACATTAACCCTAAACGTTTGTAGAAATATTTACAGAGTAAATACAAGATTGGCAATGGTTTCTTTTGACGAAATGTTTTAGTTGTAGAAGCATCTAAAGTTCAAATAACATAGAAACTAGAGCCACTGAATCACTTAGACGTCGTATATGTCATGAATTATTCATTGTAAGAAATGTATTGTTAATTCAAGATATAATATGATTGTTTACTTTAATGAAACGTTAACATTCAGTTTTATAAGAATATTCTATGATTGTTTTCTAAATTTAGAATCACGCTTGCTAAAATATTATCAAATATTTCAATAAATGTGTATATGTTTGTAGATTTGCGATGTTATGAAAAAACGTATATTTTGATGAGAATTGAATGAACACGAAGAAGCGTAACCTGTGATTTATTAAACATATGATTTATTAAACTTCAAATACGATATGTCCCCGTGAAATAATTTATAGGTAGGGAATTCTATGGGAGTACGAATTAGATTCTTCGTGTTATTGTTGGATTGGATTAGGTGATGCCATCATAAATAACACTTATTGTACAAGTATTTTAAAGTCTTATTAAAATAACGCTTACAGACTACGCAAAAGTAGGATACGTTATATAGAAGAACCGTATAAGGTTTGGCGCATACGTAAAATGGGCTCCATTTATTTTAAGGTAACCTATATATATATATATATATATATATATATATATATATATATATATATATATATATATATATATATATATATATATAGAAATAAATTTGAAAAAAGTTTTAATTGAGTTATTTTGGGTTGAAATTATATACAAGAAGAAAAATAAAGGTTGGAAAAATTTTGACATAACAGATTTTATTAAAAAAATTAGTGAATAAAATGAAATAATACAAATATAATTAATATATTTTTCTATTTTTAGAAAGCTCAGTCTATATGGATATATATATATATATATATATATATATTTATAATATCTATTAATAAACAAAAATGTCACCAGCATTAGTATACATGAAAGGAGTGAAAATGTTGCAAAAATCTCCAAATGTGATCAACAGTTGTCCCTATTGCAATTTCCGCTACTATTCTTGATGGACAAACCCCATAAATTAATTAACTACTTCCAGCTTTTGGTAAAATGGTTTTGGTTCACATATGGTACATTTACTATTACTATTATTATTAGTATTACTTCCAGCACAATTGTGACAACAAATCTCTCTTATAACCTTTATATTTTTTAATTTAAATAACAAGAATAATTTTTTTCTCTGCTTCTTGTTATCGTTTCGAAATTTGCAGCTATTTCGGGATAAAATTTCAGCATAGGTTGATTCCTATATGATGTCGTTGAAAATGTTTCTTGTTGCTCTTTAGATTTTATATTTTTTAAAAATTTAACCTTCCATTCTGCACTTATCTCTGTTGTTCCAAAATCAATATATTATTAAGTTAAACTATCAAGAATAATAGAGCAATTTATTTATTATTCCTATAGAGTTATTAATACAGTAGATTTTTAATATTATCAACTCATTTTTTAAGCCGAATACTTCTTCAAAAGAAAACTATGATGTATTTCTTTACTATCTATTGTTTTGGGTACACAATACATCCTAGATTGAGGATAATCTTTTTTATTAATCTCTTAAAACTTCAGCAAGCTACCCGTGGGCAATAAGTATTATTATATGATTTCCGTTATACTATATATCACTCTACTGACATCTAGAAGATCACCTCGGTAAGTGATCTGCTGTACAACTTATAATCTAAATCTTATTCTGGATACTTTTCTAACTTATTTTAAAGTATCTCCTAACTTATTCTAAAGACTATTCTATTAGATTATTAAATCTCACTTTATGTATCTATTAATCAGTTCGTATGATAATACTCTTTCGTAGTATTTCGCACTAACACTTCTAATCACATTCGTTATGGGTTCTAAGGGGATATCACGCTGAATCAGTTTGTTGGAGACGTAATATAAGGCATCAACGATGACTGGTAATACAACTCTGTAGGACAACTATGTTAGATTTGCTAGTTGTACCCCACAGTTCAATACTATATGTCCAAATGGGCCTAAGTATAAACTTATACAGCAAAACTTGTTAGCTAATTATAATTTAGATTTACGCCCTATCAGCCAATATATTTGATTTAGTTTAAGCCCAAGTTGTTTGAGTTTTGTCACTATATGTTTTTCCATGTCAAACAAAATGCAATGAATAATGTAATCACTGAATCATTTAAAAAACTAATACAACCTTCAATACGTAAGGTACATTGAAATTGACGCCCAAAACTATTAAACAACAAACGCACCATAGAAACGCAATGAACCAATCAAATGACTTCCCGGCTCTTAGCTCTTAGCTTATAGCGATTAAAACAAGTAAAAATTCAAAGTAGTAAGTTAAATCTCTATTTGTTCTGTGAATAACGTATGCTCGCGAATGTACACTCAAAATACGTTCGAAAATGAAATCAATCGACACAGTAAGTAAAAAACCGTGTAATCTTCTCGGCTATTTAAATTATATCCTGTCGAATCGTACGAGAGAGATTTGTGGTTACAAACATTTTCCGAACCGATAAATTTATGGTTTAGTAAAAGGATTGAATGAATAATAAATATCGGATACTAGCTAAACGTTTACAACTGTATATGAATAAAGAATAAGTTCAAGGACCTAGCGGCCCAATGGGTGGTCATACCTGATTTTACCTAGATGAGTCCGGGCGGTGGTATTTATTCGTAGCGCTTTTTGAACTGGGACAGTTTCGGCATGCAAAAATATACGGAACGTTTTAAAAATAAATCGACTCGTTTTGTTAACTAATTCTGTATTCGTAATAACTTTTACTTTTCGTTTTCATCGTTGCACAGTTATGTTTCAGTCGTAGACATTGTTTTAACGGTTCTTGTTGTTGTTTATGACAGTTACTATTGTTGTTATACACGTGGCATTTTTTATTAAGAATTTATCGGAAATATCCTTTGTAATAACAAATAAAATATTTTAACAAAAAAATTGAACCGACTTCAAAAAATAAATAAGGAACTTAGATTTTTAACACAAAAATATGCGTATATGTCATAAAATTGTATTATTACTTTTGTTTTGTTTAGGCTCGGCACCGACTGACTTATAATTTTAATTTTAATTGATTAATAATTTTAATTCCTATTAAATGACGTATTAAATTCACTTAAGTGTCTAATAATCTTGGCTTTAGTGACACTTGGCATCATACACTATTTATATAAGTGTTGTTTGAGATGTTCGAAATTTCTATCGGCTATAATACATGTTTTTGCTGAAATAATACTTATTTTAGGTCAAGTAACTCAAAGTAGCTCTTTCAAAATAAGTTCTCATGCCATTTATTCCAACAAATAAAACTACAAAAAGCTCATAGTTTCAAACAAACTGATCAAGATATATTAGAAGAATAATATTTAATAAAAATATAGCTTTATTAAAATGGATCCTAAATGTATGTACTATATTTACATAATAATTTCAATGATAATGTGAAATTTTAAAATATAGATGCTTTTATTTTAACAACACTTAAATTTGAAGCTGCGATTCCTCATCATTAAACTTTTTTACCTCTTCTAAGACACTAAAACTAATGAGTCCATATTTTCAAGGGAGAGGATTATGTTTAAAGCAGTTCTGCAGCCTTTCTCTGAGTGTCAAACTTGAAATGTGGTAAAGAAAAGTATTTATAGTTTGGAAAATGTATGTAAATTTTTTTTGTAAGGGCCTGATAATATATAGATTTACCTATTTTCATGAAACTTTCTATTAATTTTTATTATGTTTTATTACATTTTATTAAAGTTATGACAAAAGTATGATGAAAAGCGGTAAATAAAATTGAACTAACAAAACAAAATTGTTTAAAAACAAAATTAAGTGATATAATATATTAGTTATAATAATAAATTAATTATTTCTTATGAAATTTGCAATCCATATCACTGTACGATAACTATAACAATTCTAACAAACAAAATATTATCCATATTATATTAGTTTTACATAATATGATATCGGCACAATATATTAATTTTGAAACAGGTTATTTTTATATTTTCGTACGAGAACGACCTGAATAAACAAACAAAAACCCATAAAATGGTGGCTTTATTATGTAATGTTTACAAGAAGCTGGTGTTGTATATTTAGTTATTACCATATAACTTTATTTTATAACAGACAACAAGTCAAGAATATTTCAGTCAAGATAATATTCTTTCTTGATGTTATTTAAATATGTGTATGTAATAAAGATATAGTAGTTGTATATATTTTTTATTTCAGGTAAAAAGTGTTTATTAAATTTATTAATAATTAATACCTTTTGTTGGCTGATTGTTATTAATTGAATCAAAAAGAAACTTACAATAGAAATTATTGAAAAAATCTGTGAGATAGTTTCACACCTGAGGCGCCAAATTGTGATTTCATTACGGCGACTTTGGTTCTCAGAATAGTTACCAAACCTCTGGTTCTGTTCGGTTAAGGGTTGGGTACAGGTAAGAATCTCGCCTTGAAAGGGCACCCTATGTAAAGATTGGTCGGAAAGTGGTGCGGTCAGGTCGACTCAGCTATATTTACTTTCAATAATTTACCTGTAGAAATTTTACCTCTCCCGAAGTTAAATAAGAAAGCTTATGGCGGCGTGGTATCCATTAAAAAACCTCTGCTTTTACAAGTAGTTTAAAAGCTCTTTTTAAAAAATCATTGGTAGGAATCTGTGACATTAAGAATTTTTCTGGGTATTTTTTACTTATTTGTTCAATTAATTTCAAAGTTGTCTTTGTATTTTGTTTAAAATATTCGCGCCATTTTTATGGAATATATTATAATTTATTTGATATTCTATGCCGGGTGCTATTGTACTGACCATCATTTTAAGACTTTATAACCTTTTCTTCTGGGTTATTCTGTTGATCATATGTTTCTGTTTTTGTTTTTTAGAATGGTAGTGATTTCACAGTTCACATGCAGTTCATTTTCTCCTCTCTTGTTGCCATTCAATTCTTCTAGGAATATAAGCTGGCTTAATATACTAAACCCATCACGTTATATTAAATATGACCCATGTACACAATAGAAAAAACAAATGAGGCTTAAGCTAAAATTTTATCCACGTTATTTATCTTTATATTATGTTTATGAATAACTTGTTATATACTATGCGAGTTCGTGTGGTTTGGTTTGCTTCAATGTTCTGGTTTCCTGCATGTTATCCAGTAGCTGTAATGCTTCCACATCGTGTGATTTAGTAATCTTAACTCATGTCTTAAGGCGAAATTTTGGATAACTTAAATCCATTTAATTTCGTTGGTTGCGTTGCATTTGTAATTACCAGCGGATTACTAGTTGTTTTGATGTTTTAATGCAATCCCTTAGGTCCAAATTAGCTTTGTGATTGACTGATAAATCAATCTCTTTGAGTTTAAGTCATGTTGAGATTATTTCACGAGTAACCAGTATAGTTACTTGATTTTCAGTCTGATTTGCTCTGCTTTTTGTCTTATATGATGTAGATATATGGTGAAATAATAGGAAAATATGAGATATTATTTGGAGTAATGGAAAACAGAATTTGTAAGAAACAAAGTCACATAAATTATAATAAAAATGGGGGTAGAAATGACAAGAAATAAAATAGATATGGTATTTAGAATTGGAAATGTTTTTAGATAACAATTTAATAAAACAGCCAACGTGCGTCATAGATGATGTACTGCCATGTATAGTTTGTAAAAACGTAAAATTTGTTTTAAACTTGGAGTGGATTTTTCCTCCTCATATATGCAAGTTAAAAGAATACAGAACATGTAACTGACTCAGTTTGTAAAATTTTATTTGGGTTGGAACTAGTCGACAGCGTGACACCGTTGTTAAAGGTCTACAAAATTCTGCAAAATATTACTGAAAATAATGATAGGTTACAGACCAACAGTCGTTATAAACAAAAATTCTATATAAAGTTAATGCAGCTACCGTGCTACCGTCATACATTTCATTCATACATTAGACTATATAAACAATACTTCTCTAAAGTATTGGTAAAGCGATTATTTTAGTATAAAATCTAGTTTTTATTTTAGTTCAGTATAATTAACAATGTGAGATATATAGTGTATACTAAACAAAATTATTCACTGTAATAATACTTATTTAATGGATAAAACAAACAACCATGATTAGTGACATGAGCGGAAAAAACGTGTACAATAATACCAGGTGTTCGTTTGACCCAACAATGAATCATTTTATTTTCGAAACGTTTCTGTTGTTCTTGAGATTGTGATTAGAGTAAAAAAGTCTAATTTATTACTATGTCTTAATACTAAGGAATGATGTTTGCGAAAAAAAAAAACACACCAAGTGGGTGGAAGTAGTCCACCGATCATTAACATGTTTAGCTGTGGCAGATCGTATAGGAACGGCTAAGTGGTACTCTTACGTACTCCATAACGAACCCGGGCATCGATGACCTTAAAGTAATGACACACGAGCAGAAGTTATTAACTCGGGATGTACACGAGGATAAATGTTAAAGCGTTCCCTCTTTCTGCGCGTCGGTTTCTAATTTGGTTTTTTTCTCTCTCTTTCTCTGCGATGCAAAGCAGGTTAAAAGTGAACGTAATAAATCTGAACGCGGCGAGATTTCCACCACAGAATGTTTCCTAGATTTAGAGAAAGTGCAATGCACACTAGCCTGCGGAGTTACTTCGTTACAAAGAGGCTGCATAATTATCTTCTTGGGTGTAACGCCAAGAAAATGACATGGTTAGCAACGATGAAATATGGGCATTGTTTGCTTTGTGTATTCCCATTAGATTCTTCACAATTTAATATTTATTTATGGAAATTCATTTAACTTTGGCGGTTTATATTCATGGTCGATATCTACCTCGTACCCTAACGATTTAACGGGCGTTTTAATGGCTCCACATGTCAATATTATTTAATTGTTTATCTGTATGTTGTTATAAATTTAAAGAACGAAAGTTTCCGGAAGAACACGAGTTAAAAAGAATGCAATATGCTCTATGTTTCATTGTTCTCAGTTTCAGTGTAACTCTAGCTATTTCAAAATAGCTGGATATATAATAATTGGTATAATAATATGTTTAAATGATTACTATGATAATCTAGTACATAAGATTTTAAGTTTGTTATATTCTTGATGAATTCTATACAACCTTTATATTGCAACTAGCGACCCGCCCCGGCTTCGCACGGGTGCAATGCTGATACTAAATTAAATACACTGCAGAAAAAATATGAACGTTGTATATAAAAACATAGCGGCCCGCTCCGACTTTGCACGGGCATAAAATATATATGCCTATGTCACTCAATGAAAACATGATTAAAATCGATCCAGTATTTTTGGTTCATTCATTACTGCCCTTGGCCTGCACGCATTAAATTTGGAGTAAAACAATTCCTCTTCCCCTATACTTTCTATGAAGATTTCCTGCTATCTTTGGAATATCTAAATTCATACAATTTTTATTACATTACACACTTTTAAACGCAAATTTTAAATTTGTAATATCTCCGAAAATATTTCTTTAATTTACATGCTGTAAGGAACCATATTGATCTATATTAATTGCACACTGTATTTAAGGTACTTAATTCGACAAGGATTAATGCCGTATTGCTTAAAATAGCTTCGTAAATAAGCCATTTTCTCACGTAAAAAGTAAACAATAAAAATGGTTAATGTGGGTTATCCCTAAAAGATAAACATATACCATCGCGGACTTTTTTGTAGACCTTTTTATGGTGTACAATACTGTAGTACATTAATTTGATCTAACTCGTAGGGTTAGGCAGCGTTTTTGCTAATTGCTAAATAAGCCTAAAAAATAGGTTAATTTACGACATCACGTTAGAAACCTCTAAAATTAGCAATGTTGCCTTAGTATATTATGCATGTATTATACATATAAACCTTCCTCTTGAATCACTCTACCTATTGAAAAAAACCGCATCAAAATCCGTTGCGTAGTTTTAAAGATTTAAGCGCACATAAGGATATAGGGACAGAAAAGGCGACTTTGTTTTATACTATGTAGTGACTAGGTTTGTTTTATGATAATACAATGTGTTTCCCTGTACTAATTTCAGTTATTCTTCATTTTGATATAGATCTTAAAAAAAATATTTGTTTCAACAGGCTTTCTCTTGTTGCTTAACCGGCTAACGTGGTATTTTGAGGTTCTCCCATTATCTTTACTTTCTCAGGATATTTTTGTAGGTTTCTTTCCTTTTTTGGGTTCTGTCCCTTTTTGTAATCTTTTATATAACTGATACTTTGAACTTTTTTCTTGAATAGTATTTTATTTCAAGATTATTTGGGACCTTTTCAACTATCTTTGCTTTCTATATGTCTTTATCTACTCTCTCTTGTAGCTTATATATAAATAATAATATTGATTATCGACTTTTTTTAATATTTTGGGTTGTGTTCCTTCTTATAGCTATTTAATATTTATATAGTTTATATAGTGTTTTGTTCTTTTTTTAGTGTAAAACCGTTGTAATTATTTATCACTTAATTGTTTTGCAATATTTGATGTTCTCTTGTTTTTGGCCATTTTTTACCATAATAGGTTAATTGTTTTTTTTCTTGAAGTTGTGGTTGAAATACGTTGGTGATTTTCAATGTGGAAATGAAAATCCAAAATACGCCGTGATTACTATTTATTTGTTTGAACTTTTTGAAGTGTGATTCCTCATAATGTTGATATTTCTTGGTCGATTTCTAGTCCGAGCTTTTTTATTAATATAGTTTTACGGCTGTTTTGAACATATTTACTTCTACCTTTTTCTAAAATCATTCGTTTTTCAATTTTAATTTCATTTTATTAATTTTTTTACAGTTTCGATATCGGTAGATCTGTGGTTCTTTTTTTGTTTTGTGGTTAACGGAACACTGAACGGTAAGAAGGCATTAAGGCATAATCGAATGATATAAATTATAAATAGTATTTTATCACAAAACGTTCTATTCTACGCGAGCTCATTGAATATAAATCAATATTGATGGGCATTACTGTACAACTATATATAAATAAATATATAAAGAAATTTTGTATGAGTTTATTGGACGAAATTAAAAGGTTATTGCTCGTATATTATTCCATCAATTTATTACCCTCCTCATATATATCATTTACAGCATCGACGATTTTTCTACCAAATCGAATTAACTTTTATGAACCATTAAGGGTATCTGATGATAGGCTTAGTCTTTTATGCGCTTATTACCCCTACCGTTTAAAAATGGCGATATAGCCGAAGTGTCAACCGTAAATATCGACTTTATCTACTACAATCGATTGTAGCGGTGATTCTACCGCTGCTATTAAAATCAACAAAAATGTTATCAACGCATAAAGCTCCTTCAACTAGCGAATCATCGTTTCCCAGCTGTCATTATAGCACCTCCACAATATGTCATGGTGTCTTCCACCTCGATTTTTGAAAATGAAACACTCAAACTATCCGATAATTAAATTATGTTAAAGACGAAAATAATGTTCCTTATAGTCATTCTATATCTTGTTCTTGCAAATTTATGTTCTGAATACTACATAAAAAACATAGAAGAGACCAAACTACTTAAATATTAATGGTTTTTCTGAAGAAGCTTTTAATTGTCGAGAATTACAATTTAACATAATAAGTAATTTATAATCGAATTTTAAATCTAGTATAATCCTAAGATGCAAATATTTTATTTGTCTTTTCTTTCATTTTAGAAAAATAAATAAAGTCATATAAGACGGCAAATAATGAATTTTTGTTCTATTTCGTGCTGGTATCAGGACTGAATGAATGTAATTTCCAGTAGCCAAAACATATATAAAGCCTATTTAGAATTATAGGGTTCATATATTTATATAAAACATCAAACCAAGTTATAGTCCAGCAATGCTAAAACAAAATTCTTTGATTAATTACTACTCACTGCATAACCAACGAAGTATCACACGAAGTTATCCAAGATTTCGACTTAAAACTTAAAATAAGGTTATGAAATTACAGCAACGTACAAGCAACACGTAGAATATCAGAAGATTGAAGCGAACCAAATCATATGAACTTGTATAACGTATAGGTTTTTATTCTTAACCATCTATAACTAGTAATATGTCAGATATAATAATAAATAAAGCTTGAAAATTTCGGTAGATTATTCCTTTATTTTTAAAAGTAGTTAACAAATTGCTAACTTAGTTGTTAATTCTGTAAAGACAGTTTAAACAACAAAGTACAAAATCTAAAATATTTTTGGCACCTAATTGCTTTTGTAATCATTACGTGTATTCATAATAATTATTTAAAATTAGTACTTAATAACCATATTATAATAATCTAATCAGACCTTTGTCAAGCATTAGTATAGATTAAGTAATTCTAATTTAGATACATTTAGGTCCATTGGATTTTCTACGCAATTTCACAATCCATTGGAAACGTTTCATTCATCTCATAAAATTATTTTTTTCATTAAGTAGAGCATATTAAATTTTTCGCAATTCGAAATATTTTGTTAAAAACTTGACTTCACGTCTCTTCTATTTTTTAATTAATTACGCATATATAATTAAATGATGATATAATTAAAAATATATTCATAAAAATGTTTTAGAGAAGAACTGGTTTATTATTATTTAATTATTACATTGATACTAGTCATTTCCGACTAACCTACAAATTGTCTTTATGATAACTTAAATCTAGGTATATTACTAGGAGGACCCATCGGCCCTATCTCAATCTCTGGTGAAATAATCTTTACATATGTCACTGCCGTATTTTTTATTATAGGCACTTCACTACACAAAACTACCCAAGATCAGATGGTTTGATTCTTTTGAGTCTGTATCCAGTTCTGGTGGTATCCAAAATCTGCAATACTTCAATATTCTCATGAGAATGGAGTATTTCCTCATGCCCCTTGCAATTCTCTTGATTTCTTGACTGACTGTGGGTATCTGAAGTTCCCGATGTAGGTAATCAGTCCTATAGTGTTTGGGTGCGCCTACAATACCTCTCAAAAAAATGTATTTTATTTATGTTACTCTTTGCAGAACATCCCCATAATTGAACTCCGTATGTCCATAAGGGTTTCAGTATTTGCTTATATAATAGCAATTTATTATGTACTGATAAAAGTAATTTTCTTCCAATTAGCCAGTACATTTTCCAACATTTCAATACATTTCAATACTAGTTCTTTTTTTTCTTCTTTATATGTTCCTTCCAGCGAAGTTTTGCATCAAGATTTGTTCCGAGATATTTTGCGTTGTTGTTATATGGAATTATAGTATTATTTAATATTATTGGTGCTTGTACGGTCTGATTGTAGGTGAATTGCACATGCACAGATTTACTTTCATTAATTTTTATTTTTCAAGCTTGTGTCCAATTATTTATATTGTCATTTGCCTGTTGTAATTTTCGTGAGGCTTCTTCACTATTGTTTCCGACATCTATAATCGCAGTATTATCAGCAAATGCAGCCATCGCAATATTGTCCATTTGTGGTATATCACAAGTGTAGAGTAGATAAAGTATTGGCCCCAGTACACTTCCTTTTGGTACACCTGCTTTAAGTTTTTTTGTAGAGTAAATTTCATCTTGTGTGACTCTAAACATTCTGGTTGTAATATACAATTTTAAAAGTTCGGTGTGTTGTTTTGGTAACATTTTCTGTAGTTTATGAACAAGGCCTTCTTGCCAAACCTTATCGAAGGCTTGTGCTATATCTAAGAATATAGCTGAATATACTTTTTTACTTTCGTAGGCTTTTTCAATATGATCTGTTATATGGACCTGGTCAATTGCTGAATACTTGTTAATAAACCCAAACTGGTGTTTTGTTATTAGGTTTTTTCTCTCCATACTGGCAACAGTGATATAGGCTTTGGGATCATTATAATTTCCGATAATTATAATTTTCATTATAATTTTAATTAATTGTTATATAATAGAGAGGGAATACTTTTTAAAGTTTAACAAGCACCATTGTATTCTCAAGATATCTTTTAAGGTATTATATGGAGCCTGGCACCGTTGGCTTTTATTCTTTAAAAATAAGAAAAAAAACAGAAAGTAGAAACAATATAAGGTGACATATACAAAAGTGACGGTGATAAACAAATGGTCGACTAATTATGTCATTGAATAAAGATAATGAGTAGCCAAGAAAAATAAAAGATGTCGTCCGAATTCGAGAAGAAAAACGCGCGAAGTGCCCAATAATTACCGAGGCAAAAGGAACAAAAGTAAAAGTGTAAAACAGCAAAAGACGTTGTTAATTGGTGAACGGGTATGACACGGTGGGTTACCGCGAACCGGCCAGATATGTGACATATTTTAACCGCTTGAGCTCGTACTGACAACCGTAATAAGGACGTTAATAGACCCAACGGACTCACCGCCAGGACTGTGTCCTGGTCATTTCGTGGAGTTTTAATATCTATTTTATGGTCCGACTTGTGCCATTGCCTTTAATTGGTTTTCTTAATTATTTCTCTATGTTTAGAGGCGGCTAATGACGGACAGTCCATCATATTGTTGCAGAGGCGAGGATTAAAGCGCATAAAAGCAATATAATCAAGGAACAATCACGTGATTAATATCTTGAAAGTTTATCAAGCGTTCACGCAGAACATCTGTTTATTTGACGCCATCCAGTCGTTTCTAGGATGACAGAATATTTTTCAGCATTGACGGTACATCGAATCTTATTTGTTATGGTATTTAATTTTAAAGGTTTTTTCATTGCCAATAATTGGATTTTCTTGAAGCAATCTAACCTTCAAAGCACGATTATCTAAGTTTAACAATGTTTCTGTGAAATTTTATGCATTTATGATGAATATTAGCAGGATAATCTCCATGCCTACATGACTGTCATCACTACTGCTGTTAATAGACATATTCAACAATAAGTACATATTCTCAGATTTATTATATTGAGGATTAAAAATAGATTATTTGTCCAGAAAAATATCACTATATGTCGATAAGCATTTATTGTTGTTATATTGCAAGTAGGTTGGATGTTTTTACATTTCTGTGCAATCCTATTGAAGAACCCTAAGTTTTAATCTCTGTTATACCTGGACAGTTTCTTGACTTTGAATGTGATCTGCTCTGTTTCTCTAACGGTATATTAGCTATGTTATACTCAAAAGTAAAAAAAAGTCATTGGTCCTGAAGAAATATCGGTTTGTTGAAAAAATGACTTTTGAGATCAGATGGTTTTATTTTTTGAGTGTGTGTCCTGTTCTGGTAGTATCCAAAAGCTGCAATACTTCAATATTCTCATGAGAATGGAGTCTTAACCTCTCAGGACTTTGTTGGAAAAATTTGTATTATCTTTATATTACTCTTTGCAGAACATCCCCATAATTGAACTCCGTATGTCCATATAGGTTTCATTATTTGCCTGCAATTTTTGCATCAAGATTCATTCCGTGATTTTTATCGTTGTTGCTATATGGAATGATAATATTATTTATATTATTTATATTGTAGCTAGACTGTTGTAATTTTCATGAGGCTTTTTCACTATTGTCTCCGACAGCTATAATCGCAGTATCATCAGTAAATGTAGCCATCGTAATATTGACCATTTGTGGTATATCAAACGTGTAGAGTAGATAAAGCATTGGCCCCAGTACACTTCCTTGTGGTACACTTGCTTTAGCTTCTTTTACTGTAAAGTAAGCTTCTTCTTGTTTGACTCTAAACATTCTGGTTGTAATGTACGATTTTAATAGTTCGGTGTGTTGTTTTGGAAACATTTTCTGTAGTTTATGAACAAGGCCATGCCAAACCTTATCGAAGGCTTGTGCTAAATCTAAGAATACTTTTATACTTTCGTGGGCTTTTTCAATAACATTTGTTATTATGTGGACCTGGTCAATTGATGAATGCTTATTAATAAATTGACGAATGTTTGATACTGCCGAGGACCGTAAACCTAGTTGGTAAAAAAGAGACTTTTAAATATAATAATAAAGGCATGTTTAAAAATAAAAAAAATATATTTTAGCCATATTTGTTTGAGTAAAGAGTAATAAAAATTGTTTGGTTTAAACTATTGTTGCTTCTAGAGTCGTAAAAAGAGATAGAGAGGAAGAATAAGGAGGAAGCCGAGACAGAGAAGACCGAAGGAAACCCGTATACGAAAATAACGACAATAAAATCGATGATTGCACAATAAAGCTAATAACAACAAGTCGGTGAACAAAAACAAAGCAGCTACTCATAATTACATTAGATTCCGTAGTGGAGTTTTTAGCAGCGTTAAAGTCGTTTTGTGGCGAACGAATAAGATAAAAAAATTATTATGGCATATTTCAGAAAATTCCACGACGTTATGACTGGTTTCCACTAAGCCATATTTGGACAAAATTGAATTTAACGAATTACCTCACAGTTACGCACTGATGCGACCATAATGGTTTCGTTAGGTATGGATTTATAATTGATAATAAAAAATGCAATATTGCGTTTGGGTTAGAGTCGAACAAATTATTCAATTACCCGAGCGCGGATCAAATAAAATCGCGTTTCTTTCCTGTCGTCCTGTCGCCACGAAATATTTTCGGAATCCTAAACTCTCGATGTGGAATGCGCGTTAAATTTACATGTCATCTCCATCAATAATTGAAAATGGAATACTTCATATTACGGCATGAATATTGAATAACCTAATAATTATTATAATTTCTCGGTCAGGCTGACAGCTTGAATTACCTCAATCGCAGTCGTACCTAGCATAAAATACGCTATAATGCTATGGTACAGCCGAGAAAACGGAGTACTGTTCTGGCTGCGTTTAATTTTATTTATGCCAGGCCGCCATCGTACATATCACGCCTCATAAAAATGGATAATCTTATATATTGAGCCTGTAAATTAGTTTTAAAAGATTTTTTTTGAAGCGTTTGTGTACAATGTATTTTATTCAAAGTATTATCCATCGTTAGCCGTCTTACTCTTCGTACAATTCACGGATTCCCTCTCAAAAGCACTCCATTTTTACCGATTTCGAAAAAGGAGGAGGTTCTATGTTCGACTGTATATATTTTTTAATGTATGTTCACCGATTTCTTCGTCAAGTGTGGACCGATTTTCAAAATTCTTGTTTTATTCGAAAGAGTGCACTTCCGAGGAGGTCATATTGGAACCACGCCAGGATCTGTTGGGGACAATGTAGGGAAACAGAGGGAAAACCTCAAAGGCGTGTACAAAGTTTTCACATATTTTTGATCTAATATAACACACCCCAGATGGAGGTCGAGGGTTCAATTCCCGGCGGGGACAATTAGTTTTGTTCTAGATTAGTTAGAACATTTGCCAAGTCACCTAGGTTAGGTAGAGGATACCGCGGGTTGAAGCGTTCCTTTTCGTTCAATTATTGTTTCTTTATCCCTATTTTTTCTCATACGGGCTTCACTTTTACTTGGCTTATCCATTGTAATATTTAATATAATAACTGCGTAATTTATTGAGTAAATATCTAATACTAAAAAGAGAAATAAAAAATATTTTTAACAAAAAAATTGAACCGATTTCAAAACATTATAAGGAACTAACTAAAAAGTAAAAATAATTCAGCTATCAAATTTATACACGCATCTTTTAAGGGTTAGGGCTAACTAAAAGACATATGGATTTAATTCTAGTAGCGCCATCTATATGTATAGACTTTTCAATTGAACTGTTAAGTAAAAAATATACTCTAAATGAGCGATAAAGCTCCTATGCTACAAAAAGGGAATCAGAAGAAGAAAGGGTCGAAAAAGTTTCGCTAGCAGTCATCTGAGCCATAAAAATATATTTTAGAACGTTGAGAATATGAAGGAATAAGCGTAAATCAGTTGGTGGTTCAAAAATAACTGCTTTGAATAATACGAACGGTCAGAGAGGAGGTAAATAATTCTGGAATATATAAGGAACACTCAAAACACAGAGTTTTTATATAATTTTTTTAATTAATTTATGTTTTAATACTTAATTAATATTACTGGCTTAATAATAAGGAAAACATTACTTTTTCCTTGAATATTACTTTATTATTGCGTAATATTACCTATAACAATCTCTATAAAATATAAATAATATAATAAAAAGCCTCCTTATAATATCTAAGTGAGCTCAAGTATATACCTCATTAAAAGTTCGAATTTCATATAAACCCGAGTTAATTTTTATACCTGACCAAAGGAATATTAATATTTTATAACTCTCCCGTCATTTATTGATTATAAACGTACAAAATCGACTTCTGTTTCGAACGTGGATGTTGTTTTGATGGCCGGAATCCATTATCATACCGAATAAATAACTTTATATTTAGAGATCTAAGACAATGTAATTGAGACTCTTAGGTCGGAAATCGGTGGGTCTTATCACGGTACGGGATCTCGATTCAGATACTATAAAGTATCTAATAATATCTATAAAGTATCTACGCGGCCAAGGCAATCTACTGTAATCCCAAAAGTAATGGATAGTTTGGCTCAAATAGTTTTGATTCAGATCTGTTCAGATCCAAATATCTGATCGTTATAATTAACGTAGCTGTTACATATTAACAAACATCGGAATGCTCTCTGTGGTCTCTTGGGCATGGATATAAAAGAAAATCTTGATAAGAACCAATAATTTTGTGTAGTTGTATCTGAAATAATATATTTTAATTGTTTTAGTTTAGCTTCTTCATCTAAACCATCAGAAAGTTTACCATTTTAGATTATTGTATATAATTATTGATGATTTTGCATAATTAAATAAATATCGACATTAATACATAATTACAATTGCTTTATAGAATTGTTGGATATCGTCTTTTTATTAGATGCATCTTGTGTTTGTTTTTAATATCATTTCTTCTATTTATGATCAGAAAAAATGGACAAAATGTTGTTCGTTGTTGTTGATCGTCCACACATCAGTATTGATTAAAGATACGATTTAAATAGTGTAATAAATAGTATATATATATATATATATATATATATATATATATATATATATATATATATATATATATATATATATATATATGTATAAGTTTTTGGGAGATAATGCATTTTGCTGTTATTTTTTACTTTGTCTTGAGAACTAAACTACTTCAGAAGCTATTCACTTTGCTTTTTTTCTGTTAATATGTACATATTTCGTAGTAAGTTGTTCGTGGCTCCTTTACAAATAGTTAGAGCTAAAAAGTTAGGACAAAAATCCACATTTTCCGTTATGGTATTTATGAAGGGGGTGAATATCATTAATTGTCTGAAATCATATTTATATTCATATTGTAAATAAATTCGATATAAGTAAGAGTAATAAATAAGACATGACAACTGAAATAGATATTGAAATTTAAACTGATAAATTAACAACTAATTAAATTTGCATAATTTCATTATAGTTGTTAGATATTGTAGTTTATTCCATATTTTCAAAACATATCTTGCAACTACTTTTAAAACCAACGAATTGTGTTAGTTAAATATCAACGAATTGATCATCAATAATATCTTTCGTTATAATTAGCCTAATTATAATTATAACAAAAATTAGATAATGGTTAACAAGTAAATTATTCAATGCCAATTTAGCTATAGATGCCAAGCAACTATACTATTTACTCCATTGAAGCTTTCACCAGAACTATGGTTAAAGTACTTATTAATGACATTTTAATATTTACTGATTTGATACAGATCTCATTATAAAAACATAATATTCATTTCTATCTATTGAAGTAACGTGAATATACAATATCAAAAAATTGATCATCAAAAACCTTTAATTATTATAAGTAATATGTAAATAATTAATGAGTTACTAAAAGAAAATATATCTTGTGTTGTTTGAAGTGAATTTGGCGCTTAAAAAGATTGATCTATTGAAATTTCTTCAGAATAATGATAAAATGTGGTTATTGATAAAGTTTTAACATTAACAGGTTAGCGGTGATTAGTAACCCCGGAATAAATAAATGGTTTAAGCAATTTATTTATAAAAAAATATATATTTTCTAACCGAACAGTTTTCCATTCAGTTCAGTCCATTCTAATTGGGGCATGTTTAATATTATGCTTATTATATATTATTAATATACATACAACTGATTATTCAACATCTTTTGCGATAGCTATACGGTTTGTCATGTGACAACAGAATACACGATCTTCCACGATCTCGAAATATAAAAGGCAACCTTCATAAATACGTTTGGTTAATTAAAGTTGGCTATTTATGTCGGAAATGCATATTCTTAAACGCGAAGCTATTCAATTAATTAATTTACCTCGGGCTTCGAGCAGCGCGCTTTTAGTTTATTGTGTTGATATTTTTCAAAATAAACAATAACCTATTCAAACGTTTAACGGTAAAACGCGATGAAAATATTGTTCTTGTTTTCTATTTCGACCTGCGCGCTACTTGATTAGAAACATCTTTTATTACTTTGCGTATGGAGACCTCTTTCAGGCGATGGAACACGGCGGTTCACTGAACCCCATCGTTCAATAAAATCCGAGAGGAGAATAGGACGATGGCGCGGCATCGCCGGCTCCTAATTATTTTAAAATGCCTCGAATACTCTTTAATTTCTGTCTCCCATTATATTAATAAACTCATAGAAATGAGCGAGTTGTATCCTCCAGATAACGAATAGGGCGCTTCCTGTATCTGGGCAACTTTCTTGTTGCGGAAAGATTGCGGTTATTTGCCGTACGTAAGTGATGTTTTACTATTTCATCGCGTTCGATACCGTGGCAAAATTTCACTCGAATAGGCCAGAAGCTACTTATTATGTTTGTAAGGCCTTCGGAAGCCGAACAGAACCAATAGAAATATCGGGACCGTTTTTCAACATATTTTAGATGCAGCAGCATGGCGTTCGGTTGATTAATCAATTACCGACTTATTGTTGAATTAAGAAACTGTACTTAACAGTTCAGCTAATGTTTATCTGTCGTGGCTCTTTTTCCTGCAACAAGAAGTATTATTTCTGTTTAAAAACAATTTTTTTATTCTTACATTGTTACTGGTCGTTGGCTAGTAACCTGCAGTTTGTTTATACAATTACTTAAATCTAGGTATACATCTAGATTGTTTGCATTACAACTTTTGATATTTGGAAATTCTGAAACAAAAGACTCGAAAATAAAGTACATACTTGGTAAAAACCACATTTATATAACAATTTAATCTCTCGTATTAGGCTATTAATCTACTTCCATTTTTCATGTTAACATTTTTATATATTGCTGAACTAAAAGTACTTCAAGAAGTTTTGAGGTTGGAAACTGCTCCATCGTCAATGAGTATATCTCCCAACAACAGAAACAGTACGTGGGATATTTGCCGACGACACAGTTATTATGATAAAAGATATATCTCTGTCTGAAGCTGTAGAAAAACTACAAGTAGCAGTAAACAAGATCTATAAATAGACTAGATATTGAAAAATACAGCTTAATAGCTCCAAATAGGTCCATGTTACTTTTGCGTTGTGGGGAGTCGGCTAGTCGGAAGATGCTCTCAACATGACCTAAAATCAGAGAGACTGGTTTATCATAAAGCCATTGCTGTTGGATGTAAATATGGGGTTGCACTAAAACAAACCAACTAGTAATTCAGCGCAGCCAAAACAAAAGTTCTACGATTAATTACCAATGCTTATCGCTATTTGACCAACGAAAAGCTACATGATGACCTCGAATGGAATCAAATGGATATACGAAGTGATCCAAGATTTTGATATTTAAATTGATATAAAAATATTTAAATCACAGCTATATGGAAGTAGCAATAGTATAGAATTCTGTAGCTGTATTGCAGCTACAGAACACCACGTTGGAAATAAGAAGATTGAGGCGAACCAAACCATATGAACTTGTATAGTGTGTAAGTGCTACTCTTAACTTTGTCTTAAGTAGTTTAGTTTTAATTCAAATTTGAGAAATACATACTAATGTATTAATCCCGTAGTCGCCTTGCTTGTATATTAATACAAGTACAACATAACAGTAGTAATACATTAATGTATAACTTAAGATTGTACTAAGCATATATAATGTAAGATGTAATTAATAAAAAAAAAGAGAATATCAGTGAGCATCATTGATTCTCATTACCAACTATTTTCGGATATCGAGAATTAAACATGTGATATTTAAAAGGTATGAAAAACTCAGACAAAAACGATTTTAAAATTGCCCATATTTTTTTTAAGCTTGTCCAAATCAAAATGGCACCATCATCAGTTTACATTATTCTTGATCGTATGAAAGTAGTATGAAAATCAATACTTATTTTATAAGATAAATATATTGGTTTACTACTTGTCTTTGACGTCTTTTTATGGGTTCTTATCTAATTTGAAAAATAGACATTATTTACTTGACGACTTTTCGATATATGTAAATGCCATATTCAGGTTGTTAGTTCGAATCTTCTCCATTTTTTGGACTTGTTTTATGATCTTATATATATATATATATATATATATTTATATATATATATATATATATATATATATATATATATATTATATATATATATATATATATATATATATATATATATATATATATATATATATATATTTATATATATCGATTCTTTGTGTCGATTCACACGTCAAAAATATTCTCACAGGAAAATCCTAACAGAGAACAGAACGCAACATGTACATCATCTAACAATGGCAAAACAAATTCGAGCAACAAGCGGACCAACAATCACAGTCGGCATCTCATTCTTATTCAGTTCTAAACACAATTAGATATTGATCCCGCATAAATTCAATGGAAAAAACACAAAACTTCCGGACCTGAAAATAATGTTCTGCCTTGAAAGAATCGTGTCGACACATTTTGAGAGCTTTACATATTCAATTATGTGCGGCAATGAAGGAGTGGTCTCGTGTTTTGGCTATTCGACAGGTTTATAAGGGCGCTAATTTAGTATAGGTGACTAATAGTAACGGATATGGTCTCGGAATAATCGTTTTTTCTCTGTGATGGGAAATAATTAATCAATAATTGCCATTTTACTTTGATCATTTGTTTAAATGCCGGTCTTAAATGATTTAATTGAGTCGAATCCATACAAACATTCTGAGGAATGCTTGGATAAACGATGATACAAAATTATCTGTTAGATAACGTCGTAATATTTCAGCTGACTATGTTGCGTTTAATGCGTTCTCAAATTGAACAATGAAAAAAGAAGTCTATCCAATGACCAGGTACAGTTAAATTAACCTATAATTGGTGCAACTGTGGGTTACTAACTGACACATCGTTCTAGCTGAGAAGATATATCCATTCAATCACGTTAAAATAAATTTTTGAAATTTTTTAAAATATAATATGATATAATAAATTCAGTGGAAAAAAACACAAAACTTTCGGACCTGAAAATAATGTTCTGCCTTGAAAGAATCGTGTCGACACATTTTGAGAGCTTTACATTTTCAATTATGTGCGGCAATGAAGGAGTGGTCTCGTGTTTTGGCTATTCGACGGGTTTATAAGGGCGCTAATTTGGTATAGGTGATTAATAGTAACGGATATGGTCTCGGAATAATCGTTATTTTCCCTGTGATGGGAAATAATCAATCAATAATTGCCATTTTACTTTGATCATTTTTTTAATTGCCGGTCTTAAATGATTTAATTGACTCGAATCCATACAAACATTCTGAAGAATGCTTGGATAAACGATGATACGAAATTATCTGTTAGATAACGTCGTAATATTTCAGCTGACTATGTTGCGTTTAATGCGTTCTCACATTGAACAATGAAAAAAGAAGCCTAGCAATGACGAGGTACAGTTAAATTGACCTACAACTGGTGCTACTGTGGGTTATTAACTGACACTCTGTTCTGACTGCGAAGATATACCCACTCAATCATTTCAAAATAAATTTTTGGAAATTTTTAAAATATAATATGAAATATAATATAATATAAAAATAATCTGAAATAATAGTTAAATATATAATTAGTATATTACATTTTTAGTTTTTCAGTGTTTCAGTTTTTTAAAATATCTCACTGTTTATCTAAAAATTTAAGCATTAAAAGTTTTAAAGATAATCTATGTACGGTATAATTTCTTTATAATAATTTATAATTTATAATTTTTTATTATATCGTACAATTCTTAAACTTATTCAATATTCATATCAAGTTAAGGGTACCTAAGCTTAAGTTAAAAGTAACACTTATATAGTATACAAGCTCATGTGGTTCGGTTCGCTTTATTATTATAAATAACTACATACTGTCCAGTAGCTATATTTCTTCCATGTTGCTGTGATTTAGTAAGAATTTTTCATGTTTTGAGGCAAAATCTTGGATAGCTTCGTAGATTCATTTGTTTTGGAAGCCATCATCCAGTTCCCCATTATTTAAATAGAGTTAAACATTAGTTATTAATATAAAAGTTTTGTTCAGCAGCGATGGTTAGCAATCGGTGTAATTTCTTCATGCAACTCCGTATTTACACCCTAGAGGCTCAAATAGGTTTTAGAATTGACTGAACATTATAAAATTGAAATTAAAAATAATCTGAAATAAGTTCGTACGTTCAAAAAAAGTTCAGTTAAGCAATGCAAAATTTTCTGATTTAGAACATTAGAACAAATTGGACATGTGTCAAAAATATAAACTGATACTATCTTTATCTTATTAGCAATTTGAAATCAGTGGGAAATGCGATACATTGATTTCTTTACTTATTACTGTTCTTGTGAATATACTGTGAATACTCTGGTTTAACATCTCTACGCTTCTTGAGAAGTAGTTAAAAATTGGCTCGATTTTGGAATGCCTTAAACGATGAGGAATTGTCCTAGCTAAAGATTGGCAATACACAAGGCCACGAAAAACTTCTTATGACATGCCACTGAAGTGCATAAAAAACTATTTGTTCATATCATAAAAGATTGCTTGTTAATTTATTTTAACGCCAATTATGACGATCCAAAATCAATAATTCTTCTTCCCCTACTTGATTTTTTGGTTGGTATATAACAGGCTTTTTAAACTCACTTTTCTGATTTCCTTTTTCGCTGCTATTAATATCTAAAGACTTTTGACAACCTTTACATTGCATTGCTTACACAATCATTGCTAGTTGACTGAGGTTCATTTATGGTTTCAGTTAAGATCGGTAAGAATACTTTGTGAGAATAAAATGCGTTGGACTCATTAGTAATTGCGATATAACCTGGTATAAAGAATGAAGTAATGATTTAAATGTGAACATGAAATGAAACTAAATATATATTTATAAACTAGACTGCAGGTAAATGTTGTTGGATGAGGATGTGGTGAAACTAAAAGCGACGTTTATCTGAGATATTGATGATCAGGTTATTAGATTAATTTGCATTTTCAATGCCAGAGGAGTGCGAAAATCTAATAATGGTAAAAATGTATTGTATGTTGTTAGTTGGTTCAATATTTTTTGATATATTTATCATACAGCTTACACGGTATCATCAAATTTTCCTCAACTTCCGTGAAATTCCCTTAATGGAGGGAAATTAGCGTTGAAAGTCCAAATCACGACGTTGCGTGATGCGCTATAATAGCTTGTCTCATTCCTTTTCTGTAAAAAAAGTTTAACGTTGATGGAATAATGGCTTTATTCGAAAAGTGGCAAAGAGTTCTAAAAAATTAATATTTTTACTAATTAAAAAAAACGTAAAAAGATTAAATATATAAATGAATAGAACTTGAGCTCAGCCGTTTTGAAGAAAGTACTTTCGAGAAAAACCCGTATAAAGTTTCGTTTTTAGATACTATGCCACTAAAACAGCTGTATATCTGAAAATAATTTAAATTTTAAAAAATATTCTTAAGGACATGTCTTTGGAGGGTTAATCTTCGAGAATGTGAAAGAAGAGAAGGATTTTTTTGAAATTTCTGGGCTAGATTACCGCATTAACGTTATTGTTATCAAAATAACGGAAAAAAAGTCGAAACAACCAGTTTACATGCATGCGTGTGTATGTGTGTTTCTTTAAATCCTGGATATTTTCCGATCTTTACGAAGTCGTTTTATTGACGAGAAATATCTTCAACGATTGTAATTCGTTAATCCGACCCAGTGTTAACCTTTATTTATCACCGAATTTCTTTCGGGCGAAGAATGCGAAGGAGAACAAAATACGACCGCGGCCAAATCCCAAAAATTATCCAGACAAACTGCATTTCACGATTTTAATTCAGTTTAAGTCTGAAATATTTCCTAAATCACTTCTGTGGACGTCCTTGTAATTTAAATTTTATTCCTCTTTTTTGGGCCTCGCGGGCGCATTACAATTTTACGTGTGGGTGACACAGAATAGAAGCAGGTTTATACCTAATCTCGCCATTTGCATATTCATTATTCTGTATAATTTAATAACGCTCTTTCATTACCCGGTTTCTTTTACACCTCGAGAAATTAACGTACTATTGAATCGGAACTAATTAGTGTCTTTCGCGATGCTGACTGACGCCATCTTGCTTTTCCGTAAGCGTTATTACGGCGGTAGTCACAGAAGTTCGCCACCAAATAGAAATATTTTATCGTCTATTCTCAGTAACATTTCTTCTTAGGCCTGCCATTTTATTAACCATCGGATATTTTTTTTCAAAATCAGAAAAGAAACATTATTTAATGCTATTAAATTTGGTGAATATGGTGCTTGAGGAGGCAATTCGAGTGATTTGGTTACTGATTTTATGTTATTATTTTGATGAATAATATTGTAACTGACACAATCTTGAAAAAATAAGAGTTACTAGTGATCAACTTGTGGTTAAAATTAGACCACAATTTATAAAGTTTTTTTTATTACACTTCGTGAGTCCACAATCTGCCCTATTGGCAATAAGTATTTCTTATGTCTATATTATATATACATGGCATGTAGAAAATCACTTCATTAAGCAATTTTCTGTACAAAATATTATCTTAATTAATTAGTTTTATTCTAAAGCTTATTCTAAAGTCTACATATGTCCAGTAATCAGATCAGGTGGTGTTAAACGTTTTAGTCTACGCACTTCACTATCACATCGCATATTTAGCTGATTAGCGAGTACATTGGGATGCACTGACACTCTTTCGAAGTACTTCACACAAACACGTTGAATTACACTCGTTATAGGTCCTGGAGGAATATTGCGTTGTATCACTTTATTTGAAATATAGTACGGAGCATCAACAATGGCTAGCAACACATTATTTTGGAACCGTTGAATGATGGATATATTAGATTTGCTAGCGGTACCCCATAGTTGGATTCCATATGACCAAATGGGCTTGAGTATAGACCCATACCGCAATACCTTGTTGTCTAATGATAACTTGGATTTGCGCCCGATGAGCCAATACATTTAATATAATTTGAGTCCAAGTTGTTTCAGTTTTGAGAGTATGTGCTTCTTCCAGGTTAGGCGTCGACCTAAGTGCACACCAAGCTATTTAAAATGCTCTCCTTGGGTTGACGATGATTAATATTCACTGGTGGCCATGTTCTTCAACCATAATTGTATTTGCTCCAGGTGGGTTTGTAGGTTTATCGATGCTGTGACTGGATCTTCATGGGATGCTAAGATTGCTGTGTCGTCTGCATATGTTGCCACAGTAGTTACTTTTGTGGTGCGCAGATCGGCGTATACAAAATATATAGTACTGGACCCAGTATACTACCTTGCGGAACTCCTGAATATATGGGATTTAATTCGGTATGTTCATCGTCTTGATTTACAATAAATTTTTTGTGAGATACAGTGAGATACGATTTTAGTAACTGATAGTCCGGATGAGGGAGAAGTTTCTATGGTTTGACCTGCAAGCCCGTATGCCATACTTTGTCAAAAGCCTGAGATATGTCTAGAAAAGCAGCCGAACAATATCTTTTGGCATTTAGGTCAGCGTTGATTTTGTTTGCAAATCTATGCCCTTGTTCCATAGTCCCATGCTTATTGCGAAAGCCAAACTGATGTTCTGGAATAATTTTTCTTTTTTCTATTATATAGTTTAGCTTCTTTATGTAAAATTTCTCGAAAACTTTCGAGATTATCGGTAATAAACTTATAGGTCAGTAGGAGGTCACATCTTTTCCTGGTTTAAGAATCATTTTTCCTGATAATTAAGTAATTAAATCATTAATATTAATTAGCTAGTAATTTTATTTTCCTCATCTTTATAAAGATACATTTTTTAAGTGTTTTGAGAAAATGTCCAACATGGTATGATGATATGTTAATATTACCAAAACTTGTTTTGATAATATTTTTAAAAGATTTTAACATTTTCGAATTGCATTTAATTAATTTAATCAAAGTATTAATAAATTTAAATTGCTACATCACTGAACATTGTAATAAAAGTATCTTGAGTAATATTATGTTCAGAACAGAACAACTTCAGACCATGAAATTTACCTATATATGATTTTATTTACATTTAAATAATGTATTTATGATCTTTATATGAACTGTTAACGTCTTAGAACGTAGGTCTATAAAGTAAATAACTAAAATAATTAATAAAAGATTCGAAGAATAAATTGTCATGTTTGTCTACATATTTTCATTAGGTCATTTATGTGTTAATATATGTTTTCATCTTCTATACATATTTTTCGAAAAACAATAAATTTAATAAAAATCCAGGCTTATTTGATAAGAGAATAATTTACTTACATTTTCTAAATAAATTGCATCGTTTGTTACTTATTTATTCGACTATTCACTCTTTAAAAGAGTAGGTGCCATATTTTTTCTTGTCAGTATTTATTTCAATCTATAATTTTGTGTATTATTCTAGAACGATATTCTATGTCTCTAGGACATTATGAATTACTACCAGTTCTTCCATTTATCATACACTACCTGTTATAAATATTTTAACCACTTTTTTGTATTACATTTTAGAGAAAGCAAAGCTCATAATTTCAACTAAAAACATGGGGCTTAAAATTATTAGCTTTGATTAATTTTTTTTAAACAGTTATTATTTTCGGCTGTTGATAATTTAATGAAAATATATCCATAAAAATGGTAAAAGTTGTTAATAAACCCCAAAGCTTACGAAGGATGTTATGTAACTGCGCAGGATCTTGTGGAACAATTTCCATTAATATAATTAAATTTTTTCATATATATCATAAACATTATCATTATATAGACAATTTTAAAAGTAAAAGTGACTTTTAATAGTTAATTAGCTTGCAAAATTATCTCAAAACGGTATGTCCTATATCTAAATACAAATTACATTTTAATAGTTAATTGCAAAATAATTGCGGAGGCTAAAATTGATTTCGTCATTTCATCCTCGTCCATTAGATTTTTTCTAATCTTTGTAGTTTAAGTTAGATAGTGATTCAGTTTTAATTATTTTACGAGAGTTGTTTGATAAATAATGGACATTAACAAATTTGTTTATCTCTGGGTGTTAAATCTGGCAAATATGGTGGACGCGAAATGATCGTCAGTTTATTCTAAACGTCGTTATCTGTCTTGCCATTTTACTAATTGAATTGTTAATATTGGCAAACAAGCAATTTATTTTTTAGTTATTAATGAACAATTTATTTGTATTTAGTCATATAATGTTGTCGCCTCGTCATACGTACGACATCTGGCCGACCATTTTTGTTCTCTATGAGGTGAATCGTAAAATTACGAAAGCGGCAATTAGTAATTAGGTTGCAAGAACAACTTAATTTCGTGTGGGATAGCTCTTAACTATTTTTAACGAGTAAACGTAATTTCAGCCGAGACGTAAATATCTACGTTTTCTTAATTATTAATCTAAAGGCGAACAGTGGTTTTTTGCTTTGTTAATACTAGCTATATATATTTTTTCGCAAATAGTGCTGTTTATTAAAACTACTACTGAATTCAAGGGACTATCGATGTTTTAAAGTTTAGGATGTTATTACCGTTATACATACATAAAATTATATTATGTCAATGGCATCTGTCATTTTAATATGTATTAATAAAATGTATTAAATATAAGATCGATCACAACCTTTGTATTATATGATATATATGATGTATATGATGTATATGATGTATATGATGTATATGATGTATATGACGTATATGATGCATATAATATCTATAACGTATATGACGTATGTGATATATATGATGTGTAAAATTACTAAACAAGATAAATATTAAGAAATATAATAATAATGTGGGTTTAATAAAAATAAAACAAAACAAAAGAGTTGGTGTTGAAAAGGATATGTGTTGATATATGACTAGATATGCATATAGCAGGTCAAAACATTCGTATTACCCATTCATTCATATCAAAATCATAAAATTAGACTATACATTTCGTGACCGTTACGATGAAGTTGTACCTGCAAAATTTAAATGTCACTAGAACATTAACACTCATATTTACATTGATATTTAATCGCAATACAATACCGCTTAACCAGTTAACTTCACGGTCAGTTCGATCCGTAAATCGTGATTTATAATCTACAAGTTCGGATTCGTCGATCATCACCATCTATGCACCGTTAAACCGAAAAATGTTATTCATAAAAAACGTCTTTTGTCGAATCTAATATACTTCGCGTACGGTCAACTTTCTTCGGGGAAACGACACGAATTACGTTCGAATGACTAATGACGGCAATAATGATTCTAATATTTTCCATTCTCGTCGGGCACCTACACGGGAATATTTGAAAGCTTTTCACTTGGACATTACGTAGATTTTAATCTGTCTTCATAGATGAACCGCGCAGATATGGTAGAAGGCCGACGGAACGAACTGAAAAATTTATTGCGATAACTGTCCGTGTGTACAGGGTGATCGTTTCGGAATTTAAATAAACACGCAACGACCGTTTTGTTTTACTACTGTTTTATGATTTCGTTCGCTGGAAATTGCTGTAACTTTGTAAAAACATCGCGGAATAGAACTGGGGGAGTGAATTAATTCTGAAGGGTTTAAATACATTGCCTCTTTTATTAAAGCTCTTTCAGCAAAGTTTACTTTATATTCTGTCAATAAGTTGGTATTTAAATGACATATACTTGAATTAATTTTGATTATTTTTTTGGTATCAGTTTTCATCATTTTCTACAATGGTTTATATCTTTCATCTTAAACATTTCATATATTTCCGTATCTAATTAATGATGATGCTGGTTTGGCAGAGATATTGCTGATATTCGTTGCAATAATACGTCGTGAAGTTTGTTCTATTGACATCGGTAGACATATGCAGTAACAGTTTTAGCAGTTTTAGGGAGGATGAGTTTTTGAGGGATATAATTAATATTCAATCAGTTTTCAACAAGGGAAAAAGATGAGAGAATGGTAATGTTAGGGTAGATGGTCAATAATATGAAGAGAATATTTATAAGATATTCATGAAAATGAATGATTTTTGCATTTAGAGAATATTAACTCTTGATTCTTTATTCTGTTACTACTAACTAGCCGCTAGTACTAAGGCTTCGCTCTTTCAAAGTATAATCTTAACTTCGCGCGATTTTGTTATCTTACTAACTATCGGGACCTCGTACCATCCATCATGCTTTTTACAATATTTGATTTGTTTTTAATTGATGTTTTTTTTTATTCAATCCATTAAAGGATTATAAGAAATATTCAATCAGTTTTCAATAATGAAAAAAGATGAAAGAGTGGTAATGTCGGGGCTCCAGTAAGATGATGATGACTGAAATGATCTATTAGATTCTATAAATAATAAAATCAGAAAATAGAAAAATCAGATCAAAATCGACATAATTTTTTACTTTATATAGCAAAAAGAAAGTTAACTACGAAAGTAAATGGTGATTAACGCACCTTCTTCTTATATTGGTGCATAATGAGTGCTTTGTGGAGCATTTAAGGATGCACTTTCTCACACACGTATATTCGTTTAAGCTTTTCGATATTTAATTAGGTTATGCCGATGCAGATTAAAGAACCAGATAAATGCGAAAGTGACGCTTTTTGTCGTCGCTCGGGCCAGTTACTTCGTTTTTTTCCCTTTCGTTCTCTCTGGATTAATGGGACATCATCGTTCGTCGCCTCGCAATTTCGAGCCCATTAGTGGAACGCGCTTTCCGAAATCGCCAGAGCCGCGGACTTAAAATCGATCGCCGGTGCAATACGACTTTCTCTTTTTAAAATACGCGCACTTTCTCCTTTTACGCTGCACTTTATCGCAAAAAAAATCCGTCGATATCTTCGATCTGTATGTCCCCGTATTTAAATTTGTTTCAACGCTTGCAGGTTGAACCGATTCAATAAAACAATTTATATTTATATTATTAATTAATCATATCAGTAATGTTATATCAGTTTTCATTTCATCTAACCTTAATTTTAACGTTTAACTTCAAAACATATTTACAAATTCACTGACTGTCAGGCCCTGACTTCAAAGGTAGTAGTTAAAATAATATTATAAGTATTTAAATAGATTTAGATAGGTATTAAGCCAAATTGGGTGTATATAGTAGAATATAAAATACGTGTAGTAGATAGGTTAAATAAGTTTTATTTAGTTATTACAACGATTATATGGACATATTTTATTTTAACTTTTTTTTTTGTATTAAAAATCTAAGTTTTTTTACCACTGTCGCTTCTTGTTGGTTATTTTTGATTGTCAGGTCGTCTCTTGGATCTCTTAGTTGTGACCCTTGCGGAAGGGTTTTACGAATGTCATACTTTTTAAAACCCCGATATTCCATATTAGTACAATTTACAATATGTAAAAAATATTGCGGCTCTATGAATGACATTTTGTCCTTTATCCAAGGTCTTCTTTGCCTAGAGGCAAGTAATCTACTATTACTAACTAACTAGCTCCAACGTTCTAACCTTCGTACATTATCATTTGTGTTTTTCAAAGTATAATCCTATTTTTGCGCATTTTTTGTCATCTTACGTAAGAAAAATTAGGACCCTTTTACTCAATGAATGAATGGCCTCGATGTAAAACTGAATAAGGTACGATAAATAAAATAATAACAAAATTTAATTAAGATCAACTTCAGAAATTACGAACTGGAGTAAATTGCTAGAGTAGTACTGAATGATGAAGTACAGTTCAATATGGACAAACAAAAAACAAAGTTTTGTGTCTATATTTTTTCACTAAGGTTCATAGTCCAGATCATATTCTAGATCATAGTTTTTAGTTATCAGAAACTAAAATAACCCTAAAACTTACCAGCCAAAGTAAGCTGCAAAATGACTTCTAAAATGCCCAATATATTTTATTTAGACTCATTTTTAAATCATAAAGGTTTGATTTAATGGATCGTATCCATATTTATTCACAACAGTAAATATATCGCTTAGTATCTATAATATATATTTAGATATATAATATATCTCTTTCAAATAACGAACTGTTCGATGAATAAATATTTAAATGGAAATATAGAAATGTAATTCCAAAATTCCCCAGATTCTAAACAATACAATTTACATCATATCATAACCGAACTGATCGATTGACACGGCAACTGAATAATTTATTAGTGGCTCTTGTTGAAGAATGTCAGAAATTAGCTGTCTGAATCAGCTAAGAGTGTCCATATAATAAAATGACAGTACGAAAAGAATATGACATAAGCTGTATGAGTATGAGTCATATAAAACCCAAACGCATATTTTGTTTCTACAGTATGTTGTCGTTTTATTGGATTTAGAATTAATCAATTATTTCAAGTTTTTCCTTTATGTTTTAAAATTCTTTTATGTATTTTAAGGTCTCCTTTTACCAACTAGGGGTTTACCAACGTGGGCTCCGAACCACGGTCCTCGGAATTAAGTCTACCGACTGGCGAGTGACCAACTTAGAAATCATCCCAGAAGACATCCGGTCTTACCCAGCCTGGTTACTGGCGTGACCGGGGTCATTTTACTTGTTGGTTTTTGCACTCTTGCCTAGGAAAATCACAAACATAAATTTACGACTATGACCCAGCAGGATTCGCACCTGCGACTATTGGCAACAGTAGGTGGACTATATTGTCGTTTTTACCACTCTGCCACCAAGCCGAAATTTCTAGTTATTGATGGAGACTATCAATATTGGTCGTGATTTTTTGTTTTTCATATTTTATTTTCTTCGTTGTTATTAGTAATTGTTACTTCCACTTATTCAAAGCATTGTACTGCGCTGTACTTTTCTCTGATGTTATGAATTCTTCTATCGGTGGCTATTTTGTTTTTTTATCAGATTGATGTCTTCCTTGAGAAATACTTGCGTGTCTGTTGTTTTGTACAGCTTAGTATTTTTTATCCGTTATAAGTCTTAAGCAAGTTAAAAAGGATGATATAGAGGTGTAGATTTTGTTCATATTATATACTCTGAATCATATTTGGTGTAAAGATGAAAAGAAAAAAAAACTTGAATGTTTTTCATTTGTATTTGGACCAATTCCTAGGCAAGATGAGTTTGGGATTAATACATCGTTACCAGTGCCAATTTAAACTAAAATTTATAATGATAGTTAAACATTTTATACAAGTTCGTGCGATTTTTTCGCTTCAATCTTCTTATTTTCACTGCATTGTCCGGTAACTTTCTGGGTCCATTTTAGGGCCATCGTGTAGTTCTTCTTTGATTACCTAGCTCATTTTAACGCAACTATACATTTTTCACAAGTCTCTAAATTTCCTTTAGAAAAGATCAGACTCTAGCAAGTGAGAATAGTTCTGCGACAACAAACGGTTAAATAACTGTGGATCGATTAGGAATAAGGTTGGGCAGCTGGGCAGCTGAGCTCTTTGTTGGTTTTTGGGTGGCGATTTCGAAATCCAAATTGGAAATCTGGTTTATTTATAAGTTTACGTTTTAAGTTACGTTTTAATAGTAGCATTTCAAACAATTTTGATATAATAAGTAGCAACGAGATAGGTCCTTAAAACTAAACATATTTTGTATATTTTAACATGATCATTGGTTTTCATGTTAGTTGTATCAATCATTATAGCTATTTCAGGCTGCTAAACAAGTGTTGTATCAATTGGATACTGTTTATTGTATATACCACGTACGACAAAAGTCCCGCTACTATTATTGCTACGAGTGGCAATTCAATAAATATTGTCACTATTTCTGCTCGTTCTTATGACGTATATTTATGCGTAATAAAATTTGGACACAACACAATGGTTAAAGTGAGACTAAGGTAAACGTCACATAACTAAGAAGGCGCGCAATCAAAATGGTAGCGGAAGTTTTGCCCCACCATATGTTTTGAAGTTATATGTCTAATGATGAGATAGAGGAGATACATAGATGTTAGATTATGTGTCACACATTCATTTTTAATTAATAATCAGTAATTATTTACTAATTTTTTGTATTAATTCCCTAATATATTGTTAAAGAAATGTTGATTATTTTTTTTTGATTCGTTTTTTTGATTACTAATTTAATTAGACTTTTTTGTGCCTATTACTATTCTAGCTTTTCGTCTTTCTAATTTCAAGGGGATAATTTGCTGTATGATTCAACCTCTCTCTTGTTTCTGAATCAACAAATCAATTAAAAAAAGGTAAAAATATGGCAAAACTGTTATTCGATCATTTCAGTTCAAGAGTTAATTAATTTTTCAGTTTAAATAGTGAAAATGGCCACCGGGTAATGAAACAAAATGCTAATCGGTCACATTATAAAGTCAAATGGCATAAAGGACGTGGTAAATAGTTAAAAAGTTTTTCCCTCGTAATTATTCATTTGGAAAAAGCATTCATCGGGAACGCGGTGAAAAAATCTGTATTATTCCCAGAGAACGGCTTAAGTGAAGCATTAAATTAAATACAACATTGTTTTTTTGTAGCATTTCTGCTATGTGGATATATTATGTTTAATTTATTTCTTGTTTAGCCATAAATGAACAATGACAGAATACATATAAACTTTTGTAGTATTTTTTCTGCTCGTCCAAGCATTACCGAGAAGATAGACAAGCGAAGAAAAAGAAATATAATAAAGTATTAATATTTATGGCTGTCTTTAGAATTAGAGAAAAAAGTAATAGACTTACGTGTAGTTTCTGTAACTTATAATGGACGGTGTTTTTATGCGTGCGCCTTAACAGGTCTCCCGAGCCTTTAGACACAAGTTAGCAAAGGTTCATTTGTTTTAACTATCAAATGCAGTTATATCGACAATGTCACCTGAGAGCTTTTGCCGCATAAGGCGCGTTTCATAACTAGTCGAACAACAGGACGGGCGAAATATAACATGTCTATTTGTGTTATTGTTTTCGCTCGGCCATCATCTTGTATTGTTTTTCCTCGGAAAACGGCGTCGATCATTATTTATCGTGCGCTGTAGAAAATGCGCATTTATTCTTTTATTTATCTTTATATACTACTTAGCGATGGGAACTATCGACTGAAAACAGTCGAAACAGTCGACAGTCAAAAAAATAGCGTCTGAAAATAGTAATTACTATTTTCAGTCATATGAGCGGTTCGACTGTTTTTTTTTCGTGATATCAGACGAAGATGAACGAATCCTTATCTGTATAAATTGTGAGATAGGAAAGGACGAAGATAATTGCTCGGAACAGTTAATTTTAAATGTGTTTATATTTTCCAATGGTAATATCAACGAGAAAAAGATGTATTCATTCTCGTGCTAACTTAAAAAATTACTAATTTCTATTAACATGTAATAAATAATATAATTTTAAAGGAAGCAGGATTACTTTTATACTGAATCTTCTGTGGATTTGTAAAAATGAATGGAATTATAACACCACAAATATTCTATCGTGTTTTAATATATTAATTGCTATATTTAAATAACATAGCATAATAAATATAAAAACAAGACATAAAAACTAAAAATGTTCAAAAACCATATTTACTAAGTAAAATGTAAACATATACCTAATTAAAAAATTTAATTCATGACGAACCAAAAATAATCGTACAATAACTACCAGACCCTTTTTAAATAAAAGCTTTATTTATTTTTGAATGGAAATATGTTTAAATTACTGTGAATATTATCATGTTCAACTTTTCTCCTCTGAGACGATTTCTTCGATCGTTAATTATTTGCCCAGATGTTGCAGATATAGAGGAATATTTCACATGTAACTGATATAATTCACGTAGTGTCATTTTATGGGCCCGTCAAAAATCTAATGGATTTACTGCTTAATCTGTAATGTTGCTGCAGTACTTGGAGTAATTACTTCTTTCATAGTAGCCATTTCTTTATCAAAATATCTTCAGATGTCAATACATTCTTGGTCAGTAGTTGTGCCTTGAATTTTGAGTTGTGGAACTATATTTGTATTTTTTCAAGTTAGAATGAAAGACTCCTTCTTTGTGATAACTTTTGGTATCGCCTCAGCATTATTTGCAACACCAAACCCTGCTTTTATACAAAAGTAATAACATCACTTTGTGACATATACACAAACTTCAAAGTGGTCAGTTGGTAGTAGTTAAAATAACATTGTAAATAGATAAATATGTTTAGGGATGTATTAAGCTAAATTGTGTATATAGTAGAATATAAAATACATGTAGTAGATAGATAAAATAAGGTTTTTGTCTATTTTTATATAGCTTTAATAATAATTTTGTTTTGATATTTTTTTTAATATGTTTTTTTGTGTGTTGAAAATCTAAGTTTGTTTAATTTTTACTTTTTGGTGGGATCCTTATTTATTCTTTGATTCCGTCGAAATTTTTGTTAAAAATTTTTTTTCTATGTTATTCTTTTTACTGAATTTATCTCCTCAATGGTTATATGGTATATCTTCTACAAGATAGACAATCTAATCAGTAAAAAGACCATGCAGGTGATTTTCTGTTTTTGGAAACTATTTACAATTATTAGTACATATTATTATTACTCCAAATTTAGCAATGAGTTTAACCACTTCTTTGTCAGTTTTTTTTTCTTTGAGAGCTCTGACTATATATTTCAGTAGTTTCTTGGGAAATCAAAGTTCGAGTTAGTCACTTCAAATCAAAGTCAGTAATATAATGAACAAATAAAACTGACATTTTGAAGGCCAAAACTTTATTTGATTTCTTTGATTCTAATTCTAATGATTCTAAATGCATTTTTTCCTATTAATTTTCAACAATTCACATACTCTTTATATAGTGATTTTATAGTAATTTTGATATTATTGCTGATTATACTATATCATATTATCTTTTAATATACAGCCATTTTTCCATTAAAACAACCTGTCAACCTACATTGTCACGACAAATTTCTGATTCTGTGATGAATATCATCCGACTTAATCTCCAGATTTAGCACCATATGATTTTTAGCATAATTTTTTCAAGAATAAATCTGAAATAAATGGTTTTCAGAGCTAATTTGACTATAAAAGTATTATGATCGAAGAATTAAAAAGGTACAGTTCTATATGTTTAAAAACCTATTCTGTGTCCTTATGTGTATTTCTCAAAAATTATTTCTATTCATATTTGTTTAACTCGAATATGCTAAATATATTCAAACATATTAAAGCTACAGTACGGAACTGTAGTGGACACTTCTATTTACACAATGGCTTCCAGTTATGCCACATTATTATTTATGAATCGTGTTCAGTGGGTTATTGTCCTAAAGAAATATTTATTGGTCTCATAAAATGTCTTCTCGGTTAACTATTCCTTTCATCTCGATATTTTGAAAAAAAAAACGGAAAAAGCTTCTTTTTTTAACCGTCTTCAAAAAACAAGAAGGTTCTATGTTGGGCTGTATATATATATATATATATATATATATATATATATATATATATATTTTTAATGTATGTTCGCCGATTCCTCCGTCAATATTGGACCGATTTTCAAAATTAATAATATAGATAAAGAAAGATAAATAAGAAATTCACTAAAAATTTTTGTTGTTGTTTGTGCTAAAAATCTATGTTTGATGATTTTAAAGTTTTTAGTAAGTTCCTCATTTATTTTATTCGTCGGTTCAATTTGTTTGTTAAAAATATTTTATTGTCTGTAACTTTTCACTATGATTAAAACTGAACTTAACTAATATATTGTATTCAGTTTTATAGTCGCGTTTAACGTTGTTTTATGTGTGAGTTGTCAACTGAAATGTATGGCAAAGTATTTAGCATCTTTACCTTGCGGAAGGTGTCTATTGTTGACTTTGAAAGAGAGTATGTGTATCTACGTAAGATAATGGTTACGTGGGAGGACTTTGATTCATTAGCTTCGATGAGCCATGTTTTTAACTAGTGTTGGATCTCGCTAAGGTCTGTTTCTATTTTCCCCTTAGTTAACGAGGTATTAATATATTGTTAGGACTGCTTCATTATGAAATAATACAACAGGAATATTTAATGTTATATTGTTGTAAGCTTTGGACTTATATTATCAGTATTCTACCACCTGTCATGTTTGTTCTATCCATAAAGTTTCAAGGTTTTTTATTTGATATATATATATATATATATATATATATATATATATATATATATAATTAGGCGAAAAAAATATTTGCATTTTTTCATAATAGATGGCTCTAAATAATAATAGATTGCATATCTCTAGTAATATCACGTTTTTAATAAATCCGAAAGGGCTAAGATTCATTGCAGACTCCTTTGACAGTTGTGTTGTGTCTATGGTGGTGAGTGTTTAAGTGAACGTTTATGCCTGAAATGCCTTGAAGAAAATTCGACATTAAACATACAGTCGAGTCAGTTATTGGAAAAGTCTACGGAAAAAAAGCAGTTTTGAACCAATTTTTCATAAAATATATAGCAAAATTAGTTTGATTCTTCGACACATAATTAAGGAAATATTTTTTATTGAATATTAGAGAATGTAGCAAAAGTATGGGATGTTTTTAACTAACCAAGAAGAAATACCAATAAAATCCGAGAAGCTTTTATTATACATTTAATTTTACCGTTGTTATATAAATTTAAAATATGATAATCGAAAATATATTTCGATGTTAATTGAAAATTAATAGCTCTAAAATGTTCGGTAAAATTTGAGGTGTAAATATAGCGTTATTGTGATCACTAAGAAGATTGCCCTCCGGCTATTCTCTAGATTCGTCTAGAGCTCATATATGTGAGAAATTATCTTTTAATAGCCGCACTATTAAAGATATTAATGGGTTTTTCAAAAATCTCTTTTATACCACGAATTTTTCTTTTAACATCCCGCAAAACAGATATATCTTAATGGCGTTTTTGATTTATCCTCATTAATGGAGCAAGAAATAAATTGGTAATAAACTATACGTTCGCTAGTGCAATTACCTTTCTCTAACACTCGGGTTCGGATATGTAGTACCGCTACGTAAAATGGCACCTTCTTATACAGAACCGTCTCGAATTAAAGAGATCTGGAAAGTCGGTAGCTGCGCTTGTTATTTTTACATTATTTTTCTGGGTCCAATTATTTCGAACTAATTTCGTGGTAATTGCGGGGAGCTTTTTCAAAATCAACAATCTACATGCCACGTCGGTACATCATCATTTGACGGACGTAGGAAAAAATTCTAACGGAAAATTGTTTTTTTTTGCCTTTTAATCGAAATTATCGGACTCTAAAATTGTTTATCATTATTGTTAATGATCAAATTATATACTCTAAAATCAACAGAATATATATACTGCTAGAAAAAAAGTTATGGACAGCAATGTATAATATTAAAAAACAATGTTTACACAACGGATACCTTTAAATTTACTTTAAAAAAATATAGTTCTAGCTCTTGTAAATTAAAATCATTCAGATCTGTATCTGATAAATATAGAAAAATAAACATTTATTTAAATTCAAATATAACACCGATATATAAATTGTTTTAAGTACAAATATTACATAATTATATACAACCAAATAAATTGATCAGAGCTAGTTTAAGGTTTATTGTTTTCATACCACTTTAAATATAATTGTTGATATTGAAAAATATATATTTTTCATTATACTAAATTACAGGATAATGTTTTAAGACAAGGGTCTTGATTTCTGTCGCAACCAATTACTTTACGTTCGAGTAACAGTAGAATGATTTGTTTGATTAATAGCACAATTTGTCTACAACTTTTTCTGTTATAAAGAAGTTTTAAAATGAGTCAACGTTTGGTTACCAAAAATGTAAAAATAATTATGGATTATGCTTTGATCTAGGCAAAACTTTAAGTATAATTAGTTTTCCTCTAAAACTCGAAGTCACAATGCTATTTTATGTCTGAGGATAATATATGTTATATATGATATGTTGATATGTTATGTAGATGTTCATATCAAAAACTGAAACAGTGGAAATAATATTGTTATAAGGATAAACATCTTTAAAATAATAAAGCAGGGCGATTGGTTTCATTTATTTAACGGCTCAATATTTTTGGTTATTGTATTTAATACTGCTATATATCTTTAAACTGGACTAACCAGTACTATTCTTTGATTTTGAGACTGATGTGCTCTGCTATTTGTTTAATGCGATGTATCTAATTTAACCTACCATACTAATGCATGCTGAGGTGATTTTTTTTGTATTGGGCATCTCTCAAGTGATATAATTAGGTACTCGACATTTCGCTACAGTTGACATGAACAGGTTTCCATTATTTTAAACTTTCGTTTAGTTAATTTAAACTGAATTTTGACAGCTTCTAGTTCATTTGTGGATCTTGTACAAGTGACTGCCAACTTGTATTTTTCTATCGCTCTAGTCAGAGAAATGCTCCAAACACTGTTTCTTTTATTGATGGTATACCAGCCTTGTAGAGTAGATACTAGAATGCTCCCAAGACATTATTCTACTGACAAGTTTCATAATAAAATAAATATTATTAGAAAAAAAATGTATAAACAGTTTGACGATACTGGAAATGATACTTAGTAGTCTAGTATTTTTATTACAAGCTCGAACTACCAAAAGGGAAAATAATATTGTTATGAGAATAAACATCCATGAAATAATAAAAATAATAATATATGTAATAATAATTTATTACATAATAATTTTTGTAACCACAATATTAGGTCAAAGTATTTTATTGTTTTATGTGTTTAAAGTTAAAGTTGTAGTAAATGAACAGAACATATAATAAATATAACAAAATCTACAAATATTATATAACAGGAGCGATATCAACTAAAACATCTTACTAGTTATGATTTAAACAAGATACTAAAACATCGATTTTTTATTAAATAATTATGATTTCTATCAAAATTAACTAGTTAAAAAGAAACTATATAGAACATAATAATATCTCAGAATATATTAAAAAAATAACAGAAAATTATTATTAATTATTAATTTTCAAAGTGATGTTAACGAAATGCGCATGTGCAGTTTAAACCAATCACCATCCGTTTAGATTAACGAAAGTAAATTGCATTACAAGCACCAATAACATTAAATAATACTATCATTCAACGCTAAATATCTCGGAATGAATCTTGACGCAATTTCGCTGGAAGGAACATATATAGAAGAAAAGAAGTAACAAGTAACAGTAACAATGTAATAATTAAATAATAAAAAAACATCCATTTAGGTCGAATTTCCACATTTTGCTGAACATTTACAGTATACTCATATTATTAACTATTTTTTCAGTAAAAATAACCATATATTTTGAATAAATGTTCAAAACTAAAACAAAAATCTGTAGAAACGTTACTGTTATCTCTATATGTCGTTCCCTCTTCGGCTTGATCGTCCGTAACACGAAAGGTCTTCGAGATATTTCTTTTATAATTGGGTTTACTTCCTCTTATTAGATACAATATATATTTTAGTGGTAACAAAGCTTTGCATTAGATCCATAATGGGCAGCGTGGCATCGAGAATGAAGCGATCATTACTCAAATAGAGGCCGGCGGTATTAATTTTAACCCACCTGCCAACGGGACATAATACATCAGGCCCGGTCCTGATCACGAAACACACGACCGGTCGTCTCTAGCGTTGCATCAACCTCAAAATAGTTTAAGGTCAGTAGTCTGTGGCGTCCGCTCGAGGATTTTAAATCAACTTATTTGTAATCAATGAGGTTGATCTAATTTAGTCGAGCCATTAATCAAAAGCCCATGCTACTTATCATGACCGAAGGAACTTCCACTCGGTTCTCGTTCGGTTGTGAGGTGAACTCTACCCATGAAAGGAATCGTGCTAGAGAGAAGTAAATTATACTGATTTTTCCGGTAAATCCGTTAACTTTTTATTGGCACACGTTAATATACATATACAAAGTGCGTTTCTTAAGTTATGTTTCGTTAAATCACCAAATAAGTTTTAAATGTAGTTCTTTCTTTCATAAAGAACATCATTTTTATATTGAAAATAGTAGAAATACAGTTACCGAAGGGTAATACTAGATGTCTGTTAAGGACACTGAATTAAAAGTAACAATAAGTAACATGAAAGCTGATATATGATGACGCTGGTCGCGCTTTAATTTATTCTGATGACTAAATGCCAGAACATATCTTAATGTTTTTATTACATCTACATTAGATGTTAAAACATTAATCTTAATTTACAAATTACCTTACTACTACTGTTCTATTGTACTTGCATTAGTACTTAAACTAAAATTAAATAGCGTGGCAAATATACTATATAAGTTTATGTGGTTTGGCTCGCTCAATTCATTTGAATTTCTTTGCGTTGTCCACTAGATCTATTACTTCCACGTTGCTATGGTTTGGTAGCCTTCTTTCATGTCTTAAGGGGTATAACTCCTTATATCCACTTGATTTCGATGGCATAGTGCGGTTCTTCATTGAGTACGTAGATATAAGCATTGGCATAAGCAAAATCGAGTTGGGTAACTAGTCCTTTTGATGCCTTAGTACAACCTCATATTTACATCACATAAGCCCATAATGCTGATAAACCAATCGCTTTGTTCTTAAGACAGGTTAGGAGGATCTTCAGTACAGTTATTTGGTTTTGAGTATGTTTTTCCGGGTATTTGATCTAACATATTTCTAATTTAACCTGTAATCGAAATGAATATCAATGTATTTCGCTGATTGTGATGGAGGAATTGGCCATTCTGCCCTCAAGTGATATAATTAGGTTTTCGTCATTTCGCCATAATGTTAAATTGACATAAACAGATTTCCATTTTACAGGCTGTATTTTTAAGTTTCTAGCCAATTTGTGGATTTTGTACTTTTTTATATTTCTAGACAGAGATGTGTATTTTGTCATAATGACTGTGTTGTCTGTAAATGTACCAAGTACTGTGTCATTTGTTATTACACTTACACTACAACTTTGGACTATTCATTCACATAAAGTATGTCCTATAGTGTGTATCTCACCGAAACTACTGAACATTTTACCACATCGTCCTTATTTCAGTCTTTGTCTAACAGTTTGGTGACTAAACAATAAATGTAGTTAACACAAAAAATTAGCAAGCAAATCATTCGAGAGACCATTGAGGTTAATTTTCAAAAATGTATTTACTTATACTTAAACAAAAAACTATTAGTACAGCATAAGAACAAAGTATCTTTTGAATGGTTTCTCCATTTTATAGGACAAACTTTAGGTTGGCAAAATATAATAGTATGGTATACTCTAGATTATATGTCATATATTAGGCACGTTAGTTTTTCATTTATAAATAATTACATTCTAGATATTCTTAATATAATGAAGAGAGAATTTCAGATTATCTCGCGTCATCAACATTATCTTCTAGAAGCCATTTATATACGTTTTTGATTTGTCTTTCGATAACGAGAGCTTAACTTAAATAAGATTGGCTTGATTAGTTGAAATCTTGTGTCAAAATCACAAAATCAGAATCAACTAACTTCGAGATTATTATTTTATAAAGATTTATATATATATATATATATATATATATATATATATATATATATATATATATATATTCTAACTTGTTGATATGTAACATAAGTTTCTACTTTTTCAAATGAATCAAATGAAATATTAAACTATATACATATATCATATAACTGATTATTGATACTCTTGTTATGTCTTCAATGGTTTAACGTGATTTACAGCAAATGCTATATGGTAAATGCATTCGATACTTCATTATGTAAGAGTAGCACAACACAACGATTTTATTTCAGAAAAAGTTGATGCAGGCAAATGTAAAATAACAAGAACATTCCACCTAACCAGTACGAAGTTAAAGTTAATGGTTAAGCAGGAAATACCAATCATTATAAACCATATTTTTCCCATTTTTTCATCTCGGTAAGTTAGTTCTTGTTTTTCATAGTTGAATACGTTATTTAAATTCCTGATACTCATCGAATATCTCGTACAGTTACAATTAAATCGATAATTAGTCCACTAGCTTCCGCGTATGAATTATGAAGACCGCAGCAATTATCCATATTGGTTTAATCTATGCTTAATAATCCGACATAAAATATGACCTGATCAGAATTTCAATAAATTAGATGAGATGGGTATGATCTGGAACAGTTAGATATGAAATTATAGTTTGGAGTTTAATATAGGTTATTATTGGAGAATACTGAAATGCATAAGACTGAATAAGATGAATTATTATTAATAATGCAGTATCAAAAATTTAAAAAGAAAATGTCGAATTTTACATAGTGGAACAACGGTCTACAAAATGAAACCAGAAAAACAATCCCCGATGTTGAACACGGGCGGGGTGCCAGCAGCGTCAACTAGAACCGATAACGAATAGCTAGCAACCCCGAGACGTTTATCTGGGATGTTATTGAAGGGTATTTCCAAGGATTCAATAACTGACCATCGTTTCATCGACCAAATTTTCTTGTGCCTGAAATGGAAGAGCAAGACTACTAGAGGACATGTGGTTTCAGCAAGATGGGGCCGCAGCACACACAGCTCGTTCAACAGTTCAATTATTGAATGACATTTTTCCGCGAAGACAGCACCAGACTATTTTTTATGGCGTCTTTTTAAAATTAAAAATTTATATGAATAAGCCCCAAACGATTCAACATCTTAAAGATAATATTCGTCACGAATTTCACCAAATTCAACTTCAGATGTTACAGGATGCCATGAAAAATGCCTTAAAAAGAGCAAAAAGTATCATAGCGAATCGCGGTCACCCTTTAGCCGATATAATTTTTCAGTCACAATGAAAAAAAAATGTAAAGACCAAGCAAACTTTTTATGAAAACCAAACTTACTTGTCTTCTCTTTGAGCAAATTTATAGACAATCAAAGTGGTAGTGGTACTTTTGCACCACGTTTTATTACATTAAATACTTCTTAACCAATATTTTGCTGTTGGTTCTATAGGACTTTTAGTGTTGTTCATGATATAGTAAAATAATATAGTTAGTCTTAGCTAATGAAGTATGTGAAGAATTCCTTCAATTTTTATTCACTAGACATTTAAACCATTGTAATCTGAGCCTGAATTTGTTTCCGGCTGTGCATTGACTGTCGCTTCTTCAGCGAATGACTTAATTTCTGATGCGACCTCGAACCATCTAGAAGACCTAGTTGAACACCTGCATAATTCGACAGTTCTTAATACTACAATACTTTGATATTTTCTCTATTGATTCTCAACCGACAATAATATCAACACATTTGATACACTAACGTAGTAGTGATTTTGATTTCATGACTGAATACTGCAAGCCAAATGAATACAGAGTTTTTCCAAGAACCATATGTAGCCATTAAAGCATTCAAATAATTTAACTTATACATCTAATTCTTGTATTTAAGATATCAATGTAACTGTGAGGTTTTACTGTTAATTTTTTACTATTCAATTAGTGGGTAAGTCTTAGATATAAAATAAATAGTGAAATGCAGTTTTTTGTTAGGGCTTATCGCCCCAGAAGAATATTATACATTAAAAATGTTAATTTACGTTAAATAAACAATAATCGTGAATAGTAATCAAATAAAATTGAAAGAAATTTGAAATCGTTTAAAAAATTAAATATCTGAGTAATTTAGTTGAATTAACAGTATCCTGTAGTCTTGGTGATGGTTAGCTTCAACCATATTTTATTACCATTGACAATTATCTCGTTTTTTAACATATAAAATCGCGAGTTGTAAATGTACATTAGAATAAGTGAGGGCATAAATAAGTCTTACGATACCGTCAGTGAATGGGATATAACTAGAAGTTAACATTTAAGTTACAATCGGCCGTTATCACTAAACCACACAACTGGAATCAGGAAGATCGAGGGGAATACAAAACGCGTGACCATAGGTCTTGTTGCGTTATCTTTTCCGGCGGCTAGAGTTACTGTTAGGAAATGAGCAAAAATAATAATACAGAAACGTATAGATCTTGAACAGTACCGATAATATGCAGGGTGGACAAAGATTAAGAGCTAAATGAGCATAAATCGAGACCCGATAACAATCATCGAGTATCAGAAGGCAGGATGATGTTTTTGTAACTTATTTTTCTAGAGATTTTCAGTCTAGAGAATATTCAAAAGTAATTCCAGAAAACATAATATGATCAGAACTACAGTACTTAAACTTGAAGGCGATCACGTGAATCGAATATTTTAGGAGAATTTGCTTTTGATTCTTCTTACTCCTTGTCTCCACACTGTCGCCAAAATTGCTTTTTTGTATGTATCATAATTTTGAGATAACCTTTTATTCAGATAGGGGGAAGAGTGATGTTTTCATAACATATTTTTCAATTAAAGGCTGGCAGATTAATGATGGTATTTTTGTGGAAGATTCAAAAGTATCAAACAATGAGATAAAAATATTTAGGTTTAAAAGTCCCAGAAAACGTAATTTAATTAAACTATTGAAATATTGAAGTTATTAAGAGTTACTTTGATTATTTAAATGTTAAGGTATTTAAATTTTAGACAAATCGAGAGTCAATCCTTTGAAATTTTTATTAGAACATGCTTTAGGTTTTCTTTACTTTTGTTTTCATTCTTTCTCCAAATTGTATCCTTGTTTTCTTTCTTGTCTCTTGTATCATTTATTTTAGTGTTGCTCTGCTTTTTTTGTATGTTTCATAATTTTGAGATGACCTTTTATTCAGATAGGGGGCAGAGTGATGTTTTCATAACATATTTTTCAATTAAAGGCTCGGCTTCTGGCAGATTAGTGATGGTATTTTTGTGGAAGATTCAAAAGTATAAAACAATGCAGGCTAGGAGATAAAATTATTTAGGTTTAAAAGTCACAGAAAATGTAATTTAAACAAATTATTGAAATATTGAAATTAATAAGAGTTACTTTGATTATTTAAATGTTGAGGTACTTAAATTTGAGACAAATCAAGAGTCATTCCTTCGAATATTTTTAGGAGAAAATGCTTTAGGTTTTCTTTACTGTTTGTTTTCATTCTTTCTCCAAATTGTATCCTTGTTTTCTTTCTTGTCTCTTGTATCATTTATTTTAGGGTTGCTCTGCTTTTTTTGTATGTTTCATAATTTTGAGATGACCTTTTATTCAGATAGGGGGCAGAGTGATGTTTTCATAACATATTTTTCAATTAAAGGCTCGGCTTCTGGCAGATTAGTGATGGTATTTTTGTGGAAGATTCAAAAGTATAAAACAATGCAGGCTAGGAGATAAAATTATTTAGGTTTAAAAGTCACAGAAAATGTAATTTAAACAAATTATTGAAATATTGAAATTAATAAGAGTTACTTCGATTATTTAAATGTTGAGGTACTTAAATTTGAGACAAATCAAGAGTCATTCCTTCGAATATTTTTAGGAGAAAATGCTTTAGGTTTTCTATACTGTTTGTTTTCATTCTTTCTCCAAATTGTATCCTTGTTTTCTTTCTTGCCTCTTGTATCGTTTATTTTACGGTTGCTCTGCTTTTTTGTATGTTTCGTAATTTTGAGATGACCTTTTATTCAGATAGGGGGCAGAGTGATGTTTTCATAACATATTTTTCAATTATATGTTCGGCCTTTGGCAGATTAGTTATGGTATTTTTGTGGAAGATTCAAAAGTATAAAACAATGCAGGCAAAAATATGTAGGTTTAAAATTCCCAGGAAACATAATTTAATCAAATTATTGGAATATTGAAATTACTAAGAGTTACTTTGATTATTTAAATGTTAAGGTATTTAAATTTGAGACAAATCGATAGTCTTTCCTTCGAATATTTTAGGAGAAAATGCTTTAGGTTTTTTTTCACTGTTTGTTTTCATTCTTTCTCCAAATTGTATCCTTGTTCTCGTTCTTGCCTCGCGTGTCGTTTATTTTACTGTTGCTCTGCTTTTTTTGTATGTTTCGTAGTTTTCAGATGTCTTTTTATTCAGATAGTTTTTTCGGAATTTCTACTTCTACTTTATTTTTGTTTTTGGCCAGATTTTTTGTATTTAGTACCACATGTCAATTTTGCTGAATCTAATATTTAGTTCTTGAGATAATTCCAAAATTATTGAGTTGCTTGTTCTTGATATTCTTTCAACTCTCTCTCAAATTTCTGGGTTTATAGTTCTGCTTACTTTCTGTTTATAATTTGATTTTGTAATTGGTAATTTCTTATGGTTCCAAACTGCGTATGTTTTTTGGTTGACTGTTTTTGTTCTGTACATGCATTGTCTTTCTTTATTGTCATTAAAACTTAGTAGTGATCACTTCCTCCTTCTTCTCAAAATTACATCCTTAAGTCTACATTCTGTCTCCTTTTTTACTCTTCTTACCAATATATAGTCTTTGATTGATTTTTCATTTATGCTTGTTTATTTCTCTTATATATTGCTCTACTTATAGTCATTTCTCACACCTTCTCCATATTTCTTTATATTTACTATCAAACCTTATTAGTCTATTCTATGATGGTCTATGAAATCTCCCATAATATATAATTTTCCTTTTCCTTCATTAGTTACCTGTGTTAGATAAGTTTTCATATATTTTTCAGTATTATATTTATTATGTAGCCTACTTCTGCTAATGCTCTCTCTTCTTACTGTAGAACCTATGGCTGTTACTAATATTAAAGTCTAAACCTATGAAAATTATGTAACAGAGAGTGTATTGTTAATTAAAGTCGAAACATTTTTTCTTTAGTAAGCATAAATTGTACTATCAAGAGAATTGTACATTTTAAAGTCAAATATAGTGAACTGTACCAATATTATCTAATAATACACGCGTAATAACCATATATGTCCAAGATATTCTTTACTTGTTACACAGGATGTGTTGTGTACATTGTCATGTACTTTGATGTAAATTTCATGTTTAGAAGCTTAAAAGTAAATAAGTTATGAGCATAAGTATTTTGCATTGCATATATTTGACTGTTAAGTCGTCAACTTGTCACCTAACTGTTGCGTTCGAATTCTTATGTGTTTTGTGTTGTATGTTAACAATTTACTTTATTCTACGATTATTATGATTTAAAATTGTTTGTTTGATTTAAATCATGGAGTACGGAGTTGTTAATATGGGAAAAAAGAGAATCAAAGACGAACCCCATTCGTGTTTGTGTTTCCATTTTATAATATATAACATGATTTCTTCACCGAGACGGTGAAAGAAGATCAGGCAATCAGATTTTTCAAATAACTCAGATGCCTTTTGTTCGGCCGCTTTATAGGCCTCCCATAAACTACATTTTTTAAAATCCAGTTAATGTTAGTATTCGTCCGCAATATTAAATTTTCCCATAAAACGTCATAAAGACTAATTTATCTGCAAATATAAAAAATTCCAACACAAACGGCTGTAAAAGTATGAAAAATGCTTTATCTGAAGATTAGTTGCGACCTTCGGCAAATTTAAATTAATAACTCATTAACATTCGCCGGTTGTTCGTGGTTGGTCAGAGCGCCATCTCGGCCTAATTAGAATAAATATTTGCTTAAAAATATTGATATAAACCAGTCATGGTTTTGACATATTTAAAATATCTTTAGGCTGTATATTTTATAGTTGCTTCAACTATTAGAGGATCGTAAAATCTGCTAATTTTTTATATTATTTTGCTAACTTATTCTATATTTTGAGTATATTTGTACGTGTAAAATATCGCGATTAAGATGAGGATGGGATAAATACATAAGTAAATACACGTATATCCCAAATTAAAATTTAATTAATCTATTAAATCAAAATTAGGAGTAAGACTTGTACAAGTTGGTGTGGTTTGTTTGGTTTCAAGATTGGCTTACTTCGTAGATCCAGCAAATTAACGGTTAGTTTTGATAGCTTATGTTTTGATTTACATCTCATTAGTACAAATAGGATCTTGTCTTTCTTCATGATAACGTACCTTCTCACACAGAATTATTTTATCGAGGCATTGTAATCAAATATTCAATTCATACCATCTAGCGATCATAACATTCTCCAGATTTAGCTTCGTTGATCGTAATTCTGTCTGTTCCTAAATTGGAAAATGTCTTAGAGGATGTTGTTTTAAGTTGTATGAAATTATTGAAATCAAGTTGAAGTAGGTTTTTAAAAGGCTACTGCAGAAGTTGAATTCGATAACAATGTTGAAGCGTTGAGAAATCATTGTTACTAATGCATGATGAATATGGTTTATTGGATCATGATCATGCCAAAATGTACCTTGTAGAGACCGAAACAAGAACAGATAGGTTATTTTAAGCAAAATTATAATTCAATATATAATAACAGAGAAGTGCTTTTATTTTAAAGTATAGAGTACACAAACGTTGGTTTATGTTTGATAATGATCTAGAGCCTACATATTTAATATTTTGAAATTTTCGATTTTGTTACATTATTCAAGATTCAAGTGGTGAACTATATTGTTTTTAGAAAATGTATGATCATAACACTCTTGGATTAAGTATTAAAGTATAACTGTAGTAAGTAAATAATTTAATAAAAATAGTTCTTAGATAATTGATAATACATATATTTGGTGTATCTAAAGTTGACGATTATGAATAATAAATATATTATGTTTCCTTGTTTATAGAAAACTCTTTATGGATCCATGTACTTGTTACTCCAACTGATTTTTCTCAATTTTAACATATATTCATTGAAATAGACAAATAATTTCTAAATCCACTGCACGTCATCAGTAGCACAAAAAGAAAGAAGAATTCTAGAGGCACAGATAATAATTTGAGTACATTTGCTGATTCTTATGGCTTATGGAAGATATTGAATCAGTTCTAAAAATGACGCGGATTAATGTTATTGATTAAAGTTCAGTGAAGGATTATATAGATAGATAGGTATATATAGATAGGATTATATATATATCCGAAGCTAAAAACTTTTGTTCTAGGTCCTTAGGTACCTAGAACAGTACCATATGTTGGTTAGAATGGTGAATGGATGATGATAATATAATTACAGAACTCAATGTGTATATATGTATAGCAATAGTCTTTCTTGTAGGTCTATGAGTGTAACTTTCTTGAAATCAAACTTAGTTTACCAAAGACAATATTACGATGACAATTATTTATAATGTCTCTGTTTATGTCTATTTACAAATCTCCATAACTTTTCTAACAGACACAGTCGTACCTTTATATTCGTTTGTGCTTATTTCAACACTTTCATCAAAAATAAATCAATGCCAATGTACCATTTTATAGTTAGAAGAACATTGTAAAATTAAATAGTAATGAACTATATATAAAATCATATATATAAAACACATAGCATATACATCATTCAGATATAATTCATTGTTAAATAATTTGGAAACTTATTTCGGCATGATCATTCGTACTTACACATGCAACAGCCGCAAAGAACAACCTGCCTTTTCATTCCTTAACGCTTCGCTGCTATTCTTTATTGCTGGTTGGGCGACACATGCGGCTCGGACTGATTTTAATATTCAATAAGCCGAGAACCACCTCCAAATAGAAAATACGATGTAAAATATGGTATCGTCTTTTTAGAATAATAATTAAATGATTTAAAATAATATTTTTAAATGGAAACGTATATCGAATCTATGATATATCGATCTGCTTCACCGACCGTTGCTTCGGGGTAGATTACCATTGCATATTTGATGATGGGAATTTTGGTTTGTTTATGTTGCTATAAATTTCGAATTTTCGAATAGTAACTAATATTTTTCTTTTTTTGTTTTAGGTAAGCCACTTGATTTTTGGAAGATATTGTATAGTGAGGATAATTGTCGATAAGTACCGTAAGTAAGTGTATAAAAATAATGACTAATTGTTATCATATATACTATTTTGTAACTTAATTCATTATATGATAAAGTTCAGTGTTTGATTGAAATAACAAATGTATAGACTATGTTTGGTTTCAGCTGATCATCTGTGGCTATATTGTCAAGTATTTCTGATTTCTCTAAAATTAGCATTCAGTGATTATTTGTAATCGATATTATCGTGGATTTCTTATCTCTTCATCGTTTATCATTCTTTCTAGTATATATATTTTTGTGGATCGCAAAAATTGTTTAATATAAATGGATTTCATTCTCGAAATAAAAAAAATTTAGCCAGTGAAAAATATGACAGATTTTTTTGTATGAAGGATGCAAGGGCAACTGTTATTCACTGCTCTAGAACAATAGTACCTTTTTGAGATTTTGTACACCTTAACATAATATTGTCCATAGCAACTGTAATGTGAGATTACTTCTGATTCGAAAACAAGTAATTAAAAATATTATTAACACTGTAATGTTGAGGGTGTTTGAAAGCTTATTGAAATAAACTGTTGATATGTTGTCTTTGCTTTTTACTGACTTCGAAAAAGGAAGAGGTTTTATGTTCGACTGTATATATTTTTATATACATATAATGTTTACCGATTTCTCCGTCAATTATGGGCCGATTTTCAATTCTTTTTTCACTCGAAAGAGTGCACTTTCGAGGTGGTGCACTGGGACCAAGTCAGAATCTGATGGTGGAATCCTGAGAAATCGAGGGAAACCCTCAAATTTTGGAGGCACATACACAGTTTTCACATATGTTTTTTATCTAGAATAATCAGATATTTGTGTATAATGTTATTGCTCAACTGATGTCATGGAAGACCAGAAGTCTAGTGAAGATGCCGTTGAGATTCCTTTTTAAGGTCTACCACATCATATGGGAAGCCGTAGAAATATTGCAGGCAACTGCTTCTATGGTGTAACGGTTACAGCGTTTTGTTGTTGTTCTAGTTTGGTTAGATAATTCATATGACCTAGGCTACTCATTATAATACTTTGAGTATTTATTGAGTAAATATTTAACACTAAAGTTCTTTAGCTGCATATGAAAATAAATAATAAATATAGAATATATATAAAAACCGACACTAGAGGATAATGCGACTCCGTTTTTGAACTAGACAAGTTTAATTTAATAATCACTCTAAGTGTAAAAAGTGCAAGAAAAATGAGAAGAGAAAATTCTGAAGAATCTAATTATTCCTATTATGACATATAAGTGCTTATGAGAATCAGATAGAAAATATTATAAGACGATATTTTGTAGAATCTTTTCATAAACTTGCATCAATACCAACATCTCCAATGAACTTTTTTGAAGTATTCTTCATACAATCTTATGTACTTATCATATAGCTCTTGTATTTATACTTATTTTTCAGCGTTCGAACATTTGCTATTTTATATTGATTTAATACTTAATATATGTTAATCAGTTAGTAATTTTCAGTGTTTTGATAAATATATCAACCACTAGAATTTCCCCATACATCTTTCGCTATTATAGAGAATGATTAATGGTTGGTGATAGCCACTATGACTATTCAAGTGACATTTTATTTACATAATCATTAATATTATTTTCGGTTCCAGTTCATTTAGGCTTCATATTTTGACGCGAATATTTGAATATGCATGATAAATGGAGTTTCTATTTGTCTATTTAACGGGCACCAAGTAATTGACGTGTTCTGTGTCGCTTTTCTGATAAACATCCGAGAATATACGTTTAATGAATTCAGAAAGAAGGGGGAACGCAAACTATATTACATTAATTTGTACAGATCTACATATAGGATTGATTATTACGGGTTTATTACGCTTGATCATCTTCAAACACAGCTCTGAATCAGTAACTGGTCGTTGTTTTTGGTCAAAAGCGAGCTCGCGCGGCACGTTCTTTGCTCAGAGCGTTCTTATACCCAAATAATCGTGAATGATATGATGTACACGTTCAGTTGATATCTTTAGAGTCTCTGCTATTTTATTCAGTTTCAATTTACGGTCCTTCAAAATCATTTTGTGGATGTTTTCGTCTGTAACAATCCCTCTTGGGCGTCCACTGCATTCGCCGTCTTCGGTACCCATTTCATCACGTCTAAACTTAGCATACCAATCCTTGATGGTTGATTTTGCTGTGGCAATATCGGAAAACTCGGCATCATCCAAGTTTTTGCTTCAATTGTATTTTTTCCTTTCAAAAAGTAATATTTTATCAACACGCAAAATTCCTTTTTATCCATTTTTTTCACAATAACAGAAGTTGCTAATAACTAATGATCCGACAGCTGTCGAATTTATACACTCATCTTTTGAGGGTTAGAGCTAACTGAAAAACGTATTGATTTAATTCGGTTCCAGTTCATTTAGGCTTAATATTTTGACACGAATATTTGAGTATGCATGATAAATGGAGTTTTGTATTTGTCTATTTAACGGACACCAAGTAATTGACGTGTTGTGTGTTGCTTTTCGGATAAACATCCGAGAATATTAGATTAATGAATTCGGAAAGAAGGGGGAACGTAAACTATATTACACTAATTTGTACAGATCTACATATAAAATTGATCTATTATGGAGATAACTTAACAGTAATGGACGATTTACTTGTGTACATTTTATAAATTACGTATAGAGGTGGAAAAAGCTAATAAAGCAATCATGTCAAAAAATCACTTTATTTAATGGGTTTAGACACTAATTTACACTGTTTGCGTGAGAATTTTTGTTACACTCTTTCACAGTCATTATGATGGGTTATTAAACTGCAAGTCTCGAATAATTTATCACTATTCAATCTTTGATTTCGTAGTTTGAAATTATGTTTTAATATTCTTTTTATATTATTATTATTATTAAGAGACAGTAATTTTAGCTTTTCCAAATATATTTGATTAACTATTAATAGTACTTAATATGAATTTAATAGAAATTGATATTCTGGTCTTCTAATCATTTTAGCGGAGATTGTATTTTTAATATTAGAAAAAGTCTATGTTCTTTTATAGTACAGTATTGGACGGTATGTAACTTTTGAGTGATCATTAAGACGTCATTATTTTCCTATTTGTTTTTAAAATGTAGAAAATACGATTTATGCAGGAAAATACTTGATTGATACTTGGTGCCTAATTTCGAAATAAGTTTCGAACGATTTCTTACAAATTATCTGATACTTTATTGTTATAATACCAACTCAGTAATTTCACTCTTTCACAGTAATTCAACTGCAAGTCTCGTATAATCTATCACTACTCTATCTTTGATTTCGTATTTTAAAATTGTTTCTTGATATTCGTTTTTTTTTCTTATTACTAATATATAGTCTGTATAACTAATATATAATACACTTATACACTATACAAATTCGTGTGGTTTGGTTCGTTTCAATTTTCTGATTTCCTACGTGTTGTCCAGTAGCAGTTTTGCTTTCACGTTGCAGTGGTTTAGTAACTATATTGCATGTTTTATGATTTCGAGGTCATCTCTTCATTGGTTACATAACAATATGCATTGGTAATTAATCGTAGAATTTTGTTTTGCCCATATTTGCACCTATTGGTTAAGCTTATCTTCCGACTAACCAATGCAGTTACTGACTTTGAGGATAACTTCTTCTTATAAAGGAAGCAAGGAAAGGATATATTGATGAATTATAGGTGCAATAGTTCCAATATATGATATTATAATATTCTAGTGTGATTTTTTATATGAATTCAATAATAATTTAAAAAACTAAAACTGACTGTAATATTAACACAAAGGTCCAAGGCCTTATAAAAATATGAACATAGATTAGTATCTAAAAAGTTGCACTCTAGACTATTTTAATGACATATTATTTTCTTCTATACTCCAACATATTTTTGTATCCGGTATATTTTTCATAGGGTGTTATTAAAATATTTTTAATGGGCTTTAAAATTCAGGTAGAAAGACCCACTCTGAATAGATAGTGGTGGCGGATACTTCTTGGAAAAGAGAGTAGTTATATCTGTATGGTATATCTTTAGTTTGGAATGAGAACGAGAATACAAAATCATCCAAATTATTATTGAACAATACGATGTTACATTATTTTGTATTTAGTTTGATTTGATTACTAAACATTTTAATAAGTTAACAGATTATTTTAATAATATATAATATCTTATGGCCGTCTCTTCTCGCGGTATTCTGAAACTAGACTAACAAAGATATTTTTTAGTAAAAAATGTATTAATCCAGTTAATATTCAACTAATAATTTTCAACATTTGAAAATAGCTAAACATATGTATTTATTGATATTGTTAAAATCAGCGTAGAGAACATGGATTATCGAAATAATTAATTATGTAATTAGAGTTCTATGTTACGGTTACCATGACAAATTAGAAACCAATATAAAATACGCTAATTGTTAGTTTCTATTACAATTTTAAAATGAAGAAAATAGAGAAATACCTATTATATAAAATTATTATTAGAATTTGAAGAATTGAGAAGAAGTTGGGATAAATTAAACAGAATATACTAAGTATCACATGTTTTTTCAATTATGCTGATGAGTGAGACTTTAAAATATTTTTTTTTTCAAGTTCATTGTGATTAACGAGCAGTTCTATTTATCTCTAGTTCTATCTTATCTACTCAAATATTAGAACCTCATTTGGATGTCCACTGCGTTCTGAATCATCGGTATCTCTGTGAGCATGTTTGAAGTCAGCAAACCAACGTTTTGTTGTTGTTTCTGATGAAGCCATTGATTCGTTTTTTCTTACAAAGAGGATGTGTAAAATTAAAACACGAAATTGTTTTTGGTCTATTGTTTTGAAAATAACAAAAGTAGTGTCAGTCTTACCACAATAACTCACAAACTGATGATAAGAATATCATACAATTTCAACAGCTTTCGTTCAAAGGTTAGTACTAATAGAAAAAAGGGCGAAAACAATAAAACTAGCTCCATCTATATGTTAGGCCCCGAACCGTTCAACACATGTGTTATAAATAAAATTAATATTAATTTTGATGTTTGATAAGTGCGAAAAATAAAAAAGATTCATTGAATATCTAAATTAATTTCTTGTTGGTCTAATATACCAAATAATCTTAACATTATTTTGGATATTGTTCGGTGCGGTTCCGTTTCAAACTCGAACAAAGAACCGAAAAAATATCCATAATTTATATCTCGGATCTAAATTTTTAAATTGTAACTTGCATATCATCATTTAGCGAAATGGGCTTCTCTCCATGCGATAGAGATCTCGCCGGCTATCCGTCTCCGTTAAACATCTCTTATTTTTTAAGCCCACACATCGGCCGGGCGCGTTGTTGGTCATTTTCGATGCTCTTTTATTTCAGGACGTTAAAGGCGACCAGATAAAAACGCATTCCTACGCATTGGCCCAATGAGAATTATTACGTAACGGTCGGGACAATGAGAGACCGATTCGGACGTTTCGATTCAGTTTTTTGGGTTCGATTCGATTTTTCGTATAATCGTGGCGAATTCCCATTGAAATGAGATGATCGTGGGCGATTCTAAGTTCAATCATGTAGCAGATGCTCTCAGGCGCATGCGCAATTTTGTTTGACACATAGCATAGATCTGCAAAACAATTCTAAGATCTATTTAGATGTTGTGAAGTGATATTTTTGTTTTTGGGTGTGCCGAATCCGAAAAGGACTTCTTTTTTATCATAGAATGACAGGTTTCTTGATAATTTGGGTAAGTAATAGGTCAATTGAAAAGTCCCCGGCCTACTATAGTAAAACGTATTTTTTGGCAAAATTAGATTTTCTTATTCAACATAATTCCTTTCAAGGGTCCTCCAAATTTTCGGTACCATTTTTATAGTACGATTTGTCTTTTGCTTTAAAATTGGCCCCAGTTTCGGCGTTCACTTCTTCATTCGGCAAAAATTTCTTCCCAGCGAGCATTCTTTTGAGATCTGATAACAGAAAATGGTCGCTGGGGGCCAGATCTGGAGAATACGGTGGATGAGGAAGCAATTCCAAGTCCAATTGACGGTTCTTCCATTTTCAAGGTGGTCAATGAAAATTATTCCATGCGCATCCTAAAATACAGACGCCAAGAACTTGCCAGATGATTGTTGCGTTTTCCCACGCTTTGGAGCGGGTTCATCGTGTGCACTCGGATGACTGTTGATTGGACTTCGGAGTGAAATGATGGAGCCATTTTTCATCGATTGTCACATATCGATGCAAAAACTCGGGTTTATTACGCTTGATCATCTTCAAACACTGCTCCGAATCATCAACTCGTCGTTGTTTTTGGTCAAAAGTGAGTTCGCGCGGCACTCACTTTACACAGAGTTTTCTCATACTCAAATATTCGTGAATGATATAATGTACACGTTGAGTTGATGTCTTTAGAGTGTCTGCTATTTCACTCAGTTTCACTTTACGGTCATTCAAAACCATTTTGTGGATTTTTAAAATATTTTCGTCGGTAACAACCTCTCTTGGGCGTCCACTGCGTTCACCGTCTTCGGTACTCATTTCACCACGTCTAAACTTAGTATACCAATCCTCGATGGTTGATTTTCCTGTGGTAGTATCCGGAAACACGGCATCAAGCCAAGTTTTTACTTCAACTGTATTTTTTCTCTTAAAAAATCAATATTTTATCAACACGCCAAATTCCTTTTTATTAATTTTTTTCATAACAAAAGTTGCTTCACTCAAAGGAAAATTTATATTTCATTACTGATCAATTTCTCATCTTTTCCTTTCATAAATAGGATATATAATATTATATATTAGATTAGTATCTGTAATTTTTACGAGAACTCCCTGAAAACCACTAGGTACCAATTAATAAAAAGCGAAAAACACTTAATCCAAACGGTTTTCAAGTAACGGTTACCTGTTCATATCAGAACAACATTCCGATTGCTTTTGCTAGTTGTTGCGGCATTTGGTACGCTGTTCTCAATGCCTCGGATTGATTGAGCAGCTGCTACAGGTCGCTTTTGCGATGCTATAGAGATAACGCGAATTTTGAACAAAACGAAAAAGTAGGCGATTTAAAAAGAGTGAGTTATTATTTTTTCAACAGTTGAAAGTGTCTTATTCGAACATCTCTCCGTGTCTGTTTTTTTACTCATTGTGCGAATCATGATAATAACCGGCTTATTTAAAAGTATAATATTGTAAACTCATTCTGCTATCACTAGATAATCTAAGCTTGTTTGGATCGAATTATCTATATAATGAAAATACGATCGGCTTTCATTATTTAATACGAACTTAGTCTTATGGCTGAAAATTATATCAGGAAAAACTTAATCGCCCTGCTCGACGATGTTTTTGTTTTAGAAAATGGTCTGCTTCATGGAGGTATAACTATTTATTTTGTCTCTATTAATTAACGTTAGTTATAGATAATTTGATCTTGTTATAGGCTTGATAGGGGACAAAATTTCATGATCCTATACTCTAACATTTCTTCTGTATCTTGCAGGATATTTCCTGCGAATTTGTACAGATTAGAATATAATAACTTCACTTTTAAAATCTGCTATTGATCTAATCAAGCTGTTGCTATTTGTTCAGTTTCATATGAGTTTATTTATTGGATGATGGCTTAGTTTTGTTGATTTTTTTAATGAAAAATAGACTTTTTAAAAGATAAATCCAATTTTAATATGTTTCTATCAAATGAATGAGAAGAATATTGAAATTTGATGAATTTCAGTTACATCTTTTGAACCGTACGTTTTTGAGTATTAATTTTAAAGGGATATTACAACTATATTAACATTATAATTACTTTATTGCTACTTAATTTTTATATAACCCAAAAAGTTTCATTTTCTTGAGCTTCGTGTCGGCGAAGAATACTTTTTTATTCTAACAAAGTTGTTGTTCAACTCTTGTTGTGACGTTAATTGTGACATATCTATCTGGGGTCATGCTGCTGTAAAATTGACTATGCTATTATGTTAGCAGTTTAGATATACTCGAATATTTACGAATTATTATAAATTTTAAAAAATCATATATATATATATATATATATAAAACTGTTGGAATATGTGTGAAATTATTGAGAAAATTTGTTACATTCTTGGATGTACCAATTATAAAAAAAATGTTTTCTCGAAAGAAATTAAATATTAATTATTAATTATACTTTAGAATATTGTAATTTATACCAATATATCGGTAGCATATATCTAATTATTATTTGATACACCTTTCTGAATTGCTATTAATATTACTGTCGTTGTATTTACTCTAGTTTAGCATTCTAATTAGAACAGCAAAATGACTTATATCATTAGAACGAAAAGTATCACGTATTACGCCAGAATGCGTATCAAAAAACCCGAGATATCTCAGTTGCGTTCTAGGGAGGTCCTAGAGCCAATTATAACTGCATAGAAACTTCACCTGAATAGCCAAGCTTCATTGTATGAGTTATTTACAATTTCCTCGAAATTACTTTTTTTGCATAATGTATAATTAACAGCGAACTAGTGTTAGTATTAATAATATTTGCAATATAACAGGGTCTTGCCTTGATTTATGTTTTAATACGAGCGGATGGTATAATGAAACAGCCACAACTATGCTTATAAACCATAAAATGTTCATCGCTAATTAACAAACCTATGAAACAACGTACTTATTATAACATAGATGTTGAAGAAACGCCTAATTTGTCGTTTTTTTTGGGTTGTCGTTTTTATCGCGTAAGTAGACGTAAGGAGACGTTGAACTTCATTTGTTATTGTTAAGTACACGACATAGTACATTTTTTGCGGTTTTTAAATGTCACGTACTCGCGCCGGGTTTATGATATGTTCCGCCATCATGCTAATTTGAGTTTGATTGTTTTTGATTGTATGGGCTCGTGAAATATTTGTTTGTCCATGAATAGACTACTTAATTACCTATGGGGCGTTGACTAATCAGCGGCAAGGTGCATGTTCGCATTGTTCGGTTGTAAGGACATTAATTAACAATGTGTGTTTGTTCGGTTAGATGGCGACGGAGTTGAACTCGCTAATAAATTAGGATTGATTGAAAAATCCCCTAAAACAGATTAGTTTACAAGGAGTTTATTTTATCAAATTAACATTAAATTTATCATATATTATTATTAATATATTATTATTATTATGAACTAGTGGCCGCCAATTGTTAATTGTTATGCTACTAAAGCTTGTTTTGACAGTATTTTTATCATAAGATCAGTATATATTTGACATATAAATACAAGTGTATAACAAGTTATACATGTCTGTCTGTTAAAGCATATTAAATTATATGCAAATTATCTTAAGGACTAACAGTCATTGTCATTTCATTGTCAAATTGTATTTAATTAAATCTAATTTCCATTCCATTCCAAGTTTCACTAATCAAAAAAATATTGATAAGTTACTACACCATTGAACAGAACTTTTTCAGAACTGTAACTACATTAGAGCAACAAATCTTGTTTACTTTTATCTAATTAATATAAATTGGGAATAATAAATGAAGTAATAGTTGTAGGTATATTCAAACAGGGAGTATATTAATAAGATAATTTTGAAATTGATATTTGACTTTGACTTGGCATGTCTGTTAAAACAATAATGAACAGAATTAGGTACTTTATTTTCTACAATTTAGAAGTGTATATTAAAGGAATGTACTTACAATCATGAAATGAACTGTTGATTTTGCAAAATATAGGTTTACGAAGTAAATAATCAAAATAATTGATACAAGGTTCAAATAATAAAATGCCATATAGTTATATATCTTACTTCATTAATCATTATACACCTTAATATTTATCAAAGCTCCAAAATATTTACACAATTACTGTTATTACTTCATGATTTTTTCTTTTTATCCTAGTTCCATCTATGAAAATTATGTAGGTATGTTGTATTTAGTGTATTAGTTGTGTATGTACTTAGTTTCATTTATTGTCATTATTTATGTATCATATAATGTTATGGTTATATTTTATCCATATTTCTCTGATATTGAGGCTATTTAGCATTAGATAATGATGCCTTGTTGTTCATACAACTTGTAATATTATCTAAAAATAATTGAACTACAAGACAAAAAAACTTTAGTAAATTTAAGGCACGTAAGTGCTTTAAAATGTATTGAGTAGAATTTTTACAAAAGTAAGTAAAAGAACACTATAATTATTATGGATAGTTCGATATATATATTATTAATTATTTATACATAATATATAGAATATAATATAAATATATATATATATATATATATATATATATATATTTATATATATTATTTAATTATTTTTTAATTATAATTAATTAAACAACGATGGAAATATTAAATGGTATACGCTGTGTCTTGATAAAGAATACCGTATAATAAGAAACTTGTGATGATACTGCTCGGTATAAAATTTTTGTCATTGATAAAATTTATATGGCCATTAATACCTCTGAAATTCTTGGCCATAAATTTAGCCATTGTTCTCGCCCTTCAAACCATACGTTTTATAAGAAAATTAAGACGAAAAGAATTATAAAATCATCTATAAAAACTAAAAATATTAAAGCAGGTTTATTAACCGATATTTAATTTTTAACGGAATGTGTTTTTTATTGCATTTGTTGAGTTGTGAGGTTACAATGTAAAGTTAATTTTAAGTTCGGTGTTTATTGAGGAATGGTACCAATGTTAGTTTTGATATATCACTAATATAAGAAGTAATCATGATATTCGACTATTTTTGGCATTGTACCTGCTATGTCTCTAACGCTCTATGTCTTTTCTATAATCATTAATGCTTAACAATTATTGTTATTAGTAATTTTTATAGATTTTGAAATAGAGATAGGGGAAGGTATATATGCATTTCTTTGAGGGTTAATAATTTAGTTAGAGAAATACGTATATTGAGATTTTAACTGCAAAATCACAGAAATATATTAATTTAAATATCATTTTGAAATTCAAAAGTAACTTACTTAATAAGCTTTTCTTCAAATAATATTAAATGTTGATCAAATGATGGCAAATCAATGTTGGAGGTGGAAAAAGAGATGAACTATTAGTAGTAAATCTAGTTAAGTAAGTTGCGATATGTAATGACAAAAAAATACCTAGACATATAATATTATACTGGCACTAAGATATTACTTAAGATATACGTTCAAGTAACTATGTCGTTTACACGTTGCTGTAATTTTGTAACTTATTTCATATTTTAGGGCAAAATCTTGGATACCTTCGTAAATCCATTTCGTGGTTTAATGTTTTCGTGTACCCCTCAAACCAAAAAGCCTTTATAATTGGCAGATAATATAATCTTTTCAATTTTAGGTCAAGTTTTGGAGGTTTTTCCCGACTAAGCAGTACAGTTCTTAAATTTTAAGCCTGATTTGTTATGTTTTTTGTCTTACTTGATGTAGAAAGTCATTTTTTTTACTAACTACATCTTATATTAGATATGCTTAGTACAATTTCAATTTACAAATTAATGTATTAATGCTGTTCTGTTATACTTGCATTAATTTACCAGCAAGGTAAGCAAGCAAGGTGAAGCTAAAGTTAAGAATACACTTATTCACTAAACAAGTTCATGTGGTTTTGTTCGTTTCAATCTTCTGATTTTCTGTGTGTTGTCCAGTAGCTGTATTCCTACCAGGTTGTTGTAATTGAGCAATCTTATTTTGGAAATCTTGGAACACTTCGTGTATCCATTTGATTTTGAGGTCATCGTGCAGCTCTTCGTTGGTTAGGTTGCGATAAGCATTGGTAATTAATCGTAGAACTTTGTTTTGGGTGCGTTGTGTTACTGGTTAGATATAGTTGGTTTGATGTCTTAGTGCAACCCCAAAATTGGCTTGAATGATAAACCAATCTCTTTGATTTCAAGTCAAGTTGAAAGTATTTTCTGACTAACAAGTACCGTTGCTTGACTTTGCGTCTAATCTGCTCTGCTATTCCAGTTGTTTGTTTGTGATGATGTTTCCAGTTTAACCTACCATTGAGTTATATTCTGAGGTATTTGGCTGATTCTGCTTGAGGAATTGGGCATCGAGTGATATAACTAGGTTTTTGTAATTACGCCGCAAAGCTAAATCAAGATGAAAGAAAATAAAATTTTATAGGGTGGATGCTTTTTCATAATGCTATTAAAACTATAATTTATTATTGCTTTATTGTAAAACTAGCCTATTTTAGGTTATTGATGAAAAACTGAAAACAATAATATTAGTAAAACGCAGAATGTAAATTCAGGTAATTATCGGAATAAATATGTTTAACGTCATCAATATTTAAACGCTTGACAGTAAGATATACGTTACGAACAAAAATTAGATGGAATCAATACGATACGGCCAATATATATACGATTCTTTTAAAATACTGCTGGCAAATTAATAGCCGTTTGAAATAATTAGACCCTAAGAGCTTCCAATATTTTCCGTCTTAATGGGAAGCTGTAAATTCGTACGATAATGAAACCATTATCGTGGCATTATCCCGGTAATCTTAAACAATCTTCTCGATACTCATTGTGCAACCAGAGGTACTAGTATAACGGTCGACAACAATGCGGTCAGCAGGGACAGTAAAACCAGATGTAGATATGCCTATCTATTTACGGATATCTGAGTGTCATAAACTTGCACGTTTTCCATTTTGCCTTTTGATATATTACGGAGATGATTATTTTTTTATTGTCGGGTTACCGTACCGCGTACCGTGCCCGCGACCGTTTCAGTGCACTCCCGATATTTTAACAAATCTTTATGATTATTTCCTGGCGTTTGTTTCGTTTGCAACTCAATCAAATGTCGAACTTCTAATGATATGTTTGTTACTTAAAACTTAAAGAGTCCGCTCTTCTTTGTCCTAAATTGTTTATATATTGTGTATATGTATGTATTTTTTTATTGAGATAGCTTTGATCTGTGCGCGCAGCTTCTCTCATCTCTCTACAACTGTTGTTGAGACTGGAGATGTCGCATCTTTTGAGGCTTATTCCTATTCCACTCAGCACCAATGTCATTTCATTTATATGTTGTATTCTCTGGTACTTTAGGCTATACTGTATATGTACCTGTTGCTCATGCCTTGAGGAATACTGAGCGTGTGCCTTAAATATTTGCTCTGAAACCGTGCATATATTCCAATATTGCTGTTGCTTGCTGTGTGCCGTAGTTGAATGCCGTTTACCCAGACCGGACCTTTGATGGATTTGTACACCATCATTTTACGCTACGCAGTCTGCTGTTGATTGGTTTAGATGTACTAAATATGCAGAAACGATATTTGCTTGCTGTGTTCTGTATGATCCTACTTAACATGTATTTACGCTTGTTTTAGAACCCGATCAGTTTCCGATTTCATAAATCTGTCTCTAACTTTTGTGAATAATAGGTAGTTTAGTCAAGAAAACAGCCGATGGATGTCATAGAGGACGTCGAATATATTACCAATCGCTGTTTATAAAAATGTAAAATTCGTTTTGAACTAGGAGCGGTTATTTTCGTCTCATTTTATTTATCGATTTGGGTTGGTACTAGTGCACCATGTTGCCAAATGTCTGCAATATACTTCAAAACATTAGTAATAATAATTAGAGGTGATAAACAGCCAAATATTCTTTTGGCGTTATGTTTACTTTGATGATTGTATCTATGTGGTTATGTATGTTTTACTAGGTGGGCTTTTGTATCTTCAGAAATGGTATAACCACACTTTAAATCGTTACTAATTATCTTCAATTATAATTATCGTAAGACGTAAATTATAAATAATTCATATCAACAGTATCCTTATTTATTATTTTTCTGAAAATTACTTAGTGATGATTGAACTTTATACACTTGTATTTATATAAAATTTTTGGGTTTTATGGAACCTGACTCAGAAGAATTACTTGTGCTAACAGGTATTCATGCAGAGTTTTTAATGAGAATTTCTTCATTTGCCATGTTCGATTTGCTGATCCTACTATATGCGGCCTAACTAATGTCTTTTTTCGGTAAGAATTGGAAGTAAATCTATTTTTCACCGCCCGTTACAATGCGTCTTGCTGGGCAAGCAAAGAAATGATGTTGAGACGGTTCGAAATAGTTCCTTCAGTCAACTCGTCTGGTACTAGCCATTTTTCTTCATATCGCATTCTTTTTATCACACGTAACCGCTCTGAAAATATTTAGTTCGTTATTTGGTAAGTTATCGGAAGGTTCTTTGAAAGTTTCGGGTGCGTTTTTGTTCAAAAAATCTTGCAACAATTAATTGTCTTGTCTCTCCAGACCGTTCTTTGCCATTGTCATCTAAATGACTGAAACCAAAACCTACTAATGAGATATGATGATGAAGCAACATCGCTAACTATTTCAGAAAGATTCTAAAGGGAAAACTGTTATTATATATACGGAAATGTCAAAACCATCGAATTTAAGATTTTAATTTAAATGAATTTTTTTAAACAGTTAACTTAAGTTGTTCAACAGTTGTTTAAAGCATTTTCAACAATAGATACCGCTAAACAAGGCTATATTTATAAATAGTACTAATATTATTATAGGTTTTTCTATAATTTGATGACAATAAATGGTGGGAACGTAAGCCGAAATCTTCATTGTAGTTTAGCAGCAAGTCGGGCCGCGTATATCGGCCATTGTAAGACGTCGTCCGGCTTAATTATTTATTTAAATTAATAGTGCCAACATAAATCACACAGATAAATCTCGAAGCCGTACGGTTTGGATACGTGGTATTTTTTTGTAAACGCGAAAACGAATAGTTAACTTTTCTTAATTGTAATAAAACATTATTAATGGAAATATTTTAGGCAAACTGTCGTGACAGCTATAATAAACGGCCTAAAAATGAAAAAAAATATATAAATTAAGAGGAGGCAATCAGGCATTATTACGGACGTAGTTGAGAATGGGCACTAATAAATAAAAAGGAGTTAAGTCAAGTTTTCGATGCCTATAAAATATGAATATTTGATATAGCTATGTAACGGAATATAAGTTGTGTGCGTAACAAATAATGTAGAGAAAAATTTCTTTATAATGGTAATTAAAATTAAATATCTAATAAAATGTAAAGTTAAAAAGAGGATTTTTGTCCAGTATTATTAAAATTTTATAAATATGAAATATATTTTTATATATTATTAATATTTAATAAAGCCTAAGTTAAGAAAACTTTTTTGTATTATATGTTATTATTGTGGTAAATAGTTTTAAAAAAATTCTATATTATCCACATCTAATAACATATGACAAATATTTTGTCGAATGATACCTTGTTTTTTTAATATATTAAGTGAATAGATTAATTATTGTTTAAAATAATTGATGTTCATAGGTTAATTTAATTTTTTAATACAGATTTAGCCACATGTGACTGAGTCTTATTAGAGAAATAATTTAATGCTCTATTTATTATGACGATGTATTGTTTAAAAGAAGTGTTTTGAATTATTTTATCATTCATGTTGGTAGCGTATTTATTCTCGTGGTTCCTCGTTCATTGTTTCAATATTAGTCTAATATTTATCCATATTTCCGTATATATTATTTACATAATCGATCTTATTTCTATTCAAAGTGACTAGTAGTAACTCATAAGATATAAAGGATACCTTAATTTCTGTGATTCACTAAAACGTTATCGATTATGTCAAAGTCTTACGCGAAAGTTTGGTGTATGAATGTAATTTAATAAGTAACTTCTTCTAGATACCTAGAAAGATAAAAAAGGATGATTCTAATTGACTTTACTACATCAGAATTTGAATTAAACCTATCATTCAGAATAGGTGATGGAATTTATAGTTCTAAATCGACTAAGCTGCTAATCACTACATAGTATAAAACAAAGTCGCCTTTTCTGTCCCTATATCCCTATGTGCGCTTAAATCTTTAAAACTACGCAACGGATTTTGATGCGGTTTTTTTCAATAGATAGAGTGATTCAAGAGGAAGGTTTGTATGTATAATACATGCATAATATACTAAGGCAACAATGCTAATTTTAGAGGTTTCTAACGTGATGTCGTAAATTAACCTATTTTTTTAGGCTTATTTAGCATTTAGCAAAAACGCTGCCTAACCCTACGAGTTAGATCAAATTAATGTACTACAGTATTGTAAACTATAAAAAGGTATACAAAAAAGTCCGCGATGGTATATGTTTATCTTTTAGAGATAACCCACATTAACCATTTTTATTGTTTACTTTTTACGTGAGAAAATGGCTTATTTACGAAGCTATTTAAGCAATACGGCATTAATCCTTATCGAATTAAGTACCTTAAATACAGTGTGCAATTAATATAGATCAATATGGTTCCTTACAGCATGTAAATTAAACAAATATTTTCGGAGATATTACAAATTTAAAATTTGCGTTTAAAAATGTGTAATGTAATAAAAATTGTATGAATTTAGATATTCCAAAGATAGCAGGAAATCTTCATAGTAAGTATAGGGGAAGAGGAATTGTTTTACTCCAAATTTAATGCGTGCAGGCCAAGGGCAGTAATGAATGAACCAAAAATACTGGATCGATTTTAATCATGTTTTCATTGAGTGACATAGGCATATATATTTTATGCCCGTGCAAAGTCGGAGCGGACCGCTATGTTTTTATATACAACGTTCATATTTTTTCTGTAGTGTATTTAATTTAGTATCAGCATTGCACCCGTGCGAAGCCGGGGCGGGTCGCTAGTATTTCTATATAATATAAATTCAAACTTCCAAATATATGTTTCTAAGGCAATACGACAACAATTGGGAAAATAATATTTGAAGGATCAGGAAGATCCATTGACAAAATTCTTCAAACTTTTTGTCGATGGTACTGAGTTGATTTAAATCACCCAATAGTTGTACTGTTATAAATACAATAGAAGTGAAAAGGCTGTGTTCTTCACACGTACATTCTTGTATTGACTGACCTCAATATCGTTTACATTTAAATGGTTTCGTATTTATCATTTCGACTATCTTGTTTGGGCAGATCGAAGAAAGAATATCCAATTACTTTTTGACATTTTTCATGCAAATTAACACAAAGTGACAATCTCGCTAACTTTAGTCGTATCCAATTAATCGGGCGTCTCTCTCGAAAGAAAGTTTGTCTAACAGCATGTAGAACCATTCGATTGTCAATCACCTTTTATGTTTCACTTAAGGCCGTTTTTTTTATTATTCATTAGCCGGGCAGTTGATGATTTTTTGTTTTTGTTTGATTTGATTAGACAAGAAAGTTTTATTATTAGCATACGCCCGGGGCTGTGTACCTGTTTCAGGTTTCGGATTGATGTAGAATTCTGCCTTTTGGAGCGCATCATTGGCTATTTATACAAATTGGCATTCATGCAGGGAATGAAAGTTTATAATTGTTGATATAAGTTTTAATTAGCTTATACATATTAGAGTAGTAATATTTTCTTTTATTTTCAATTAATATGATAAATAAATAATCTGGGATACTTCATATCACGGTGATTGACTTGTTCAAGTAATCGTACTACGTACAGTTGCTTGACTGTGAGTCTATTTTGCTCTGCTTTTTGTATAACATGATGTTTCCAGTTTAATCATCGAGATATATTCCGAGGTATTTGGTTGTATATATACCATAACTGGAAATATACCATAAACATATGTACATTCACTGCATATGATTGGTACAGAGTAAGATTGTTCAAAATGTTGATATTTATTAAAAATCAACTGCTGAAGTTAACATTTTTTTTGCCTGCGTTTGGTTTCTATTAGTTGGTGGTTTAGTCTTGCTAATTTTTTAGGAACTGTCCTTTATTTTATTATATAATTTTCAGTCAATTTTAATATATTCTTTGACATATAGCTACAAAACTGTACTATGTTCTTTGTTATTAGTAGTTGCCAGACGATTCAATAGTAAAAAAAATGATGAGCTCTGTTTTTGAAGTGAAGAAAATGATAGCTATTGAATTGTAATTATATTTAAAGAATGTTGATATAGTATTATGGTTTGGCATTACAGTAACCTCAAGTTTTATATAAATGAATTCGATTGATTTGTATGAACAAAATAATACATTATTTGTTGTTTATATATATTTTTAAAAAGTTTAAAATTATATTTTTAGGAATTCAAGATTTTATACTTTAATTAGGTATATCGAAAACGGTAATAAGAGGTGAAAATTTAGCGAACATTCTTACCTCTTTTTTTTTAAATAATATATTGAAATTATATTAAATTAAACATATTTTTCTAATTTTAACGCAAGTAACATACTTCATTTCAGGATAATCACTTTCTTCCAATAATTTGAATCCTTGTTGCAGCTTACTGTAGTCAGGCTATATTGTCATTTCGACGATTTTGAGAGTCATTAACCTTTTCTGGAGTGTACTCGACGTGCTAGTGTGGCGATTCTCTTGGTATAAGTATTCCTGTTCAATTCCGGCTAAGAATGTAAAATTTGAGAGACAACTTGCACTACTTCAAGTGTTTCAATCTAAAAAACTCCGTGCTATACTCAATACCCCATGGTTTATGAGGAACGTCAACACTCACCTCGAATCAGACATCCCTCTCATTCATCCCGGCAGTTTCACGAACATGGTCAGTGTAAGGTTCTCCCTAGGCGCCTTAGAACATGATATCTTGATTAAATCCCTACCCATCCACAAACCACATCAGCAAAAGACCATTTGGTTCTGGCTAGTCATTCTGGAACAAGAAAAACATGGCATGGCAGTCATGTTGATTAAGGTACTCAACTACAATCCACGTTGCACTAAAAATTCAAAGCAGTTAGTCATACAGCGCTGTCAAAACAAGGTTCTTCGATTCACTACCAATGCCTATCGCTATGTAACCAATGATGAACTGAACGATGACCTGGAAATCAAATGAATTTACGAAGTTGTGCAGGATTTCGCCTTGAAACACGAAAGAAGATTACTAAATCATACTAACGTGGAAGCAATACAGCTGCTGGACAGCACGCAGAATGTCAGGAGATTGAAACGAACAAAACCATACGAACTTGTGTAAACATTTAGTGTGATTATTAGTGTAAACTATAGCTATAAGTTAATAATTAATAAATAATTATAATTTTATAATTGAGGAATACATTCTGATGTATTTTCTCGCACTCGTCCTGCTTAATCAATCAATTAATTAATTAATCCAAGTACATAGGAAAAGTAGTAATAAATTAATTGTAGATTAAGATTGTACTAAGCGTATCTAATAAAGATGTTATAAAAAAACTACAAACCAGAGAGATCAAAGTTATCCTTAAGTTATTTTTAAAGTTAGTTTTTACATATATTTAATATTTTCGATTAGAAATATCAAGTAAAATATGCCTTAAACCAATTCCGTTTAGTATTTCTTTTTTATCTCGACTCACTGGACTTAATACGGTACAGGTACGAATAATAAAATGGTAGCAATAATACTTCAATTCTCCTCCTTCGAGCAATAATCCTCCGGGTAAGTCCGAAATATCGTCTCTCCTATTATTCCATAAACTAATACCTGTGAGGAATGTGATTTCACGTGCGAGCCGGAGAGATAGACGGTCGGAAATCAACGGCTAAGAAGCCGGTGAAAATAATAGCAATTACAAAAGGTTTTTCTTCCTGGCATAGCGGTTATTTCAATAGGCGAATAGGCGAGTGGCTCCCATCTCTTTTGGAGCGTCCCCATGTAATTTTTCTTTTTATTTCGTCGCTTATCGACAGGGTCCTCGTCCACGTTGTGGTCCTGACGGATTTAATTCTAGCCGGTGAATATGAAGTATGTCAAGTAGATTAAGTGAAAAAAAAAACCACCTGACTTATCAACTTATCAAACTGATGTGTCTGCCTAAATATTTTAATGATTTTTAATTATACTTTCTCTTTTATATACAGTATTATGTTTTTTTGTGGACGTTATATTCGATTGAAAGTATATTTAAACAAACAATATTACCGCATGTGACGGGCGAAAAGAATGGATTATTTTAATTACTTTTTTAATATAAAGCTGTTGGATTTTGAGAGGTTTTATATATACGGTTTGCTTTCTAAACTGTGGTATCTCTTGTTATTATAGTTCTAATCGATATTAGGTCTTTTTAAATATTACTTACAACATATATTAAATATGCTTTTTACAATTTTACTTCACAAATGAATTTATTACTACTGTTCTATTGTACTTGTATGAATATACAAGCTAGGCTTGTTCAGGATTAATACATCAGTATGTTTTCCCAAATTAAAATTAAACTAAACTACTTAGGTTAAAGTTAAGAAAACACTTATACATTTGTGTGGTTTGGTTCGCTTCAATCTTCTGATTTCCTGCCTGTTGTCCAATAGTTGTATTGCTTCCACGGTGCTGTCATATAGCAAACTTATTTCCTGTCTTAAGGAGAAACGTTGAACCACATCGTATCTCTATTTGAGTTCGAGGTCATCGTGCAGCTCTTCGTTGGTTATGTATTGATAAGCATCGGTAATTTATCCTAGAACCCTGTTTTGGCTGCGTTGGATTACTAGTGAAGAAATATGAAAAGAAAAAGTAGCATCTAAATTAATTTCTTGTAGGAGAAAAGAGTCTTAACAAGATTTTCGTATATTTCAGTTATATCTAACACGATGTTTCTAATTTCACCTCTAAATTACATATTAAAATATGCCAAAATATCGTTTATTGGCACCTTTCTATTTTTCAAAAGCATTTTTATATGAATATAATTATTTTTTATCCAAAACTTTTTTGTATATTGTGTTATTTATTTTTAATATTAAAAATATCTAATGTACATCTAAAGAAATTAATTTCATCTAAGAGAAAACAGTCTTAACTTTTCGTATATTTCAGTTATATCTAACCTTTTTAAATTACATATTAAAATATGCCAAAATATCATTTATTGGCAACTTTCTATTTTTCAAAAGCATTTTTATATGAATATAATTATTTTTTATCCAAAACTTTTTTGTATATTGTGTTATTTATTTTTAATATTAAAAATATCTAATGCACATCTAAAGAAATATGAAAAGAAAAAGTAGGATCCAAACTAATTTCTTCTAAGAGAAAACAGTCTTGACAAGATTTTCGTATATTTCAGCTATAGCTTGTGAGTATGATGTATGAGTAAAGTACATATTAATTTTTGGGATAAGAATATGGATAATTACCTCACAGTTAATTTTTTTACAATATTATTTTTACATTAATTGGTAATCTAATGAAATTTCGGGTGTGGGGCACTAACTATATTTTTGGGTAACAGATTCCACAGCATAATTTTCTAAACTTTTTATATCTGAATATGATCTAAAGCGGGTTTCTCTCTACCGTCATTACCATCTTCCATTATCTTCGCTGATTTATTCTGTATATTACACCGCTTTTAGAAAACCATCAAACTACTGATTATTTAAATTGAGATATTATAGTGAAAAAAAAAACGTAAAAAATGAGCCCGCTATAAAACACGAATTCCACCGTTGGTGAACATAATGGTCGAACAAGGAAAAGATACGTGGTAACATCCTTAATCAAGAGAATCGTTTGTAAGAAGGAGACTAATGCGATATTAATTTGGTTTTAATTTGATACGGTTTGGACATATTCTTCGGGTTGGGAATTCGGTCAATTTGGATTACACGAAAATGATTTTATGAACCCGGTGGTGAACGAGTCATTTTCTTGCGTAATGGTCGGAATTAAAAAAGATTACGTTTTTGTTTTTTCGGACCGCGTGTTCCTGTTCCGTGGCCGCGGATGCGTGTTGTTGACCTTCGGGATTGTTTTTAACCGGCGCGATGTCAACGCTACGGCCCCGATGTCCTTAAGCCCGTCATCGCGAGCCTCGAATTAGATCTCCGCACGGAATACATGTGGGTGATCGAAAACAGAAAATTAATTTTTAAAGTTCCTTATCGCGATATGGCTCAGCTCCAATCCGACATATTTTTAATTACGCGTTTTTCTTTAATTCGTCAGATACCGGGTTCTTATCAGTTCATCGTCGTTCCTGCGCGTTTATCCGTTTCCACCGTGTCGTTGGTTCGACTACCGATTGTTTAACGACAAACATACAGCAAACACCAGGATAGACGACAGTAAAAAACCTATACATCCATGTCTATGCAAGTTTCCATTGGCTAGAACTGCACATACGCACTTGATCTAATTCGAAATGATTTATCGCACGATTCGAAATATCTTTTAAAATATTTATATAAGTATAATAACAGATAGTCAGAAAATGTTTACAAACATGATGCTATTTCATTTTTAGATTTACTATAATCTTCAAATAAGTTCGGTTTCCATTTTATTTAATTTTATGTTATATATCCTCTGTTCCATAACAATCTACAAAATTAGTGTTATAAAATGATAATATTTTACTAATAATTCATACTTTTACACTTATTTTCGCATTATCTGCCACTAATTTTGCCTATAAAACAATTACCTCAACAAAATATAAATACAAATTTAACCTAAAAATCACTTCTAACCACAACTGTGGTAAACAACAAGGCGTTATAGAAAAAGACACGTAGTTGTGAAAACTCTCAGGTTAGATTAGATCAAGTGCGCATGTGCAGTTGAAATGTGTATATGCATGGATGTATAGGTGGTTTACTGTCGTCTTACGAGGATAGTGTAAACACAAGATAATTTCAGTTTAGCACATGAGCATTTGCATTTATTAGAATTAATAGTCTGAGTGAATAAGCTCGCTCTTCTCAAGACCTACGCAAGCGCATACTTTGTTTTGAAATTGGTGTTCAAAATATTAAAGATGAATTATGTGAAATATATGAAATATTATATGAAAATTATCGCTATCATCAAAAATGCACATTTTAATAATTGAAAGTGATGTAATTTTGTTTACTATATAAATAATAAATAACTATATATTTACTATGCATCATATTTATAAAAAGACATATTGAAACATCTTTAGAGAAAGTCCATGTGCAATATTTGCATAAATACTTATCCATAGTTTTTTTTCCTTGTTTGTTTCACTCCTCCACTTTCAGAGTAGTAGTCAATAGGGTCTCATTGGTGATTAATGTTATATGTTTTATTTATTCGATTCAGATCAACTATTACTGGTAAATTTGATCTTTTCAAAATATCGTTTTCCACTATTCTTGCATCCTGTAAAATCCTATCTATTTTTTTCCTGGTATTCTAATTTAACTTTCATCAACTTTAGCTCAACAACTACTAGCGATACTCCACCTATAAAAGAAAAATTAAATCGTTGCTAAAATATATCATGATTGAAGTAAATGACTAATTTTTATCAATAACTGCAGTATTTGCTACTATTTATGATGGACAAACCCCAATAACGAATTGACTGCTAATCAGTTCACCTTTTGGTTGACTTATTGCACATCTACTAGCCTATATCGAATGGATGGTTAATTACAACAAAATGTGTATAAAAGTTATATTTACGTTTAATATTACTTCTACATAATTGAAATTACAATTGTACGTATATTATTTTTCTCATAACTTTTGAAACGTCTTTATTTCAACAAAAAGAATAATTTTCTTCTTTGCTTCTTGTTATCGTTTTGTAACCATCTGCAGCAATATCGGGGTGAAATTTTGGAATATGTTGACTTCTATTTGATGTCCTCGAAATCGATTTGTTACAAGTTGCGCGCTTAACATTCCCACTATAAACAACTGATTTAATTGGGTTGGGTTCTTAAAATTATAAATTTATAAAATTAAAATTGTGTGTATATAATAAACCAAACAAAAATCTAATTTAAGTGGTAGAATATATAATACATGTAGTACAGAGGTTAAATAAGGTTCTTGTTTATTTTAATTTAGTTATTACAATGACTATTATGTACATATTCTATTTTAAAATGTTTTTTTAGTGTTAGGAATCCAAGTTTGATTATTTTTTAATTTTTGGTGAGTTCCTTATTTACTTTTCGAAGTCGGTTAATTTTTCTTGTTAAAAATAGTTATCAATATCAATCACAGTTAGGCACGTTGTGATAAATAATGAATGATCAAAGTTTTAGGCAATTCCACTGGTGAATTAGACGGTGATGATTAATGTGCTGGCTCGTCTTAATTCGTTACACCCCGACCGCTCCGGTATTGATGGCATGAGATGGCGGATTTCGCTTTCGGAATGGGTTTTTGTTCGAGCTACTTCATATCGTCCGAACGATCGATTAAATTTAAAAACACATATTTTGAAGATATTCGAGGAATCGCTATGTAATACGACTCTTGGAAAAAGTTACTGTTCTTGTTAATTTTATAGAAGCCATAGAATGACCGTGGAACTTACATAACCAATGGACACTCTTAAATGAAATTCAAGGGACTAGATTCCTTCTGATTGTTACTTGCCGGGATTGCTAACATATTTTATGTATTTATATATAGTCTTAAAATACGAGGTAAATTTGCGATATATTATGTTTTTAGAAAAATGAAAAACTAGTGATTAGTGCCCTATAATTATAATTGAACAGAAATCCTCTTTCTTTTTGCAGAAAAATTCTAATAAAAATTTAAAATCTATTTAAGGGTATTCTTTAAAAAATTATATTATATGTGGAGTATTTCTTATCCTTAGTTACTATTTTTTTTATTTTTATGCCAGAATTTTAATTATACATAACCATACATCCATCAATCTTTCGAACATCTTCCAGAATTCAGTATCAGTTATCTTGGTAACAATGAATCGGCTGCTAAAGAAAATTGTGCAGCATCCATGAAGCAAGTGTGGAGCTTATCTTGTAAACTTTTCAGGCAGGTTTTGAGATAGCCACTTAAATCGATACCCATCTTTCTATGATGATGTTGTTGAATTTTAGTATTAAATTATTTTAAGCAAATGAAACCTGCGGCAAAAATTGCATTTGAGTTATAAGAAAATTTTGCACATTATTAAGTTTAATAGGCGTTTGCACGTATTTTGATCAGTGATATCTATTTGTAAATATGAGATGTTATTTTGAGGCATTACAACTTAATTATACTTAGTTTCTACTTAATTGCTTAATTAATTACGATTTACAACTTAATCTAACTATTAAATACCGTGATTTTTTCTTTACCTAAGATAGCTATATTTCATTCAGTATTATTGAGTTATTTGGTATACACAGGCACAAATTATGACACGGTCAAAGTACTACTTTTGCTGTTGAATGTTTGAAACCTATGGTGATGTTGTCCTCTCATATTCCACTGTCGAAAATGTAAACAGTAAGAAGTAAAAGCTCTATCTACACTGATTTCCAAATGGTCGATGATGGCCTGATGCATTACCAATATGTCTCTATAATTTTTGGACTAGAGCTCAAATGGACTTATGAATGAGTGAAAATGAATTTATGTTTGGATTTATGGACTTCTTTTTCTCATTTAAAGTAGTAGATTATTACGTTCAAGTGTAGCAACCATACCTGATTTAGCAATGAAGAAATTTTAATATACGGTATAATCTTGTTGTTTTGTTGAAGTTACGTGCCGTAAATGTATATGGTAGTTAATTGTAGATAGGAAAATCATTAAACACAACGCTCTTTAAGATATTTTCCACTACATGACAATTACTTTTCTGTATTTATATTATTTCCGTTTCATTTTTTTGCAGTATTTTATCGTACCCGATTAATTTGCATAATAGCGACACGATCTGAATTATTGTATTGCCCTATTGCGAGCATAGCGTATGGGAATATGTTCTTTTTATAAAGTTGATTCGTCATTGATAGAATTCCTTTAAACACGCGCAAGTCTTATTATAATTCATACTGGAAGTATGTAAAACATTTCAAGTAGACGTGTCAGGGGGTTCTATCAGTCGTTGATGCAGTATCTAATATATAGATATAAAAATTATGATAATTTAAGAACTGTGAATTTTATTTATAATAATTTTAAAGCATTCATTTTTTATGAATTATGATTTTTATAATATTTCTTTTAATTTTAATTGTTCAGTATTAACTTTACCTATTCAGTGTAAAGAGAAGTGTGGCTAAAAATCATCAAGCTATATCGGAGATTCTCAATAAAGTTGCTTGCATTGAGAGGCCTTTTTGAATATTAGTTCCAATGGCTGGAAAACTGAGTAGAGCTGTTGAAAAGTTTAGAAAATGTGTAATGCTACAATTTCAGTGTAACTTGCCTTTGAAAACACAAAAAGTCAATATTTAAAGGGATATTTTCAGAAATATTCTAAACAAGTTGATTGTAACTAAATCTGATAATATTTGCAGCAAATTCTTTAAGTGGAAACATATAACAGTGTATCTCTTAGTCAGGAATGTTTATAATTAGAAGCTATACAGATAAACATAAAGAATCCGTATGCAAATATATAGCAGTAACATTTGAATTTTTACTATTTCGTTTACCAGAAAAAATCATATTACAATAAAACAAGGAATCCAGCGTAACAGAACGTAGATTAAAATAGAATTATGCAAATAGTATGAAAATAGAACAAGATCATTAGGTTTTATTATTTAAAAATGGTTACAGTTATAAAGGTTTAATAGTCGGAATATCTCATCCGCCTTTAAATAGTCGAGAAATGACAATGTCAGAGAGATTAGATTGAAATAGAAACATGCGAATATTTCAAATTTGACAGATGAAACGTGTACGGTTATAATGACTTTTTAACGCGTTAAAATATAATACAAGTGTGGTTCTTTCTTTATTTAAGTGCCGATTGCCGTTAGAAAGTTATAACAAATCCTAATGAATTGAGATTAATGGGCAATTTGTTTTAAAAAAATATTTATAAATTGTTTAGGGTTGTATTATTGTTTTCTGTTCAGCTTCGAGCGTGATAACTGTTTTAATATTACACGTATTCTTAAAGACTTTACTCTAAGTTTAGCTTATTAGCTTTAACAGTAATTGTTTATGTTTTTCTCTGTTTTTTTTTGTCGAGATTTACTATATATTACTAAAGTACTAACATTTTGTGATAGAATGGCTATTTCCTTTCAGTGCTAGGTTCAAAAGTTTCAATTGCCATCCATGGTGATATTCCATGTTAGCTTTGTGCTGAGATTTCAATTCTTCATTCTGCAATATTCTAAACTTTTTTGTTTGACTAAGTAATACTCACAAATTTTTAACAATGAAATAATATTCTTCATGAGTTTTTAATGGCAATTAAAAGTTTACTCAGCAATTGTGTTTACGTTGACAAAATGGTGTTTTGTTGGCTTGTACTTGGGTATATTATGTTTATTGCTTTCAGCATTATTTTAATATTGTTATATCTATGTTCAATATTTCCTTTTAAGTATATTTATACCTAGAAAAATATATTTAGATAAAGGCTTTTACTCTTGAATCGTTCTCGAATCCACTAGAGCTATAGCTTAGTAGATATTAATAAGCTAAATATACTTCGCTATAGCTTTTTGAATTTGAGTGAAGCTATTCGATGTTATTAGGAGTTTTTTCTATATTAAATGTTAAACTAATTGATATTTAAAAATAATATTATTATCATATTTGTATTGTACCATTGTAATCGTTGTTGATACTATAACAAGGAAATTCTTCATAAATAGATTTTATTCTATCGTTCATAATGAGTGACAGTTATTCGAGCCTTGGATTTTGTTCTTTGGTTTGTATCACGTTGATTTCGTGCCTTTGGTTTATACGGATCTCTCCTCATCAATGGTAGTCTTTTATTGTGGTTTCCTACTTTTTTTGTACGTATAGGGATTTTTTAAGCAGGTTTCTTGGATATTCTTCATTAATTCTGAATCAGTAAGTTCGCATAACGACAGCTGAGAAACTTGAAGCTTACAAATATCAGTTTGTGTCCAAATATCTGAGTCATAGGAAGGGTTGGTAAGATAAGTGTTCAAAAGAGAGGTATTTTAGTCTTGAATGTAATACTGCTTCTCTTTCACATGCACCATCTTGACGCTGCAATGCAAAATATTCTATGAAAAATGCTAGAAACCTTAACATTTACATTAATTAATATAACGTTAAGGTCGGTCAACAATTATGTAAAATTGATGTTAATTTTTTAAAGTTACTTACAGAAATTTTTGAATCCATTGGGTGCAAAAATTAGTGAAAAAAAAACACGATTTAGAAAATAAAAATCCAGCTTATTTACCCGATTTAGCACTCTTTGATTTTTTTGTAGCCTCATCTACCATTTTTCCAATTATTTTACGTTTTTCTACAAGCTTGTTCATACAATTTAAGCGTCCTATATATAGCGTTGTTAATTATGCACGAAATAAAGCAGTTGTTGTCCTAAAAGAAGTTTAAATTAGTGTAAAGGTCGGACAAGAAACGAGTCCGAATTGTAAAAATGTCCCCTGAAATAATGGACGCCCGGCGACCATTAAAATCAATGATGTGACAGCTTTACTGCTCGATCAAAGTGTCAGTGCGGTGGTTTAATTATAATATTAGTAAATACAAAAGCCCAAAGAACGTGAAACGGCCGCGTCCTCACTGATCCACGGGCCCCGATGCCCATCGTCGGGCCGACCAACCGACTGCAAAATTTCTGCCATTTTATAATTATTTATTTATTCAGCAGTTACGGGAATATTGCGTAATGATAACGATCTGGACTTCTGTTAATAGAGATATCGCCTTAGAATGTAAATTGTTCGCGCCTTGACGAGCATAACAATGAGTTCAAATATACCTCAGCTTCATTGTTTGTCTTCATTATTTGTTTATAAATACCGAGTTAATATTTTAATAGCAAATGTATTCATTATCCTTCTTATTTATTGTTTATCAAATTGGTTGTAATTTTTATTCGTTCTTTTTAACTCTCTGTAAACTGTTACAGCTATATTCTTAGTATGATATTTTGTACCAGTATGTTTCCATTCTTCCTCAAGTTCTTCCTTCTTATTCTTCAGTCCTCACATGCTCGTTTGTCATGTTTTCTATAGTCCTTCCTTTTTATCTTGTTGAGTTTATTTGATCTTTTCTTTTTTTCAATTTTCATTCGCCATGTTCTTGCCTTCCGTCGTCTTTATCAACACCCTCCCCACTATATTTTTCTCACCATTAATTGTTCTTGAACTATCTCTCTCATATCCTCCTCTTGTCCCTTTCCAACCCATTTGTTTCTATGTTCTATGTCCACATCTCTCCATCTATTTTCAATTTTTGAGTCCTAATTATATAGTTTTGCCGTTCTGTCCCTCTTCTTTTTGTTTATTTTTCTTCTTATTTTTCTCTGTATTAGCCTCTGTTCCTTAGACATACCCTCATTAATATATATTATTTCTTTCAATTTAATTAGGTTATTTTTATTCTTCATGATCAGTTGTTATTTTTAATATTTTCAATCTTAATTAGACAGATTCTATGTCCCAATTTTCATTCTGCATTGTTTGAAAATCTGTATGTCATTCTTCAATTGTTCTCCTGCATACATATAGTCATGTTGCAGTCATGACATCACTTCAATTTCTTGTATAAATAACTTTTTCATGTTTACCTTAGAAGAAATTGAAGCCAAAAGCCATTACAGTGTTTTGTGTGTTCTTATGATGGTTGCATTTTATATCTCGAAACTGAGCTAAACATATATTGTCATGTATCAACAGACATTTCCATGTGTAGTGACAAAAAATTGTTATTTTTAATTATTTTCTACTTCGGTTTTTACTAGTTTAAAAGGCAGTATAAGATACTCTTATATCATTGAACATCTCCCTTAAAATTATGTTCATATATAAGCTTGATATGGTGTATTTCCTTTACCTTTTGCGTTAAGATACAATAATGTTAGTTGCAGCTACTTGAAAATTAGCATAACTGTTACTGTACCACAAATAATTTGAAACATTACTTTGAAATTATTTGGATAATCTTTCAACAATTTTTATGGTACTATTAGATCTAATAACTTTATTTAATAGTTTGAGGGGTTAGTGTTATTTCATTAAACATTTCATTCATGTCGTTAGACATCTTTTGTTGTTGTTGATTTTGATCTAATATTTTCTGAATTAATTTTCTTAATAACAATTGTCTCCTACATTTTGAGATTAAACTAAGCCGATGTTATTATTCGGTAATCAGCTTTATCACACACTGAAAGGTTTTGATATACTGATACTATTTATATTATTCAAAGTTCCTTGAAAAATATACCATAATAAAAACCGAAATGCTAGAATTAATCGGTGATAATGAGATAATTAAATTTATCGTTTATAATGGAGCAGATCAGAATGCTTTATATAATAGTTTTGGCAATATAGCAAATTGCAAGTACTATTTTTAAGTTATTTTAACTAATCAATTGTTTTGGTTGTTTACTTTTTTTACTTTCAGTTTTAATCATTATCGTTTTAAATTTATACGATGGGTGTCTTTTATATTTCGGGATTAATTGAAACAGATGATATGCAATTATTTATATATTGTTTATAATAATTATTAATAATTAAGCTACAAGATTCTTGGAGTCCTAATACTTATAAATAGTTAAATCCCTTGCCCATTGGATATATTGCAAATTTCTTCAGCATATCGGAAATCTTTCTATGAAATATTTTATGAAATGGTGTAATTTAAATGAATATTAAATAAATTCAGAGTCCAACGACCAGTTCTAGCAACACTGGAAAAGCCACCGCGTTTATTTAACGTTAATTAGTAACCTGAATCGTAATCGTAAACAAACCTACACCGCGCAATGTCCCTGCATCGTTACGCACAGACCACGTACTCCCATAATATCAGGACCAGTTCGGAGCCTGCCGATGTATCAAGCTTTCGACTTCTTACCTAGCCTATACATATTACGGTATCCTTTTAGGTATCTCCAGGGTCCGCTAACGTCTGTACATACATTGACAAGACATAATTTGTAGCATTTTCTGCCAGCTGACTTACATACAGGTTTGTATATCTATGTTGTTTGTTTAATTTTTATGGCGCTTTCCGAGTGAGTGAGACGGAGAGTCACAGGAAGTTCGCGTCAAGTTGCTTCTTTAAATTATCGGTTTTGCATATTTCGTCGAATGATTTGTGGATCTTGATGCGCGATATTTCGAGAATTTCCACGGGAATTTCGAGAATCGCCTAGGATGATACGGATAGTGGCGATAGATCTCCAATTTTTATGTGCCGTTCGATTTTTCCGCAATCAATATTGGTCAGTTAAAACTAAGTAAATAATTTCATTTATTTAACATACATTTCTAGTTGATATGGTATCCGACATAGGTAGTATCGTATAGGATCTAGTTTCCATTTGCATTTAAAATATTCAGGTTTTTTTAGATAATTGGATCTTATCCAGTGAAATTACTGGCTGCAGAGAAAGATTCTTCTAGTTTTATTAAAAAAATACCAGAAGACAGAACATATTTTAAATAGATTTATTTGAAGTGATTGCATGTATTTTAGTCAGCGTTATCTATGGGTGAAAAATTATTGTTAATCCCATGGGACACTTTTAGAAATTTCTGGCGATGTTGCTCGTTCATGTCTCAATTGTTGATTTTGGTTTCGTTTATTTAGATATTGTGATTTTGATGTCATAAAGTAGGACAGTGAATTTTAACAGTTATTGGATGAAAACCCAGTAACACTCTCGAATATTTTTCATATAGCTTAGTATTTAATGAATCAACTATTTATAGACGCTTGTATGTCATGGGAGAGATCCAAAAAGAGAGAAAATGGCTACCACACTAATTGACTGAAAATGATACCTTAAATCCTTTTGATATAGTTTTATTACTTGCTAAGTTAAAAAATATCTGGGAAGTATTGGGTTGAATGAAATGTGACTATACTACGCTAGTACCAAGCACAACAAGTTATGCCTTTGCCCAGAACAAGCATCCATATCAACAATGAAGCGAGCATCAACTTTACCTGAATTAAGCTTTTATTGCAAATGCGCGCCGTAGAAAATATCAACATTCTGTGAAGCTTATACGAAATAGTATATTAAGTTGTAGCTCAAATTAATGAATATTATAGTAATTGGTCTCAGTATTTCGACTATTTTAAAGTTGGAAAATGATCAGATTACATGCATACATAAATTAAAATATTCCTATTTATTTATTTTTCCTATTTATCAAGTATACTTCGCATAAATATAGATGGAATCATATTTGTATTATTCAATTTTTCTTACATATTAAGATAAACGGTTGGAATTATGTTTTGCGCCTTGCGAAAAAGGAATTTTTAAAGGGTTTCAGAAAAGATTTTATAAATAAATTTCCTAAAATTTTCAACAGTTATTTAGCTGATTTTATGATATATCAGCAAATTCTGCTTCATCCAGCCTGTTCATCAGGCATCACACCTTCTGTTTATACTTGCTAAGAGAGAAGCACCATGGATTTAGATGGCATACGGTTTTGAAATAATGAACGACCTTCGCACTTCATTGGTTTATATATACATAATCTAGCAAGAATCATGGCTAAAAGTTGTAGAAAATGATGCATAATATTTTGATTAATACCAATTTTAATGCCTTTTGAAAGTGAATATATGATCACAGTACATGTAAGAATTTATTCCTACATACTATTCATTTATGATTTATAAATTGATGAAATTAGGCGTAATTAATTGTTTATGTCTATTTATATTTATCTGAATAATATAACTTTATTTTAAATAAACAATTTTCAACAGATAGAGAATCCTTAGTTTTCGCCTATCCTCAGATATTTCATCTTTGTAACATAGATGGAATCTTATTGGGCTTATTATTTTTTTCTACATTTCGATATAAATAGCTGAAACAATGTTTTTCGCTATCTGTAGTTGCTATTGCTTTTGAAAAATATGTTTAGATATTTCTCTATCAGAATAATCAATAAATAATTTTTTGCGATATTGAACTAGCGTGTGTAAAAGACAACCTTAGTGTAGAGCAAAATTATGTATAATAATATTAGTAAAAACCGAATATTCCTCTGTGGCTTATAATGAAAAGGAAAGAGACATACCATCAGACCTTCTACCTCGGCTGTAACGCAACCAATTAGTTGAGCGTATATGCCATGTCAGCCCAGAACAAATTTTTTTTACGGATCATTTCCGAGAACCGAATTTGGCCAAGTCATTTTCAATTATGATTTAATTTTAAGCTTCGTTTTTTTTTCTCGAAATTTGTTTTATAGAATGGAATGGTCGTATATGTAGATCGTAGTGAATTTTATTTCAATTATTTCCCCCAAATTACCTAACGGTAGAATATTGGTTTAATAATTCGTAGAAAAAAATGAGGGCTTGAATAAATTGAATAAGTTTTTCGAGCAAAAACAGAGAATTTCGCGCCCAGCGTTCGTTTTAAATTGTTGGGAACCTTTTTCGTTTGTAACGGTAAAATTTCATTAAAAAATTCATTTTTGTGAGTCGTAAGCATAACCTGGTAACTGTTTATTCTTTACTCAATGTGTTTCATTAATTTCTCCAAAGCATTGCATGTATGTAATAATAATTTAGTATCTAGTTTTAATAATTGTAGGAGCAAATTATATTTTAACTTTCAATTTTAAGCTTACTGAATTTTTTTTGTCCATTGTTTTACCCCTTCTTCTATCTTCACTGGTTCACTGCTTAAAACACATACATGGTTTCCAATATCTCTAATACCAAATATAATTTCAATTTTAGTTTAAGATGTAGTGAGTTAACATAAATCTATTGAGCTGTAATTATTCAGTTGGTCAGCACTCAATCATCAAGCCTAAGCATCAGATTATTTATCATGATATTATTTATCTGTTCAATAGCTTTTGAAATGGTAATACCATTTGAGCGATTTCAGCTTCGGAGGAACATAATTTCCATTGATTTTTAAGAGGGTAGTTAAGACCCTCTTATCTAGACTTCTATCATATCAAAGTAAATTATTGTACGTTCACAAAATATGGATTTTTATGTTTAAAAACACATCTAAAATGCTTCAATCTCCAATATGCTTCATAACACATTGTAGAGATGATTTTAATGCTTGTAATATGTTGATTTTAACTTGAACATTGGAGAATATTGCAGACAAAAATATGAGGATGAAACAATGACACTCGTACGGTTGAAGATACATGGCAATGTCTACAATAACTCGCGGTATCTTTAAAATGTTGATCTATCATCAATTTCGGGCAATCAGAAAGCCATTTTAATGATTCAAAGTAAGATAAATATCAATTTTCTTACTCGATATCTCGCTCCAGTGCTAGAAAAAGAAGTTGTTTTATATCGTACTGCTACTGGTAACGTAAAACTGAGTAAGAATTTCTATGAAGTTGTTTGTAAACTGACGAAGTTAACTTCTCACAAAAAATATATATTTCTTGTTTTGACGGAAAAGTCTCTCTCATAAAACGACATTACTTCTTCGATTTGCCTTTATTTTATACACATTTTAATGCCATATAATAATTGGCAATCAGAACCGGTAATAATTAGTAGCAACAACAGTTACACAATCAATTATTGGAATTATATTTTACAGTTTTAAATTATAAACTTACATTACTTATATTAGATCAATTAAATGACTGTTCGGTAATAATAATTTAATAGAAATGGTCACGGAATGGTATAGAAAGATGTTTTTGCCGGCCGAGTACCCACCTCGTCGCCGTATCGTTAGTAATTCTTGCCAGATCTCGAAAAGAATCTCGAAATTGAGAATTACATCAGATAGGTATTGAGGAAAGCATCAGCGGATAAATATAAAAACATGCTGGGATATGTTAAAACGCGCATTTATATGCATCTTTGAATCAAGGATTTGTATAGTATCGGATAGATAATTCTCCGCTATCTTGTTTTACTATTTTTTTCTTCGTTCGGTTGCCATTCGGTTATTAATCATTGGAAAATTACATATCATAATGAAGGGAATGTCAGACGAGTCCTTCTGGCAGTGTACCACTATTATTTTATTTATATAGGGGAATATCAACACGTTCTTCTCGACGATTACTTCTAATGGCTAATCTTGTGGTATTTCTTTCGCGATGGTTACTGCCTATTGGTTTTTTGAAATTACTTTTATGTTATTATTATTACTGTTATCCCACTTAGATCATTGAAAGTGATAAACCAGATCGGATTACACATTTATAATGGATATGGGTATTATTTTATACCAATTATAATAATATTGACGGTTGGATGTTAGAAATAAGTTCGAAATTTAAGCAAATTGTTATTACAAATTTTTTATTAATTAATAATAGTCCTACAACAGTTTCGGATAATTTCAAGAAATATTCCACATCAACAACCTATTCGAAAATATGTTTTTGTGCTTCATTTTTCAATATCAATTTATTATCTCTTTAGAAACCATTTAAAGTTGATACGCGGCATTTTTAACTCAAATTTCTTAAAAGAGGTTTAAAGCTTATTCAAATTCATTTCAAAATAGATTATGTATTAAGCTAATCTGGGTTTTCAAAAATAGTGGTTTGTAACACAATGTTAACAAAATATTTTCGCAAAAATATAGGATATCGTTTCGGAATAATGCAACAAAAAACATTCAGCGCGACCTTATCAGCATGAAGCATTTGGTTAACTTTAATTAGACTCTATTACCGCAATTCTTAACATACTAATAGTTGTTTGAACACCCTAATATATACTAAAGTTTCATCACCGAATGATTTAATTTACTTGAAGAATGGAGCAACGACGACTGAGTAGTTGTACCGTATCTTCTCAACCAATCTTTCTAGTCTATTTATCTATCGTAACCTTTTCAAATACAATAATAATTTTATTTATTGTTAGTAAGGAATATTTAGTTATTAAAAATATTATTATTTGTTGAATCTTGAATGAAAGATGTTCTAAAGGTTTGAAGAAACACCGAGGGATTTAGAAAATCGGAAAAGTCAATTAAAAAAGACCCAATAGTTACCAAGATTTGTATTATATTCATTTCTATTTATCAATAAAAAACCATCTTTATTAGGTATGTTTGGTAAAATTTTAACTATAAATTAATTTATTTCTAGATTTCATTTTTACTTGGATTAATTCACGAGCAAGATTAGTGCGAGATAAATACGTCAATATGTATTCCTCAATTATAAAATTATAATAACTTAAGCTACACTAAAGGTATGTACTCTATATAAGCCTGTATGGTTTGGTTCGCTTCAATCCTTTGATATCCTGCGCGTCTTCCAGTTGTTGTATTGCTTCCACGTTAGTATGATTTAGTAATCTTGTTTCGTGTTTTAAGGCGAAATCTTGGATAACTTCATAAATCCATTTGATTTCCAGGTCATCGTGCAGTTCTTCGTTGGTTACGTAGCGACAGGCATTGGTAATCAATCGAAGAATTTTGTTTTGACAGCGTTGGATGACTAGTTGATTTGAATTTTTAGCGCGACCCCATAGCTCCAAATTGGCTTTATGATTGTCTGATAAATCAATCTCTTTGATTTTAGATCAAGTTGAGAGTATCTTCCGACTAACCAGTATAGTTGTTTTATTTTATTCCCAATGTGTTTTTTTGTCTAACATGATATTTCCAATTACCGTTAAGATGGATTCCGAGCTATTTAGCTAATTCTGCTTGAGGAATCGGGCATCCATTAAGATCGATGAAAATGTTGGTACTTTTTACGTTATAATATTAATAAATAATCTTGAAAGTAGAATTCAAAAATGCTGCTATATTAATGTACAATATATTGTTAATTACAATCATACTACAAAACTAAACATAAACCCATATCTACAAATAAATAGTATATATAAATCTATGTAAGCATACATTCGGCATATTATTTCCAAGGTCGCGCCTAGGGCGCCAAAGCCAGAACGTCAGAAATCAGTCGAATGATACTGGCAGGTCTGAAAATAGTAATTAGAACTGTCGATAGTAAAATGTACTCAAATCAGTCGAACTGAAAGTAGCGACTGAAAGTTGTTGGCTTGAAACAGTCGATAGACGTTTTCAGTCGACAGTTCCCAGCCCTAATATAAACTGTTTTTTAGTATAAAATTTCTTAAAGTTGTATGGTTGTATTTTCATCATAAATCTACAATTTTTGAATATGTTTGCCAGTGATAAATCCGTGGATAAATCGGAAATATCTAAAAACAATGAAACTACTAACACCTCTCCGAAAGAGTTAGAAACAAAAACTCATATCTAATACTTAACTATTTATTTGACTTCCATCTGAATATCTGATCCTCTAATCTTGATTATTCTAAATGATAACGTGATCTAGAAATAAGTGAGACGCTGACGGCGAGGACAGTTGTGAAAGAGATTCAACGCCGACCGACGCAATGTGTCTCCTTTAATAATTTCGTATTGCTGGCTCCGCGCACAGATGCCATCGTGGATTTAATGAATCTAAAACAATTTTTATACAAGACAATCTGACGCGTTGCATTGCATATCAGATGGACGGTAGATACACGCGCTGAAAGTTATATCATCTTTATCACCAGTCATCAGATGGCATAAGTAACACATTGAAAATGAAGGTCCGAGCGACGATCCATGTCGGAAACCATTGAATATGTATCTAATGTACGCTTGCAGCTGGTCATACAGAAAGATGAGAACGATTGACGAAAGCTTTAGATACTTATCTGTATTTAAATATCATCACAGAACGTTTTTTTTCTCCTTCCTCAATTGTTTTGGAACTAGTATGGGAATTGGATTATCTGATCTTATCGCTGCCGTTCATGTCGGTTTCTTAAACATTCCAACACACGTTTAACAAAAAATAACCATTATTTGTATGGACGAACGGTAATGTGATATTTTAGAATTTTTTTAAACAATCTTTTTAAATAAAATGTTCATACAAATAGCCAACATTATCATAAACTAATTAGATAAATGGTATCTATTGTAAAGCCATTTTTTATTTATAATTCGGAATTTATTTACAATCTTAGCAATAATATGCATGATCCATGTAATAACCATTTCTGAAAATATTTCATAATATTCTAGATAGATATTTAAAAAATATTTATGTTCAAATTCCAAAAACTACAATTATGCAGACCTCCGTCCATTACTGGAGAGGAAAGGACTAAAATTTAATTCGTTATCCTAACTGAATTTAGCAAATGAATAAAAATATATATTAGCTAAAAAATATCGTGATTTGACCTTATTATCGGGAAAATATTAAAGCACTCATTAAGATCATCAAGGTAATAAATGCTTCGTTTAGACTACAATATATACCACAAATGTGGAAGGTGGCTCAAGTAATTCTATTTATCAAAACTATCTCATAAAACAGCGTCATACCGGCCAATATTGCTATTGTTGACAATATTCAACCTATTTGAAAAATTATTGAGAAGAAATCCAGTCAATGAGAAGCATCTTATTTCTTATTCCATTCTCATTCCGGCCCAGAAAATCAACAATGTCATAGAAACATTTCTAGATACAAATAAAATTTGTTTCGAAATATTTTTAGATGTTGCTCAAGCTTTCGATAAAGTTTGGCATGTGGGTTTAAAGCATAGGATTAAACTGCTTCTTCGTAGCATAGCAATTCACTTTTTCGAACAATACTAATTTGGATTCATTTGGCACTAATTTAGATGAATTAATTGTCAATTGCTCTAGAGACTTTTGCAATGATAATATTTTTGTAACACAATATATAGTTCTTTCAATAAAACAGCCAATGCACGTTATCAATACTGATAAGGCAAAGTTGTAGCCTCAAATTTATGTTTCCGTTTAGTTTGACTTTGACAACAAATTATTGATGTAAATGAAATACTGGCCGGCTTGGTTGGCGCAGTGATAAAGGCGACTGGATGGTCCATCTACTGTTGCGATAGTCGCGGGTTCCTACTGGCGCATGGTCGTTATTTATGTTTGCGATGTGTTTAATACTTGTAATTGTCCTAGGCAAGAGTGTAAAATCCGACAAGGAAAAGGATCCCAGTCAAACCAGTAACCAGGCTGGGTAAGACCGGATGTCTTCTGGGAAGATTTCTAAGTTGGTCACGCGCTGGTCGGTCGGCTTAATGCCGAGGACCGTGATTCCGAGCCCACGTTAAACATTAAATCCAGTCCAGATAAACCTTCGGTGGTTAAAAGGAGACTTTAAAATATTTTTAAAAAATTGAAAAATAACGTTATAAAATATAATTAATATTAACAATATAGTACCTCTATTACATATTTATTGACGGAATTAAACTAGAGCTAATTAAGCAGCCAAAATAGTTTGTAGGTTATAGTTGTTTTATTATATTTACATTGACATATGAGAACGGTGTTAATTACTACCAACATTAATCGAATTCTATAGACCGATTTGGTAACATGTAATTAGAGCAGTGCTAATTAGTAAAATGAGAAAGAAAAATGCTCCGAGTTTACCGAGGTATTTTACGTTCTTATAAACTGAATTTGGTAATAGTTCGACGGTGTTGATGACGTGCATTGGTTGTTTTATGTGTAACCTAGTGACCACAAATTTGCTTTGGTCGAAATGATTGTTTTGTATCCGTTGTCTGTCGATTGTATACCTACCAATATTCCCGGGGAATCTATAAAAATCCTCGAACACGAGAAATATACGCACACTTCGACCCTATTGCAAATTAGAATAATCGAGTCGTAATGATGCAGTTCGCAGATAAATCCTAGAAAATATTACCTTTCCGCGGTAAATTTGAAATACGTTACAGAAATTATATTTTACGATCGCCGTGGTACTGCTCGGTATTGAGTTCTACGCGCCATACAAGAAACCGATGGATTTTTACCATCCTTTCACGATTGCCATTCCGAGATATATATTTAAAATGGAACGGCTGCATCTACGACCTTTCAATTCCACTGCCATAAGGTGTCCGTTGACACTGCTCGTTCTTTTTGTTTACGTTTCTTGGCTGGCCGATGACCATTTTTATCTCAACCTCCATTGCTGCCTGTTTAGAAACATAATTAAAATGTTTGTTCTTGTCGGATGCTATCTGTATAATATTTTAATTAGTTACAGAATAATCTATGTTCCGATTGTCACAGTTTCCTTTTATATTATCGAATTACGCCGGTATACAAAATCATTTCTTTTGGGTTTTGGCGCATGGATTTTAGTTAATACGTTCTGATCGCCAAGCTGTCTAAAAGTTTTTGCAGTTTGAGCTGAGTTTTTATTCAATAAGTTTTGAAAATCATAGTCTTTAAAGTTTTAAAGTTTTGGTTCTTCATTTTATAAATGATATCTTATAATATCTTATAAATAACAAACTTTAAAAGTTTGTAAACGAGACACCGACTCGTTTTAATATATTTGCGATATATAAAAATTTTTTTGATAACATCTTTATTAGATATGCTTAGGGCAATCTTAATTATAATTTAATTTATTACTATATTTTATTTGTACTTGGATTAATTCATAACCAGGACGATTGCGAGATAATTTCTCAATTATAGAATTATAATAACTTAAGCTATAGTTTACACTAAATATCTACACTTTATATAAGTTCATATGGTTTGGTTCGCTTCAATCTTCTGATATCCTGCGCGTTGTCCTGTAGTTGTATTGCTTTCGCGTTACTATAATCTAGAAGGTTACTTTTGTGTTATAAAGAGAAATCTCAGATAACTAAGCAAATCCATTTGATTTCCAGGTCATCGTGCAGTTTTTAGTTGGTTACGTAGCGATAGGCAATGGTAATTAATCAAATAATTTTATTTTGAGCGTTGGATGACTAGCTAATTTAAATTTTTAGTGCAACCCCATATTTATACCCCATAGATCTATATTGGCTTTATGATTGTCTGATAAATTTCTTTGATTTTGGATCAAGTGGAGAGTATCTTCCGACTAACCAGTATAGTTGTTTTATTTTGGTTCTAAGGTGTTTTGCTTTTTGTCTAACATTATGTTATATATTAAAGTTACAGAAAAAAGTACGATCTATGTACAAATTAAAATATTTGCGAAGCCTATCAAGCCTACTTCAATCAACCTGTTAAAAGTCAAGACAAAAATGGGCTCAACATCATGGGTGTCATGTAACTCTTGCAGAAATATTCTGGAGGGTGAGTTTATGTTCTTTTTTTTAAATTTTATTGAACCATTCATTATGTTATGTGGTACGTCTTATTGTGTTTGCAGTGCCAAGTCTTTGGAGGGAACCAAGTAACCATGACACAGGTTATTATTTTTGCATTGTAAATCCACTTAAAGGTAAAAAGTCAAAGAAAACATCTTATTTTTATCTACCATCGATATCCATCGTATACCCCATACAGAAAAAATCCCGTACCTGCATCTTTTGTATCTGTATTCATCTGTGTTCATCTGTATCCGCGCATTGCGAATTGAATTTATTCTCTTGTACTGACCCATGATTTTTTATACTTGGAATGTTTGTGGTAGATTTACTTTTTGCAGACAAACATTAAAACCGCGATGTTGAGGCGGTTGGAAATGATATTTTTAGTCAATTCATGCGGAAGTAATTTTCTCTCCTTCTGGATATTGTTATATATAGACATATAGAGACAATTGATTCATCGACTGCCAAGCTGTCTGTTAAAGTTTTTTCAGAGTTTGAGCTGGGGTTTCATTCAATAAGTTTTGAAATTTATAGTCTTGATTTGACAATTGGGACTCAAAACCGATGAAGCAGTATCACCATAAGTTTCTAAAGTTATTTAGAGATTTTCAGTAGCAGCTTTCTTCGTATATTCATCCATGATTAGCAACCATGTACAGCGAATAGTTTAATAATACTAATTGAAAACTGTCATTTTATGAAGAGAAATGTTAAAACCAGCGTATTTAGGTTAGGTTGGGTAGACCGAAGAATCACCAAGAGATATCGCTGGCTAGATTATGGCCAAGATATTTCAGCTTGTTAGGATTAACTAGACATGTGAACATTGTTGTGTTTTAATAGAGAAGAAAATTTTAGTATAGAAAGGTAGCATGAAAATTAAACTACATTAAGAATAAATTAATATAAAATATATAACGCATAATAATAAATTCCAAATACTTATATTATTTATATCCTTAAAACTTAAAAAAAAATACATTATTTAATATTAATTTAGCTGTGTTTAATTGATATTATATATCATAAAAGTACGATTATTTACTTAATTAAAATGTGTATTTATTTCGGTTAATACTATTGTTATTCGCAGTATATTAGTGTAAAATATAAATTCATAGTAATATGATATAACCACACTAGAAATTATCAATTAATAATAATGGTTATTAAAAAATATGCCAATCAATCATAATTTTCGTTAGAACTTGAAAAGTACCATTCAAAAACGTACATGACTCAACGCGTGACGTATTATTTTTGTTGATTAGAAAAGAAAGTCCCTCCAGTGGATCCTTATGGCGTTTTTGCCATCGTGAGCTCTCGTGTTTCTATTTTCTACGGCTAAGCCGGCAAAAATGTTAAGCTCTTCTTTTTTCGGCCCGACTCTAATGCTTTTCGTGCCTCCACGGCCTTTTTATGTACTTGTATTGCCTTATTACATAACGTATAATTATATTCTCATTTATATGAGCTTTGTCCATTAAAGTACCAGCCTGACTAGCAACTATAAGTCTTAAGTGAAATTATTTCAGAAGTTTCGATACCGGGTCGCTACATATAAAATATAATTTTCTATTATTAGTTGGTGAGGGGCTGAGACAAAGAAATGTAGATGTACGAACGGATAGTCGACCAGAACTAATTTGTTTCCTACACAGTGACCCAAAAATATATCCTAATATAATTGTAGAATTTAATTTTTCGTTTCAGATCCTTTTGTTATGCAATTTATACAGTAACTGTTACAAATAACTGAATGTCCAAACCAAATAGGGAACAATACCTTTTAACTGTGAATGTATTTTTCTGAGCGTTCTATCTGTTTACCATCAACAACAAATTGGAAATATCGTGTTTTGTTTCATTCAGGAAAGAATAAACATCATTATATAATAACGATAGGATATGATAACGATATTAAGTGTATGTATTTAATATATCTTTACTGAAATCTGCAATTTCAAAAATTCTGAAGTAATTTAGAAGGATTTTTTTTGCACGGGGGAACAGCTAGCTCATTTTTAATGAGATTTTGGTGTATTTTTGAGTAAGTTACAATGAAACATACAATGGACCGTTAGTTTTTATTATAGATCCTAATAATATGACTTGTATTTGAAAATGATCCAATAGCCCACCTTTGTTCGGGTATGATATTTGAAAGAGACAATAACTGGTAAATACAGAGTGTTTTTTAAATGTTATCAAGTTTCCAAATAAACTTGTGTTGATATTTGGATTATAACCAACTCAATACATTCTAACAATGTGCTGTTACGATAAACCTGTGTATTATTGTGTACCTTTAATTTATCAAATAAATTAATGTAGAATATATCTAGGTTATATTATGATGAAAGGTATATGAAGAATTTTTAAGCCGCACTTGTTGAATATACCTTATAAGGGTGCAATTATTGTGTTGTTTGGCTATAAGTGCTTTCTTTTTCGAGATAATTGCTTTGCGTTGTTATCTCCCGCTTTTTACTAGTTTTAATACTGAGGACTGAGGTAAAATAACAGTTAATTGACGTATATATTTTTTATTAAATATGTAGTTAAATTGAGATTGTAGATATGTTATTGTCCATATTGAAGTAGATTTTTTACCTGTTAGTTCATAACAGTTCTATTGGTATTATATTAAGAAATTATTTATTCTTTTTTAATTAACAGTTAGTCGATAACATAGTTTCAACCAGCTCTAGGAATTAAAAGGTCTTCAATTGCTAACATAACTGTTAGGTAATTTTTGTAATATATTACGCTTGATCGATTTGTTTGATATGCCTGTTATTAATAAATTCATTTTATGGCATATTATTGGTGATACCTTGTTAAATGGAGTCAATGTGCATGTTGCTTATACTATATTACATCTTGTCGGGCCCAAGTTTTCACTTATCTGAACAGGAAGTGTACGAAACTGGTAAAATACACAGGCCGGGTATCTGTGCTACTCCTTCTTGTTTGAAAAGTCTAGATTTACGAAAAACACGCCGCCAGAATGTTGTAATACCACAAGCGTTCGCAATTAGTTGGGAGATGGAATTGGAAATGCAGTTAGTGTTTATCGCATCTTGGGATATTGATATTAATTGACGTTGAATTATACGTACTGGTATCTTATTAGTTTGTAGTCTCTATTTTTATATCAGATGTCTTTCTTGTCCTTAATTTTTTATTTTCGTTTCCAGTTTTGTTTCTTCCTTCTTCTCTAACAATTAGTTCTTATGTAATGTTAAAGGTGTAGCTTTTGTTTCATTGTCTATAATTAATGTGTTTGTAGTGAGAATAATGAGTTGTCACAGGAGTGATTCTTGTGTTAAATATTTTGTTTTATAGTAAACTGTCATCTATAGGACCAAATACCAGCCTGCCGTTGAGGAGGAAGCTTTTTAAGTCTAACCTACAGGCATGTGTGCCATAATTTATCAAAAGCTTGAGATATAACCAAGAATCCAGACGAGTTATATATTTTATCATTTAGGTATTTATTCGGTTTATCAATCTATGTATGTTTCTGTAGATCCGTACTTATTGTGAACCTTATTTCAATTCTTCTATTAAGCATCCCGATAATATCTGTATAAGTATTCCAAGAACTTGAAGATTATAGGTAATAAAACTTATCAGCCGGTAGAAGGAAGATTGGGAATTATATTATGATTTCACACAGCGGAAACACTGCGTTAAATACAAAGGCAATAACGTTTGTATTTAACATAGTACATAGTGCATTTAACATATTTTATTCCCTTTTCTGGTGGTTATTGTAAAATTTTTCCTGTTATTATGTCATATCTCGAGATTTTTACGCTCAGTTTTCTTCGGAAATTTAAGAAGTTACATTAATAAAATAAGTAAATAATAAAGAACACATCAATGCAAATCCTTAGATTCAAGTTTCATTTACAGTCTGATTACAGTACATTTACAGTGTCTTAGTTGTCTATGTGTTAATCTTGAGATAAAATATTGCTCTTAGAACCTACTGCTTCAAACTTTTATCAAAATATTTTTAGCTGACTGATGATCCTCCAAAACTATATTGTGTGTTGTGTTTTCAAGTGTTGATACACGTTTTGGATGTACTTTTCGTAGATTACCTTCAAAATTGGAATGAGCACGTTTAAATTTAGAAACATTATCAAAACCTAATTACGAGGCAATTTTAAACAGCTAAATATAATAAAAGTACCACCGTTCTTATAGATGTAAAACGACCAAGTAAGGGGCTTGAATTACATGTGTTAAAATGTGTATAGATGATGTAAGAATGTTATTTTTCAGTTCTGTAAATTCTGATGGTATATAAACACATGAACATGTAAATAATATTAACATAACCATAAAAAGAGCACCAGTAGAGTTTATTTATTATTTGTTCAGACATATAATCATTCACGATAAGTGAAAAACAGTCCAAAAAAAAAACAAAGGCACGGAACAAAGAGCCGTTTTATTCGATAAATGCAATTGAAAAACTAGGGGTATCGGGTGGCTTTCCTTTTATCGTTCATAAAAGGGTATATCCGTAGAGCACTCACCAGGTAGAAATAGGATTATTATATTTCACAACACTCCGTAGAACTAATTACCAACCTTGAAGATGTCGGGTCGCGGCTCAAATCGTGTTTTAATGGTACTCCTAAGGTTTATTTGCCTGCCTGTATTCGTCATTTCTTTTTTGTAACTAATAAGTTGATTATATATCAATTTACGGTTAAAAAAAAGGAGAAGAAGATGATGATGACGACGAACAATTTTTACTAAAGCTGATACAGGCGTTAAAGCACGGCTAAGAGGAAAATCGCCCGAGAAAGGAATCCGCAATAATTCTTGACGTTTCGTAACAGCTTGTGTGACTTAAAGATGACACTAGTTTTTATATCAATTAAAGACATACCATTTATGAGGCTCATTGCGAGCTATGTCTAACGAAAACAGAAAAATTAATTGTATTGCCATATTGTTCCTTTCGCCTGAATTTATGACGATTTTTAGACAAGATAATAAATTAATTAAAGAATCTATACTGGGAAATGGAAAATCCTTTGTGGATTGTACCATCCGCGACTTGTTGGTGAAGCAAACGACCTAAAACGGTTAATTAAATCTTTATATAGCGCCGTGTTAAAGGAGATGGTTTGTTTTGCTCATACATAATTAAATTATACGTTTTCTAATTTTTATTTTATTGTTTTCAGCTTATTTGTTTCTCTTCATTTCATACTAATAAAGGATAATTAATTCTCTTTTAATTGATTAGTTCAATGTGTAAATTACGGATCGTTGAAACTTACCTTTTATTAACTTTAAGAAAAATAACGCTCTCTAAGCCGCCGCCTAAGTGCTTCAATTTCATTCCCAATTTCTCTGTTTGGATCATTATGGTGTTTTTAGTCAATATATTATTTCCTTAACTTTTCAATTATTAAGCACGATTCGTGGTTTCATAGAAATTAACCTATTTTTAATCAAGTTTCGACTAGAGTTATTTTCGCCTCAGAGATTGATTTTTAATATGTACTTTGCACCTTTGCAATAAGCCTGCTACATCTCAAGGATATGTGACAGTAAATTTTGAATTTTTCTGAGCATATCTGAGTCGTATTATTAACTTGTTATTCCTATTAGTTTTTAAAATCTTTAGTTTTTGTCAATTGTATAGAAAGAGAAGTAATTCTGCCGGTACCATATTATCTGAATATATAGCATTTGTGTCATTTAATATTGTATAATTTTATTTACATTATATTGTATTAGGCCTGTAAATTTGTTTTAAAGTAATATGGGCGATGGTGATCTCCATTGGTGGTTAATTTTTAGAAAATTATAATATACCACGCCAAGCTGATCTTACCAAATAAAGAGCATTTGCTTGGAGCCATGAATATTCGGTTTTGTCATTGATGTGACCATGTGGTTTTTATGATTTTTTTGCTTTGAATAACTGTAGTGAATCTACGTTATATAACTCGTAATAATACGATGCAAAAAAATCGTTCCGATTTGGTCGTTGAAGCACAATTTCACACATCACCAAACGCTTTTCAATATCTCTTGTCTTCGATTCATACGGTACAAAAAATCCAAGCTTTTGGATCTTTCCTATGTTTTTCAAGCGATAAGAAATGAATTCGTGTTTTATTACCAAAAATTCTGCGAGTTCTTCTTAATTTTTAGACGGATTTTTAGTGCTCTTTGTCTGTCACTTTTAAAACGTCGAAATCAGTATTCACATATTGAAATAGATGAAGAACAAGGTTTCCAAAAGCCTCACACAGCATTCGATGACAATGTCAGTGAGGCTCAAATATGAAATTGGTTACAGATACACCTAATATTGTTCTATTATAAATTCTTTAAAACAACTATTATTCCTTTATGAAGAAAGCAATTACGACTAAATAATATTATTAATATATAGTCTATTCAAAGTTTTTTCAGTTTGGCTTTCACATACAAAAAATTCTAATCTAAACTCTTTTCCACATCATCCGCGAGGTAGAGTTTCTAGGTGCGTTTTTTTATCTAGTGGTATCTCCCTGGACGCCTAATCCACCTAATTAACAATTATATAGAGATAAACGTATTTTAATTTAATTCGAGAACATATTTACTTTTTCCGTTTAGTTCTTGTTTCCTTCAATGGTGTGTTCACTTGACAAGTCATCTTGGTATCACTGTATATTTTATTTCTTCTGCTACTATCTGTGTACCCCATTCTTCATAAAATTAATCACTGAATTCTGTCTAATGCATTTACCGCATCTACAAAACAGTTAGTGATCAATCAGCTCATGTTCAATTTTGAACAATTACAATCATATCTAAGTACACAAATCTTTCACACCCTACAATACCATTTTCTACAGTTATTTTCAATTAATTATGTGCATATCTTTAGTTATTTCTACTCTCATCACCCTGTCTCAGGAATTTCTAGCATTGCACAGCATTATCATATATCCTGAAATTTTCCTTCAGATACTTTCACTTTCCCACTCATTGTCCAATTTAATCAAGTGTTTATTTCTAATATGTCTGAAACATGTTCACAGTTCCGCCATTTATCAATTACTTCCTCTGTATGTCTAATCGAGTCCATCCAAACCCAAGGTATTATGGTTGACAATGCTTCCTTCCACATATCCAATATCCTTCTCGACTAGCAATATATCTGCAAATAATTATTAATAAATATAATGATTAACAAAACCTAATCGAATGCTATTGTAACTTTTACCTTTTTCCACCTTTTTGTTACCGTTTTGCCAAGAGTGCCACAATGAACCATTTTGAAATAAACATGTTTCATCAAGATACACAATTTCAATTAGTTTATCTTCCTTAGTTTTAATTTAGGCCTTTAAAAATTTAATTCTTTTCAAGGTAATGTCTGGAACTTCTATTAAACCTCTCCGAGGGTTATCTTTACACCATTTAAACCCTGTAAGGGTGTATAAAAGGAGGTCTTACATACCTGAAAAAGCTTCATGTCCCTAATTTTAAGTTTATATCGATAAAATAGTTTGTGTACTTACTGTTCTTATTCATTTCGTATATTCGGTCTCGAATAGAGCCAATATCAAGGTGGTCAAGATTCGTCACCCACTTTGTATGTAGAGGGGTTTTTCTTGGGTGAATCTAACGTATTATTCTTCATTTTGTAAGCGACGTTATTCACAGTACATACACTAATATCTAGAGCGGCAGCAGCCCGCTAAAAGGTATTTTAAATACAATTGTAGGGACTAGTATTATTTAATATCATCAATAATTACCTCTCTAACGGAATTTACTGAACTAAAGCTCAGAGTGAATTCGGCAACATTGCATATTTCGACGTCACAAATATCCATGATGCGTTATTAAAAAAACTTTGAATTGACTATAGTTTTGAACGTTTTAATTACGATTTCGTAAAAATTAACTACCAGAAATATTTGGTAATATTTTAACGATATTAAGGAGGTCAATCTATAAAATTTCGATCGAATATTGATGAAGAATTTTAGACGGGGGTAATTTTGTGGCCGATACAATTATTATTTAGATATTCATGAATGATAAATATTTATGAACAAGAAGGTAGGTGAAAAAATGGCCCCGTCTTACCGACTTTTCCCGTACGCCAAGCCAACTTTGTTTTAATACGGAATAGCTTTTCGGTCAGATAAGCAATATTGTCGCCAACGCACAGGGGACCGTTACTTCGTCCGTATGTAGCCAAGATTCATCTCAAATAGATCAAAAGTACCGACGGTTTTTCAGTAAAACACGACGTCAGTCCGTGCAGTACTCTACCGTGAAGAATGTGTGATAAAAGTTAGTGAAATATAGATGCTGTTGTAAGCAATTTTTAAGCAAGAAACCATTATAAAGTGAAGAATTTTAATTGAATTTGCCGTAATATCTTTGACCGTCATTCGCAGAACGTTCACTAGAATTACGGATACTTTTTAATAAGTAATTTTTCATTACATTTAAATATCATGTTACGTTACTTTCACATATGCGAGGGCTAATATTTGGGGATTGGATAACAAACATTAAACTTATATTCCAAAAATATTTTCTTCGCTTTCTTTAAGATTTCTTCTAAAATATATTTTCAGAATTCTTGGGTCGTTTTTTATATTCCGGGATTGGAGATCAACCATTAAACTTAATTTCTAAATACTTTCTTTACTCTCTTTGAGATGTGTTTAAATAATATATCTATATAAGAATTATCATTAATACTACGGATGCTTTTTACTAATAGAAATTCATTTCATATTTGTGGGGGTTGTTTTTTTAACCTTAAACCTATTTTCCAAACATATTCTGCACTCTCCTTGAGACGTTTTCAAAGAATATATCTACGTATAAAATTGTTTTTAGAATATGAAAAAAGAACTAGCCGTACGAACAAAGAATATATCAACACTATCGAGAAATCTGTGTATGTGGAGGTATTTTATCTCCCTAAGTACAATATGTTCAAAATGTTACATGACTTACCAGTTGTGTGGGTACCTAATCTAACAGTGTAAATCAAACGAAGAGGGATTTCATAGAGGTCGCACGGCATATTACGACAAATTTGAAAATTCCGACGGTGTTGCCATTGTTCTCGTATAATTGCTGGTTTACAATTAGAGTTATGTTGATCGTAAATAATATATTTAAAAGTTTTAAAGTTTGTTCATTATAATTTTGTGTTACTATACGAATTATAAACTTCATTAACTCTCTATTTTTAATAATTCCTTCATATTATAATAGAAATGGATTGAAATTCAGTAGATTTTATCCTGGTTATAATGCTTTTTAAAATCTATAGTGTGATAATCTACGTGTTTGGCCATATTAGTTTATAAACAGATCAAAACCTAGTTTGAAATTTAGAACCAATTGATTTAAACAATTATGAATTATTATACTCGAAATATGGAATGCATTAGATGCTATTAGATATTTATTTGTCTCATATCTTTACCGGATATTGCTCTTTTTTTGGTGGTATTGGAAATTGATTTACTTCGTCAATTTGCTTCAAAACATATTCCATCTCTTTCATTACCGAGATCATCAAAACTGTAGTTGGGGTTTATCAACAGTGAAAACTTATTTTGTTGGAATGAAATTTGTTGCCTTATTACAAGAAATATTCATTTATTTTGTCATTTAAACGTGTATGTATAATCCATCCAATAAGACAGTCAGTGTACGTCATAGATGAAGTTGAAAGTGCAATTTGTAAATTAAAAAGAGACATAATGTTGTCTGACGCGTCGGAGTATGGCACCGATTTAATCAATAACACTTGATTTGTGTTTGTACTGGTGGATTGTTGTCAAATGTCTATAAAATTATTCAAAACTTTAAGTGATAGTAATTAGAGGTTATAAACCAACAAACGTTGTAAACTAAGAGTCCAATTTAGTGCGGCAACATTGCGATATTATTAGATATATCATAAGATAACCAAACAAGCTTTAGTCTAATAAGCCAAAACAAATTTATTTTGGAAATTTGACTTTATTTACTAACATATGCTTTAAGCCTCATATATATACTACTATCTTCTGATAACTTAAGATGTAAGCAATCTTATGTAACATAATTTTCCAAAATTATAATGTGGATATTGGGTGAAAATTAACAGTGGATATTGGGCGACCAGAATGTTCAGCATCATGGGTATTGGTGCGACTCTGTTTAAATTAGGATATCAGTTAAAAAAAGTTAGTCATTTTCCCTTGTCCGGAGTCTCTATAATGCTTATTAAGCCATAGTCTGGCATGATATGATATTGCATGATATTGACATGTATCGTTTGAACACTAATCAAAAAATCTAATGGGTTTGTCAGCAGTGTATCAGACCAAATGCTAACAAAGTAAGATAAGTTTCTTGCAATGGTGTCGAAAATTGATTATGACTAGATGTTTATTAGAGATATTATACAAAAAAAACGATAGTAATTAATATTCGTATGAGAAATAGACTGGAATGGAAGAAAATACATAAAAACTGGACAGAAGCAAATGGAAAAATGGACGGATAAAAACAAGTTTCAGATATTTTGATCTAATAGACGTAATTTTTTGAGATCACGATGGTAAAGGGGCTTCAGAAGTATTCATGTTGTAGACTGCTAAGCATTGTGATGGTAGCTTAATGGTTTGGGAATACTTCGGTTGTAATTAGTCCGGTCATAAGTTTAAAACTGATAGAACACTTATTAAATGAGTGTATCTGAAAATATGTCAGGAAAATTAGATTCCGTCTGGAATGAATCTAATTGGCCGAAGATTTGGTTTTCAACAAGACAATGACCGCAAAAATTCGCCAAATTTTTTTCAGGGATTACTACAACAAAAGCGAAATGAAGACATTTTGTAAATAATGAAATATCGAGTTCAGCACAATTGTAGGATAATTACAAGGTTAATGGAAGATATTGTACTCCCAATATTAAAATACGTTAAAAAAAATAATAAGTAAAAGTTGTGATCAAGTGTTAAATATAAGGGTGGCTATTTTGTATGAAAATTATATTTGTATTAAATATGTTTAACTAACTTTAACTAAATGATTATTTGTCGTTATGTATTACTGTCGTATTTTTCTGATTATTTTATTGTCTTCATACATTCGAACGCGCGAACTATATATTGTAGGTTAGTAAATCGGATTTTCACAGAAGACGTTATAAATTTTCTCATATTAAAATTTATTGAACCTAGGTGAATTTGCATTATGTAAATCGTGGCAGATAAGCGATGCGTACGAATAAGAATGGATCGGCGGAAACTAATGTAAACTATTAAGATGCAGTAGTCATTTGCCATGTAAGATAAACATCCTGTACTATTAAAAAATATGTCGGCTACTAAAGATTTCTCGTTTAGGTAAGGAGGCTTGCAGTTGATCGTGCGAGAACGCTAAACTAGGTGGAAAGCAGGCAGCAGTGGGCATTACATACTTGATTACAGTTTATAACGTGGAACTCTTAATGGCGTCTTTTGTTTAGCAGGCTAAATAGCCGAAGACTTTATGCACGACCCAGGCCGGAGCGTCGAGGCAATGAGAATTCGCCGATGTAGGTGGTACTGCTACGCTAACAGCGCTTGTACCGCGTAAATTTTCATTCCCGACCGCAAAAATTCTATTCTACTTATTGGCCGGCGATTATCAACGTATTTCTGCCAGATATTGGCGTGGTGGTTTATGGTGGCGTTCCCTGACGGATGAATAACAAGCCGGTAAATCCCTTTTCAAAATATAATACGCCCACGTCGTACCGACATTTATCTTGTTAAACATCACCGTCCTTTAATGTCTATACTACAACGTTTTTTATCACTAGCCAATTAATACATATTCTGCCCCTACTGACCTCTGCAATTTCATACCCTAGTTCACAATCATATTAATAAAAATTTTTCTCAATCAAATAGCAACTTTTTCTCAAACAAAGTAGGAGGTGGTTCTGTCAATACACGATTTGGTAAAGATTATACAAGAAAATTTTTTAAATATATTATTGAGCTAAGATAAAATACTTATAAAGTACTGTAAAGTATGCCCTAATAGTACTTGCACAACACAGCTTTTACAAAAAAATATACATTTGGTAGATGTTGGTAAATATCTTTAATTACAGTTAGAGTTTTAAAACAATACAACTGAGTTAAGTTTAAGTTGTAAAATGATCTTAAAATGATAAATTCATATCTTTTCTTGTCTTGATTAGAGTGTGTATACTTTTTTACCAATTTTAAGCAAGAAAGCTCATCTAATCCTAACATTTTGTCGTTGGTGTACGTAAAGCAAAGCTTTATACAAGTTTTTATATATCTTCTCCCAAATTTCTTATACTTTATAATCATAAAATACTGATAATCTTCATTACTTCTTCGGGATTGGTTTTCTCTGCGTAATAATTCTTCTTATTTTTATAAGATAAAAGAATATTCTTCCGGCTTACTTAACCTGCTGATAGATCCGCCACTGTTTTTTAAATCTTTCCGTGTTTTATTGCAAATTAATAGTTATATATTTCATTTTTAACTATAGATTATTCTTGTTGAGAATATGAGAATTTAAAAAGATTAATTGCTATTTGACATATATTGGAAGCCTTATTATTACTGAAGGAAAGAAAACAAAAATGAAATGAGATATTAATGAGAATTAAAAGTTATCAAAACATACCTTCAAAATCAAAGTTGTTATATTTGGCTAGCGCGACGAACCTGAAGAAACTGACTATAAATCATCAAAAGATACTGTGTGGTTTGGTTCATATTCTGGACTAAAAATGAAGCTAATGGAATCTAGTATCTTGGTCATTATTATTTTCAAATAAAAACAGGCGTAATTAAATGTTTCTATTCAGTTCTATCATTCTACAAATATCCTTTTAAGGATAATTATTAAGGGAGTGTTTGAAAGAGAAATGGAAGGGAGTGTTGTAAGGGAAATTTTGAAAAAATATCTTTCTTCTCAATATAGTCTGTTTTTAGCTCGATATACTTACTAGCTTTAAAATTTTTCTTTCAGTTTAATTTGAATTCGTTTTGATTCCAATATAATGTAGCTAAAATTCAACGGTTTCAAAACAGTGTTAGGATATATTTAGGTTTTAGCGTGGTTTTGACGAGCTTTAGAGCAAGATTAATGATAATATATTTTACACATATCGTTTACTGAAGTGATCTTCTACGAAGTGATCTTAACAAAAAATCCTAACAAATTATTGAATCACTAGGGATAATAAGAAAAACATTTTTGGTAGTAAAACTTAATTCTATTTCTTGATTATTAATAAGACTTTTAGTACGAAGTCACCTTTTCGAGGACTGGAAGTAAAAAATAAGACGAAATAACAAAATTATCTAACTGTAGCTTCGGACGCGAACTAGGTCATTTTCTTGATGAAATTGTTTTATTTATTCATTATTTTCTTTCATATATAGCATCGTGAAACTTTGTTATAAGCTTCTGTAGTAATTAGGCTTTTGTTTGCTTTTATTAATGAAAACAGTCACTGAGAAATATTTCAGGCACCTTTCATCAGTTAAGACTACAACTTTACGAGTAGATACAATCGTGAATGTTTTCTCTGTTTCGGCCATTTGGTTATGTGTGAAGTAATCTATGCAAAAATTGTGTCCAACTGTTGTGAAATATCGTTGGGCAGTCAACTTAAATACCCTCGTAACGATGTTTGTATTAATTTTGTATCAGAATTAAGACGTGTTCAGTATAGAGCAGTTAGTATACGATGAAACACTATTTTATTAATTTTCATCAATTTAAGTGTATTCTTAAATTAATTTCGATATGATAATACAGTATAACAAAGTGCTGAACAATTTATAATATTAGATATTTTAATGTTAAGCTTTCTTTTTTCTTTTTTTCGCCAAGCATATTTTTTAATGTTATTATTCCTCAGACCAGGTAGATCTAATCTTGTAACTGTAGTTTTACTTGTCATCTCACAATATTCTGTCGCATATATCACACGCCAATGTCTCACTATAACTGTTATTATAAAAATTACAAGCTACCATAAGACTAATGGCGGCGTCTTAACTTCGTTTTTAACGTTACAAAACGTCTAAGTCTAATTTAGTGACTCATGGCATGTATAAACCATTTGATTTAACTGTAACACTCATAAAAAACGCAGTCACAACTTTCTTAAAATGGATGTATCTAGATAAATCTCAGATCTTACCTGCAATAGAGAGGAAAAAATCTCGTTAGCTGGCTTCGAGTGAACAGTCAGGACTTGCAGCAAACTGTAATTTCGTGGGAATTTTTTCTTATCCTTTATATTTTTTTTTGTACGGCAATACAATTATATTCTGCTTCCGAACATCAGAATACGTTACTGTAACTCGAGTTTTTCAGCGGGATGGAAATAGAGGCAAATAATTTAGGAGAATATACGATTTATTAATTAATATCCAAAAATGAACCGTTCGAATGAATCAACGTTGATACTCCGTGTTTTTTGACTTTAATATGATAATGTGAGGTTATTTAAGTCAGATCTAGGCAATTCGAACATTAATTTAAAGAAATGAACTAGGAACCGCACTAATACTAGCGTTTAACTACGTTTGCGGCTTTGATTGATTTGATTAATTGAAACCGTTAAGATTCGTGGTAATAAAAATGTAACTTAATTGATATTTTTGCGCAACGTTAGTTTATGGACTATGTTGGTTAATAAAACAGTGGGATATCAAGAAATGGAAACTTATAATGATGATGTCTGTTTTAATCATTCCGTTTTAAATATACGTTTGAAGATATAATGTTATTTTCAAAATATAGTACGCAATCGTTGTTTTACCAAATATTCAAATATATAGCTTCAAGTCAAGTTGCCTTAATATAAAGTACTGTATGGTAACACATTTATAGGCAGAATATATAAGGTATAAACCATACATTTCCCATATTACATGAACATTGCGGCTTCAAACATACGTGAAACATTAATAAGAGAAATAGTTAATGTTATAAACATGTTATATGGTTCACGACAAAAGAGGACATAGCAAGACTAAAAAACTGAACTATTGTACTGTCCACGTGTACCAAAGACACTAGAGACAATAAACCGTGTACTATATTTATTATTTTTCTTAATTTTCGATCACTTTAGAATTTGAACATTTTTTAAAAAGTAAATAAATTATTAAAATAACAGGTCAATTGAAAAGTACCCGGCCTGACACATAGATGGAGCTACTAGAATTAAATCCATATGTTTTTTAGTTATCCCCAACCTTCAGAAGATGCGTGTATAAATCTGACAGCTGTCGGATCATTAGTTTTTGAATTATAGCATTTTAAGTGAAGCAACTATTGTTGTTGTGAAAAAAATGGATAAAAAGGAATTTCGCGTGTTGATAAAATATTGCTTTTTGAAGGGAAAGATACAGTTGAAGTAAAAACTTGGTTTGATGCTGAGTTTCCGGACACTGTCACAGGAAAATCAACTAGCAAGGATTGGTGTGCTAAGTTTAGACGAAATTGTTGTTTTGTTGAAAGTTGTTGTTATTTAGATGAAATGAGCAGCGAAGACGGTGAACGTAGTGGACGCCCAAAGGAGGTTGTTACCGACAAAGACATTAAAAAAATTCCCTATTGACCAAAAACAATGACGAGTTGATGATTGGGAGCAGCGTTTGAAGATGATCAAGCATAATATATCCGAGTTTTTGTGTCGATATGTGACAATGGATGAAATATGGCTCCATCATTTCACTCCGAAGTCCAATCGACAATCATCCGAGTGGACTGCACACAATAAACCTGTTTCAAAGCGTGGAAAATGTAACAGTCGGCTGGCAAGGTTATAGTGTCTGTATTTTGGGATGCGAATGGAATAATTTTCATTGAATACCTTGAAAAAGGAAGGACCATTATCAGCGACTATTACATGGCGTTATTAGATCGTTTGAAGGACAAAATCGTCGAAAAACGGTCGCATTTAAAAAAAAAGAATGTGAAGATTCACCAAGACAATGCACCGTGTCACAAGTCAGTGGAAACGAAGGCAAAAATTCATGAATTAGGCTTCGAATTGCTTCCTCATCCACCTTATTTCCCAGATCTGGCCTCCAGCGACTATTTCCTGTTCTCAGATCTCAAAAGAATGTTTGCTGGGAAGAAATTTTCGTCGAATGAAGAGGTGAAGAAAAGGACAAATCATACAATAAAAATGGTTATGAATTTTTAATATTGGTAGGATTTATTCGACCTTTTCACTAAGATTAGCTCTTGGAACAGTTTTGATTGTTATATAATTGTTAAAAATAACAGGTATAAAAATGGCAGATGTTAAATAAACACAAATTTGGTTGGAAGAATAGTATATCAATAAAATTAATAGAGAAAACTGAGTAAAAATTGTGAAAACAGAACAGAACTAACACGTTTTCGCGCAAATCCGATACAATGAGTATGCCGAACGATATTTATTGACTGTTTAGTGTTGTTGTCATTAAATTTCCCTCATTTTTATCTTAGTTTCGACGGTACATTAGTCGCAGATTAATATCGGATGGGAAATACGGCAACCTTGCCTCATAATTTCCAGTTTTACCTTCGGAAATATTTACGTATCGAAAGAGTACCGCCGCGACCACGCCGTTCTGTATCAAGATCTTCTATATGCTGTCTTGGGGTCAAATAATGCAGTGTATTTCTCTATCTATAATACAATCGAGAGCTATGTGGTCGACGAGGGTATTTTTTATTTAGGATTTCACACTTCAGCAATATTTGAACGTAGTTTCTCCCACGAATTCACCTATGAACTTAAAGGCGGTTTTACACAAGAATAAATGTACTTAGTGTCAAACTGGCTGATATCTTCGTGTAGGTGGTCAGTAATTTATAAGTATATAATGACTTTTAAATTTATACCAAGTGAAGATCCGCCATTTTTATGGGTCGTATTAGCACTTAGTTGTTGTGTTGCATCGAACTGATAAAAAATTTTAATATATGTCGCGGGAATGGCAGGATTGCGTTTATTTTATTGAAGGTTCGTGTACGTTTTATATATTAGCTTTTTATTCCTGCCCCGTTATTTTCGATAGTCATATATTCCGAAGTAATAAACGCTAATATATTCTGCTGCTTTTATATAATTTTTGACCCTCCTAGAGCTCTCTTGCAATTCTATTACATTAACAGATATAGTCTTAGTTGTCTATGTTCACATAATTAATAACACAACTTAAATAACATTATATAGCTAGTCCAATAAAAGATCCAACTCACGCCATCAAAATATATGACGTCAGCACGTTGCAGTATTAAACGAAACTAATATTAAATATAATTTGCTGCACATTGAAGCTGAAACGTGCATTGGTTGTTCTTAGACGTGCTATGTGTATCAAGCTACGAGTTAAATATTACAGTATAGTTCTACGACTCCCAGGAATGTTACCAGGTTTTCTATGTTGTATGGTGCTAGGATCTTTTCTAGATTGTCAAGATTTTGTGTTTTTCCTTTTTCGGTATAAGAGTTCATTATAAGAGAGCCTTCTAGAAGAATATGCTTGATTCTCTTGCTTGACATTGTGTACAAGTCACAGCATCCTGTGGTTCCAGTCTGAGACGGGTAAGAATAATTATTTTTACTGAGAAATTTATTGTAGATCTTTCTAGTATCCCACAATTGGTTTTCATGGTTTTAGCAGGTAACAGTTCATTTGGTGTGGTTTTAAAAAGACAGTGGCAAGGTAGTTTTCTGAAATGTATTTTACCTCTTCGGAGGGGTCAGCCTGAAGATTCCTGTGTAGGAGGGAAGCAGTAGGGAGGAGATTGATTTGCTATGGTCGATTAAGACAGCAATATGATGGAGATATCTAAAGGGTGGGAAGTCGATGACTTGTAGTGACGTCATTGAGTTTGTTGCAATTACGAAACTCTTATTTTCTCTCACCAGAAATTAATTTATTGATTTATCAATGGCCAGGTACTCCGCTGTTAAAATGCTTAGTGAGATGTTGCGCAAATGTGGAACAGCGTTTCTTTCAGGAATTTTCTTGTAAATTATATTATATGTACAGACGCTAATACAGGTTGAAAATTATATTTTTATAATAATAATATAGTACAACATGTACTTTCTTTAATATTAGTTCATATATCACTCGTTTTCTCATTCTGGAATATTGCGAATATACAAAGTTCTCGCTGCCTTCTCTACATATGATCATCGCATATTTTATCTTTCGACACTGTGCACAAAAACATTTCATCTTCTCGATTATATCATATCATATCATATTTTTTATACGAGGATTGATATATTTTCAATTTGAGCCTAATAATGAAAATGGTTCCATTGTCTTTCGAAGTATTTTCCATGATGACCAATACATATTGTCATGTGCTTGAACCAATCTTCTTAACATTTTCCACCTTACTGGGGTAAATTCTGTCAAATTATGCGTGATCCAACGCGAGTAAACATTTTTCACATCTAAATGTTTATGCAATATCTTATTGATGCTTGCCATAATAATACCGAAGGATAACACAATTTCACGGTAACTCACAAGACGATCTTGGAATATATATAATTTCGGGTACCTCATCAATATCACCATGAGTATTCGCTCAAAATAAGTATTAATCAAAAGGGGCAAATTCCGACGAATACAGCGGGTAGAGTGGGATAGATTATGTAGGTAATATTTTATACATATTTCTTATATTTATACCTATATACTTTTTACTATAAGAAATACTATTCATATTCAATTTTTATTTCGATATAATTAATAACAAAAACCTTACATATAAATCCCTATTGTTTATATTATTTATAATTAACACTTTACTTCGTGTATATTGTTTAAATTAACTAAAAAATAAGCACACCAAACAATAGCTAGGAATAATGGAGATTTCTCGTCAGTACACATTTCATAACTGTTTATAGTCATTTTATTCATTACTTTTCGTAACTATATTTCTTCTCCAGATGTTTATTAAAAATCTTGTTATTTTATCCAGTTACTCGCTGTTATTATTTATTCATTACTTCGAAATAAATATTTATTTTAAAATAATGTAATGAAGCAAGCTGCTTTCAGTTCCGTAATAAGAATATGTAATCTCAGTACTATTACATTTTACTAGTCTTGGTAAAGTACGATTTCTCTTTATGTTATTGTTGATTATTTCGCTTCATTTCAGCATTTAGTCGATATCTATTTTTTATGATTATTTACTTCTTTCGATATATTCATGTTTGTCTTAGGTAGGTTTCAGATTTTCATTTCATGTTTATAGTAGTGTTTATATAGAGCAATGTGGTAATATGAAATTATGTGGATTTTTGAATACTTTTTTTGGAAGAATATAATCATTTAACGAGTTCACACAATCATGTTTAAACTCTGCATACTAATTGTTGGTGGTTTATTTCTCCTGCAAAATGAAAAAAGGCACTGGGATGAGTTATTATATCAATTATATCTGCAGTACGGTTTCTCTTTAATCTGATATTTGCTGGTTAGGTTTTAGTAATAATCGTTTAATCTACACGTATAATATCTTATTATAATAAGTGTTATTTTATTCACAGGACAACTTTGGTTTTACTGATTTAGGTAAAATAGGCTTAGTTAGTTAATTACTCATTTCTTACTTTGAGCCAAACTTGGGGAGTATTATTTTGAAGTCTGAGGACAATAAGTAGTTACTGGGCGTCACTGTATGTTATTTTAAAAGTAACAATAGTTATTTCATTGTCAACTTTTGGACTATATCTCAGATTGCACTGAAATCTGATTGGGTCATTTAGGAAGGTTAGAAACAGAGTTTGGGAACATAATAGCGTACACCAAATAGTCATTTTGATTATTTCTAAAATATTAGGGTAAAACTCCCATAGTTAGTTTGACATAATTGTTAAGTATATTGGATTGTTGTAGTTCTTCTTCGCGACTAAATCGATACTGAAGAAGGATATTAAACTTAGTCCAATGACGTCAATCTCCATCTATGTGCTGGTCATTTAAAATCTAAGTTTTATAAGTCCAAATTTACTAATTGGGTGTAATTGAAATTTACCATCTTCATGTTGAAAGAAGTAGGGACCAGTTATTTCATTCTATACTATTAGTAGTGGATTTTGTATAATTTTTAAGACGAAAAGTCGAGTTTAGGGTTGAAATGAAAAATTGAATTGTAAAATTTTATGTATGTCGTAAATTGTAAAATTGTGAAATGCAAAATAATGTAAGATTTTGTTTTGTCGATCCAACATATGCTTTTTAATAATAATTAATATAAAAAAAATATTTTAGGCTCTGTTTTCATTGGACCTGGCTGATCCGCTGCCAGCTCTATTACTATTTTTTAATTTTAAGTAATATTGTTTAAGATTTTGTATTATTTGTGGTTATTCCCGTATTGTTGGGACTATTAAAGAGTTATGGTATCTATGACTCAATAACTAACAAATGTATGATCATATATTGTTCAATTTTAGATTAATTTTAAGGGCAACAAATGAGTGTGTCCATTTTAACGGAAGGTATCAATGCGAAAATTTCATCCTAGTATAGCTTAACAAAAGTCCAGAAAAACAAGAATAGTATGTGCTCTGTTTACACGGTATTTATATTTTTGCAAGCAGCCTTTTTCAGATTGATAATATAAACATCAATCAATCCATTTTTAATTTTAAGAATTTCTATTAATTTGATATCTGCTGAACACAGCTCAGAAAAATATTCTTGGTTAAAAACTGGTAGTAACTGATCAGATTCTGGAGATACAGAATATCATTTTATTAAAGGTTATTGTTGAATTCTAATTCCTCAGTTGTTGATACATTTACTAACAGGAAAACATATGACACCTATTGTTTTAATGATTGATTAGTGGAATAAATAATTAAAAATGATACAATTTTATTTAAAAATGTTGGTAAATAAATTATTCATTTATCAAATGAGTCCGATTTTTTTATTCAATATATTGTTTTAGGTGAACAGTATGTGAAAAAAATAAACATTATATTAATATATAAATGAAGTACTGAAGTTGTTGCAGTTCTGAAACAAACAAAACAACTCATCATATTTTTGTTATAATATTCCGTGATCTAGTAATTTAAACTTATTGTTGATTATTAAAATTTAATAGGAATCAAATTTAATTAAATACTATTTAATAAAAGTTATTTAGTGTGTGTTCTTGAGATAGTTTGCATGTATTGTAATATTGCATTTGTTATTGTAATTAATGTTATATATCAAATATATTTCTAATTTTATATTGAAAACATTATCAGCACAAATTCTAGTCACTTTTAAGTTCTCTTATACTTATCAATCGGTAATACACTAATATTATATACTGAAGCTTATTGATTTTATAATATAAAATTGAGAAATATATTTTTAGAGTTGTTTTGGAGCCTATCGATTCCATGTGATATTCGGTAATGAAAACAGGCGATTTCAAATCTTCGAACCCGACGGCATTGGATTGGGCGCGCAAAAAGTTCGCGGAATTAGTGCAAATCATACCACCTGCCTATAATACGGGTAACTGCATTTGCAGGTAGAGAAATCTGATGCATGAAATGTTGCGATGTGGGAAATTGAAAACCGTCTGCCAAGTTTTGTCCGCGCCGCTGCCACGCAGACCGACGACGAATAGAAATATTTGCGCTAATGCCGGGCTTATTGCAATTTAATACATTGTCTTCGTCCCAGGAATTTACACCACAATGTGGTATTACCTCCATTTATCTATTGTCTCGTCGATATCGATGTAGCGAATTACTAGATACTCTCGATTTTTTTTTTAGATTTTACTGTACTGTTAGGATTTAGTGGTCCGATTAATACGTCCGATGCAAGGACGGCTGATTTTATTTGTTCTTCAATCACCTGTTAAGCTCGGGAATCTGAATCTGCGTAATCCAGCGACCATTACGCCTAAATAAGATCAATGAAATGTTTTCACTTTCATTGTTTTGGTGTTCGTTGTTGACATTTGTTCTGTTGGTTTTGTGTGATCTAGTTTTCGTTACATGCTAGCTATTTAATAACTTTAATAGCCCCACATTCTATAAAATTTTTCACATAATATAGCTCGATGCTAATCTTTGGTCCATAAAATTAGGGATCCTTCATGTCCTACTCATTTAATTGTAAATAATTTATTGCTATCTTGTAATACAATCTTATAATTTGAAATATTTTGTACATTCTTTATCATCACGTCTAATATAATTTCTATTTTGTTAGGTTTTTATGTCTGTAAGCTTGAAGTATTTCAAATACGATTACTAAGGTCCCCATACAAATGAGGAACATATCCAGAGGCTCAGATTGCGATAGCTTGGACATATTTATCGAATGAAAAGTGGAAAGTTCCTCAAATACTTCTTTGCCGAAATCGACTTTTTGGCCGTGAAATATGGGGCAATAATATTATTCAAGGTGTCATTAAGGTCAGAGATGGGTCTGGATATGAATATGAAGGTTTGATATAATAAATAGAGTCGTTATATACAAAATATAATCTAGAGGAGGATCTAACAAGAGAATGTCAAACAATAAATGCTTATTCATAAGCAAAATATAACCTTATTTGTTTAACAGTCTTAAATTATGAAAAATAAAAGGAGGAATATTAGAATTAGTACTAAAATTACATTTATTTATTGTTTTAGAAAAGTATGGAAAGGCACCCATTGATGCTATAAATGCAGTGAATTATGAATATTTCTATATATGGCTACCAAATCCCGCCAAGAAAGTCTATGCTTTTCAGAAGTATGTTAAATTATGTACCAGGATTCAGATTCAAATCATAATACCTATAATAGAAGATGGTCAAAGAGAAAGGACTGAAAATTGAAAAGAACTGGCGCGATGAATGATTAATATTAAAGTAACAAAAGTTTTATCACAAACCTGTTCATAATTAAGCGTATGAATAAATGAGAAGTACTTGATCACTTCCGACATTTTGGGGGCATAATGTACTAATAACACCATTAAGCTCAGAATGTGACTGTGACACTATTCGACCACGTCTCCAATGAAATGTGGTCTGATATAAATAACCATATTGTAACGTTGGAGATCTCTTATGACTTTAAGATATTACACCATCATATATTTCTGAATTCTTTTTCTATTTTGGAGAAATTTCTAGTTGATGACCATCAATTGCTTGTAGAATTGGTTACGTTGATTTAACAAAGATAAGTTGATGCGAGTGAAATATTTCATTTAATATCTGATGGGCTTGAGTTCGATATTAATAAACAACATTACCAAGTGACCTTATTCCTGTTTTATCTACTGTATTCACCAGTGTAAATATCTAGGTCATTACTACGTATTTAGATGTAAAAATGCGTGACATGACGATGAAAAATGAGTGATAAAACAGTGATTAGCGATTGATAATATAATATTTCTTTTCTTTCAACAATAAATCTCAGTTTCTCATTAACATAATCGTAATATCCTTATATGTAATCGAAACTGAAGTTGATTGATAGAAAATGCAATTTTAACCAAGGTAAAACAATAAAATTAATCCGTAGATATTTATCGGCATACAAACAAGTTATGATTTTTATCTCGCGTCTCAACAAATTCCAACTGTACATGTGATCCGAGATAAGCACCACTGAAAAGTACTCGTACATATGTGTAAGTTACCGGACATATGCCACCGTCGACAACCCAATTAAAACTCATTGAAAAAAAAACGGTCCGTTCCTATGTATCGAATACGACCCAGAGAAAAAATAATTAGTTATAAAGAACGTTCTGTTATGACTTTATTATGACTGCATTTATTATGTTTTAGTCTAACAATAAACCACTCCCACGTGGTACGACCTCAGGGCCACCTAACTAGCTGGAAGTGATTGATTTTGTTTACTGCTAAACAATACGGCTTTTGTCGATGTCGGACGCAGTAAAGCGATACCTCGATCTGAACTCTCAAATTAATAATTCCCGTTCGGTTTTTTTCCTGTTCCAATTCATTTACACTGATACGCATCTATCAGGAAAATATTTTTACGCTGATTAACGCCGGCCGCTATCTATATAAGTTAGTAGTTTATTATGAATTACTTTCTTTTTGCGTACGAACCGAGCCTTTGGGCTCCGAGTTAAGTTCATTTGAATAATTATAGGAAACGATCTAGAAAAACCATGAATAATGTACGATTGGTAATAGTTTAATTAATTCCGCGACTTAACGAGTAAATACTTTCTTGTACGATATTATTTAATTGTTTCATAAATCAATTTTCTTTTCGACAAACTCAATATTACGTGAATGCCTAAGGAATGGAGTTGAGAAATATTCATTTTTAATTGTCATGGGCTTTGCATTAATTGAACAATCGAAATACTTAATTTACTCGAAAACTATATTGGATCTTTATTCTATTATATAATATAAACTACACTCTTAATTTTAAACTTTTCACCTCTCATCTCTCACAGTTATATATAAATACTACATCCTGTAGAGAATCGTTTAAGTCAGCCTTTGGAAGTTTCTTTCCAATTTCCAATTTCCAATATGTTATGTTGGTCCACAGGAACTTTTGACCGCCTCTGATGGCTTATACCTTCAAATGGTTTTTTTTTTAAGATATAGACGTTCCCTAGTTCTAGTAGTAGTTTTTTAGCGGACTCTCATCGTCTTCAATAAACCTTTGGCAACCTTTCAGCTTGATTTTCTATGTTTTCGCCATAGATACTAATTTATGACCACTAATCTATGCTTCAAGTAACTTCGGAAGGATAGATAGTCCAACGGCAACTTATTTTCTTTTCTCTATACTATATTTTTTCCGAATAAGCAGTCACCTTAAGTTAATTCTTTTTCAGTAATTAATTTTATAAATGGATAGTAATAATGGATTTCGAATATATCGCCTTCCTTTTTCCATTTTCATTAGCTCATATAACATCAAAACTCCCAAGGGTTTTGATATCAAAGATTTTTCCTATGTAACGTAAAGAAATAACGATCTTGGTATATGTATGAAGGTTAGATAGATAGAGGTTGAGGACCTGACTGTAATAGTAAATTGACATTATTTACGGCGTATTAGAAAAATTACTGAATCTGTTGAAAAAATAGCGAAATGCAATTTTGGAGGCTTATATCATAAAATTAAAAGACATGAAAAGTCGCAAAACAATGCTGTTCTGGAGTCGCCTCGTCGTTCTTTTGACAACCTGACATGAAAGGTGCTTAATCGATACATATATTAATAGAGCTGCCTTTATAAAATGTTATTTTAAAAACCTTTTTGATCATCAAATAAATATAAGCCCTTAAATAAAGCAGTCTTATTTTATTTTAACAAAGCATTATTTGAAGACAACCTTATGAAAACGGAAGCTGACAATTGCCGTTAGTTTGCTAAAACTATAGTGAAAAAACATTGTTCATTTAAATATGCATACACTAACTTATAATTTACAAAATATTGATTTCTGGTAAATTAATTCGTTTTAGCATGAAAGCTGTGAGCAAACATCTAAGGGTCATCTTCTGAGTCTTTCTTCATTCATCGTACTAACTAGACAATATTATTGTTCCACTTCTGACTGTCACTTAATTATTAGAGAATTTTTATGTTTAAATATTCTAATTTTTTATTTAACTAATTGATAAAAGTTTAGAAACAGTAATTGGTAACAGCTTGATTAAAATAGAATTATAAATCATACTTTAGATATTACATTATTACTTTAAAATAGAATATTATACCATTCCAGTTATTCATTCTTTATTGCAATTTTGATTTTTTAAAAATCTGTTAATAAATATTATAAAATGATATAATTTATTAATTGTCCTTTATTTTAGTATCCTTTAATCATTATAAACAATATGATATAATAATTAACCAATGCAATAGTACACCAATTAAAGGTAAATATTATAGTTATATTAAGTTAGTTTTATTAAATGTTTTATTTGCACATAAAATATTGATATTCAGGTATTGTAACAAATTGACTTTATTAATTTTTGTTACCTTCTTGTGAAAATAAATAAAATAATGTAGTATATGCATCGTAAATAGTAACGGGTGTCTTAATTAACAACAAAACAGTGCTTAGTGAAAAATTAAGCCTGTCACTGACGCTTCAATCTGAAGTTGGTTACGAATCTACCAGATAAGATTTAACACCATCTGTTGTAGATGCTTTAAAACTAAGTAAAGGCCTGATAAAAATAATTTTACCTTTTTAGCTCAGTAACAAGAACTACAACAAAAAATAAAAATGGGCTGTAAATTCCCTGACTTTATTGTGACTGGTAAAGTTTGACGATTTTGAGAAATATTAGCGTCAGACCGAAAACAATTCGAGAAAAGAATGTTAGTAGTATTAACACTTTTGTAAATATTTTGTCCGTTTTGTACCGAAATGGTAACTGGAAATAAATTTGCATTCTCGCCACCACCAATCGCGACGGGACCAGATATTCGCATCTTGTTGTCATCGCTAGCCAGTTTTATTTATACGCTGACGGGCCGACGTTGTCAGGACTCTCGTGACTCGGCTAGTGCGACATGGATCCCAAGTAATTCAGCTCATTTAAATCTTAATACCCAAACATAAGAACGTCAGATAAAATCTCAATTAAAATAAAGAGACCTGTCCGTGCTTTCGCGACTCCGAAGAGGACTTTAAAAAATCCCGAAATTTATTCAGCCAGTTTTTTCGGGAACCGTAAATGGCAGCCCATGGCACGTAAAATATGTTGGTCATTGTAAACGCATGAGGTAAGTTTTGATAATGGCAGAAACCAGTGGCGTGCCCGAAATACTTTTTTCCCCCCGGATACCGCTTAAAATTCCTATACGTCATCGGACTTCGACTGGCTCACTGTAAAATAGCTTTATTTCAACTTAATGATTCGATAATGGTTCTTCTTACCTCGATATTGTCATATATATATATTTAAGAATAAAACATATTCAGTTAATTTTTTTATTGATTGCATCTTACACTGGAGTTACAGTTAGTACAATATTCATTTACAAATTAATATATTACTACTATTCTGTTGTACTTGCATCAACAAGCAAGCAAAGCGAGAACGGGATAAATACATCACCATGTATTTCCTAAATAGAAATAAAATTAAACTATTTAAGCTAATGTCAAAAGCTAACACACTGGAACATACTAACAGGTTAATTGAATAGTCCCCGGCCTGACACATAGATGGCGCTACTAGAATTAAATCCATATGTTTTTAGTTAGCCCTAACACTCAAAAGATACGAAAGAAAGATTATTGTTTGTTATATGTATTTTTATAATTCACAAGTTGCTTCACTACTTTTGTTATTGTGAAAAAAACGGATAAAAAGGAATTTTGCGTGAATATTGCTTTTTGTAGGAAAAATACAGTTGAAGCAAAAATTTGACTTGATGCCTAGTTTCCGGACACTGCCCCAGGAAAATCAACCATCAAAGATTCGTATACTAAGTTTAGACATGGTGGAATGATCACCGAAGACGGTGAACGCAGTGGATGATTTTGAATGACCGTAAATTGAAATTGAATGAAATAGCAGACACTCTAAAGATATGAACTGGACGTGTACATCATATTATTCACGAATATTTGGGTATGAGGAAGCTCTGTGTAAAGTGGGTGCCGCGCGAGCTCACTTTTGACCAAAAGCAACGACGAGTTGATGATTCAGAGCAGTGTTTGAAAATGATCAAGCATAATAAACCCGAGTTTTTGCATCGATATGCGACAACGGATGAAATATGGCTCCATCATTTCACTCTGAAATCCAATCGTCATCCGAGTGGACTGCACATGATGAACCCGCTCCAAGGCCTGGGAAAACGCAGCAGTCGGCTGGCAAGGTTATGGCGTTTGCATTTTGGGATGCGCATAGAATAATTTTCATTGACTAGCTTGAAAAAGTAAGCCCATCAACAGCGACTATTACATAGCGTTATTGGACCGTTTGGATGATAAAATCGCCAAAAAACGGCCGCATTTGAAGAAAAAGAAAGTCAGTGAAAACGATGGCAAAAATCCATAAATGGCTTCGAGTTGCTTCCTCATCCACCGTATTCTCCAGATATTGCCCCTAGCGACTATTTCCTGTTCTCAGATCTCAAAAGAATGCTCACTGGGAAGATACTTTCGTCGAATGAAGAGGTGATGGCCGAAACTGAGGCCTATTTTGAAGCAAATGACAAATCGTACTACAAAAATCGAAAAGTTGGAGGGTCGCTGTAATCAGTGTATCACCCTTGAAGGGAATTATTCTTGCGAATTATAATATTGATAGTATATTACACTTTATTTTTTGGTATCATTATGTATTAGGAGGTTATCTAGAACTAGTTTTTATATGGGACCATTGTTATAATAAATTTATTCTAAGGATAATAGTGAATATATACAAAGAATGTTGCGCCTAAATAGTTAACGGTCATCTAGCGGAAGAAGTTTACGGGTTAGTAATATTGTTCTGCATTGATCTAAAAGTAAGAGAAAACGTTAATTTTATCGATTGATGCTCTCTTAGTTGTGTCGACCAACAACCGCAATGCCCGGCTCCGAGGCATTAATAGGCAAAGAGTGCACTTATGCAATTCATCACGTTTAAAGGTTAACAGACTCGTACAATAGAGTCATAATTAAATTCATACGAAGCCCTGCTGTAAAATACATTATTTTATGCGAAACAGCTACGATTCATACCGCTGATTAGATTTGCGCAAATAAATAACTGAGAAATTGTTTTCAACGTTTTCGTATGAATGGTCTCCTTGAACATTTTGTTGAGTGCAACGTGACCGGAGTGTACCAAAAGATTTCTGTTGACTTATTTCATGTGTATATGTTTAAAATGTTTATGTTGTAATGCCTTTGTTTTAATGCACTGGTTTTTGCTATTTTTTCCCAATATAATTTCTCACAATTTATTTCCAAACACTTATAACTCGGAGGTTTTAACTGAATTGAGTTTTTAAGGTGCGTTATCTTGGAGCGGTTAGGGTTTTCTTAACTTTTTCATGGAGAATGACATTTTCTTCTCTAAACTGGGTCTTTTTCATTAATTTTTTCATATATTTATTTCGAAAGTTTATAGTACTAATCTGAATTTATTTTTATGTCTATTTAAATTTAATTCAGGAACAAAATTCCTTTTGAATCCCAAAAAAAGCTGACCCTAATACTTTCGGACACATTTCTGAGTATGAACTTGGGTCAGGTTTATATTACGCTTAGATCTCTTTTTTTATGAAACATCATTGGTATTGTACTGCAATATCATGCATAATGGTAAAACGGTGCTCAAAGTCTTTTAAATTATTTTAAAAGTCACACTTATTGTCAAGGGTGTGATTAAATTCTTCTGAGATTGTAAATATTGTTATTCTTATGAAAATGGTGTTATTCAACAAACTAGTACACACTGATATAAAATAATAATGACAATTTAAACGTTCATTAATATTTAAATTTCACTAGTGATTTTATTGTTGAGCCATTATTTGTTTTTTTTTTGACAAACTTATTTATACTATTCCTGTAAATATTACTAAGATGTTAAAATGTAAGTCAGTCTTTTTATTCATTCTTATATCTATATTTAAGTAATACTTTATCAAAACTTCATTATGCCAGTCAATGTTTCTCTACGTCCCCTAACTCCAAACTACAAGATTTGAATACATAATGCAAGTAAAATAGTGACTGCATCCCAAACAGACACAATGGAAAGCAGGCTCTGTAAGGCCCAACCATCCTTTCTTAGTAACAGAAAAGTAGTTAAAAAGTTAAATTATGCAAATTTTCTTTAGTTCAAACTAATCACCCACCAATATTTTGTTAGTAAAGAAGTACCATTGCTCTTGCTACAGGTTATATGGGACTAAGGACAAATTTCAAGTGATCATTCTTTTTGCATTGATGAAATAGACTCAGGATTTGAAGTTTGCTAGTTCTTGTAGAAAGGAAAAGAACTACAACCTTTATGTTCAGTTACAGTCGTTCCATGAGGTATTGGCCAACAAGGGAACGTCCCTTAATAGTTAACAGAACTATTTACATTTATTATACTATTAAATTTAACTTAAAAATATAAAAATATATATAAAGATATTTTGTCAGAATCTGTACGAAAAGGCATCGAAATAAGAAATGTTTTCATGAATGATGAAATATTTGTTAAATATTTTAACGGATTGAGACCTGAAGGTGTAGAAAAAAGCTGTTGTTACTCAAGGTTGTCATTTTACGATCATACCGAACATATTCGACAAAAATCCACCAGAGCAACGGGAGAACCAGGTTTTATTCCGATCTTTATCGCTGCATCTTATCAGATTCCCATCATTCACGTTTAGTTTATCCAAATGAGAAAATTGCACTTCACTTAATTAACTGGCGGAGCCTGTATCTTAACGATGAGGTTTTTAGGATCACATTTACCTCGATATTTGACGTAAAAGGAGAACTGTTTCCGATTTAAATTAAAGAATTTAACGAAACATTTCAATACGACGATAACGAAATTAAAGAAAAACAAAACGGGTCCTGGTAGTAAAAATGCCCGTAAAATTTTAACATTGCCTCGGCAGCATTCTGGTTGTTGACAACCTGGACCGTATGAAGTGTTTGGCGAAAGAAGACCAATGGTAAATTAGACCAGTTGGCAGGTTTATAAAAGAATAAGAAAAAAAAGTTTCTTCATAATTAAACAAAAATTAAATCAATATTATTTGAAATTAATATGAGATGGAGCTATAGCATAACTACACTAAATAACTAGAGATGACTACCTCCTCTCTGTTATTTCCTCGGTTTGTCTAAGATATCTCATTATTTTTGTATAAGTTGTTCTAAAATCTTATATATAAAACTCTCATATCACAATGTCCGTTCCCATACTCCTCCGAAACCGTTTGACCGATTCTTATGACATTTTTTATACATATTCATTAGGTCTCAGAATCGGCTACTATCTATTTTTCAAAGTGATAAGGGGTGTCCACATCAATTTTTTTTTTGGATAAACTTTTTCTAAATTTTTTTATTATGTGACATTAAAAATACATACAACCCTAAATTTTCACTTTTCTATTTTTCTATTTCTTAATTTTTATCCCGCTCGATAACATCAATTATTATCACTTGGTAAGTTATCCCCAATCATCAAACAATTGGCTTATCAATCAATAAGCCTTCTCTCAGTCCCTCTAGAGTTTTTGGCTATTATTAGTGTTTATTCGTCAAGCGTAGTAGTAAAACATTTTTGCTATCTCAGTGTAATCCTCATATCAAATTTAGTCTCCAGTAACTTTATTATTTGTTTATTAAAAAGTAATAAAATTATTAATTTCAGTTAATTAAGTGATTTACATAACCTCTAAAATATTCAACACGTGTTAGGAGTTCCCGCCAAAAACGGCTATTGAGTTGTAAGTATCAATTATTTTTATACTTTTATTATAAAATCAAAAATTATTCTCTCTAATTTATAACGAAAATATTGCTGGGAATGGTGAAAAACGAATTCGGTGAAAGTGAGATTTTTTTGTGTTTACTTATAAGAGCTCTAACTTCTACAGAATTTATGTTTCACTATTTCTAACAATATGTATTTTCGGTATAATTAAGAAAAATAAATTTTTTTCTCTTTCGTGAAACTATATAATATTTACACGTATATTTAAGGTAATCAAAGATAAAATAAATTATTAATATAATAATTTTCATAATAAAATAATTCAATCAGTTCTATTTATGTTTGTTTTGTATTGTGCAGTGAACAATGCCAACAAAACGCAAAGGGGCCAATTTGAGCCGTCATACAAATACATCTATCAAAAGCATTCGAAATAGAAGAACCCAAACAAGCGAAGAACAAGTTCAGGAACAAAATATTGGAGCGCGTGTGAGCAATTGCGCCAAGAACAAAACAAAGACGGGCTTACAAAAAATATTGTTCACGCTGTAGCATTAAGAGATTAATATTATGTAATGAATTAATGATATAAATAATTATTACTTAAAATACATTATAATAAATTAAATAAATTAATGCTTGGCGTGAAAAAGAAAGAAAAAAGAAAAAAAGAGAATCTAAATATTCCAATAGAACAAGAAGTTATATAATAGAATTATATAATTTTGCAATTTATGTTTATATATTTTTGATTCTTTCGATTTATATTCTTATTTCTGAGTATTTTAATTTAAAACTTTATACATTTGCTTGTTCTATGCCCTAAAATATATTATAATATTTTCATTATATATATTCTATTATATATATATTATTCATTTTGAATGATATTCAGATGTTCATTGTGACATTTCTTAAGAAATCTTTGAAATAACATTATTCTTATTCTACAATTTTATTGATTATTGAAAATAGCTCAAGTTAACAATAACACAACAGCCCTAATATCTGTACAACAATTTGTAAATCAGTAGTTGGAATTGCATTCATTTTTGATGTATATAGTTTGAAGATTCGGAGATAGCTTAGAGTTAATAGCCAAAAATTCTGTGTCAACAAATGTGCCATCTACGTGTCAGATTGAAGTCCTACTGAGTGATATGTTGAAAATATCAAGAAATATATTGTTTATATGCATATTATCTATTACATCATATATTAGATATGCTTAGTATAATCTTAGTTTGTAAAATTAAATTATTACTATTGTCCTGTTGTACTTGCATCAATATACAAGTAGGATGGGTGTAGGATAAGTAAATCAGTATACATTTCGAAAATTCAAATTAAATTAGATTGCTTAAGTTAAAGTTAAGATTAAACTTATAGATTACACAAGTTTTTTTTAGTTTCGCTTCAATCTTCTGATTTCTTGCCTGTTGTCCAGTAGCTGTATAGCTTCTACGTCGCTGTGATTTAGTAACTCTATTTCATGTTTTAAGACGAAACCTCGGATAACTTATAACTTTTAATTTTGAGTCTGATCTGATCTGTTTTTTTATCTAACGTGATGTTTCTAATTTAATATATACACAAGTATTTTATTATGTAAACATTTCTACATATTTCAATTATTAATTACTTCTAGACACTGCCCTGATAGGGATGTAAGGATTAGTGATAATGTTTCCCTTATCATTTTTGAAGGTTTTTGTGTAAATAAATTAAAGACAATTGTCTAAATATGTTGTTGGTTTTACTATCAGTTACTTAAGACGGACTCATATCTTAATAAAAGCAGTTTGTGGTTGTCTGTGTCTGTATTTTACGCAGATAGTGAAAATCAAAGAGTAAAATGGTGGAATTCGGCGATATATTTCAACCAGCTGATAAGAAAATTAAAGAAAAACAAAACGGCGGTGCGGCGATACGAAAAAAATGTCGTGGTCTCCGATAAAGAAGTCTTGGTAAGGTTCATTGCGGTATTTTAACTAAGTAAATCGTTAAATTACGGCATTGTTTTGGGCAGGAGAGCGGACGGGCTGTTGACACAGCTATATTTTTCGACTGCCCGAGCAGATCTGATAAAGCCCAACCCCTAAATTCAAGAGTCGATGAACCTCTTGCTTTTGGATAATAAGACAGTATGCAAATTCTTCTTTAGTCGGTAAAAAGGACACTGCCAAGTCTTATTTATGGCCGTGCCCGAATAATAACACGCAGTATACAAAATTTCCATTTAGGATGGAACCAGCCTGCTGCATGTGACAAAATCAACTTCTCCGACGTTTCGCTTCTGACCGTCCACCGTCCGTTTCGACTGAAAACAATGGACATGGGTAAACTGGTAGCCACAGGTATATAGAAATAATAAATGCTTTCTAGAACGCATTAAGAATTCAAATTAACTCATAAACTGATTTAATCGAGATAAATCTGTTTCGGTTCGCCATTTAATATTTAACAAAATCTCCAATTACATTTTTTCCATGTTGTTTTCGCCGTCTTTTAACTTCGCCGCCACAGTTCAACAAATACCTTCTACATACATCACCGACCAAAATGTCAACAAGGAGTATTATTCGAATGTTATGCATAATCTTTGCGGGTTTTTCGTTCTCCTAAACTACCTTCTAATATTCGGCATTTGATTTTTACGACTTTTTCATAATAAAATCAAGAAATGTTATTCGATAACCGCCGTATTGGCCTGATTTATCGTTGGGATTTTGTTTGTCATCTATACTTAGTAACGACTTTGAGGCCATTGTTTTGAGTTAATTGAAATTGTGGAAAGCTGTAAAGAGTATGAGTTTTAAATTACTATACTAAATGTTAGGTGTAACTCATGACTTGAATTTTCCTATCTTTCGTTGACCTTTGGTAGAAATTCAGACATTTTCAATACACTGATTTTTTTTTGTTCAAATTTCGACGAAATGACGATCAATGTTATCACTGAACAAGTTAATAATTTCTTAGACATCACTACATAGTATAAAACAAAGTCGCCTTTTCTGTCCCTATATCCCTATGTGCGCTTAAATCTTTAAAACTACGCAACGGATTTTTATGCGGTTTTTCTCAATAGATAGAGTGATTCAAGAGGAAGGTTTATATGTATAATACATGCATAATATACTAAGGCAACATTGCTAATTTTAGAGGTTTCTAACGTGATGTCGTAAATTAACCTATTTTTTAGGCTTATTTAGCAATTAGCAAAAACGCTGCCTAACCCTACGAGTTAGATCAAATTAATGTACTACAGTATTGTACACCATAAAAAGGTCTACAAAAAAGTCCGGGATGGTATATGTTTATCTTTTAGGTATAACTCACATTAACCATTTTTATTGTTTACTTTTTACGTGAGAAAATGGCTTATTTACGAAGCTATTTTAAGCAATACGGCATTAATCCTTATCGAATTAAGTACAGTGTGCAATTAATATAGATCAATATGGTTCCTTACAGCATGTAAATTAAACAAATATTTTCGGAGATATTACAAATTTAAAATTTGCGTTTAAAAATGTGTAATGTAATAAAAATTGTATGAATTTAGATATTCCAAAGATAGCAGGAAATCTTCATAGTAAGTATAGGGGAAGAGGAATTGTTTTACTCCAAATTTAATGCGCGCAGGCGAAGGGCAGTAATGAATGAACCAAAAATACTGGATCGATTTTAATCATGTTTTCATTGAGTGACATAGGCATGTATATTTTATGCCCGTGCAAAGCCGGAGCGGGCCGCTATGTTTTTATATACAACGTTCGTATTTTTTCTGTAGTGTATTTAATTTAGTATCAGCATTGCACCCGTGCGAAGCCGGGGCGGGTCGCTAGTTGTTGTATAAAGGGAGTGCCTCTGCATCTCCATTTTATATCTACTTTTATATCCGTTATATCTACACAGAACAACGCTTAACTTATTCTTGGAGCTTGAATATTCTACTCCAAATAATGTTATTATTCTAGAATCGAATTGTTAATTACCCACGCTAATTTTAATTAATTATTCTGTACGTGAACCTCCTAATTTGAATATGTTCAATGTTACTCTATTTAAATCAGTTTAAATATTTGAGAGCGTAAATAAGATTTTATTGTTGTTAATTGTTTCGTCCTTCTGTCAGTCGGTTGATGGAATCCGTCCTGACATATTTAAATTCCTCGAGCATTTGACTATATCATCATATTTTATCTCATCTAGTTTTTGTATTATACTTTTACCAAATTACTTGCTAAATTTTAATACAATTTTTTGGGTATCAGTATCAATAATGTCATGTTTTAAAAATTTTTGATGATACTAATGATTTGATTGTATTATATTAAGCAACTGTAGTGAGTTATAGAGCGACACATATGTTTATTTTTGGCAACACTACTTGACGAGTAACGGGAAACGTTGGAAAATTGGTTAGTGACAATAATTTAGAATTAGTAAACAGGTCAATTTTTTTTCTACAGTTACTGTGCTAGTTCAACCATAGTACATTTGTTAATTGTGTTATATAGGGTAATATAATAACATATTTGTTTTACACAATCTATTATATATGTGTGATATACCTAATATTTCCCATATATATCTCCAAAACATATTTTTTATATTAAACAATAAAAAAACGAACAGACACTATGGATAATTAACTCGATTCATATGCAAACAACACAAAATATAATTGACATTTTTAGATACAGATGTCATGCGAAATATTTTCAACGGGCAACACAAAGCCGATTCAATTCGAACTATTCATTACACGGGGCAAAAAAAAATGACACGAAATTAATCGCAATTTATTTAAATGATCCCATAAGAAATATTTCTACCGTCTTTACCGGGCCCTATCTGATGAACCGTCTCCTATTCTAATTTATTAGTTTAAAATTGTTATTATACATGTATCAATGGGATCACCGATGATTTATGACCATACAAACCGACTGGCAGATATAAAATGGTAGTCTTCTAATTATAAAGATATACTACGAATTTTCGGTGAATGTTAATGCGAGAAGAGATGAGAAAAAAAGAGTTATTCGTGAGTTTATGCTTATGGTTTTATCATATTTGGTTTTTTCATGCATAAGAATATTGTCTTTTTATTGTTGTGTCCAGTATTTTGATGACCGAAAAAAACTGTTGATATTTATCTTTTAATAATTAATGAATCAGGTTTCTGAAAATTTTAATTCTCTATTAGTGCTGAAGATGCTGAAAAAATAGTATGTTTGGTCATTTCAGTAGTTTGTTCATATATTCCGGGTTCAAATTTTCCTAATCTTTCCCACATTTGGTAAAATGTTGTCATTTTTGACTTTATTACCATGAAATTATTAAAGGGCCTTCCGAAAAATGCACTAATGATGATCAACCTAATAATATATCCAGACTACAAAATGTCTAAATCATTTGAAAAATTTTTATTGAAAAGGATACACCCAATCATTGAGGGAAGGCTCTTATTCAGGAAGGCATTCTTATATCTATTATCATTCCATCAAAATAAATAAAAAGAAATTAATGCAATTTCACCAATAAAATAATTAAGTATAAGTCAGTAGATATAAAACATCAAATAGTCCCATATGGAAATACAGACAAATATCTTGAAAATTTGAAGAATACAAGCTGACCTGAAATACAAAGAATATACTGGTTGTTTGTTATTAGCTTTTGCATTACCAACAATGTTTAAAACCGATGTGGGCCTATGGACAATCGGTACAAGGACCTGTAGGTATAAACTATCGATACCATTATCAAGAACTATGACAGAGGCTTCATAAGCACGTGCTCCAAGAAATGTTGATATAGTGATGTCTTAGTCAGACTATCAATTGTTCTAGTTTAGTGAAGTTAAAAGTAAAACTCAGTTCTCATTAAAAACAGTGAAAAAGATGTCAAGTCTAAAGTGTCTAATAGAATAAGTACTTTATAATTTTAAAACCGTAGCCAATTAGGATAAAAACAAATTACTTGAGTGTGAATTTGCCAGATTGCATTATAAATAATAATAGGAAAAAAAATTAGTAAAAAGGACAAATATAGAGGTTGCCTAATATTAAGAATCTTAGCAAAATGGAAGTGTAATAAGCTAAATACATTTAAAGAATGTTTATTTGGTATGACCATTTTAGCTCGAATCCCCTGATACTTTTAAAGTTGATGTCCTTGATGAAAATAATGCTAGTTATCATGCATATGTATATTAATTTTCAAGATTGATCACATAATTTAAATAAAACGTGACATAAGACAGACCAGTTAGTATTGTCGGACAAGTACTACATGTGACTTTCTTAGCTATTACGTGCATATGTAACCCTTATATGTTGATATACGTCATTTCTCCATTGGCTTTTTGTTTCCCTTTTCCTTTTGTTCTCCCATATTTTGTTGAAATGTAGAAACGTATTCAAGCATGTCTGATTCATTAAGGAATTTGTTCTTTTCTCGAAATCTCCCAAAGCTATTTGATTTGCTTAAGGAAATAGGTGTTTATTTTGAAACCTAATTTAACTGGTACTTAGTTTGATTTTAAGATAATTTTTATTTAGCCACAATTTTATTTATCTAATTAATTATTTATTTGTTTCTCTATATATTTGTTTTGTTTCCATATTTATTGTATAAGTGTGGTTATTGATTTTGCTTATATATTTTTGTATCCTAAACCCTTTCTAATTTCCCAGTTTTCGTTAATATTCCTTCAGGCGTCATCAATCAACCAATATTTTCCTGTTTTTACTTTTAGATCCTTTTAAATGTAAATGAAACATATTTTAAGAAATAGGATTTGTTGAAATATTTTGTTTCTTGAATGATGTATGAATTTTTGGTTCTATATGGTTTTTAAGTTTTTATATTAAGAATCTTAGCAAAATGGAAGTGTAAGAAGGTAAATAAATTTGAGGAATGTTTATTTGGTATGATCATTTTCGCTCGAAACTTCTGATACATTTAAAACTGACGTCCTTGATGAAAATCATGCATATGTATAAGACAGACCAATTAGTATTGTCGGACATGTAAACTAAATCCGGATTAAATCTTGAACTTGAATAAACCCAATCGAAATAAAGAACGAACCTTGTGGCGAATTTCCGCTATATCTCGTCATCACGTCGCGTTTAGATAATGTTCTCGATGCGCAGCGCATTTAAAAGCTCAATCCAACGTGGCATTTCAACGATTTTTTAATAAATTGTTTTTCGCTTCCTAAAAAAGTTTTAACTGCGCCGTTTTGAACATCGATAGTACTTAGCGATTCCGAGCGGCGAAGTTTATGGTATTGACGGTGAGGAACAGCTACCCACCTTTGCGGTTTCGGAGTAGAATAAGACAAATAACTCTAAGAGTTTAAGTCAAATCGGCATGCACAACATTCTCGCTAATTATCACCATAAAATAGACTTGGCGTCGGACACTTTTAACACCTTTCCGATGGCATGGTCTTCTGCGGTATCTTGTCGTTGCGACCGGGTAGGTATCCGTGCTAGGGACTATTTTATATCAACTATACAAATACATTTTAAACGGTAGTATAGATCCCGGCGAACATCCACTCTACAAGGCTTCGTTAAATTTTACTGACCATATAACGCAGCTTAAATGATTCATATATACGAGGGTCACTATTTATATTTCGGGAATACGAAAAAAACAAACAAATAGTTAAGCTGCGAATATATTTTTATTCTGAACAAAATATTCAGTACTTTGGTCTGAAATCTTGTAATGTATGAAAAATATGTAGTCTATATATGAAAGAATTAAATACCAAGCGTGTTCTTATCATGAACGATATACTTATTTCTCCATAATACTCATGTAATAGTGAAAACAACACGGATCCCATAACTAGGTTGTTGCATACACGTACGTAAGCTTTAATCATTCCGAGAACTATAACATTAGCTGTCCGTTTCGTTGATTTTTACATATCTCACATACCGGTTATATAATTTTTATTAATTTATTTGATTTTAGTGGATTCCTCGGCGATTTCCTTCTCTAGTCACGCAAGAATTTAGACCTACGGATGAATAGCGAATAAGTTGTTATTCTAGATCGAGCGTTTCTCGATAATGTTTTCCTATATCAAAAGTTAGATGGATGGATATTGTTTTAATAACTAAATTATCTTTTTTAAGCGTCTATTTTTATTTTTACAAGAATGCATATTTTTTTATTGATCGCATCTTACATTAGATGTGCTTAGTACAGTCTTAAATTGCACATTAATTTATAACTAGTGTTCCGTTGTACTTGCCTTAATACTCAAACAAGGGGATTAATAAATCAGTATATATTTCCCAAATTAAAATAACTCTAATCTACTTAGGGTAAATTTAAGAATACACTTATACACTAAACAAGTTCTTGTGGTTTGGTTCGCTTCAATCTTCTGATTTCCTGCGTGTTGTCCAATAGCTGTATTGCTTCCACACTGCTGTGATTTAGCAATATTATTTCATGTTTTAAGGAATTTAAATATAAATAAAAAATGTATTAATTTAAAAAATATAATAAATTGGATTTATAGAAATGTCTCTATTCTTGGATATTGAAAAAAATGCTGTTTCTATATTGTGGTATATAAAGTACATATTTCATAAAATAGGCCAATTATTTTACAGTATCTTCCTGTGAACTTGTTTTATACCAGGTAAAGCCTCTAAGATACTTTTCGGCCTAGCTAACATTTTCAACAGGGTTATTCTTCAAAAAATGTTCTATTACAATGACGAAATATTAATTTCCATCAAATAATGCTGTTAAATGCACTTTGAATTCATAAATTATTTTATGAATGAGGGTGTTCAATAAATCTTTTTTAGCTATTACGTGCATATGTAACTTTTTTATTTTGATATACGTCATTTCCCTATTGGTTTTTTGTTTCCCTTTTCCTTTTGTTCTCCCATATTTTAATGAAATGCAGAAACGTATTCAAGCATGTCTGATCCATTAAGGGATTATTGTTCTTTTCTCGATATCTGCCAAAGTTATTAGTTTGTTCATATATTCCGGGTTCACATTTTCTAAATCTTTCCCACATTTGGTAAAATTTTGTCATTTTTGACTTTATTAGCATGAAATTATTTAAGGGCCTTCCGAAAAAGGTACTAATGATGGTCAACCTAATAATTCATCCAGACTACAAAATGTCTAAATCATTTGAAAAATTTTTATTGAAAAGGATACACCCAATCATTGAGGGAAGGCATCTTATTCAGAATGATCAATTTGATTGCAGGAAACAACATTCCACGATCGATTAGTTTCACAGAAATACCAATGTCATAGAAAAATCACTAGAATAAATAAAACTTTGTTGGGCAACATTTTTGGATGTAGAGTTTTTGAATGTAGATGTAGTAGATTTAAAGTAGAACTGACTTATACTTGGGTCCAACAAGAAGATACCTATTCTGATTAGAGGAAAATACAGGGCAGTGTGTCACAAGGAAGTGTATTGGGACCAGTTCTCTATATGCTGTATACTCGGGACTTGCCTACGTTCAATGAAAATGTTGTAGTTACATTTGCCGACGACACTGCGATTCTAGCCATTAGTCGAAATACAATGCTGGATCATTGGCCAATCAAAATAAATAAAAAGAACTTAATGCAATTTCACCAAAATAATTAAGTATAAGTCAGTAGATATAAAAAATCAAATAGTCCCGTATGGAATTACAGACAAATATCTTAAAAATTTGAAGAAATACAAAGAATATACTGGTTGTTGGTTATTAGCTTTTGCATTACCAACAAGGTTTAAAACCGAATATATAGAAATGTTTCTATTCTTGATATTGAAAAAAATGTTGTTTCTATATTGTGGTATATAAAGTACATATTTCATAAAATAGGCCAATTATTTTACAGTATCTTCCTGTGAACTTGTTTTATACCAGGTAAAGCCTCTAAGATACTTTTCGGCCTAGCTAACATTTTCAACAGGGTTATTCTTCAAAAAATGTTCTATTACAATGATGAAATATTAATTTCCATCAAATAGTGCTCTTAAATGAAGTTTGGATTCACAAATTATTTTATGAATGAGGGTGTTCAATAAATCTTTTTTAGCTATTACGTGCATATGTAACTCTTTTACTTTGATATACGTCATTTCTCTATTGGTTTTTTGTTTCCCTTTTCCTTTTGTTCTCCCATATTTTAATGAAATGCAGAAACGTATTCAAGCATGTCTGATCCATTAAGGGATTATTGTTCTTTTCTTGATATCTGCCAAAGTTGTTAGGTCTCTTTAAGCAAATAAGTCTTTATTTTGAAACCTAATTTTACTTGGTACATAATTTCATTTTAAGAATTTCAATCTATCGACAATTTTATTTATTTAATTAATAAGTTTGGTTATTGATTTCGTGTATTTATTTTTATATTCTAACATCTTTTCTATTTTCTCAGTTTTCGTTAATATTTCTTGATTTGTATTTATAGTCTCTCAAAAATGCTAATCAATCGTCCAATTTTTTCCTGTTTTTAATTTTACATCCTTTTAAATGTAAACGAAACATATTTTAAGAAATTGGTATATATGTAATATTATGTACCACAATATATTGTGGTACATAATATACATATTTCATAAATAAGCTAATTATTTTACTATGTCTTCCTGTGAACTTGTTTTATACCAAGTAGAGCCTCTAAGATCTTTCTTTGCCTACCCAATATTTTCAACAGTGTTATTCTTCAAAAAGTGTCCTGGTTCGACGACTGATATTTTTTTCTATCAAATAAAGTTCTTAAACCTATTTTTGAATCCATAAGTGATTTGATGAATGTTTTAATTTTAAAGTTTTCCTTTACTTTGAAATTATGTCATTGATTTTTTTTTGTTTTAACCTTCTTTCGACTTTACTAGATATTAGATGGTGCTGTGACTCTCATATTCTGTTGTATGTTATTCCTACATTTATATCTTGTTTATCTTTTCCTTTTGCTTTTCTATCTTTCATATTTTAACGAAATACAGAAACAAATGCAGATCAGTATTCCACTTCGGTGTCGATGATGGTGAATTTCCTGGACGAACTAACGACTTCTTGCCTATGAGGTTGTCGGAGGATCTCCAGATTTAGTTATTAGTCACAATACATAAGAGAAAACTCTATTTTTATATAATTTTTATGAATAGATTTTGCTGGCAAGTTCCTAATATGTAAAAATGTCGACAATGTAATTTAAGAATTGCTAGGAACACGGAATTGTTTTTAAGTAATAAAATTAATATGCACCGAATGAGATATATGATGATTTATTCAAGGCTTCAGGTCATATATATGAAACATATTATGCAGAGTCTGTAAAAATGACTGATTATAATTTTTCGATCGAATAATATATAGTAAATCAATGCTCTCGATTGTCTGGAATCCTAATGACGTTAAAATCGTCAATGGAATCCGTAAGTTTTTAACGTCGAGTCCGAACATTTTCCGAAGAATCACCCGTGAGAGTGTTAGTGTCTACCTGCTGTCATCAGATCCATTTTAATATTTTCATCACGTCAAAAATTCTTCGACGCTATCGTGATGATAATTTCAATTTTTTTTTCGTTCAGGATTTTTATCAGCAATAATTCGGTGGATTTTAATAAGTTTAATAGGATATTACAAAATCGTCGAATATGGACATTTATTGCCCGATGTCGTTTGCATTTTCGTATTCATTTAAATTCAACTTAAATTAGTATATTATTCTTCAGAAAATTTAATTTTGTTTATCTAAATAGCTATTATTCATAAACTGTAAATACGTTTTGTGGTGACAGTTTGGCGTACAAACTTTGATTGTTTATTATTATTGATTTTGATTATCTGTTATTGTTACATTATATCTGGTTTCCTTCTTTTTTTGTCACTACCAGTGTCTTCGGGTCGTCGGATTCCATCTCCAAAGAACGATATATTTTTTGAGGCTATCTAGTGTTTTCATAAGACACAACCCAGTGTTTTCATAAGTTGTGAAGCGCTCTTCAGGCAGGTCACAACTGATATGTCGGAACAAGTAATAATCAGAACGAGAAAGGTCTGGAGAATACACTACGGTAGGGTAGCATCTCCCATTGTAACGTTTACAAGTATGTGTTCGCCTGTTTTTTAATATGTGGTCGAACGTTATCATGCTGAAGAATAACATTGTTGTGTCTTTACTCGTATTCCGATAGCGATTTCCATTGATGATTTCATTCATTTAATTGTTTTCAACAACGCTCTTTGTCTTCGACGTCAAGATCATCACTCTTTAAACGTCGAAAGCGGTATTTGCTTGTCGAGTTCAATGAAGCATGGTATTCATAAACTTCAGACAGCATTCAGTGACCTTCAGTCGCATTTTTCTTTAAATTGAAGTAAAGCTTCCAGACAATGCGATTTACTCGGTATATATTCAGATATTTTCACACTTCGTGGAAATTACGCACATTGAAAAGTGAAGCTTGTGAGTGAGGCTTCAACATGGAATGTACCCTAAGCGATTTAACACGCAGAAACACCATATGTTGTAAATCCTTTAAATGTATATTTATAGGCCGATAGTAATAATTGTTTGAAAGGTAACTGCACATATTTGTTCAGCAGAAACAAACTTATTTTTTTCTATCATTATTTGTGGATTAATTAGAATTTTTTTATGAAAATACGATATTAATATTTTTAGAGAAACACTTAAGGGAGTATCCTACTTCAGAGACATGCATTTTAGTTATGTAGCAAAAATACTACAACTTCTATTAATGTTTAGAGAACACGTAAAGAAAAAGACAGTAAAAAACCAAAAATTACCCTTCTAGTAACTGGTAATCAAAAAAAAACTTAATTTAGAGAAATACTGCTATTGTACAAAGTGAAAAAAGGTAAATTTTGAAAAATCTGCTTAAGAGTATATTTTTAAAGGATCAGGCTTTGGAAATATGCAAAAAATGTTATTTTCAAATTTCTAGGTTACTACTACGATACCCCCCTAAGAGTCATATGAAAATAATGGTGAAAAGTGAAATTAGAGTGAGTATTTAGTTTTGTTGTTTAGAAGTGGTACAGCGTGATGGTTTAACGAGTATAATTCAGACCGTTAGTGTTAAGTACTTTGGAAGAGTATCTAAAATGTTTAGTAATATCCGATCTTATTAGTGGTTATATGTGGACTTTAGATCAAGGTATAGAATAAGATATTTTTCATAGGGGTTCACTAACTTACTTAAGTGATCTATGTCATGTATATAATAATTATCATAAGACATACTTATTGCCTATTGGGCAGATTTTTTAACCACTATGGCCAAAAATATACAACAATTTCGTGTGTTGAATGATTTTTAAAATAACATTTTTAGAATCACTGAACGAAATTAACGTGACATGTTTTAATTAATCAAAATGTTTTTTAATTAGGATTTTAGCCGATTGTTGAGCTATGGCGGTTTGGTAGTAATAAAAAGGAACGATTAATCAACATTATCATCCCGTACACATCTAACTCCAAGGAGAATCGCCATATTTGTATCTTGAGGGCTATCGCGACAATTCCCCGTCGCCTCTCGTAAAAAATAGCAATTGTAACAAAAAAAAAGACCATCGATGACTATCGTACATGTGACTTGTACAGATTGAATCCGTCTCTGTCTCGGTAACTAATATTCGAGGATCGTGTATCGCGAAAGTGTGGATAGGTATTAACGGCAATTCCTCCCGTAATAAGATATTGCGAGAGGTATAAGATTCGTCTCCACTAAGATGTAACCACGATGCCGAGCAAATGTGAAAACACGTTTACTTATTCTCGGTATACTTATTCTTCTTTCTTTATAGAGGAACGGCGCTGAGACAAGCTTGATCAATGATATTTTGCATTTCGTATTCTGTTTTTACCTTATAGATTGAAAATTGTCTTTTGCTTTTATTTTACGTTAATGGTTAACAATGGCTGTCTAGGTTTTGCTCTTTTTATTTTATTTAAAGCTTTTACTATTGTACCAAAGCTATTAATATGTTTTTATTCATAAATATCCTTCATGGTCACTAGTTTGTAAGTAGAAGTATTATTTTTATTAGTCTTGTTTTAACTTCTAGTTATTTTCATCTTACTTGCATATTTTTTTTATAAAACATCAAAATTCAGTTATTTTATGAGCTTGATCTAGAAGCCTTCTATATTTTTATTTATAATATTTTGTTGTAGTACCTTTTCACTAATTTTTTCATTTTTTATTCCCTTTAAAGCTGTTACTATTGTACTAAAGCAATTAATATGTTTTTATACATAAACATCCTTCGTGGGATAAAGTGGAAGTATAATTTTTGTTAGTCTTGCTTTAACTAGATATTTTTATCTTACTAGAAATGTTTTTTTTTTTAAAACATCAAAATTTAGTTGTTTTATGGGCTAATTCTAGAATCTCTCTATATGTTTATTCATATTGTTTTGTTATAGTATTTTTGACTAATTTCTTGTCTTTTGTTTCAGGTATGTTACATTATCACGGAAAATTATATTTTGGTAAGATATATTTTAACAATATTGTTTTTTAGCATGCTTGATCTAGTTTTATGATATATATAAATAGATACTCTAGGGAATATTATAAATATTCAATTTTATATTTTAATGAAAGTACCAACATTTTTTTATCAATATTTTTGAGGTTCTACTCTTTTATTTGAATAAAGAAAACCTTTAAATTTTGTTTTGATTCAAGGTCACGGTGATAGTAACTTGTCTTATCCACAGTGATCTTTATTCTATATCTGGTATTTTTAAATAAAATTTCATATGAAAGATGAAATATTAATACCATATGTATAAATGTCTATGGATGCTTATATGTTGTTGGTAATTAGACGACATTTTCAATATAGAATGAGAGGTCCTTCATATAATAGGTCAATTGAAAAGTCCCCGGCCTGACACATAGATGGAGCTACTAGAATTAAATTCATATGTTTTTTAGTTAGCCCCAACCTTCAAAAGGTTCGTGTATAAATTTGACAGCTCTCAGATCATTAGTTTTTGAATTATAGCATTTTGAGTGAAACATCTTTTGTTATTGTGAAAAAATAGATAAAAGGAAATATCGCGTGTTGATAAAATATTGCTTTTTGAAGGGAAAAAATACAGTTGAAGCAGAAACTTGACTTGATGCCGCGTTTCCGGATACTGCCCCAGGAAAATCCACCATCAAGGATTGGTATGCTAAGTTTGGACGTGGCGAAATGAGCACCGAAGACGGTGAACACGGTGGACGCCCAAAAGTGGTTGGTACCGACGAAAACATTTAAAAAAAGCACAGTGATTTTGAATGACCGTAAATTGAAATTGAATGAAATAGCCAACACTCTAAAGATAACAACTGAACGTGTACATCATATCATTCACGAATATTTGGGTATGAGAAAGCTCTGTGCAAAGTGGGTGCATCGCAAGCTTACTTTTAACCAAAAACAACGACGAGTTGATGATTCGGAGAAGTGTTTGAAGATGATCAAGTATAAACCCGAGTTTTTGCGTCCATATGTGACAATTGATGAAACATGGCTCCATCATCTCCGAAATCCAATGGAGAGTCGTCCGAGTGGACTGCAAACGATCAACCCGCTCCAAAACATGGGAAAACGCAACAGTCGACTATTACATAGTGTTATTGGACCGATTAAAGGACGAAATCGCCGAAAAACGGCCGCATTTGAAGAAAAATAAAGTGCTTCTTCACCAAGACAATGCAACGTGTCACAAGTCAGTGAAAACGATGGCAAAAATCCATGACTTGGGCTTCAAATTGCTTCCTCATCCACCGTATTTTCCAGATCTGGCCCCAGCGACTATTTCTTGGTCTCAGATCTCAAAAGAATTCATTGGGAAAAATTTTTCGTCGAATGATTAGGTGATCGTCGAAACTGAGGCCTATTTTGAAGCAAAAGACTAATCGTACTACAAAAATGGTGTCGATCTGTAGTCAAAATATACAGCCGAAGAACTGAAAAAACCCGCTAACGAATCGAGATTTTTTCGCACATGCCCAACCATCAGGATTCCTAAAATAAGTTAACTACGTAAAACAAAAAGCGCCTACTTGATACCATCCGCCGCAGACACAACGATATTTCTGGTTGCGTTAATAGGAGTTATTAAGGTTTAATTGTAATTGTGGCTTTTTTCAACGGGGATCGGAGAAAAAGAACTATTTTCCCCAGTTAATATGCGCATACAAATATGCCGTTTAAAGCTCAAACAATGCATTTATACCCGGTATGGCGCGTGTCCAAGGTAAACTTTGAACATTCCATTCCATAATGTACACAGTTAACGTATCGAAAAGAAGTTGCGTCGATATGCGCATTCCGGCTACACTATTCAATAAGAGATAAAGGCTGCGGGAAAAAATACATCACAGCTATATATTATATATATTAAACTCGTATAGGTAATACCTAATAGGTAAGGCCCATTTACAGTCCATTGTGGAGTGAATAAATCTAATTGGTCTGAATTGTTTGAATACTGGGCACTTCAACCTCGAACCTTTATGTTTCGCCATTTTTTAAGTTTAAACGACAAGTATTATGTACACAATAAAATCGTTACTATTATGAAATAGACTGTTATGGTATTTATTGCATGTATTTGTTGTGAAATCTAACCTAATGTATATTTCAATTAAGTTAATAATGTTGTATATTGGTTTTAAACATATAGTCTATTCAAAGTTTTTTTAGTAATGCGTTATGGATATTTGTGACGTCGAAACATTGCAATGTTGTCGCATCAACTCTGAGTTTTAGTTCAGTTTGGCTTTGACATACAAGAAAATTCTAATCTAAATAAAATTCAATTCAACAAAAATGTTATCAAATATATTTTATTTTAATATTATAGTATATCTAATACATATATTATCGTAGGACTTAAAACTACAATTAAGAACACAGGTATAATAGTTTGTAGGTTAGATTTGTGTTGTTTACATTGAACTTTTTTCTACACCATCCATGAGGCAGAGTTTCTAGGCGCGTTTTTTATATAGTGGTATCTACCTATAGCCCTAATCCACCTAATTAACAATTGTATATCTAAGAAATCTATTTTACTTTTATTCGAGAGCATATTTACCTTTTTACGTTTAGTTTCCTTCGATGGTATGTTTACTAGTCAAGTCATCTTGGTATCACTATATATTTTACTAGCTGCTAGTATCTGTGTACACCATACTTCATAAAATTAATCACTGAATTCATTCTAATGCATTTACCATATGTACATATATACAAAATAGTTGGTATTCATTCTCTCCTCATGCGTTCTAACCTAAGGCTCATGTCTAATCTTGAACAATTGCAATCATATTTGTGCAAACAAATCTTTCACTCCCTACTATACCATCTTCTGCAGTTATATTCAATTAATTATGTGCATACCTTTAATTGTTTACGCTCTCATCACCCTGCCTCAGGAATTTCCAGTATTGCACAGCATTATCACATCTCACTCTCCTTCAGCCACTTTCACTTTCCGACTCACTGTCCAATTCAATCACTATACTGTTCATTTCTAATATCTCTGAAACATGTTAACAATTCCACCATTTATCAATTACTTCCTCTGTATATCTTATCGAGATCATCCAAACCGAATGTGTTCGGGTTGACAATGCTACCTTCCATATATCCAAACAGTTTTTGATGGAATATCCCTCTCGACCAACAATATATTTGCAATTAATTATTAATAAATATAATGAGCAACAAAGCCTAATCGAATTCTATTGTAACTTTTACCTTTTTCCATCAATTTTCCATCATAAGACAAAAACCTAAAAGAAGAAAATAAAATTGTCGAAATATTCATATGGGAATTACGGTGATCGTAAGTCACATGAAGGTAGCAATCATAAAATGGGCTTATTAAACTTTACGAAGCACTTCTAGAGATGAGAGAAAGTGGAGCTACCGAACGTAAGAAGTAGGTCAATATTTGCAGTTGGCGCCCCGATACTCGGCTATCAGGTACTCAACATATGAAAAAAAAATCAATAATCTCAAATATAATCACTTTTTATGTATAATCTAGACGTATCCATCAAATCCTAATCAAAATTATCAATAAGAACATCGGTGTATAATAACTGTAAAAACAAAACATCAATAAGCAAATAAACGCTCCTATTTCTACATTAATTAAATGACCTAAATAAATTATAAACAAAAACAAAGTAGAGTGAGGTCATTCGGTAATAAATGGAAAGACCATCAGTTTATTGGACTGACGTAGAAAAAATATTTTGGAAAAACTAAATAGTACAGCGAAAAAGCAGAAATGTGTGTATAGCAGTGATCTTCAGCAATTAGTTGATGTGTTGATTTTCAGATTGTTTATTCCATTCGAATCTTATGAACATCTGGATATTTTAAAACATTAGAGTGGGCCACTTGCCAGTTGGTAGCCCCCATGAGTTGTTAAATATTAATACGCTTTGTTGGTGTTAAGCAGGAGATACATATATATGATTGAAAGCTAGAATATTATAGCTTAGAGTACAAGTCAAGCAGTAGGTCCAGTCCAACTTACACTAGTGATTTATTATTAAATATTAATAAATAATACCTTTTCAGTTACATTACTAGATCATTAATATAGAAAAAAATAGGAAGTTTCTCAGGTTCTAATGTCTTGGTGTATATTAGGATATAAGAAAGTAATTTTAATCCTATATATAGAAAATATTTATGAGATGTATTTCATGAGGCAAGAGATTCAAACGTCATTCTGTTGAAGACTCTATTGCTGTAAGCTTGGCTTTGGAAATTTGACTATCGTTATTTTATCTGTATTCTTCATCACTTTCATCTCGTAAATTTGCAGTAAAAAAGTGTGCCAACATTGAAAATGTATTTTATTCAAACTCACTATATATAAAATATAGAAGATGTATCGTCATATGCATTTCCAAATCTCGAGTTAATCGGTATTGAGAATTCATGAAATTCAAGAATCTTAGTGTTGATGGACATTAGAAAAAGTGAGTAGACACTTTAGCTCTCTTATTTCTTAATATCTAGGCAACAAAAGTCCTATGTGAAACGAATTTCAAATTCATGTTTTTGGTAATGGTGCAGCTGTGTTCTTATTAATATTAACTGGAGGCTTTCATTGGCAGTATTGGCAGAATATGGAAAGATGATTAAGAAGCAAATTGTAGAAATATTAGAAAGGTACCTGAAAGATTTTGGAATAAGGCGGTTGTAGAATGAAATATTTATAAAGAAATATTAAAGGTAACCAATAGTGATATTTTCATTACCAAACCAAACTACCTTGCTTATTGATTTGAATAAGATTCAAGAAGAAAGCAAATGGTACTGTAGGTGTGTTCGACTGGTCGGTCGGTCGAAATATGTGGCTGTGGATGAGATTGTTTGTCCGAACACTCACTACTATTTTTGTGGAAGGAATTCGTACGGGAACTGAAAACACTGGTTGAATAAAACTTGTTTATTTCGATATTGATTGATACACATGGTCGACGGAAGAATGGACAGGATATTAGGTTAGGTAAAGGAAGTGCGGTAGCGCTGTAGAAGTGTTACTGTTACAAGAGGGTAAAGAAAAGAAAAGAAAGCAAGACGTCATCGTGGTGGCCTTTTATAGCTGGGAACCGCATGCTACCAATCTACCAGCGTTGCCAACCTTTGACCTTGATGTAGGTGAATGCGTGGTGGCCTAAAGGGTCGTAGCGCTCGCTACATCACTCCCCTCCAAGTGGCGCTATCGTGGAAGTACATGATGTGATACACTTTCCAGAGTGTACCCGCGTTTACGCAATGAATCTCCTAGGGACTGTTTATGAGATGGGGACCCCAATCTGAGCGAGGGGTTTTGTAGGATCAGCTGTCACCGAAGTTGTACCAGGAGGTCGTTCGTCTTGGTGCATTCCGATTTGTTTGAGGGTACCTATAAGTGTGGTGGCTTATGTGTCCCGTTTCGTGATACAAGGGTGTTCATGTGTTAATGTTATGCATGATGGGCTTCGGTTGTTTTCGTCCTTCAGGCTAGTCCCGTAGAATAACGTCGACCATGTGATGTTGATGGGTGCCTCGTGCTATCCTTCCATGCACGTGTCAAGCACCTGTCCAATGGCTTATGTAGAGCTGGTTTCCCTATTTTCACACTATATACACATATACACTCACTACTATTTTGTGGAAGGAATTCGCACGAGAACTGAAAACACTGGTTGAAGAAATACTTATCTATTTCGACAGAGAATTCACAGGACATTAGATTAGGTAAAGGATGTACTGTAGCGCTGTGGAAATGGTACTGTTACAAGTGGGTAGGGAAAAGAAAGGAGAGCGAGACGTCGTCGTGGTGGTCTTTTATAGTCGGGAACCGCATAATATCAATGCATCAGCCTTGCCATGCTTTGACTTTGATGTAGGTGAATGCTTGGTAGCCTAAAGGGTTGTAGCGGTCGCTACAGTACTAAACGATATTAAGATAAAGAGAGTTCATAGTGTTATACGTTGTAATAAATCTAGCAATAGATTGGCTTAAATCCTTACTAAGGTGTCATATGAAAAGGAAATTTCGGTTTTATTATCAGTAGAATAAAATTTCATAAGAAACAGTCATAGTTACCTCTTGGGTTGCCAGGTTGAGTAAATAAATTTGGGTTTTGTTTGTTACTCACTATTTGATATAAATCAGGAATTACCAAAGATTAATGTGAATTATTACATTAATTCCTTAGAGAAGAATGGACCATAAACAAGCATGGTTTGAAGCCAATATTAAGTAGAATGTAGAGACACCAATTTATAGTAATCTGAAGAATGATACAATAATAAAATGCTGTGTTGTGCTGACAAAAGCTTCTTAGGCCAAACTTCTATGAAGAAATAAATAAAAAGTGTATTTTTATGGCAATAAACATTAAATAATGACCTTGGGTTATAACCCTGACCGATTTGCATCGAAATATTTTTATTTTCACGGCACGCAGTTAGTGAATACGCCCTTCAGGGACGTTCTGTGTTTTAATCAATCGAAATTATCATCGAACGGAAATCAACACGGGGTAATTTGAACGGAGAAGCCACGGACACAAGAAATATTAGCATATCGGTTACAGCGGCGTAAATTCTGTTCCAAAATTTAGTGGCGAAAATATGCAAATAATCAGATGTTGGGGCCCGGTACGAAGCACCGCGTCCGATAAATAATACTAACAGCGCATTACAACTGTATAACGAGGGGACGTGTACGAATGCAAACGCGCACTGAAGAAGAAAGAGCTGGAACTGTCGAAGATGTAATCGGCCGGAATGTCCTGTAATACGTTTTCGGACGCCGAGATCTCAAGTGATAGATGTCCGTGACGTAACGGAACCATCTTCAAGGAAGGATTCCGTAAAATGAAGGTAATTTCAGTTTAGCACATGCGCATTTTCATTTATTTGAATTACTAGTCTTACTAGTTTTCTACTTGATGTCCAAAATGTTTTATTACAAGTTTAGCGTTCAATATTCTCACTATAAACAAAACTGAAGCTGTTTGGTTATTTTAACGTTATAAAACTTAACCTTACATTCCGTACTTACCGTTGTTCTTCCATATTTTAAAACCAATGTATGTTGTAATACTAAAAATAACACAATTTAATTATTATTGTTATATACTGGTTAATTCAATACAAAATTTTAATCCAATAACTTTTTAAATCTACATATTCTAAGTTATTTATTTACACTCGACCAACAGTTAATTTTAAAATGGCCGATTATACACTGTTGGTGCGGAAAAGATGAGCGCAAATATTTGGTGCATGCGCACAATATTCCATCATTACCTGCAGTTTAGCGTCTTCTGTCGAAGATGTAATCGGCCGGTATGTCCTGTAGTACATTTTCGGACGCCGAAATCTCAAATGATAGATGTCCGGGACGCAGAGGAACCATCTTCAAGAATGATGCCTCGTCGAGCATACAGTAAACTGCAGGTAATTTTAGTCTGACTGATGCGCATATTCATTTACTTGAATTAATGGTCTGAGTGAACTAGCGCTCTTATGACAAGCTCTACGCAAGCGCATATACTTCCAAAATTGTGGGTTAATATATTTTCCATCAATCCCTTCAGTTTAGCGTATCCTGTCTCATCGGGGTTTCAGGCCGATCGAATAAAATCGTTTGAGAGATTCAGCGGGAGCTTACTCATACTTAACAGCTGCAGTCTGCCTTCGAATTGGGTAGTGGTATTTATTAAAAGGTAATAAACGAAGTTTTAATCCCTCATTGCGTTTAATTGTTCGCGGAGTAAATTAAATTTATCTCTTTTATTTGACACGTCGGATGATGGGTACTTTTTTCTTTCTTTTAGATTCCCATTAGAGCTTGATGAGAAATCTCGTTTGTTGTCCTCCAGATAAATTCATTGATATTTAAATAAATCTTAATAGTTCTTCAGTTAAATCTTATAAAGCTTTGTTCATCTACATTTACAGTTTACAATAATATAATGAATTTTATTTTTAATTTTTTTTGTTTACATTATTAACATTATTTAATATTAATAACATCAAAATATCCTAATAAATGAGTCGTGTTTGTGAATATCGCATAATAATGTTTGTTAATTAATTTTATTATTTGGAAAAACAGTGCTTTTTCTTTAAAGTTTTTTCGATGGCTGAAACATTTTAAACATATTTTCTACTTTAATATCTTTCAATCTTATTTAAAGCCCCTCCAATAAACTAGAAAATGTACGTCCTCATATTTTGGCTCTAAAATATAACAAAATACTAAAATAAATGAAATTATATTTTAAATATAATTCATTTTAACATTATAGTATATCTAATGTATATATTATCGAAGGACTTACACTAAGATCGTATAGTTTATTATATAGTATAAGGTTATTTTATTATATTTACATTGAACACTTTTTATGTTAGTTCTTGTCTTCTTCATTGTTGTATTTCAATTTTAAGTTTCTTGGTCGAGTCATTTTGATATCAATGTCCTAATTTTTTCTCTTTTACTACCTACGTACTACTACAGATTCCCATAAATCTCCTAAATATTTTTCATATTTATTCCTCTCTTAATTTATTTTCCATATTATCTGCAAAAGAGTTACTACCCATTGTCTCTTCATATTTTTCTACCTCCATTTTGAACAAAAATAGTGAACCCAAATTTAAATTTATAAGCAGATTTGGTTACATCTTCCGACGCACAAGACACCACTCTATCTCTTTATAATTAGTACAGAATGATAAGGAAATCCCCGCTCTGGGTTTAAAACGAGTTTTACGTTACTACAATTGGCAACATATTCCACGCCATCTATAACATGTAGGTTATAGGCTTTGTCGGACGGGCTGTACATACTTTTATACGGTTTTTACGGTTCTGGCTTCTCAATACTGTATTTCAATATACGCTTAATTATATAATTAAAACTGTTTTAAAATTAATAATAACTTCATGTCACATTCACCACCCGAACTATTTCAATCTGCTCAACATTCTAAGCTAATAAATAGATTAATATATTAATAATGTATAATTTGTAATTACATATTGATATGAGAGTTATGCAGAGGACTCATTCACTCAGAATTTCGAGTTCACATTCGTAATACATACGGAGGAAGAGATATGCGAATTTTTGATGTTCTCGTATTTGAGATATTTAATATCTGTACGTTACATGTTTGTTGTGTCATCTGGTCTGAGAATCCTAATGATGTAATAATTATTATGCTATATTTGTTGATAAAAATTGTATTTGAATTATTAAAACTATTCTATTTGAATGGAAAGAAGTGTAACAGTTTAGTTAAATTATTTCTGCGTATTGACTGTATATTCTTCCGCCAGTTTTGTATTTATATTTTTTTGAATTCTATTATTCTTACCTAAGTTTTCATGAGATAACCTTTATGAAGTGGCTTCCCAAGCTTTGCTGTTTACTAGGCTATATTTATTATTTTGATGGCCTTACACTGCTTTAAGTGCAATTTGTCTACAGTCTAAGGGTGTTTTTCAAATAATGGATGTTTCCTAATTTTAGCAGTTCATGGCTAATGGTATTGGGAACCTTTGGTGATATTACTGCCTGAACTGCGATATTGTTGAATAAACTGCACTAAAGTATGTCTGCCAATGATTGCCATTCTAATGTCAACGTGTCTTATTTTTTTTATATAAGTTGTTTCTTTTCTTGGCAAGTACGTTGCTGCTAGTTTATTGATTAAATTCCAAAGAAAGAGAAGGCTTAACGCAAGGAAAGAAGTGTACCTCTGTTAATTGTGCCTTGATCTATTTGAAGTAAAATTCTAATTAATTCTATGCATCATCTAAAACCTATATCGATGAAGGCTTTTTGACAAATGCTATATACCATTAAAAGCATGTGTGCCAATATTTTTTAGCCTAGAAATTTGAGAAAATCGAGTTTTTTCATACTTTCAAACTTAAGAGTATTTTTTCTTTTTTTTTCTGTTTTAGTAACGCGGCGTCTAAAAACGAAACTTTAAACGTGTTTTTTTCGAAACTGCTTTTTTCAAGATAGCCGACATGATATTCCAAGATCTATACATTCTTCGATCGCAGCAAAGCGAATTCATAAAAAAATTTGAATATTTACTGTTTTAAGAACATTCAAAAATGTTAAAAAACTGTAAAAAAATTGTTTCATTTTCTCAAACATCCGTAATTATCGAAAAAACTTCCTTTGATGAAATTGTGATAATAAACAAGTTCTGATTATTTCTATTGTGGACATTATGGTTACCCTCAGTAATTATATATATTGACGAATAGCGAGAACTTATTCAAGGATCAAATTTTATTAGGAAAATAGTCCAAATGGGTACCGGGCACGGAAGCGGTTAGTTCCAAAAGCCTCAGCGGTCGGCCAGAGAACAAAGGAAGGTTATTTACTTAGTCCTTTAATTAAAATTATAAAAAAAGGCCCCCGGTTTTAATTTGTCAAGCCACATTAAACCACATACGCGTACCACGTTACCGAGCTCGGTTCATAAAATTAAATGCGAATGCCCTTCCAGCGCACAGACCGTTTTTTATTGGGCAGCTTAAGCCGAGACCAGGCGAGGTGTTAAATATCGAAAGTGTTAAAATAAAACAAGCACGGGTTTCGGGCATAAATATGCCCGTTCTAAGCCGCTTACGGGCGAAATATTCGAGGCTGTATATCGAAAATACTATTTAATTAATTTAGAACGTTATCTTTTGGCGAAATCCGAAAGAATTAAGCGGCTTTTGTGAGCGCGGAATAGTTTGCGAGCGAGAACTCTAAATCTATTTCGCGACACTAAGAAACCATATACCTTTTGTCTACCGCGACGATATATAACAGGTGTAAAAACAATTTTATGTGTAACCGGATTAGTAGACGCGTATAGAGTCGGTACAGCTTCATTTCTACTTTTGATATAATTCTACGGTTTACGTGGACGTTTTCAATAACGCTCTATTTCGTCTCGCTCTTAGTTTTCTGTTTCTCTCTTTCTGGATTAATTATTTTGTGTTTTGCGAAAAAATGTGTTTTATTTAATATTATCTTATTTCTAATTTGAACTAATTTTACCATCTTTTGTTCGTCTTTTCCTGATATATTTTAAAGTCTCCTTTTTACCAAAGAGGGTTATTCTGGACTGGAACCATTATTTAACGTGGGCTCCGAACCAGGATTCTCGGTACTAAGCTTACCCACTGGCGAGTGACCAACTTAGAAATCATCCCAGAAGACATCCAGTCTTCCACAGCCTGGTTCCTGATTTTTAGTGAATTCCTTATTTATTTTCTGAATATTTATTTGAATATATGTAGATAAATGTGTAGATTAATAAATAATGAATAAGCATTGCGATAAAACCATTTTATAGCATAAATAAGAAGTAATTAGTTCAATTAGTACAGAATTATTTTGTATTAAATTATTAATTTTTCTCATGTATTGTCTCGTTCCATAACATTTAGGTATAAATTCATCCAATGTGAAATGCTGTTTTGTATATAGTAAACTTACTGTTGAAAAGTAGAGATATTGATCTGAACGTTATAGTAATCAGTAAAAGCAGTCGTCCTCTGGTGACCATTCCCGAAGCTTCGTAAGCAATATTAGACCAATATTTGTTTTAATTAGTCTTTCACTGTTGTCATACATGTTAAGTGGACGTAGAATATCTTATAGCTAAACAAAATAATCTTCTATGTGGTGATATCGCCGCTGTTTAGCTTAAGAGGGATAACAACACGAATTACTTTGAAAAAAAAGTTTCAGAACTTCTATACACCCTGTATGCATGTAACAGCATCGCCTATGTATTTCCGTAAATATAAAGTAGCAATTATTGCATGGTTACACTAGTAAGCAAAGGATGACTCCAATCTGAACAGCTATTTTAATAGGAACATATGACCGTCTTGTTGAGACGGCAATATGCCTCTGACATTTAAAGCATTCTACGCGTAAGCCGTGGGACATTAAATTAGATCAGAAGTGATAAAGAGGAAATAAAAGTGGACATATTTAAACCAATTGGTTCACGTCGTAAAATACTTATTAAGTCACGTGGCAGATATACCATAAAAAAAGGAACACTAAAAAATAATTACTAGCTATTGTATAAACACTGTGAAAGTGTTTATCTAGATTTATTAATTAATTATTGATTTCTAATAGATTGTAGGACATTTTACTTCGTAAAAAATAGGGAGAGGTTACCTTCTCTTTAACAGATGATACTTCTTACCTTAAAACATTTGGTTGATATGCGAATTCGCTTTACAACTTTCTGTGTCGTACTAATTACAGAACAATCGCAAATAAAAACTAGTTATAGGCTTATAAGTCATATCAATATTGAGTTTGATATTAATCGATATAGTAATTAGTGCGGCAGGTACTTTCTCTTTATTATAGGACAAGTTTTATTATATATATATATATATATATATATATTAAGATAAATAAACATTCTGCTTTGTACATATGAAAGTTGCAATTAACTGCCTCGCTCTGTAAAAACAAAAACGAAGCATTTTCGAGCTAATTGGCTTGAATTGGTCTTTGAATAGATACATAACGAGCCGATACGTGCATATCCTTTATTTTTGTTGTGATTAAGCCTTATTTCATATATCGATTAAATAAAATTGAAAAATATCTTTAAATAATAATAAATTTAAGCAATAACGAATATATCGAATGGAGGATAAGTTATTTTTTTGTTTTGTTTAAATATGAGCTCGTTAATATTTTCGTTCAGCCATTAAGTAGGTTAGCAAGAAAGTAATTGCGGTGCTATAAATTAGACAAATACTCATAATATTGTATAGGGTGCTTTTCATTGCATTAATATTAAAAGCATCTTATTATATAAGCATATTATTGGAACAAAATTGGATATTAAAAAGAAAATGGGTTTTTTTTTGACGATCTAATGATATGTTTAGTTATTCTTGATTATTTAACTTTCAAATGTCTATCCTTTAACAAAAAGTAGAATAGCTATGAGCCGAAGGTTTGAAAAATGTCTCGAGACTTGCTAATGTTCTAAAATATATTTAATTAAAATGTACCTGTCCCTCAGATTTGTTTTATCAACAAACATTCAACAATTGACCAGGTACATGGAATTACAGATGGCATTGAAAAAGACTACAAAGATAAAAAAGTCAGCTCATTTATATATTTGCATGTAGCCCAAGCCTTTGAAAAGGTTTACACACCAAAATTATTCAAAAAATTCAGTAATGTTACCAAAGCAGGACACTACTTCTAAACTCTTACATCTCAACTAGAATGTTTAGAGTCAAACAAGAGGAAGTCTATTCTACAAGAAAACATAATAAGGCTAAAATACGACACAGAAGTATATTGGGGATACGGCTTTACTTACTTTACACGTGTGTTATACCACAAATGTCTACATTTGCTGTTGATACTGAGTGAAGTTGATGTTGGAGAATACAGCGAAGAATTTCACCCCATATAGCAATAACGCTGATGTATATTGGGATGTATTTAGATGCAGGACTCCATTGGAAGGAACATATTTGAAAGAAAAGAAAGGAATTTGAAAGAAAAGTCTTAAATATCCGTAGATAAGTTACTGGTGTTTTCGATTTCAAGTAAATTTTAAAACCAATATGACCTATGAAAGAGGTCCATATCATATAGGGATGTTTCTCGAATATTATTAGATAATCTCTCTTAATAGTAATACTGAGGTACTATAACTCTTGGATAATAACCGAACAAAACACAGACTGAAGAATTGAACCGAATTTAACAGAAAAAAAGCACTGTTAATTCATGGACATTACTGTAAAAATAAATTGTAGGTTAGCTGGCAATGACTAGTAACAATGTGTTAATAAAAAAAGCCTTAATATTTTTCAGAAATTGGGTCTAAGAAAACTTGTTACAAATTCAAAGAAAATTAAGAAATGGAAATGGTCGAAGCGTTATATCTTTGTTTACTTGACCTTTGAGCGAAAACAATAAAATGTACTAAATGTAGTGATATCTTGATTTATATTAGAATCTTTCCTACTAATTTCAGACCCACTAAATAAAAATGCTGTTTTGTATATAGTAAACTTACTGTTGAAAAGTAGAGATATTGATCTGAACGTTATAGTAATCAGTGAAAGCAGTCGTCCTCTGGTGACCATTCCCGAAGCTTCGTAAGCAATATTACACCAATATGTGTTTCAATTAGTCTTTCGCTGTTGTCATATATGTTAAGTGGACGTAGAATATCTTATAGCTAAACAAAATCATCTTCTTTGTGGTGGTATTACCGCTGTTGAACTTATGTGATTATGGCGGCTTGTAGTATTGGTTAATTGAAAGGGAGTCTTAAATATCTATACGTAAGTTTCTGTTGTTAAAGCAAATTCTAAAATCGATATGACTTATGAAAGAGGTTCATGCAATATTTCCCAAATATTACTCTGATGTTAATATTGAAGTATGGTAACTCTTGGATAACACCGATTAAAACACAAACTCAGAATAATCAAACTGAATATAACAGAAAAAATAGTAGTGTTAATACATTATTGCGTTCTCTTAGTTATGTATATAGTTTTTAAGTTATTGTAAAAACAAATTGTTGGTTACCTGGCAATGACTAGTAATTATATGTTATTAAAATAGGAACAAAATGCCTTAATATTTTTCAGAAATTGTGTCTATGAAAACTCGTTAGTTGTTACAAATTCAAAGAAAATTAAGAAATAAAAATGGTCCAAACGTTATATCTCGGGTTACTTGACCTTTGAAAGAAACCATTAAAATGTAGTAAATGTAGTGATATCTTGATTTATATTAGAATCTTTCCTACTAATTTCAGACCCATTAAATAAAACACTCCCATGTTACATAACATTTTATAGATATCCATGATAATTGTACAATAAGTGTTTCTTTAGACAAAAGAACATCATCTAGAACTAGCTGAAAGTCAATTTACCAAAGTTTTTCTTCTTTTATTTTTAATATATGAAAATACATTCTTTTTTCCCCGACATTTTATTACGTTACAACATAGACAATAGTATGATTAGCCTTATCTAAACCAATGTGTTCGAAAATCATCTACGTCTTATAGAGACCGGTTTAAGGTTCCCCGCTCTTAGTCAGATGAGTTTTGGTACATTCTCCTAGGATCCTGATTAAAACACTGTACGCTCGAGTACCGGCGAGTGTTTATATTGTTTCACGAATGTCTGAAATAGTTTTCACATCTATGTCAAAGGATACGGTCGGAACACGGTGGTTGCTAAGCTAATATATCTGATTTGAATGTGGAGTTATTATTGTTTACGTGATATACGGTTTCATAATCTTAATGGATCGTGTTTCCTTAAATGTTTGCCACGTTTTTTTCTTTGCGGCACCAGATTCTGTGCAATTGCCATGTCCTTTCACGGTGCTTAACATAAGGAGTGAGATAGTTAATATTATAATGTTGGACGTATAAAGCTCTCATCTTGAGACATGTCTTTTCAATGTAATCCATTCATATAAATATCGGTTCATTACATTTTAAAGTTTGTCTGGTTTCATAATTATAGGAAAATTAACTGCTACATTCCTTAAAAATTGACGGAAACCTCATTTAATATGTTTCTATTCATAACGTGATTATACACATTAAAAGGTTTTTCTGGACATTTGATTGGTATAATTGGTAGTATATCCATAGATATGGTTGAGATATTGAGTCGTGCTTTTTTTCTTCACATTTTTATATTGAATATTTTAATTTTTCAGATAGCTAATTGAATGATCTTGGGTTTGTGAAGGCCAATTTTAAGGAGTCTTCAAGCTTTTAGTCTGTAAAGTATCCATTCCTAGCGATTTCACAACTTCAAAATTTATTAAAGTTGTAACGCAACAAAAAAATGGATACAGATTGTATAATAATACTGAAATAATCAGTGTTTAATATATATTATTTCTAAGTTTAGATCAGAGTCATTAACAATTACAGTCATTGTATTAGTCAAAGCTTCTCATTCTTTAAACTTTCTGTTCAGATTCATAAATTTCTTGATTTTAATGCAGTTCTCTTTTACGAATACTGATTTCTGAATAACGTTTTTGTTATTTCAATTTGCATTTTTGGAGGTGGTCTTCTCATTATCATCAGGTAATTTATTTCTAGAGTATTTAAGTCGTGGAACTATGAAGCCTTAGTTTTAATATGTTCTTTTTTCCCAAGCTTATTTATCTTAATGGAAGGATAGTTCACTAAGATTCACTAAGTTTTGATATATTTCTCTTCGCAATACATTTTTCATACATTGATAAATGAAAATAAAAACTGTATGTTTATCTACAGCCATTACATTATATATAATTTTCAAGATTGGGAATACGGACCATCAGAATGTATCTTAACGTCGTTTTCGAAGATATTCATAGACTATGATACAAATGAACAACGCTGAAGGGATGATACTCACCTTCAAGTCGTATTTCATTATATTGTGAATGGCACTCTTGTATTATCTCCATAGAATAAGGTGTATTAAGAAAATAATATTGTTCAACTTTAGTCAGAAATATCGATTGACAAAAAATATTTTAAGAAATGAAAATCTTCATTATATTAACTGGTTCAATTTAATACGTATCAACATATTAGGCGAATGCCTTTTGATAAATGTCAAAGAACCGATATCTTTTCTAAACTGAATTTGGTTACTGACAGAGCGTTATTTAAAAACAATAACGAAAATATTGTGTTTTATTCTTGTACTTGTTCCTATGTATCTATTTATATGTATTTTTGTTTATACTAGTGCTACTATATTTAGGTTATATATTTGTATATAAATGGGTATTTCTTTATATTTAAATCTTCTTTTTACCTATGAGGTCTGGACTGATCTGGAATGGACCTACTGTTTAACGTGGGCTCCGAACGACGGTCCTCGGCATTAATCCTACCGACTGGCGAGTGACCAACTTAGAAATCTTCCCAGAAGACATCCGGTCTTACCCAGCCTGGTTACTGGCGTGACTGGGATCATTTTCCCTGTTGGATTTTACACTCTTGCCTAATACAGTCACATATATTAAACATTTACGAATATAAATGTACGACCACGCCTCAACAGGATTTTAACCCGCCGCTATCGCAACAGTAGCAATACCGTCCTTTACCACTGCACGGCATATGTGTATTTTAATATTTATATTTGTTTTGTACCTTCCTATATCCGAAGCAGTTTATAATTGTCTGGAATTTGCAGGAATTTGGGTTCGAATGCATAAATAATTATTTCTCTATTTTTTATTATTGCGATTTTATATTTATTTCTGTATTATTCGTATAATTGTTTATATTTCACAATTATATACATATTATGTATATGGACTCTAATAGACTTATACAGTTGCTGGGTCAGTAATGTATAAAAATTAATTAATTAATAATTTTTGGATTGATTGTGAATAAGAATTAATATGAAGCTTTTCTGGTTTAGTATGCAAATTATGTTAATATCTATGACCATCTCGTATGCGGAAGAATGAGCAGTGAAAGTGTTCTCTCTACACTTGCAACTTTGAACGCTTATTAATAATTTCCGAATTCAGAGACCGTACCCATTATAAGTTAATTTCCATAAAACTAGAAAGCACATGCAGGTGTCTAATCTTATTACCGCAGTAACAACATGCCGAATCCGATGAACGTAAAGCAACAGGTTTGTTCCGCGCCAAAACAGTACGTAATATGGTTCATAGTTCGTGACACGTCTGACGTAATACGCCTCTTCAAAGGTTATTTAAACGGGTTTGGCGTAATTGACATATCAATGGTACATGTAGACTCTAAGTGGTTCTAGTTGCGATACAAAATCTCAAACATTTTACCGTGACTAGCTTAATATTACATGCTGGGTTTTGTCTCAAAATGGGACATGGATACATATATTTTCGTCGTAGATATATTTCTCTACTAGATAAACTATACGTCCTGGGACTTTGTTGAGAACAACATAATAGAACGGATTTGTTTTACATAAGACCAGACGGTGTGTTTAAACAAAAATAATCGGGCGGTAATAGCAGATGTTACCGTCGTGTGGTTGTTGTACAAAAGTGAAAGCTAACAAGTTGTAAATCATTAATAAAGTTCAGACAATATCTAATAGATGGTTAGTTAAGGGGGAAGTTTAAAATATCCTAACCTTTTCAGCGGTATTAGATTTTCTCTTCGTTAGGGGACTTTTTTAATTAGCTGATATAAGGCATTAATTCTTCTGTTATGTAATTATCTATTATTTGGATAAAATAATTTCAAAACCCATCGAAGAATTTTAATTTTGACTTTTATTTTGTTGCTTTGAGTGCTATTTCTGCAGAATCACAATAAAATAACTATTAACGAGATGTTACATAGACTGCAATTTCAAGTAAAATTAATTACCGTTAATAAGTATATACTAAAAAACAACACATATCTGTATTTTTATTTACTTAGTAACAGATTCGAAATTCGATATAATTACCATATAAAAAAGTGAGGTTACGTTAAAAGCAATGGCGTTCGGCAAATTAAGGATATAGAATGATTCTCATTTTCAAAATTCATATATAGATTGTTAAATATCGAAAAAAATATAACTAATTGGAAGAATCAGTGGAGATTTATTTTTACTCAGAAATTATTTAATACATCGAATTTACTATACTTCAGAGGTATATCTAAGAATAGTTAAGGTATAATATATTGGAGACCCTCTAATATTTAACGTTTTAAACCACACATATTTTACAAGTTAATTTATAGTTTTTCCTCTCTAAGTTGTACTTCTTGGTTTTGCTTTCATACTTTTATGGGCAACTAAAAGGGAACCAACCAGCATTCCAAATTGATTCCGTGAATGGTAGTTGATGTCGAGATGCCTTTGGGTCTGTCAGAACAAATAGCCACTTAAACTATTATTATATTCCGAAAGAGAGTCACCAGTTATTGTTTATATTTAACATTTTACGACCTGTAATATTTTAACAAGATAACAGGATTCTAATTATGAATAACTTCTGCACTTATGATTTAAAGCGAAAGAAGAAAACTGGAAAATGAATCTCAAATTCAGAAACCTCAATTAACCATTTACATTGCACATCCGACATTAAAAACATTCACTGCAGTGCGCAGACTACGAATTCCAGAAAATGTATTTTACGATTTTTTTTTAGAAATAATGTGTTTCTTTCACGACTGAAAGTGGTAAAATGGTTCCGAATGCCTGTACTCAATGTATAAGAAATAACATCATTAAAATTGGGAACAAAATCCTCAGCATTAAGCCTACCGACTGGCGAGTAACCAACTTTAGAAATCATCCCAGAAAACATCCGGTCTTATCCAGCTTTGTTACTGGCGTGACTGGGATCAATTTCCTTGTCGGATCTCACACTTTTGCCTAGGACAATCACAAATTTTAAACAATCACAAACATAAACTTACGAGTCCATGCCCCAGCAGGATTCGAACCCGCGGCTATCGTAACAGACGGTCTTCCTGTCTATCGCCTTTACCACTTTACCAGGCCGGCTAAGTCTAATTTTAATTGTCTTGTTGTCGCAGATGTGGTAGATGTTTGCCTTCAATTGGTGAGAAGTATGTAATTTATTCTAAATGATTCTAAACATTTTGAACTGTTGTTTCAACAAGTCCTGGCCATTTTGAAACTTCTGACATTTTATTCTGGAGGTACCATTCTAAAGTGCTAAACCAATGTCGCCATTGAGTCAGAAGTGTAGAGTAAAGAGAAGAAGAAGTCAATAAGTGTAGAACAAAAATTATGGTGGGTGTGCATCGGTAAAGATCAAGTTATTAATAATACTAAGAGGGTGAAGTAAACTTTCTTAATGTTTGAAATATTTGCTGCTTCTATCCGATATATTGTGATGATGCAAATTTTTCTCCCATCAATTTTATAGGAAGAATCATTCCTGCAAGTCAGGGCACCAAATTTATTTCAAACACAGGTGTTATTAACTAACCATCCCACAAACTGCATTTATCTCCAATGGATTTCTCTTTCTACCCTTTTTTCAAAATTTATTACTGAAGAATCGAAACATATGTAACGAAATGCTGTTAATTTATAAAGTGTATTATTTTCTTAAAGCCATTTGATAATTTAGGGAACATTTTGTCCATCTATTACAATTAAGATTTTAATAATTAACAATATTCTCAATTTATTTTCGAAAAACTATTGTAGAGAGCTATCTTACTATGTCCACGTCTTCGCTTTATAATTAATGATCTTGGTTAATCGAAATTTATTTTGATATGGTAGATTACAACCTTTTTTTCTGTATAGAATATAAAATCTTTGATACAACTCGGAATTATTATTATTCCTGCGCGATGTAATTAATCTCCTCGGCCCAACTGGCAGAAACATACTAGCGACATTCTCACTATTACCACATAAAATTATGCGTCTCTTATTTTCTCGACGTCTTAGACTTATATCTGAGAGGGCGTAAAGCACCAACAGTATTTATGAAAATAAAACAAAGACACGGGAATATTTATACAATCTTTGGGGCATATCTTAATATAATTATTTTTGTCGTTCGTACCGATCCTGGACAAGATGGCGCAGCGTGAACGTCCGAAAATGGGCATTTTAATGGTGAGCTTGATTTTAATGTTTGTTCACCCATGAATTTAAAATATTGAAACTAGGAAAATATTATTTGGCGTTTATGCTGTAACTTTTCATGTTTTTCGCAGTTAGGGTGAAGTTATTAAGGCATTTGAATAGTACCCTTTTTACTATTTTTCGTGTATAAATATTCCGTGAAAATAAACTACTCTGGTATCTTTTAGCTTTTAGTTTGACAATAATTTCAACGGTGTCAGGGCTGTTAGATCTAAAATTTAGATGTTTGCTTAACATTTATCTCAACATTGTTCTTGTTTGTTATGTTCTGATGTCAACTGAGTTAATTATCAATAACTTATATCTGAGAATAATTCCATATAATCAAAAATACCTTTCTAATATTACCATATGGCTAACACTATTTAATTTGAGACTTATTAGAATGTTTTTCCAAATTTATATGCTCAACACAAACACTTGATTTTAACTTAACACTCTCATCATATATTAACGCAATACTAATTCTTAAGGGTGTGGCTATTTAATAATATTCAGGGTAACTAGTGTTCTACATGGGAAGCAAATTAAAATGATCTATAAACTCAAAGATACACCGAGCTTCTGATTATTAGGGTTTCTAGAGTTATTTGAATTATATTTAGCAATTTGTTAATTCTCTTGGTTCCTTTAATTAATAGAGATCATAAAACCATGCCCCTGAAAGGTTGTTTTGTTCAGTTTGAGTAGGCTATAGTAAACTAGACTTAGGCAATATCAACAAAGATGTTGTAGAAGCTTCAAATTAGCATTGCTTGTCATGACATATGTTAATCTCGCAGATTCAATTGATGTGACACTTAAAATTCACTTGTAGATGATTCGTAATATATTTGAATGTTTCAATATTATTGTGCTATCATCATCATCATCCTCATTGCTGACCATAATCGGGCTTCGTTATGATTTATTTCATGGTATGCCAATCCAATACACAACAATTTTTCTTCAGAGCTTTTCTAGCAATGTTTTCAACTGTTAGTAGTACAACTGTAGTTCAACTGTTTACTATTTTAATAAATTTCATCAATATGTTTCATTTTGGGCTCTTTTATTCTTCATATTTGTTAGAGATGTCAAAGCCAATGTTTTTACACCAAGTATGTTTACTGATAGAAGGCACTAGTCTAGTATTTGTTTTGTATCTCATTCATATTATTAACTCCTAATGAATGTACAAATTCAGCTACTATTTCATGTACATCTTGGAGATTTGGCTGGCCATGTTAAATCGTCACTTTGCGAAATTAGTCTTCGTGGAAAAACGTCATTCAATTATTGAATTGTTAAACAAGGTGTATGCTGAAGCCACATGTTCTCTGGTCCTTGCTCTTCCGTTTCAGGCAAAAGAACATTTCGAGTCATGTCTTGGTAGTTATCTTTTGTTCAGACGTAATAGTAACTGCACCTTGGTCATTTTCAAAATAGGGACCAACAATGTTTCCAGCATTAATACCACACTATACAGTTGCTTTTAATGGGTGCAATGATATTCGTGAATTAATTGAAGATTCTGTGTTCCCCAAAACTGACTGTTCTGTTTATTGAGGTGGTCACTTAGAAGAAAATGGCTTCATCGCTCATTATCAATTTACATGAAAAATCTTCAATTCCACCAGACAGCCTTACAGTCTTCCATAACGAAGCCTCTCTGCTTTCGTACCGTACTTGTAAGGCATAGAATATTTTTGACGCAATTTCCGCTGAGTGGCAATAATGGAACGATTATTTTCAAAAAATTTTGTCACTATTTCTCCTCGTTCTTGTGGCGTAAGTTTAATGGGACTTTTGCCCCACCTGTTACCTTAATGGTTTGTCTTCAATATTTCAACCATTACTTTTGAATTGTCCAAATAAACAGGAGGGGTTTGCAACAGAATATAACCGCTATGATCAGTAATACATGTTATGAATATTTATCATAAATGTCTCGTCCGTTGTATTTTTTTAAAAGTAAGTCTATAATTACTTTCATCTGATGGTATCATACTATGATATGATATTCATTCACCCGATAATATTTAATTCCAGTAAAACTATCTGTAACAGTTTAAAGATAATAATGAATTCGTAGGTCTAATATATATAGAAGAAATAAAAATAAGTAAAAATATTTGGACTACTTGCTTCGCGATAGATTTAGAACAAATCTACAAACTATTAAGGCAATTATTAGAAACAGAAAAATTGTTCAAAATGTCAGAAGAAGACTTTTATATTTGTCGGAAGATTTTTAGACTTATTTCTGTTACGTTTTCATTAAAAATTATCCATTCAGTGTTAGTGTTTAACGTGAAAAGATGCAGATCGAGAAAGGCACATCGACATGGCGATACATGTCATTACGATTCGCATTGACGAGCGAGAAGGAATATCCACGAGGAAACGCAGCCAGATTATATCATCGCTGACAGACTACCGCTGAAGAATGTTTAATTAGGACATTCTTCAAACCCGATATTACCACCATATGTAATCAAAAGCGAATATCATCGAGTACAGACCAAAATAAAGAAAATTAATCGAATTTTTCCAAGGCTGCACAATTTCGCCAAAATTATATTACTATGTATTTCGCAAATCAATTCCGCTAAATTAGGGCTAATTACGCATAATGGTAGAGCTATTTGCAAGTGAATATCCAGCCAACAAAATTAACTATACTTTCACGGTGCCTCTGAGAACACTTAAGGTATATTGGGGCCCCTCTTACATTTATATTTTAAACGCTACATATTTTACTACTTAATTCATATTTTTCCTTGGCAGGAGGTTTAAGTCGAAATTGACATATTTTTTGTGATTACTTTTGATGGGGTAATAAAGTAATTGCGTAATCGTTGTTACACCAAAAAACGATTTCCAAAATTCATATCAATTCAAACAATAACTCATGGCAGGTTATTTATCATGGAAAGTAATTTACTATTTACATTTAGGAAATTATTTTCATTTATTATGTTGTGTGTTGGATAAAATTATCAGAAAAGTCATTTCTACAAAAAGGCTGTGTCTAGTGCAGAATGACATGTTTCCAGATTTTGTGTTGATCTTGGTCTAAGCTTCAACATGCTTTGGTCGTTCAGCTATGCTAAATATGACTTAATCATCAAAAAAAAAACTGCAAAAAGCGGTTTTAAGATGGATTGATTCAACAAGTGTACATAAATAATAATATTTCGATTTTTATTAATGAAATATTGAATATCGAATGTTGTTTGAAAATTGTTATTTCATTAAATATTGATGTTGTACATAAGTTGATAATAGTTCTAATATGCATCCATTAGAGTGTTATCATTCTCCACCATGACAATAAGAGTCCTTTGTATATATATTTAAATAAGTTACACTGATTTTAAGTTATTCTGATTTGGCATATAATTGCTTATTTTTTTATTTATGAAGCTTTTTTTACTCAAGATATTATAGATCATCATAAAATTCTGAATAAGATGATATCTGGTAGTATGGTATTGCTGTTGAATCACAAATAATTGATATAGAACTCCAGAATGGAAGGCCAAATTATTACATCTATCATATATATATATATATATATATATATATATATATATATTACATGTAGTAATACTTGGAAATTTTTTTCTTGAATTCAAAATTTAGATAAAAATAAAAATAAATAAAATGCTTATTTAGCCTATCTACTACACGTATTTTATATTCTACTATATACACACAATTTAGCTTAATACATACCTAAATCTATTTGTCCATTTACAATATTATTTTAGCTATTACCGACTGATCACATTGCAGTCGGTGCTGAGCAACAAATTAGATTTGATTTGTTCGTAATTTGATTTTAAGAACCCAACCGAACCCAAACAATTATATTAATTTAGATTTTTATTGTTGGTAATTTTATTTTTTATATGTCACAAAATTTTATTATTATTTTTGTATTGTTAAAGCTAGGCAGCGACTTCAGTATCAGTTGGTTGTAGTTAAAATAATATTGTCAACAGATAAATAGGTTTAGTTATGTATTGAGCTACATTATGTATATATAGTAGAATATAAATATAAAATACGTGTAGAAGAATTTTGAAAATTGGTCTATAATTGACTGAGAAATCGGCGAACATAAATTAAATAAAAAACATACAGCCGAATATAGAACCTCCCCGTTTTTCGAAGTACATTAAAAAATCTTCCCAGTATATTTGCTATATTATTTCAATCAATGCCATTAAAAATAACTAATAATTAGTTGAAGAACAGTACAATTTAATTTAATTTTAATTTAAATGCATTTAATTTCAGACAGAACATAATATAATTTCAATTTAATTTAATTTCAAATGCATTTTTAATTAAATTTTAATACAGTTGCACTACATGTTTAAAGAAATGATGATATTACGTTAAAACAGACCTATATATTTCGCGAAGGTTTGGTTATATGTTTCATAAAATCATAGCTACTAAAAACTATTTACAAAAACGTATTGAATAAAAAAAACATTTCGTAATGTATGACAATTCAACAAGAGGAACTGTACTAGTTTATCGTTAACCCAAAGCTGATTATCCTGTATAAACAACGATTAAGCTACATATATATCCTATTATTATACCTAAAACAAAATTGAAAATACGGATGGATATTACTTTTAACTCAACTACATCAACTGTTGTTCACGGAATCGATTTGGAATGCTTTCTTATTTCAGACAGACATAAGTTACGTTGCCATTTTGCCGCCCATAAAATACAAAGTATAAAAGCGAAGTAGAGAAATACAGCTTAGAGAGGGAAAAGTATAAATTAAGTAGTAAAATATGTAGCGTTTAAAGCATAAATGTGAGAGGAGCCCCAATATACTTTAAGTGTTCTCGGAGATACTGCGAAAGTGTTGTTAATTCTGTGTCTTGTTCGCTTGCAAAATAGCTCCGCCATTATCAATAATTAGCCACAATTTACCTTAATATTCGACTAATTTCAAAAATATAAATTACTGTTCTTATGCGACCAAACCGAAATATGGGTTGGTGAAAACGCCCTAATTAACTATTGTTTAACAAATCAGCGATTTTTTATCGATGTCTTGTAATTATTTTTTTAATTAATTATCTGAGAGGCCTCCAATTGGCTTCCCATTTTTCATCAACTTCTTTTCTCGTCTGCTAATGCAATATATAAAATAATACAACATATATATAAAATTAGTAAAAATTTGCGTGTATTTGAGACATTACTGTTCTTATGCGACCAAATCGAAATATGGGTTGGTGAAAACGCCCTAATTAACTATTGTTTAACAAATCAGCTATTCTTTGTCAATGTCTTGTAATTATTTTTTTAATTAATTACCTGAGAGGTCTCCCATTGGCTTCCCAACTTTCATCAACTTCTTTTCTAGTCTGCTAATGCAATATATAAAATAATACAACATATATATAAAATTAGTAAAAATTTGCGTGTATTTGAGACATTACTGTTCTTATGCGACCAAACCGAAATATGGGTTGGTGAAAACGCCCTAATTAACTATTGTTTAACAAATCAGCTATTCTTTGTCAATGTCTTGTAATTATTTTTTTAATTAATTATCTGAGAGGTCTCCCATTGGCTTCCCAACTTTCATCAACTTCTTTTCTCGTCTGCTAATTCAATATATAAAATAATACAACATATATATAAAATTAGTAAAAATTTGCGTGTATTTGAGACATTACAGTTCTTATGCGACCAAACCGAAATATGGGTTGGTGAAAACGCCCTAATTAACTATTGTTTAACAAATCAGCGATTCTTTGTCGATGTCTTGTAATTATTTTTTAAATTAATTATCTGAGAGGTCTCCCATTGGCTTCCCAACTTTCATCAACTTCTTTTCTCGTCTGCTAATTCAATATATAAAATAATACAACATATATATAAAATTAGTAAAAATTTGCGTGTATTTGAGACATTACTGTTCTTATGCGACCAAATCGAAATATGGGTTGGTGAAAACGCCCTAGTTAACTATTGTTTAACAAATCAGCTATTCTTTGTCAATGTCTTGTAATTATTTTTTTAATTAATTACCTGAGAGGTCTCCCATTGGCTTCCCAACTTTCATCAACTTCTTTTCTAGTCTGCTAATTCAATATATAAAATAATACAACATATATATAAAATTAGTAAAAATTTGCGTGTATTTGAGACATTACTGTTCTTATGCGACCAAATCGAAATATGGGTTGGTGAAAACACCCTAATTAACTATTGTTTAACAAATCAGCGATTCTTTGTCGATGTCTTGTAATTATTTTTTTAATTAATTATCTGAGAGGTCTCCCATTGGCTTCCCAACTTTCATCAACTTCTTTTCTCGTCTGCTAATGCAATATATAAAATAATACAACATATATATAAAATTAGTAAAAATTTGCGTGTATTTGAGATATTACTGTTCTTATGCGACCAAATCGAAATATGGGTTGGTGAAAACGCCCTAATTAACTATTGTTTAACAAATCAGCTATTCTTTGTCAATGTCTTGTAATTATTTTTTTAATTAATTATCTGAGAGGTCTCCCATTGGCTTCCCAACTTTCATCAACTTCTTTTCTCGTCTGCTAATTCAATATATAAAATAATACAACATATATATAAAATTAGTAAAAATTTGCGTGTATTTGAGACATTACTGTTCTTATGCGACCAAATCGAAATATGGGTTGGTGAAAACGCCCTAATTAACTATTGTTTAACAAATCAGCTATTCTTTGTCAATGTCTTGTAATTATTTTTTTAATTAATTACCTGAGAGGTCTCCCATTGGCTTCCCAACTTTCATCAACTTCTTTTCTCGTCTGCTAATTCAATATATAAAATAATACAACATATATATAAAATTAGTAAAAATTTGCGTGTATTTGAGACATTACTGTTCTTATGCGACCAAATCGAAATATGGGTTGGTGAAAACGCCCTAATTAACTATTGTTTAACAAATCAGCGATTCTTTGTCGATGTCTTGTAATTATTTTTTAAATTAATTATCTGAGAGGTCTCCCATTGGCTTCTCAACTTTCATCAACTTCTTTTCTCGTCTGCTAATTCAATATATAAAATAATACAACATATATATAAAATTAGTAAAAATTTGCGTGTATTTGAGACATTACTGTTCTTATGCGACCAAATCGAAATATGGGTTGGTGAAAACGCCCTAGTTAACTATTGTTTAACAAATCAGCTATTCTTTGTCAATGTCTTGTAATTATTTTTTTAATTAATTACCTGAGAGGTCTCCCATTGGCTTCCCAACTTTCATCAACTTCTTTTCTCGTCTGCTAATTCAATATATAAAATAATACAACATATATATAAAATTAGTAAAAATTTGCGTGTATTTGAGACATTACTGTTCTTATGCGACCAAATCGAAATATGGGTTGGTGAAAACGCCCTAATTAACTATTGTTTAACAAATCAGCGATTCTTTGTCGATGTCTTGTAATTATTTTTTTAATTAATTACCTGAGAGGTCTCCCATTGGCTTCCCAACTTTCATCAACTTCTTTTCTAGTCTGCTAATGCAATATATAAAATAATACAACATATATATAAAATTAGTAAAAATTTGCGTGTATTTGAGATATTACTGTTCTTATGCGACCAAACCGAAATATGGGTTGGTGAAAACGCCCTAATTAACTATTGTTTAACAAATCAGCGATTCTTTGTCGATGTCTTGTAATTATTTTTTAAATTAATTATCTGAGAGGTCTCCCATTGGCTTCCCAACTTTCATCAACTTCTTTTCTCGTCTGCTGATTCAATATATAAAATAATACAACATATATATAAAATTAGTAATAATTTGCGTGTATTTGAGACTGTAATTTTCGATCTGAACGGTATAATTTATTCTCAGTAATTCTTATTTGATTATATATCGTATCTTTGTTTAAGAAAACCGTATAAAACATGATATTTTAAAATGACGTGATAACAAGTTAGTTCTGTATTTAAAATAAAATAAAAAACCTTGTGTAGTTAGAAGTAGTGTAATGAAGTAACCAGATATAATATTATTAAAGGTAATTTATTTCCATATATGAAATATTTTATGTAAAACATGATTTTTATATACGTGATAGTAAATTAACTTACTTTATAAATTAATGGTTAAAGGATTCCAGAAAGAAAATTACAAATATCAATGATGTTGTTATGTATGCTAAGTCTAAATTTTGACTGTCTGTTGATTCTATACCATCATTTCAATAAAGTAAACCTTCTTCGTCACGTTTGACAATTTCTTTCATTCCTATCTTTGATATCAGTTTTAAATAATAGAATAGATATAAGTATTTGGATTTGGAATATTTTGAAAGAGTTTTATATAATATATTTCGACAGCTGTTACAAGAATTGTATGTAAAAAATTATATTTCCCAGCAGAGAATTATTAAATAAAACTATTCCTGACAAGGAATTTGTTTTTGAATGTTTTTGTTTCTTATATTGACACCTGTGTCGAGGCCAGTATATATGGTTTTTATTAAATTTATTATTTTGGAATGGGAAAATGCATAGTAAAATAATTTATAGGCTGCCAATAATTACAAGTTTTATGTGAACGTTCTTCTCAATAATGCAAGTGCTCTAAATAAAAGCTATTTTTTTAAATATATGTAGCGGTAATTAATTTTAAAGTCCTTCATAAATGTTATTATAAAATAGTATTGTTAATTATTGGAAATGGATGATTTCATGGCACTTAAGTTCTATATTGAAGAAAATGAGGTGTGTTGATGATCTCTGTTGATCTCTGATTTGCTAGATTATGCAGGAGAAAATGAATAAATAGTTCTGATTTTAAAGGCTATATAGTGTGTAAAGCAAGTGATGTAGTTTTTATGGTTTTCTTACTTGACATACAGATCTTAAACTGAAAACTCAAAAAAGTATTTCCAGGCCATATTTTAATTTAAATATCACATATTAATTTACATTCATTCACTCGAGGTACCCTAATAAAGTTTTGGTAGTCCATTCATATTGAAGAAGCACTTTTGAAAATCATTTTCATTCTTTTAATCCTTATTATAATCCTTCTAGAAGAAATCATTTTAGACTTTTCGAGAAAAAATGTCATTCAACAGAAATGGTTGATTTTTTGTGGTGTTGGTGTAAGAATTTTGATAGAGGTAAGAGAAATATTCAACGACCTCAAAAACTTCATAGCCATTTCAAATAAAATGCAACTTTATATAGGCAAATAAACAGAGTCCAAAAGCTTGATAATGGGCGTTTACTTTATTAGCCTACTTTTTTACTAAAACCTCATCTTCAGTGCTTCTGCCGTGGATAATTATCCCTTTTAAACGACACCATTTATTATAAATCCCTCAAATTAACTTAAAACAGATTCCGCATTCAAATTAACAGCCTGTATTAAGAGTTAACAGTGTAATAAAAGTTATCATTTATCATTGCACATTTTCATATAGTAATTATGAAAAATAGTTTTTAATGCTATAATTATTATATATGTTATAGTATACTATTTATATTCGACAATGTAATAAATCTTGTTCGATGGTCATGTTGCTGTTGTTCATGGAACGTAAATAAACGTTTCGGTCGTTTTAAAAGGCGTTTTGCATATTTAATTTCGCGACCGATACGATATATAACGATCGCCTGGCTAGATAATACTTTATACGTACCCGAATATCCATCTAATAATTCAGAAGTGGCAAATTTATTGACAGCCGGCCCGTCAGCGGATGTCCAATCTGCCAGATTGCCAAATGTTAAAAGCCACCATACGGCCGCGATTAGCCTTCCCCAATATTCTTTAATATGCGCTGCCGAGCAGGCATGATTTCAATAAAGATAAATAAGTAGTAATAACATGATGTGAACACCATTTTCGCTGCCAAATTAAGTTAAATTCCATTTTGGATGAGATGTAGTTACGATGGTCGTATTACGTAGAGTTATCGTGGCATAAATGTTCTTTGTTCTTGATATACATACATATATATTAATTACGTCATATATTATATAACCTTAGTATAATCTTAATGTAAAAATTAATTTATTACTACTGTTCTGTTGTACTTGCATTAATACACAAGCAAAACTAATCTACTTAAGCTAAAGTTAAGGATTCACTTATTCACTAAACAAGTAAACAAATACAACAAACAACTGTGATTTGTTTCGCTTCAATCTTCTGATTTCCTGTGTGTTGTCTAGTAGTTGTATTGCTTTCACTTTGCTGAGATTTAGCAAACTTATTTCATATTTTAAGGCGAAATCTTGGATCACTTCGTGTATCCATTTGATTTCGAGGTCATCGTGCAACTCTTCAGTAGATACGTAGCGATAAGCATTGGTAGTTAATCGTAGATCTTTGTTTTGGGTACGTTGGGGTACTACTTGGTTTGATGTCTTAGTGAAACCCCAATTTTGCACCCCATAGGTCCAAATTGGCTTTATGATCGACTGATAAACCAATCTATTCGATTTTATGTCAAGTTTAGAGTATTTTCAGTCAATGCGACAGAACGGTCCTCCTACTGTTGCGTTAGTCACGTGTTCGAATCCTGCTGAGGCATCGATGTACTTTATGTTTGTGATTGTAATTATAAATGTCCTTATAGGCAACAGTGGAAGATCCGATAAAGAATAACCATCCCAGTCACGCCAGTAACTAGGCTGGGTTAGACCGGATGTCTTCTGAGATTATTTCTAAGTTGCTCACTCGCCAGTCAGTAGGCTTAATGTCTAGGACCGTGGTTCAGGGCCCACGTTAAACTCTAGGTTAATATATTAATTGTTTTTCGATAGCAATATATTTAACAAAAAAAAAATGAAATCAAGTTTCCAAAAAAAAAAAATGTCTATAATTTTTTCTTGAAACAAAATAAGATAGCTGAACTGAGATATTATCAACAAGCGAGACATTTAAGCAATGCTTTTCTCTTTTTTTTTGGAGAATAATTGAAATAATTCAAGTACACTGGCTTCTGACGGAAAAACAAGATAATAAAGAAAAAGGCGTTGAATTTGGATAGCAGCTATTTTAATGGCTCTATACCGAGTGATATCACGTTTCTGATTGATTAACCAAATGCCATATTTACGACCGTTGCACCTGTCAACATCATATTTATTACTTCTTGTAGAATTTAAATTGTTATGGTTTTGCATTGACATTGCAAGTTATTAGTACGTATTAGCTTAGCTGTGAGAATACGTAATGCCAGATTATAATACGTTTGAGTTGTGTATAGTTAGAAATGTTATTTCATTATAGAATTAAAATTTCTATTTTATTTATTTGAGTTCATGTTTTGTATCATTCGATATGTATCTCATCTGTCATCATCAGGCCTTGCTTTTCGTGTTCTATTCCTGGTTATACAATATAAACTTCAATTTCAAAAAAATATTATATTAATTGCATTAAAATCCTTAATAACTATACCTATTACTGGAGGCTCTACTCCTCACAATGAGGAATATAGATTGATTGATCATTAGGTATGAAGAATATATTAACTGACATCTTGAAATAAATCCCATCAACAAGCTTCATATAATTAAATTCTGCATACTATTAAATGATATGGTTCTGTCATATAAACGAAACTAAATTATGAACAAAGTTGGTAGTAGTTCAAATAATATTGTAAATTGATAAATAGATTTAGGTAGGTATTAAGCTAAATTGTGTGCATATAGTAGAATATAAGATACATGTAGTAGATAGGTGAAATAAGGTTTTTGTTTATTTTTATTTAGTTATTACAACGATTATTATATATATATTTTGTTTGAATTTTTTTTTGTGTTATAAATCTAAATTTGATTATTTATTACTTTTTAGTGAGTTCCTTATTACATTGGTAATTTATCGAAGAATGTTGATTTAGTTGCGTTGGATTGCTAGTTGTTTTAGTGAAACCCCATATCTGTATCCCTTATCCAATCTCGTTGATTTTAGTTCTAGTTTTTTTTATTAATCTCTTAGAACTTTAACAATGTTCCCGTAGACAATGATCGTTATTATATGATTTCTGTTATATAATATAACTATACTGACATGTAGAAGGTCGTTTAAGATCGTGATAAGTAAGTGATGTGCTGTACAACTTATAATCTAAACCTTATTCTAGATACTATTCTATTTTATTTTAAAGTATATGCTAACTTATTTTAAGGACTATTCTAATTTATTCTAGACATTATTAGATCTCACTCTAGGTGTCTATTAATGTCACTATTAATGAGTTCGCATGGTATTTTGCGTTTGAGCAAATTCAGTACACAGCTCTCGCGCACATTTAACTGCTTTTTGCTAGTGCATTGGCACGCACTACTAGTTTTTCAGAGTACATCGCACTAACACTTCGAATCACACACCTTATGGGTTCTAAGGGAATATCGGGCTAAATCAGTTTGTTGCAGACGTAATATGGGGATCGACAATGACTCGCAACACTGTATTCTAGAACCTTTGGAGGATATCTGTGTTAGATTTGCTAGTTGTACCCCACAGTTCAATAGCATAGGTCCAAGTGGGCCTAAGTATTCACTTATACAGCAAAACCTTGTTATCTAATGATAATTTAGATTTACGCCCTATCAGCCAATATATTTGGTAACTATATGGTTTTCCATGTCAAACGTCGATCAAAATGCATTCCCGCATATTTAACGTTGTCTGCTTGCGGAAGTTCACTATTATTCGATTTTATTGAGGGACAAGTTCTTCTACAAAATGTGAATGCGCAGGGATAGATTTTATCTCATTTACTTTCATACGACACGCTTTCAACCACAATTCGACTTTGTTAAGAAGTTGGAGATTTCCTGTGGCTGATATTGGATCCTCGAGTGATGATAAAACCGCTGTATAGTCAGCATATGTTGCAACAGTAGTGTTTCTTGAGGTCTGTAGACCTACCGCTCAGTTCAGCTGACCAGCTGAATACAATAGGTAGGTCAAGTTGAGAGTGTCTTCCTACTAACCAGATCAGTTGCTTGACTTTGAGTCTAATCTACTTTGTTTTTTGTCTAACATAATATTTAGAGTTTAACTTACCATCGAGATATTTTCCGACGTATTTGGCTCATTCTGCTTGAGGAATCGCACATCCGTCAAGTGATATAAATAGGTTTTTGTCCATGTATATTCCAGTTTCTAGTCCGCTTGACAAGACGTAGGTTTACTGCTTCTTTGGATAGACTATACATTTTACTATCAAATATTTTAAATACCCCGGTAAGGTTGTCGAAACTGCGTGGAAACGAAAAAAAAACAAAAGGAGATTTAAAACACTCGGCGCATTTTGTCCGTTTTCGTGTATTTAGATTTCTGCATTTAATTAGGTTCTCGAGAAATGGCGAATTTACATGTAAGAGTAGCTGTACGCCATAAATCGAATTTCGGTCCCGAGGACAGGAGACAGTTGAAGAAGAATAGTCTGTTATAAAAAGATAAGTTCGGTGATTCACGAGTGCCACATCGGCCCTGGAGGTTGCAGTACCGGATTCTATTGTTTATCGGGTTAAGTCGCTTTTTGTACCGTTTTTTACAGCCTTTTAATGCGAGCTGTTTTGGTGACTGGCAATTTTTCTGATAGGGCGGCATTCCGGACGCGTATAATTATTTAATTAACGGCCAATAATTCAAACTTTATAGTTCCGAGAACGGCGAAAAGACCCCAATTTCAATTTAATTCAATTTCGGGATATAACAGTATTATTTTTTCTACAATTCCTGCTTATATATGTAGTGTATATTGTTGTTGAACTTTTATTGTCAAGGCAATCGGATTTGCCACCTTCAGGTCCTTTTGAGGAAAAAATATTAAAATATCGATAATTTTTTTAACAATATGGATATGTTTTCCCAACAATTCTAATATCTATGGCAGGAGCTTAAATTTTTGGTACTTAATTTTCGATACTTCGATCCCAAAATATATCGATAATTCTTCAATTAAATATCGGTCAACCTAGCCTGATTCTTATCGTATAAACAAAGACAAATAGGGAATGAAAGCCAATTAACAGAAAACTAAATCATATTATATTAAATCAACACAATAATTAAAACATTTTCAATTCTGCCCGTGTAATGAGAAGTAGAGAAAAAGGAAAGCAGATCTGAAGATGGCAGGTGAGATTCTGCTATAAAGTCGTCAACATATTACACAATTTTTGAATTTTCGAAGAGCACGTCACAGATATACATTGAAATTACATCTGACAAAAAGCTTCAAACCCATCAATAAACTCTGTTGCCTGAAGATCTCAGTTATGCTTTTTATGAAACATGACATATATAAATTATCATAAAATAAGTATAAATAATACCAATTATATGGATGAATAATAAACAAGTAACTAATATTGGAAAATAATAAAATTTCTATGTTGCAAACCTAAGATACACATATAATAACATTCTATATAATAATATACATCATTATATCATAGGGATTTTTATATATTTACTAATATAAATCTTACCTTTTCACTTCACTTAAATATCACACAAAAAATCAAAAATGTTAGTAAAAAGGCATAAACTACTTTCTTGACGACTGGGTATTAGTTTTAATTAGGACCTTTTTCTGAAATATTGGAGAGAGAAAATTTGGAGGAAGTATATCGCACTGAAAAGTGATTAAATATATTTTAAATCTGTAAATATGTTTCTTGTCAAGGTCAAGTACTTACCATAAATACCTCATCGTAATAGTTGGTCCAGTTTAGATATATCATAGTTTTTAAAAGGTGGGCTCTAAAATATAACAAATAATCGTTCGTAAGCTATGTAAAAAACAATTATAAACAATATTATTAAGATGTTCTTCAATTAAATATATAACATTCTCTCTGCACCCGATGCGGTTCTGCGTACTTATTCCATAACGTATTCATCGAGTATCACTGAGAACCGGACACTATGCCTCTCTATAGAACATCCTTCTACTCGCAAAAGAGTTAAATGTGCTCAAACGCAAACTACCCTACGAACTGACTAATAGACACATAGAGAGAGATTTAAAAATACCTAGAATAAGTTAGAATGGTCTTTAGAATAAGTTAGTATAGACTTTAAACTAAGTTTGAATAGTACCTAGAATAGATTTAGACTATAAGTTGTTCAGTAGATCACTTACTGAAGTAATCTTCTACATGTCAGGATAATTATATTATATAACGGCAGTCATATAATAATACTTATTGCCCCCGGACATATTGTTGAAGTTCTAAGAGACTAATAAAAAAAAGAAAATATATTTCAGCTCCTTAAATTCTTTAAATTTCTTGGTATGTTTAAATGTATTTAATTCCCTAGCTCTGCAATCTTAAACTTTTAGTTATTTTCGTCTTATATTTATTCTAATATATATAAATTTCATATCATCTATCAGTTGTCTCCTTAACAACTCATATGTGTTAAAAATCTTTTAAACCATTACTATGATTAAGTAACTTTAGATGACTGTTTTTACATAATTACATTAAAATCTTTAATAACTAAGCATATTACCGGAGGCTTCATTCTTCATGTCGAAGAATATTGTTGTTAGGTATGAAGAATATATACACCCTATCTATATCGTTAACAATCTTGATATAATTAAATTAAGCATATTTTCGCATGATGTAATGGGTAGTAATTTTGTAAAGTATTTGGATTATGTATATATTAATTTTTTGAATCCGTGACGCATGAATAGACATTTTTGTTTTACGTTTACTGTATCCACAAGGTAAAAGTAACACTACCCGGAACCTTCGCCGACGACACAATTATTATGGCAAACGATGTATCTCTGCCTAGGGCAGTAGAAAAAGTACAAGTAGCAGTCAACAAAATCTAGAAATGGACAAGAGAGTAGAAAATTCAACTTAACAGCTCTAAATCTGTTCATATTAATTTTGCATTACGGCGAAATAATAAAAACTTAATTATATCACTCAATGATTGCCCGATTCCTCATGCAAAATCAACTTAATACCTCGGAATACATCTTGCCGGTAGATTAAATTGAATACATCAGGTTAGATAAAAAGCAAAACATATTAGAACCAAAATAAAACAACTATACTGGTTAGTTGGAGGATACTCTCAACTTGATCTAAAATCAAAGAGGTTGATTTATAAGACAATTATAAAGCTAATTTAGACCTATGGTGTGCGACAACGTTGTTCGATTGATTACCAATGCCTATTGCTATGTAATCAACGAAAAACTGCACGACGACCTGGAAATCAAATGGATTTACGAAGTTATCCGAGATTTCGCCTTGAAATACGAAAGAGGATTACTAAATCATACTAACGTGGAGGCAATACAACTGATGGACAGCGCGCAGGATGCCAGAAAATTGAAACTATAGCTTAAGTTATTATAATTTTATAATTGAGGAATACGCATTGATGTATTTTCTCGTACTCGTTTTGCTTGCGAATTAATCCAAGTACAAATGAAATGTAGTAATAAATTAATTTATAATTAAGATTGTACTAAGCGTATCAAACAAAAATGGTATAAAAAAATTACTGTATTTTATAGAGATAATGTAACTAAAACGTTTTCACGACGGGCGAGTACGTTCCTGCTCTCTGCCGATTGAAAATCCGAAAAGCGGGTATTATAAGTAAAGTAAAACAAAACGACACCGGCCGCTGTTTTCGACAATCCGAGAAGAACTAAGTTGCAGCGCGGTGACGGCTCGACGGTCGGCCGCGGAGGGGGACTCGCGGGGGGGACTGTGGACCCGGTCGGGGCGGGGAGGGCGGCGGCGGCGGGCGCTGCTACATTTTTGGTTGTCTCTTTGCGAATTTACTGCGGCCGATAGAAATCTGCGACCGAACGGGCCTGGGCCGCTCCCCTTTGCTTCGCCGTTGACAGACAGCCCGTACGGCCTTTAACCAAAAGAATAATTTACCGAAATTTTTATGGTGCTCGTTTTACGTTTTCGTGAATCCGATAATTCCACGGTCCGATTCCGCCGCTCGGATCGGAAAGTGTCGGGACGGGTTCATTTGAATAGTCCGACTTAATTACGTGCCTGCCCGCCCGCCCCGGGTTCGAATGAAAATCGGCACGTTCTCCGACAACCGCGTGTACCGCGCGAACTCCGAAAGTTCCCGGTGTTTCTGTTCCTGAAAATTAATATTCGTGGTGCTTTCATTGAAATTCCGTGATAATTAAGTTACGAGGGCTATCGCTATTTATATTTTGAATCTTGACAATACTATGTAGCGATCGCTTCCAAAAAATCCATAGGCCCTAATGTTATCTCAGCAAGCAATCTGAAAGACCTCACTAGCAAACAAATTTCCGAGCTTGCAAACATCATTAATTGATGCTCAAGCTTTTCCCAAAAGAGTGGAAACATGTGCACATCACCAAAAAAGTGATGTCAGATCCGTGCGACCACATGCCTATCAGCTTGATTAGCTAACTCTTCCAGCTCGTAGAAATCAGCAATACTGCACGCTTTAAACAATTGCACAGCTGCCATAATGGTTTACCAGGTGTGTCATAGTGTTAAAAAGAATCATAGTGTTAAAAGAAAACTCCTTGGTCTGCCTTCTATTTCCACTGTTACGGCTGAAATGTTCGCAATAAAAGAAACACTAAACCTTATATCGTAATATCACTTGATAGCAACGCTATAACCTAGTTTATAAGCTCTTATTTAAGACTGACAAAACTTCATTGAAGCCATCGACAATGTATTTCCCCACATCTGTTAGTGGTGTAGATCCTTGAATTGTACAGTCTGGTTACGTCGGTCTGGCTAATTACGGTAAAAGGAAAACAAGCTGCCAACAGCCGTTAGAAAGATTTTTTTGATTATAGTCACTTTAACACTGTTCTGTTATTTGGTGACTTAAACGTATATTTGTTGTATTAGGACTGTGTATATTATTGTATGCCTAGTTGACAAAATCAAAACAGAATAAACATGTACAAAATACATATATAATTCATAATACATAATATATTAATATATTGAGACCAAAGTAGTAGATAAAAAATAACGTAAAGGTTATAAATATAAAATAGTTTGGGTTCTCTAAAATAAAATTAAATATGAGATAAGAAATTAAATAGAATCTTGTAAATGAATTTCATATAAATAATCAAATATTTTATCGATGTGGTTTGAAGTGAAAAGAGTTTTCAGATTTCTAAGTATGTTATGTCTATTTAGAATAGACCGTAGAGCCTCACATGATTGTGAAACATATCGGACTGTTTTTAATAGACCACATTAATCACACAACGGAGGAACATCGCCAGTCATAAGATGTGAATGTGAGAACTGACAATGCCCGATCATTACCCTATTTAACAGGACCTGCTTATACTTTGTAGGTAATGTCATAGAAGTAAAAAAAGTCTTGCTTAATAAGCCACAATTTATTATCGCCCTCCAGTAAGTCCCACTCCAGTTGAACAAGACTATCGATTTTAGTCGAACTGAGAGATCCATGTGGCCCAATTGTGAGGAACCATGTTTTGGTAAAATGCAGAAATTTATTTACTATCAGAAGAAATTATAGCTTACGTAATTGATTGAGTTCTCAGAAGAGTTCTGTTCGTTTCTCAACATTTAAACTCATTTCGAGTGGAATTCCACAGGTAGTGTCTTGGTCCAATTTTCACGTCTTAGCTGCTTTTACTTGAAACCTCTTAAAATATAGACCACAATTATGACTATCCTCGTCAGTTCAATAGTAAAATTCAACTATCATCTGATGCCTTTAAATATAGGCATTGTGTTATAATTTAATCAGATTATTTATATTATCAGATTAAATGTGTTTTCGATATTTCACAAAATCTTGCAACCTAGTAATAGTTGTTCTAAAATAATAAGACAGGAAATGTCGTTTTGGTTGTTGAAAAGTTCTGAATACTGTAAGAATTATGAGTTTAATATATAAGCTGTAAATTATTATCTTTTGAAGGTACTATTATTATCATGTTCCGATACTTTTTGATTCGATTACTGCTATGGATGCACTCGATTTCGTAATAACGAAAGGTGGGTGAACGTACCCGAACTAATACCGCGCTACTTAATTAGTATTACTCGGATTGGTTAAGGAATTTGTTACATAACTCCGGGCTTTCGGTCGGTAATAACCGGAAAATTTGAAGAAGCTCTAAACAAATCTATTCTCCACGCATAGTTTAGCTAATTGACAATAGGATGGTTTTAGTTTAGCTCTGCCGCGGAGATTTTAATATTGAAAATGACTAGGAAGATTCGCCTTGTTTTTTGCCTTTCATTATTTTTCGTATTCTAACAGTAGCATTGTGCTGTTTCTAACAGTAACATTTTTTTGTTTACTGTAAAGCTCGCCGTTTCTTTTTGAACTATGAATCTTTATTGGTTCGATTCTAATTGATTTTAATTCTACATGATACAGTGTATTATTATAGAAGGTGAATAATAAGGGAAGTTATTTTCACGTTTATTTAATTTTAATTTCATTATACTAGACTAACCCTTTTTTTTAGTTATATTTTCTCATTTATTGATTATATTGTTACTAGTTGTTTCTGTTGTAACTTATATACAAATAGAGGCTAGAGGACCCATCGGCTCTATCATAGTCTCTACTGTAGTAATGTTTATATATTAACACTAGTAGTGTTTTTCTGTTCAAATCATCTCATTACACTGCACTATACAAGATCAAATGGTTTGATTCGGGTCTGTGTTCTGTTCTGGTGTTATACAAGAGTTGTAATAAATCAATATTGACATGAGAATCTGGTTGTTTCCTCATTCCTCCTTGTAACTGTCTTGATTTCCATATTAACAATCGGTATTTAATGGCCTAGGTGTACATAATCCGTCCTGTAGTATCGAAGTGTACGTATAATATGTCACTTCTCAGGATTTGGTTATGGAATACTTGTATTGTTTTATATTAATTTTTGTGTAGCATCTCCATAATTGGAATAAGTTTGTTCATATATTTTTCAATATTGGCTTACATAATAACAGCAAGTTATTGTGTAGTGATAATTGTGTTTTCTCTTTAATTAATCAATTCACCTATATTTTAATACCACTTCTTTCATTTTCTTTTTAACATATTCATTCTCTCGACTTACTTTCGTTAATTATTATTTTCTATGTTTGGATCCAATTATTTATACTGTCACTTGCCTGTTGTAATTTTGATATGGCTTCGTGGCTATTGTCTCCGATACCAAGAATCGCAATATCATCAGCAAATGTAGCCATCATGACCTTTTCCTTTTCCTTTTTGTGGTATATCACATGTGTACACTTCCTTGTGATACACCTGCTTTAGCTTCTTTTATTGTAGATTAGGCTCCCCCTTATTTGAGTCTAAACATTATGGCTGTCATGTAAGATTTCCTGTAGCTTATGAACAAGGTCTACATGTCCTATCTTATCGAAAGCTTGTGTCAGTTTTAAAAATATAGCTGAACATACCTTTTCGTACCACTTGGCCAATTGTTGAATGTTTGTTAATAAACCCAAACTCGTTAGTAGATATTAGGTTTTTTCTCTATATAATCTAGTTCTATTAACTAACAACCAAACTATGAAATTGATTAAAAATTCAGTACAGGTTGTAGCTAAACAGACCTGTGGTATTACCAAAAACAGATCTGTTCAGAAACAAACGCCATGGTGATTTGAAGATATAAAAATAAGAATAAAACAAAAGAGGAAAACTTGCTAAACCTGGTACTATAAAAAAGGTAAAAACAAAAATTATCTTGTGAATAAGAGTGAGAAGAATGATCAAGATGGACAGGATGAGAAACACAATACAGTATAAGATCAAAAAAGAATAGAGAAGTATTCTTAAAAATTTAGCTGGTCAGCTATATTTGAAACTTGTTTAAAATTACTTATATTTAAATGTCAAAGATGAACTACAAAGACAACAATTCTGTTACTCAACAAAGAACCACTTTTCTACTACTATTTCTGGTAAAATATGAAACTGTATCAAATGTTTGCAATATGTGTCACTTGTATATAACTGGCTTTAAACGTACATTGTTAATTTGAAACCAGTTCTTAGGCAACAGAAACCTTAACATGTCGTTCGTCCATCCTTGTTAAACTCATTTATAACCGTATTCCGAAAGTGAGAGTAAAAAATCGTACCTTGTTTATAAATAAGTATGCAATAACTGAAGGCGATATTATGTCGATGATTTATAGTGTACCATACATTTTTAGCTTTCCTGCTTGAGTATTTTATTTAAAAGTGCCATTTACCGTCGTAGCACTTTTTATTGCAAACATTTAACACCGTTTATGAATACGAATACATTCACCAATTTTCGTTTCGTTTTTTTTTTTGGGGGGGGGGGTATCTCTCTCGTCCTCTTTCGCCTCCAATGATGCAATTTTGAAGAAATGGCAACGTACATCTTCGAAGATTTCTATAGACGATATGGGTTAAAGATGGATGGTGTAGATGTTGTTGATTTTGATCTGACACACTTAAATTAGAAAACACTGATTGATTTATTGCTGTTGGTGGACGAAGATTTTGATGTTTTCGGTACAGGTAGAAAGGTAGAATGTTAAATTATGGTACGTGTAATGTACTTCATCAGAATCACGGGTCGAATATTTCTGTCTTTATTTTTTGTCGTTTTCTTTATTTCGTTATGGTTTCGTTATATAGTCAGGGGGATCTATACGATACTCTATCTATATCTCCGTCAGCAATTTAGGATTCGCATTTATTTTTTTGTTTATTCTCTTATTTTGAAATTGATGATGTTTTCCAGGATTATAGGATGAACTTCCACAAAAAGCATTCATCATGTTGACGTGTACGTTTAATGACTCTTTGTGTCTAAAGTATGTTCAGGAATGTTTTAGTGGCAGAAATAATTATACCAGAATATTGAAAACCTATCTCAAATTTACCGAAATATCTAGGTATTGATCTGCAAGCTAAAATAAATTGGAAACATGATGTTTTAGACCTCAGTTACTTCGACTTTTGTAGTTTATTTATTAATATATTGTCACTAATCATTACAGACTAACTTAAAACGACAAGGAACTAGTTATTTATCCAGGAAGACCCAACCGTCCTTGCTTAGTCTCTAATAAAATAAAAATTAATTTTTGTAGTACGATTTGTCCTTTTATTGAAAATAGGTCTCCATTTCGGGATCACCTCTTCAATCGACGAAGATTTCTTCCAAGCAGGCATTCTTTTGGGATCTGAATACGGTGGATGAGGAAGCAATACCAAGCCCAATTCATGGATTTTTGCCATCGTTTTCACTGACTTGTGACACGGTGCATTGTCTTGGTGAAGCAGCACTTTCTTCTTCTTCAAATGCGGGCGTTTTTCGGCGATTTTGTCCTTCAAACGGTCCAATAACGTTTTGTAATAGTCGCTGTTATTCCATGCATATCTCAAAATATAGTCGCCATAAACTTGCCAGCCGACTGTTGCGTTTTCCCATGCTTTGGAGCTATGTTTCATCCATTGTCACATGTCGACGCAAAAACTCGGGTTTATTACGCTTGATCATCTTCAAACACTGCTCCCAATCATCAACTCGACGTCGTTTTTGGTCAAAAGTGAGCTCGCGCGGCACCCACTTTGCATAGAGCTTTCTCATGCCCAAATATTCGTGAATGATATGTTGTACACGTTCAGTTTATATCTTTAGAGTGTCTGTTATTTATATTGACAATTAACACCAACCTTTGTCCTCTAAAATATACAGAGTTTAAATAATTAAAAAATATCTCGAATATACAATAACTTACACACGTTTAAGATGAGGTTAAACGTATGATAGCGCCATCTGTGTTTTCTCCAAGACCTAAAGCACCGGTTAGTTTAGGAAGAGCATATTATTTTTGTACGTAATTATCCGTGTATACAGTTAACAAAACAATAATAAAAAATACAGTTTACTAATAAAAAAAGGAAGCTAATAACAGGTTTGTTTCCATTTTTAATTTTATAGGAAAATTAATTATTTACCCGTTGTAGGTGTGGAATTTAAATTACAGACATTACAGACCTAACCGTACATAGAAATTAATCACTTCTAATTAGACGTTTTCTGAGTCAAATCATTGGCAACACTGTTGCAGACGCCGACGTCGGCACATGTGATGGCTCCTCGCGATTCCAAACCTTTTCTGCGCGCTTCAAATAATCAATTCACATCTCGAAACCAGACGGTTCTCAGAGTTGGTACTCGGGACATTTCACTGACATGAGGAGAAGAAAATATATCCGTAATTGGCTCTCCGCTGAATATACTCACAAAACTATCTTAAATCGCTAAAAATATTTAAATTTCGAATTCTCTTTCTCGGTATTGGTTGCCAAATGCTCGCATAACGAGGTAAAAAACCTAAGGGTCGGGTAAATCATTCGGACGGGGAATAAAAAACAGAAAAAATCGGTTTTGGCTTTTTTGTCGTGCGCGTTTTTCTTGAGTGGTGGTATTATTTTATTCAGCATCCTTTATTTTGATATAATTGCTACATTACAGGAATATAAACCGTTACTACATAATCACGTGAAAACAGAAGAATTTTTCACGATTGCGGAAGGCTTCACCACTAATTATCGGAGATTAATGGTGTAATTAGTATCATAAAAATGTAGCTCCAGTAGATTTTGTTCTGAAATACACTTAATTAGAAAGTCGTCTTGTTGCCTGTGAACATGAATAGGTCGATTTTCGATATAATTTGTAACATAAGATGTGAGAGCAAAAATTGTGGTCTCTATAAAAGATTATCCTTTGGCTTTGGATGTTTCGATGATATTTTTATATAATAAAGCTAATTATAATTGGAAAATTATTTTCAGGCTTTGGAGTTATTGTAATTTGTCGTTCACTAATTGTGAAATTCTAGCAATATCCTGTCCTGATTTGCTGGCTCAGTCTGATATTAATTATTAGGAAAGTAAATCAAAGTATTATTCGTATTTAATTTTTTAAACTCCTTTAAGATTCTACTACCTTTTACGGTTTACACGATAATAATGATAACATAACTATGCCAAATTGTTTGTTAAATTTAAACCATTAGAGATTTTTTTAATTCGTTGGAAATTGACAACAAAGAGTATACAGAGGCATTCTTCTATTAAGATACGACGTTATGTAAACACTTCAAGCCCATCTGTTGAGCACTTTCCAAATTTTGCGGGTACAATCATACGGAGACTGCAGAAATATTTTTGCAATTTATCTAATCTTCCTCTGTATCATAAAGCTTTTTAAAAATGTTCTAATTTTGTTTGTGATGGCATCAGTTTTCTGAATAGTTATGGGTAGAAGTTGTTCATTTTTAAAATTAAATGAAACTAATTTTGGGTATAGTTTTGAATTAATTATAAAATGTTTTATAAGCTCTTGATATTATTTCGTTAAATATACTAGATATAATACTGTATAACAAAGTGTCTGTTAGTATTATCTAAAACTTATGACTAGTTATTTTTAACAGAACATAAGAAATAAACAAATTTTGTTTTTGGGTAAAAATCTTCAATTGTGTCAATATGGCCAATATCAATATTCAATCAATAGTGGCACAAAATCAGGAATAAACTTTGTTAATTTTAATTTGTGATTAGTTAAGAAATTTGTGGCAATTTTATATGAACATATAACAAATTATTTCAATTTAATTTCAGTCATTTTGAATTATATTGATCATTTTAATTGAACGGGGTAATTTCGACCATTATGAAGTAAGAGTGATTTTAATTAGCTTAAAAAATCTGTCCAAAGTTTTTTTAAGACTGAAACATTCTAAGCTAAATATATGGGTAAGATTATTTAAGATATACTGTGAATAGAGTAAAAGAAAGTATTAACTTTCACCAAATTTAAATTAATTTTTTGTTTAATATACATATATTGTCGAAGTAGGCAACTTGAAGATGTTCTTACTTAAATATTCTTGTAAAAAAAAACAAACATCAGCCATACTGATGATTCCTTGAGGTTTTGATCTTGCTCGACTTACGGTCCAGCTAATAAGATATCCTAGCTTTTTTCATTTTGAAATATACGTATACGCACCCTTTCTTAAATATCATTAACGAAGTTTTGTTATTAGCAACAATGACTGGTAGCTGTTGATAAATACAGCTGTTGACCGATTATATTTTATGTTTTCAATTTTAAATTTCAATCATTGTGGCATGGTGTAGTATATTTGTTACCTCTATTTAAGCTCTACCTCTTCTACTTATCTTTTCTAACGGTAAATATCTGAGGCGATCTATGAAATATTTTGTCCCATTTTTTATAAGTTCTTTCTAGATATGACGTTTTTTTTTCAGTTAGTGTAAACTTGACTTAAACTGGCTGAAGCGTCGTATACCTCTTTGGAGTATTAACGAAACACAATGCTACCTTTTTTATTTTTAAGAACAATTTCAGATATAACATGATATTATTAAAAAACTATTTCCCGATATTTTCCCGATATATTGAATATTTGATATTTGTTGTTGGAGTGTCTATATAAAATATCTATAAAATACTGTAAAAACTCGGTTTATATTGATTGTTTTGCTGTGAAATCTGCCTGTAATCAGTTTATAGCATAAGGTTCTAATAAAACAGCCAATGCACGTCATCAACACCATCGAACGTATTGCCAAATTTCGTTTGTAAAAACGTAGAATCCCTCTTAAACTCGCAGCATTTTTCTTTCTCATTTTATTAAGATTTGCAGCCAAATCGGTTTAAAATTTTATTTGTGTTGGTACCGGTCGACACTCTTGTAATATGTCAATGTAAATACAACAATATAACTCTAACCTACAGATTATTATGGCTGTTAGTTATCTGTAGTGTAAGTTCTTTAATAAATATGAATTAGATGAACTATATTATTAAAATAAATTATATTTTATAACGTTATTTTTGTTTCATTATTTTATTTACATCGGTATTATGTTGTTAAAGTCAAAATAAATGAAAATTTAAATTTAATGCGACAACATTGCCTTATAAATTTTGATGACGTGTATTTTGGAAGGACTATAGATCTTAAATAATAGGTGTAGTAGACAATAATAGAACAAACTGAGTATATTTGAATTCGAGCAATTTTAAAATATGTTTTTTGGATTTTTAGCTTCAGTTAATAAATATGATATAGTTAATGAGTTTTTTAATTGCACAATATGTCAAACTTCAGTTGGAGTGTGTGTGTACATATATATATGTATAAACGTATACTCCAGATATCAGCATTGTAATTAATGGCTGCCTTTGTTATTATTATCCCACAAGAGCTAGAGAAAATTGCTGATCGACTTTTGATTGGTTTTCTTAAGAGCTTCACGGTACTTTAGAGCGTTTCTTTCTTCCGACCGCCGGGCGAGACGGAGACGGCACGATACAGCCACGACTCGAGAGAAGGACGACCTCATAAAAACTAATGAACAGATCGAAACCTTTTTGTCTTTTTAATTTTGTTTTTTTTATGCATCGTTATTAATATTTTAACTCATTTTGAACCGCTTAGGTCGGCGAATACCGCCAGCGTGTCTTACGGTAGATCACTATCGAAGTCTCCGCGAGCCCTCGGCTTTATTATTTTGGCCATGCGAATTATTTCGAGAAATTATCTTGAAAGACGGTTATTAATTAATGCCGAGGTAAGTTATTGCGGTATTTAACGTTGGTGCCTATTTAAGAGGCGACCTCTTAACCCTCTTTATCTTTTATTAATAAATAAGATGGTTTAACAATAAAATCTTACTTAATAATAGCATTTACATCGAACCTTTGACTTTGGCAGGGTCCGCGGCGAATGTTATATTTTAACGATTAATAAATCTATCAGCGAGTCGACTTATTGCTTTTCTGTTACCTTGTTTATTCTGGTTATGAAAGTTTAGTAGGTTTTACTGTGCACTTTAAGCGCTGAACTTAATAATCCCCTTTTTATATTCAATAATTAACTTGTCCTTACTGGTTTATCAGTCAGTTTTTGTCTACTCGCGATGGAAAAAGAGGTTTCCTGTTTCATTTATGGCTTAGAGTTCTTTTAGTGGTCATCGTATATAATGCAACCTCAGTTTCTTAATTATCTCTATATTTACAAGTTGCTTTAACGGATCAGTAAAAATATTTTAATGTTGATATGTGTTTTTGGTTATATACTACTTAGTTATCTATCTCATATTCTGATTTTTGGTCTGGATTAGGCAACTTTTTTGGATATCCGATGTGTTCCAACAGAAAGTCTATTTTTGTTTCATCATCATCATCATAATCAATTCATAGTCAGCACTCGGCAAGAGCGTTTATTTATTAAACAATACCCTGTGTCTCTATAAACTGTTCTGGTCTCGAATAATGATGGTTATTCTACTTCTTTATACTGCTTACTGGAATGACTGGGATGATTGTTACTTGTAGCAATTTATATTCTTGTTTATATCCTTACGTTACATTCATGTACAGTGACAACCATAAATGCAAAACATCAATGTCCTAAACGAAGCAAACGCCAATATTATTGTGATTAATTTGTATCACTTTATCATCATCGTAATCAATTCATAGCCAGCACACGGCAAGAGCGTGTACTTACTAAACAATACAGTGTCTCTATAAACTTTTATGGTCTCTAATAATGATGGTTATTCTACTTTTTTATCCTGGTTACTGGAATGACTGGGATGATCGTTACTTGTTGCAATTTATATTCTTGTTTATATTCTTATAAACGAAGCAAACGCCAATATTATTGTGATTAATTTGTATCACTTTATTATCATCATAATCAGTTCATAGCCAGCACACGGCAAGAGCGTGTACTTACTAAATAATACAGTGTCTCTATAAACTTTTATGGTCTCGAATAATGATGGTTATTCTACTTCTTTATCCTGGTTACTGGAATGACTGGGATGATCGTTACTTGTTGCAATTTATATTCTTGTTTATATTCTTATAAACGAAGCAAACGCCAATATTATTGTGATTAATTTGTATCACTTTATTATCATCATAATCAGTTCATAGCCAGCACACGGCAAGAGCGTGTACTTACTAAATAATACAGTGTCTCTATAAACTTTTATGGTCTCGAATAATGATGGTTATTCTACTTCTTTATCCTGGTTACTGGAATGACTGGGATGATCGTTACTTGTTGCAATTTATATTCTTGTTTATATTCTTACGTTACATTCATGTACATTGACAACCATAAATGCAAAACATCAATGTCCTAAACGAAGCAAACGCCAATATTATTGTGATTAATTTGTATCACTTTATTATCATCATAATCAGTTCATAGCCAGCACACGGCAAGAGCGTGTACTTACTAAATAATACAGTGTCTCTATAAACTTTTATGGTCTCGAATAATGATGGTTATTCTACTTCTTTATCCTGGTTACTGGAATGACTGGGATGATCGTTACTTGTTGCAATTTATATTCTTGTTTATATTCTTATAAACGAAGCAAACGCCAATATTATTGTGATTAATTTGTATCACTTTATCATCATCATAATCAGTTCATAGCCAGCACACGGCAAGAGCGTGTACTTACTAAATAATACAGTGTCTCTATAAACTTTTATGGTCTCGAATAATGATGGTTATTCTACTTTTTTATCCTGGTTACTGGAATGACTGGGATGATCGTTACTTGTTGCAATTTATATTCTTGTTTATATCCTTACGTTACATTCTTGTACAGTGATAACCATAAATGCAAAACATCAATGTCCTAAACGAAGCAAACGCCAATATTATTGTGATTAATTTGTATCACTTTATTATCATCATAATCAGTTCATAGCCAGCACACGGCAAGAGCGTGTACTTACTAAATAATACAGTGTCTCTATAAACTTTTATGGTCTCGAATAATGATGGTTATTCTACTTCTTTATCCTGGTTACTGGAATGACTGGGATGATCGTTACTTGTTGCAATTTATATTCTTGTTTATATTCTTATAAACGAAGCAAACGCCAATATTATTGTGATTAATTTGTATCACTTTATCATCATCATAATCAGTTCATAGCCAGCACACGGCAAGAGCGTCTACTTATTAAACAATACACTGTGTCTGTATAAACTGTTCTGGTCTCGAATAATGTTGGTTATTCTACTTCTTTATCCTGCTTACTGGAAAGACTGTGATGATTGTTACTTGTTGCAATTTATATTCTTGTTTATATCCTTATAAACGAAGCAAACGCCAATATTATTGTGATTAATTTGTATCACTTTATCATCATCATAATCAATTCATAGCCAGCACACGAAAAGAGCGTGTACTTATTAAACAATACAGCGTCTCTATAAAGTTTGCTAGTCTCGAATGATGATGGTTATTCTACTTCTTTATCCTGCTTTCTGGAATGATTGGGATGATTGTTACTTGTTGCAATTTATATTCTTGTTTATATCCTTACGTTACATTCTTGTACAATGATAACCATAAATGCAAAACATCAATGTCCTAAACGAAGCAAACGCCAATATTATTGTGATTAATTTGTATCACTTTATCATCATCATAATCAATTCATAGCCAGCACACGAAAAGAGCGTGTACTTATTAAACAATACAGTGTCTCTATAAACTTTGCTAGTCTCGAATGATGATGGTTATTCTACTTCTTTATCCTGCTTTCTGGAATGATTGGGATGATTGTTACTTGTTGCAATTTATATTCTTGTTTATATCCTTACGTTACATTCATGTACAGTGACAACCATAAATGCAAAACATCAATGTCCTAAACGAAGCAAACGTCAATATTATTGTGATTAATTTGTATCACTTTAGCAATAATTTTGATCCCTTGGACCAATATACTTTAATGGTTACTAATTCATTCATATTTACTGTTATATGTATAATTTAACACGGATTAACCGAACTTAAATTGGTTTTGTACCAAAAGATATTAGACAAATTAAAAACTAGCGACTTGAAATTTAATAAATCATTAAAACTGTTCCAGTATTACCCATTAGAGACTGTAATAAAATGATAAATTATAGAAATTAGTAGAAGGCGTCTGGTAAAATGTCGCTTGATATTAAATAAATTCGTATTCACTTCCCGGCACTTATTATGATTTATAATGATTGGCCGCCTAAGATTGTATTATCAAGTGACAACATAAATCAAAACCTTTGGGCAATCGTATATAATGTAAGGGATTTGTGATAATTTCGTTCATTTTATTTCTATTCGATATGCATAAATCATTTTCAAGCTCGAAGAAATTAGAAAATAGTTTTAGTATCAATAATAATTAAGTGATTATCTAATAATTATTTTTATCTAACTAATTTTCATCTTTTTTTTTCAGGTAAATTGACGTTATATTATGTGATCAGCTTAGAAAATATTCCTCTCTGGGTAAGAAAATTTGAATACTTAATTTAATTTTACATATATTTGAAGATAAATGTCGTGCTTATGTAGTTATATCAAATTAATTACTAATGCAAATTAGCAATTATGTTGTTATAATAGCGAGAGTAATCATTTTATTCTTGTGTTATGGATACTAATTTAGATAAAAGCTTGAGGAATTTGCATTATTACACGTTAATGATATTTGATTGCTGTTTGGTTAATTCATTGGGACGATGAATTAATGTTGAGGGTTTATTTTAATGTCGATATTTTATTTTAAAAAGATTATTTTAAATTATGCATATTCAAATTGTTTATTGATATTCGTATATGTTTATTAATGTTAAAAAATCTAATAAAATAAATAATGTATCTAATATATATCCAATATAATATATAGGTAAATTTCGGCTATATATATTAATATATATATTAAATTATTAAAATCGATCCAGTATTTTTGGTTCATTCATTACTGCCCTTGGCCTGCACGCATTAAATTTGGAGTAAAACAATTCCTCTTCCCCTATACTTACTATGAAGATTTCCTGCTATCTTTGGAATATCTAAATTCATACAATTTTTATTACATTACACATTTTTAAACGCAAATTTTAAATTTGTAATATCTCCGAAAATATTTGTTTAATTTACATGCTGTAAGGAACCATATTGATCATATTAATTGCACACTGTATTTAAGGTACTTAATTCGATAAGGATTAATGCCGTATTGCTTAAAATAGCTTCGTAAATAAGCCATTTTCTCACGTAAAAAGTAAACAATAAAAATGGTTAATGTGGGTTATCCCTAAAAGATAAACATATACCATCGCGGACTTTTTTGTAGACCTTTTTATGGTGTACAATACTGTAGTACATTAATTTGATCTAACTCGTAGGGTTAGGCAGCATTTTTGCTAATTGCTAAATAAGCCTAAAAAAATAGGTTAATTTACAACATCACGTTAGAAACCTCTAAAATTAGCAATGTTGCCTTAGTATATTATGCATGTATTATACATATGAACCTTCCTCTTGAATCACTCTATCTATTGAAAAAAACCGTATCAAAATCCGTTGCGTAGTTTTAAAGATTTAAGCGCACATAGGGATATAGGGACAGAAAAAGCGACTTTGTTTTATACTATGTAGTGATATATATATATATATATATATATATATATATATATATATATATATATATATATATATATATATATATATATATATATATATATTTCAAAGGCAGGTACAATGTTCTGACCTATTTTTTATCTAAAATAATCAGATATTTGGGTATAATGTTATTGCTGAACTGATATCACAAAAAATCGGAAGTAGTTCATTTTATAAGCTATTTAGTTTGCGTTTTAAGCACTAACCATATCACATGAGAAATTGTAGAAACGTGATAGCCAACTATTTCTATGGTGTAATAGTTAGAACGTTAAGCTCGCACACGGAGGTCGCGGGTTCGCTTCTCAACAGAGCAGCAACATTCTTTTTTCGAGTTTGGTTGGAACATTTATCAAATCACCCAGTTAGTATGATCCAGTGCCTGAAACATGTCTTATTTTTAATTATTGTTTCTTTATTCCTATTTTCATTCAGACAGGCTGTACTTTTACTTGGGTTATCCATTATAATACTTAATAAAATAGCTGTGGTACCGACTTCAAACTGATTTTTATTTAGTTAATACAAAGATTATGACGTAGATATTTTATTTTAAAACATTTTTTGATGTTAAAAGCTTAAGTTTGATTATTTTATGCATTTTAGTGAGTTCCTTATTTATTTTTTGAAGTCGATTAAATTTTTTCTGTAAAAATGTTTTGTGTTCTATATATTTAGTTACCAGTAGACTCGTTTCTTATTACATGTATTTTATGGCGTAATTTTGATCGACATAAAATCTAATAAATAAATAGTTGTTTGGATTGAGATCGTAATTACTTTAAGTTATTTGAAATGTCGAAATAAGTTTCGTTCTGAGATAAGAGCTTAATAATATATAAATAATGAAATCCCAATTATCTGCCTGTTGGATTGGTAAATATTTGCGGTAGTACAACGTTCGAGATAGACATCGGAGATTTTATAACGCGAAACTCGGCCATCACATTCACCTGTGGCGGTACGAAGAACGTAGAATTGAGCTAGTTGCTGCCGTATCAATAAACACGCACGAATGACAAAGGAGTCGTCGGGTTTAGATCTCGCTGCGGTGGTATTTAAATTGTGTGTTCTATTTGTTTTACAGGCCCGACTGATTCATATATGCAAGAACGATCGACGGACATAACCTAAAAACTGGCCGCATAAACGGTTTATTATTTACAGTTAGCACATTAGAGTCAAGGATTGTACTTGTCAAACGTATATAATCAGTAACCAGGTGGAAAATCTGATATGAGCATCGTAGTTGGAATAAGCGTGTTTCTGTTTTCATCAGATATCTTTGGAAATATGTTTATATACCGTTAAACCAAATATATGTTTTTTTTAATGGTGTTACCATAAAATTTGGTTAAAATATATAAAGATTGTTTTGTTTATAATGTAGTATTAGAGTATTTCCAGAATATTGTCATTATAATTAGTGTTTTGGAGAATAACTAATTACAGTTTCTTTTATATCTGTTGCTTTCTTTCTGTCGTAGGGCTGCTTTTCTTACAAAAAAAACATGAATGTGCTTACATACTGTACCTTTGATTTTATTTTCAGGGTCCTGATAATTATATTAATTTAAACATTTTTTCATTTGTATCGGTATCCTACTCGGTGGTCCTTTTCGCGTATCGCACTTACCGAAATGTCATATTGATCGTGTTTTTATATTATGTAACTTAAATAAGCTATTATTCCTTAGCAATCTACAATATTGTATTAATAAATGATAACATTTAATCTATATTTCATGCTTTACACATGTATTGTTCGCTGCCAAATTTCTCTGTTAAGTAATAAATAATTATATAAACTAAGACAGGAATGATGTAAATATAAAATTAACAGTAAAATACCACACAACTCCTACTCTCGTAAACAACAATGCGTGGACAGCAGAAAATGAAATGATAGGCAAAAATATAGAAAATTTGGAAATATTTGAGAATTCGCAACAGTATGGAATATCTCACTAATTAGATGTTTTATTGATTATCTTATAGTATTTTAATATCTTATAGGTTTTACATAGCATATTCGAACCTGTTAGACCCCCTTGTATTATTATATATGAACAAATTTTCGTATTATCTAATAAATTCACAAGTTATATTACTATGCTAAAGGATCCAGGTTTTTTGACTGCTTTTTTTATGTTTATTGAATCATGGGACTATGAGTTTCTAGTATATATACTAAATTGTTTTATAACTAGGACTCATTGGCACATCCATGTTAAAACGTTCGTTTCTAGTAACTATTCGGCGTTCTGAAGAGAATAATATCGACCGGGTAGTCTCACCGCAAAAAGACATAAGACCTTTTCGTAGTATTTCGTGTAGCCGTCCGAAAACGTAATGGCTGAAAATCCGGCCATTCGCCAAACCATAAAGAAGATAATAAAAAAGGCGAACCCATGCGGCCGATGAGCACGTCCTCTGCGGTGCGGTTCCGACAGAAATCTTATATTACAGGGCGGATGAAGGATTCGGGGATGCGGCTTATTACTTTTTATATTCCCCCATACGCTATGTGTTCTATACAATTCAAATAGTAATTATGACAAAAGTCGGACCGGGCGTATAATTTCGGTTGGGCCGCGATCGTATTTAATGACACGGTAGGAACTGTCGTTGCGGCCTGCCGAAAGCCGGAGGCTCGCCGAGAGGTCAGCCGCAGCATCTCGGACACAATTATTTCGTCTGGATCGTTCCGAATCAAACGCGACCACATTTCCTATCTCAAAACATGAAATAACTCAATCTTGATTATGCATCCGTTATATTTACAACTCCAACTTTTTCCATTTCGTTTCATTGGTAATTTTTTAAATTTATTGAATGAAAGGTTTATTTTTCGACGAAAAACGTTTTATTTATCAATATAATCGCGTTTTAGCTCAATACATTAAATACAACGCTTTTCCTACATTCTTGTTCTCTCCAGATAATAAGTTTCCTCAATGACTTCAAAAGAGGGGTTTGTTTCAGTGATGAACTCTTCATTCGACTCAAATCTGGAGAGTGTATTGGGTGGGGGTAGCAGTTTATAGATGGTTTTTGCTACCCGTGCTTTGTTTTGTTAGAAAAACACTATTTCCTTCCCCAAATGCGGTTATTTTTTTCTCAAATCTGTCCGAAAGCTCCGAATAATATTCGACAGTGATATAGATATATGTTAAGTGATATATTTAAGTCCCTAAAATCCATCGTGAGCATCAATATTTATCAGCTAAAGTTTCATAAAATTGAACAGATTCTTCTAAGATTTTATGTTATTCCACTTGATTGGTTGAACTATTCAAAATATTTTTTTAGATATTAGTTTTTACTTTTTAGTGAGGTCCTTATTTATTTTTTTGAAGTCGGTTCAATTTTTTTGTTAAAAATATATTATTTTTCTCTATTTACTGTTACATATTTACTCAATAAATTACTCAGTTATTTGGACATTGGATAGCCCAAGTAAAAATACAGTCCGTATGTTCGGAAAAATAGGAATAAAGAAACAATGATTGAAAATAAGATAAAATAAAATAATTCCAATCAAACTAGAACAAGAAAAGTCGCTGCCTTGTTGGGAATCGAAACTGGGACCTCCGTGTGTGAGCTCAACGTTTTAACCATTACACCATAGAAACAGTTGCCTAAAATGTTTCTACCATGTCTCATATTATAGGGTTAGTGCTTAAAAAACAAACTGACTGACTTTTATACTGATCTACTTCCGATTTTTCGTCGCATTAGTTCAGCAATAACAATATGCACCAATATCTGAACATTTTAGATAAAAAATATGTGAAAACATTTTACCTGCCTTTGAAATTTTAGCGTTTTCCTTCGAATTGATAATCTAGATTACATTTCCAATGAGGGTCATACTATTACCTCACAGGATATCATATAAAACCCTAACACAGCAGGCGTTGTTAACAGCAACAGTCAAATAAATGTCAAACAAGGTTTAAAAAAAATAAAATGACGTAAGCGTGTCGTTCACACAAATCACATCGAAGAGCCTTTTTTCTGTCTGTATACTGACGCATTGTCGCTAAAACACCAAATCGATTAGATCGGGTATTTTAAATAAATTAAAAAACCCATATGTATTCAAAATTAAACAATTCAATTTAATTAGTTACGTTAACTTTAAATCATTAAATACAAAATGCGTGTCAGATTATATTAAATAATTACAATAATAGGACGTAAGTGGCAATATTATTTCTATTTCAGAAATTAATTACCAAGTATTGGAAAGTGTTAATTATCTTCAGATAATGGCCCTGCTGCTAAACCTGCCAACTCTGCACTATAGAATTCAAGTTAACGGGCGTACTATCTTAAAGTTAACGATTAGTGTTTTATATGATTTTTACTACTATAAAAGGAGCTTTAAATATTGCACTTAATTATTTTTTGAAAATATATGTTCGTCTAGTGGAAGTTGGTTTGGTCGTTAGTAGTTTGCATCTGAGCTAAGCTCTTAAACATTGTTATTTTATTTTATTTTTCATTCATATTAACAACTTATTGTTTCTGTCATCAGTATTTAAGAAAAAATAATGAAATTCTTTTTTAGCCACTGTTTTGAAAATATTTAAAAAAAATAACGTTATAAACTAATAGTAGATATCATTTGAATATTAGTACTACTCAGAAATCATTTGTATTACACGTTAAAAAAAGTATTTTTATAACTAAGGTTGTAATATACTATATTCAGCATTTTTCGATTCAAATAATGCCATTCTTATTAGTTGTATTCACTATTTCAAATATTTACGTGAACACAGTAAATTAATATGAACATAACGTTCTAAATTAAATGCGAAAACTAAAGTAATACCTAACTTAATTATAATTAAAAGTTGTTGATAAAAATAATTTGTTTCTTTTATTAGGGGTTCATTTTACCAACTTAGTTTATCTTATTATCTGGACCGGACCTACTGTTTAACGTGGGTTCCCAACCAGGGTCCAAGCGCTCAAGTTGGAGATCATCTCAGAAGTTGTTCGATCTTACCCAACCTGGTTACTGGCGCGACTGGAGTCATTATTTCCTTGTCTGACTTTGCACTCTTGAATAATCACAAAGATATCTTTACGACCATGCCCTAGCAGGATTCAAACTCGCGGTTATCGAAATAGTAGGAGGACTGTTCAAAGTGCTAAAAGTGCCATAGAAAAAAAAATGAAACTTTAATACACAGACAAAATTAATTAAAAGTCCTCGACATCAAAATCAGCACCGATTGCTACCAACTGAAGTCACTGAACGAGAGTAACAAGAAAAATGTGATAAAATGTTTCATGTCTGATACCGACGCGCCTTTAACCTTCAGACTTTATTTCTGATACAATTTAATTATAATTTACTTGTGTTCTATTGTCTAAAATATTGTCTTGAGCCATTCCGCTGAAAAACATGCAGCTTGTACCTTGTTCGATTTCTTAGACCAGCTCCTAGAGTCAACCTTGAAAATGAGAAATCTCGACCAACGAAACATCAACACGAACACGTAATAAAATGAAGTATTTAATTAATTAATAATTCGTAATCAGATCTTGTCCATTTGCGAACAATAGGAGCGACTTTGAATCGGCAAAGAAAACGGAACTCTATGGTCTTAATTGTCTTTGTTTTCGAAACAGAAAGTTAAAATTCCCATTGCGGAAGATTATGTCGGTCATATAAAATATAATGGGCAAAAATTGCTCCTTGATGGCATAAGATGTTGTTCTGTCGTCATTTTTCATAACATTTTTGGGAACTCGCGTGATATGAATTCCAAAGGTAATAAAGTGGTCGTGACTAAGTCAAACTTCACTCGGAACAACGCAAAAATATTACTACAAAGGATTATGGTCCGGCATACTAATTTTTGAAAACAATGAGAGTTGATAATAATTCCGTATTGTGATAGACCGCAAACGAAATGTCTCTTTAATATTTTTAATATGAAGCATTAAGGCCCGAAGGTTATGTGATATTTGTAGAAAACACCGACAGAATGTTCAATGTTTTATATTTGGTACTGGTTGATATCAAGAATAAGCTACACTTCCATCAAAATACTACATTTTTTCGTTGTGTAATAATGTCTAATTTATACAAAAATTATGTTTGACATTACGGAAAATAGAGGTCATGTTGGTATACTTACAAATGAACTATCAAAGGGAATATACTAATTATTATTAAACAAATTATCAAACATTATTAATAATAATAATATTAATTATTAATCATTATCACGTGAATTTTGAAACCATTAAGATAATATAACAATTAAAAGAAGATACAAACAATGTTGTTATTTAATTTGTGATTATCTACTGGATAGTGAAGTATTTTCAGGTGTTTTACTTAAAATTAATTATTACATTTTAATGCACTTTTCGGTAATTTTATTCGGACCAAGTACTTTTTGCTGAATTTTAGATTATATTTTTCCACAGCTTCAAAGATGTCAAAATAGATGTGAATAGAACACTATTTGTCGGAACACTTCAAATTCTAATTGTTTAAAATAAATCGACTAATCTTACCGACAAAAATTTGTGTTTATCCTAAAACTTATTTTAAAATATGTTGGTTCCGACATTATTTTGATATAGTTGACAGAGATTGAGTCGAATAATGATTATAAATTCTTCATGGGATGCACTATCGATTTGTATTGGTACGTTTGAGATGAACATTGAATGCTATGCATGGTTATGTAAGCAGGATAGCGAAAAAGTTGATGAAATAAAAGCATCTGTCGTATGAGACTTTGCTTCATCGGTTTATAACTTATTCTACTTAAAATCACATAATCTAAATGAGCATCAGTTTCCCGTAGCAGCACAAACTTTATGATAACGTGTCATTAAATATATTAAAAATGAGTTCAGAATAAGGAGTGACCTTCTTTATCGTAGAATGAGTTCTTTGCGGTTCCTGTGTTTCATTCATGCAATTAATTCTATAGTTTTGCTTGAATAAGTCCAAACAACGCTGTTGATTTAGAATTTTCAATTTTTCGCATAAAATTATAGACGATATTGATTTTCTCACACTTTCTGAGTTGAAATTCCATATTACCCAAATTCACTTTAATGTTTTACAAAACTATTTTGCGGACATTTTGTATGTTTTACCGAAGAACTTGCTAATTTGGGCGAAGAGGGCTTTCAAACTCTCTTTTATCGTATATTTTCATTTATCACTCATTGTCAATTCTCCTCTGTATCTTCTATCAATTGAAACCAGGTACTTTGACGTCGTAATTTATGTCTTGTAGAAGATAAAGCGTCTAATAGAACCACATCAGGTAAGTACGGCGATTGATCAATGGTAATGGTTGCGCTGAAATTATACATATTATTATGATTCACAGTATAAGTATTTTTTTCCAAATATTAGGCATTTTGGTATGATTTTTTCTGGTTATACTGAGTTTTTTGAATACTAACTTATGATTATCTGTCATTATTTTCTTCAGTTTTGCGATACTAACTTCAGATGATGATGTTGGAATTCAATTAGCATTAAGAAATTGAAGACATCTTTTCTTTTTGACGATTCTATTCATTGTAAAAATCGCTAAACAATTTTAGTTGAACTAAAATTGAAATTAATCGAAATAATCGAGCACAATAAACAACCCAAATAAAAAAATAAATAATATTAAATATTAAAAAATAGTTTAAACATTGTAATTAATTATTTTTGAACAGATATCTTAGTTCGCTGGAAGTTAGTTTGGTTTGTCCATATCATTGCGGTTTTAATCAGTAATTTACTTCTAATTTAGTTCCTAAACATTACTATTTCTTTTCATTTTTAATTCATATTACCTTGTTTGCTGTTTTCCTTTTAAATAATAATTTTTTGTATTCGTCATTTTGAATATTTACGTATTCACAGTAATTACTAAATGACCTTCAACGTGACTGAATTAGATCGGAAAAATAACAGTTGGAACTGAAATTACATTACTTTTCATGATCAGTTGGTATTATCAATGATCAGAGAAAAAGATAGACAGAGAGAAAGAGGGGGAGAGAGACAGAGAGAAAAAGAAATAAAGGAAACTGTACCTAAGGCAAAGAAGATAAAGCTCAGGAGGCTCCGTGGCGATGAATAAAGCTCGGAAAGACAAAAATGACGCAGGGATAGATTTTGGAATTTAATACGGGCGTTAATTATTAAATGAGACGATAAATATTCGATTTTTGGAGCCGACACGATATAATCCCAAAAATAACGGCCGAATAACAAAGTGATACTAAAGAACTTAAGCGCAATAAGTACCTTCTTGTCATCATATATTGTTATTTAGGTCGTTAAGGAAACGCGCATACATATTTGAAAGTATGCTACTTCGACTGATTTTTTAATTTACATATTTTTATCATTCCATTTGCAATATTTCATTATTATCAAAAAATAACCGCTTTATAAATAAGGATCGAGCCGGTTCTTTTTTTTCGTACGTGGTACTAAGTCTATCTTATGAGGAAATTGTTTATCGTGTCTTTCGGAAGGACGGGGACAATATTACGGATCCAAAGGCAACGATGCGCGTCCTTTCATCTTTCCACCATCCATAGTTTTGGCTGAGCTGATTAACGATAAGTAATTATAATTCCTCATCGTTTTCGGTAAATCCTTTTTGGATGCACATATACGCCAACAATATTCGACTTTTATTATATCATCTTAAAAAAAACCGTTATCGTGAATTAATTCTGCTATATAGTATTTCTGCTGAATACTTTTTTTTATTTCTTATCGCTAGAGGCTATTTTTAACTATATTTCTATATTCCTGTCATAAATTTTTGATTAGTTATAACATGTAGGCATAAAAAAGTTTGTGCTGTATGGCACAATAGCATCGGACATTACTACGTTCCTTGTTTTGTATTCCAAGACGAGTAGCCCTGAAGGATATTTGTAATTACATGTAACTATCAAATTGTAGCATTAGTTAGTATCTCAACTAGTGTCCAAAATGGAAAACGTGAAGAATTATTTCAGCAAAATTTTACTTGCCAGTTAGTATATCCTTAGACTGTCTCTGGGAATTCTTTAGAAGAAAGTTTTTAGAGTTGAGAAGTATCATCATCTAAATATCGTCAAGTATCGTCTAAGTATCGCCATCTAAATTTGTAACGTCAAAACGTCGCAATGTTGCCGCACCAACTCTGAGTTTTAGTTCAGTTTGTCTTTGACAAACAACGAAATTTTAATCTAAATAAAATAATTGAACAAAAATGATATCAAATATAATTTATGTTAACATTATAGTACATCTAAAAACTACAGTTAATTTTACAACTACAATAGTTAATAGGTTAGTATTACAACCACTTACCACTATTGCTTTCAAGAATTTTGCATACGTCCGACAATTGGACGACTTCGACGGGTTCATTGGTTTACGTGTTTGAATTATCTCAACAACAATCAATTATATACTAGAATAACATAAGAAGGAAAATGTTGTCTGCTTCTGAACGAATGTACAAAAAACACTTGAATTGGCTAGTGAGAGTTTTTGTTGTTTTGTATGGTGATATCAAACAAAATATGCCAACAAATTCAATATTAGTAATTTAGTAATTAAAACTTATTTTCTCTAGGAAATTTCGTATCTTAAATATTATGTGCTTGCATGTAATCTGATCATTTTCTCACTTAACAATGTGATTATTGAAAAAATTGCGTAAAATGTATATTAATCAAGATATTTTCCGCTTTTTCTTTTCAGCGTCCTGTATAAACTATTCCCATTTTTTTGAGCTCACTATCTCCATTCCTAGATCAATATATCGCTTCAGCATTTATGTATATGGCTCTCCCGGACTGTCACATGCCCTTTTCCATTTTCCAATGAGAATTATTACGTGTAACCTTCATATTCCACCCTTTTGGATATTTCGCATGACAGGTACATCTGGAAACACTTAACCCATCAACTTCTGAGCTGTGTGGAAATTCTTGGAGAGCTTGAGCTGAGTTTTCGTTCAATAACTCTTACAATTAAGTGTTTTAGAACTTTGTTTCGAACATTTTTAAATCGTTGTAATCAAAAAAAAAAACAATTGAAGTATGACGGAGCAGCGTCATTTTAAGAGTTTAAAAGTATTTGATGGACTTCGGTGTCCGACATTCGAATTTAACAGTTAGGATAATGATACACTGGTAATACTGGATATTATAAATGTGAAAATTGGGAACGATTATATATGTACATACTTTTAATCTAATTATATGATCAACAATAAACACATAATCACGTATATTCTATATTTCTATTATTTATTCTCAAAAAAGGAAACATCAAGCTATTATTTAAATTGTTATGTTTTAACAGAGAAATCATTTTAGTGCTATATGCCTCCTCGGAGTGTCATTTTGAAACGGGTCTATAATTATACAATCACGTTTTGCATCGTTACGAATGAAGAACGGACGCTGGCCACATTGACATAGTACCGGTGATGAAAAGTGTGTCCTTATATAATGGTGATAAATATATATTCAAAGATGCCGCTAATATCACCTTTTCCATTGATCGGCGTGACGTAATCGCGTGGAGATTTGAATTTCCTTTCCCGCGTAATCGACATTTACGTTTTTGTACAATTATTTCTACGAACTTGTTCAATTAACTACAAGAGGTTTGATGACTAATTTTGAAAAACTACTTTGTGACAGTTCTAGGTATTTACTTTACGCGCAATAAAAGTTATTTCTCAAAAAGCTTGGATTTAAAAGAAATATTGACGTTTGAAGTTTTAAATGCGTGCTAAAATGTTTCAGATTTGTGCGTGACGTAGTTGTTTTAATAGTACTGGACGATTTGCATGGGTACAGGTTTTACTTACACATTATTTTAATAATTTTCTGTTATAATTGGATATTCTAATGTGTATCGATAGTGTGAGGGTCCCTAACATAATTATAGATCCGTGAAAATTCCAAACAAGTTGTGTATATTCATTCCAAGGCAAAAAAACTTACAGAAATGTGGTTATATCTTGTAAGGCGCAAAGCAGCTGGTATAGCTTGAACATCGGTAATTTATTCGCAGCGATAATACCACCCCAATGTATGCTTAAGTGTGATTAGCGTAATATTGAGATAAATAATACTGTCGACATTTGACATTCAAACAACATTTGTGGTTAGGCCTAATTCGATTTGTTAATTGTGTATTTGAATTCCTAATAATTTGGTTCTTTATAATAAATTAATAGTCGGTATATAATCCTTCAAGATTCGAATGCCAACTGGACAGAACAGAATGGGCTTCTAACTGAACTCATTGAACATTCATCACGTTGTTGCATAACCTTTAACGATAACATTTTGTGTTGTCGTTACTATCAACTATGTAAAGTTAACATTTTGGTAACATTATTAAATACATTTACGTATCTTCTTATCTGTATTTTCAAATTAACATCATAACGTTTTCTGTAGATTCTTGTTAGTTAGGTAGTAGCCATCGATACAATTTTAATTTGTATTAGCATGATTTCCACAATATTATTCTCATAGTTTCCAAATGGCGATTAAGCTGTTAATCAAATTTCATGTCTTAATACTGATAATAATTTTACTTAATATTTTTCAATATTCTACTAGATTTCATGGTTAGTCGAATATTGACTGACTTCAGTTCTATAAAAGTTCTAATATTCTTTTTACAATTCTTATTTCGGTTAGAGTCACACATTACAATTACCGACGACATATCGGGTCCGAGAAATTTAGGTTATCTACTTTGATATAGTTTAATTTTTTGGTTTATCTTTTCTTTTCGTTGGTAGCATAAAATCGATTTTTTCACTGTGAAATATAAGATATATAACCATGTAGCGACCTTGAGGCATGTCGAATTTGTCATAGTGGAATAACGGTCTACAAGATACCCAGAAATATAATCCCAGATGTCGAACACGGGCATGGTGCCAGTAGCGCCAACTAGAACCTGACAACGAATAGCTGGCAACCCCAAGACGTTTATCTGGGATGTTATGGAAGGGTATTACCAATCATTCAGTAACCGACCATCGTTTGGTTTAGACGTGATAACATCGACTGCCCAAGTCTCGTCTCCATGTAACACCGCTGCCATCCGTTTTATCTATTTTGTATTTTCCACATTTTTATATTACTTCAATAAATAACGGTCACATAATCTAAACACCACTGTTTCATTTCGTTTTACCTCCATTCACCGAGCCATATCATATACCCTAAAACCAAATGAAAATAGAAGCGAAAAGTGGTTAGAAAAGGTTAAGGGACGACAATGTTTCGCAACTGTTCTGGTTGGTGTTCTGAATATTGTAATTTAAAAATAAATATTTCTTTTTAGAATATGTTTATTATATATTATTATCATGCCTGCAAATTTATTAAAGTATTAAATGGGTTAGAGGCTTGACTTTTAACTATGACATTTGCCGAAGTGTGAAGAAACATTTTTTCTTATGCGTAATGTCTGAATTTCATTCTTAGTCGATAGTTCCCAACGCTAGTGTTAATCAATATTTTTGCTATTCTTTATTACAGCTACAGTATTGTCGCTACTGTTCTCTTTTCAACGCAGTCCAAGACCACGTAACGCGCAATTTTAATAAGACATTTTACGGCTAAATATGCGAAATAATTCGTACCCCCGTCGAAAAATTAGCGATCTTATGAGGCCTTATGTATCCGTTTCGAAAATAAAATCGCCTTAATAAACTAGCACCGTCAAAATTGCGTGTTGGAAATAACATTTCGAGCTACCTAGAAATTTCTGTAATTGCAAACGTCTAATTTGGGGTTTGGGCCTCGGCCTATCCGAACTTATCCTGTCTTAAAACAATGATTGATGGCAATACGTATTTCAAGGCACCGGCTGGAATTGTCTGGTTTTTTCTTCATCGCTACGTTGGTCTCTCCTCTCTCTCTGTTTTTTTTCCGCTTCGTTCTCTTTTTTCTTTTAGATATCAGATTGTAGAACGAATTTATTCGATGGAAGAAATGTTGTTTATCGTTGGCTTTTTATTACCGCGATGAAAGAACATGGAATAAGAGGAAAATATGAGAGGGGATTGGTGGTTTTAATAACTCTTGCTTCTGTTTTATGGGGTTTTACGTATATATCAGGAAAAATACAACATACGATATTTAGAACTGAGACAATAGCTTGGAAAATTAATAATTGTCGTTATTGTTTCTCCATATTATTTAGATATATCATTGATTTGTATGGTTATAAGGTATAAGTTATAAATGAACATCTAGGACTCCTTTATACATCAATACAAGTTATTATTTCTTTCTTTAGATTTTAATTTAATTAATTACTCCTTAAATTCCTCGAAATTAAATTTAAAACTTGTGGTATATTTATTATATTCAAAAAAAATTAACTTGCCCTATTTTGTTTCAATTGAAATAAATAATTTTTTGCTGTATTTGTTTCAATGGTCTAATTAATCCTTCATTTTGTGCGTTAACTAGTTTATTACTGGATGAATATTGAGATTCTTAGGTTTTCTTAGATGATTTGTTACCACAGCTAAATATTGTAGAAAAGTTGAATTAAATGTCTGGTATATAATTAATAAAATTTACATAACAATGCTGTTGACAGGAATTAGGATGATTATACGAATGTAAGAAGTAAATGCAATCTAATGTAAGTTACACAATTATAGCGCAGTTGTCTTTTATAAATCCGCCATATCTTTAATAGGTATTGGTTCAGGCCATCTAGAGAATCGATCTATAATTATGAGGATATATTTGTAATTGTTAAATGGTGCTAAAGGTCCGACAATGTCAACATACAGATGTTCGAATCTGTTATCTGGCATATCTATTTGTTTATAAAGTGCTTTGTTGTATTTTGTTACCTTGGATTTTTGGCAATGAATACATTCTTTTGTCCATCTATTGATGTCTTTGTTCATATTAACCCACACAAATCTTCCGTTTATCAACCTTCTAGTTCCTCGCTATCCCGGGTGTGCTAAATGATGCAATTTTGAAACACTTGAAGTCTGTATTTTTCTGGAATATATGGTTTTATTTTACCATTTAATGAGTGGCAATAGAGAAGGTCGTCTAGATCTGGTAGTTGCAGTTGCTCCAGTTGTAGGTCAGTTTTCTTTGATCCATTGAGGATGTGTTCCAGTTCCTTGTCTTCCTTTTGTGCTTTTGTAATTGCTGTATAGTCCAATGATTGTTCAATTTGATTTATGTTTGGTTTTGAAAGGAGATCTGTAACTATGTTATTTGAACCTTCAATGTGTCTGATATCCGTCGTGAATTCCCCATAGATAGATACGGTGTGTTTGATTGTTTATTTCAATTTTTAAAACATGTTTTAAACAATATTCTTTGTCTTTACTATATCAAAATCATTCTTATTGCGAACACATTACTTAATATGTATTGAAACTGACTAATACAACAACAATTTTGAGAGAAAACTGAGGTTCATTCAAGATATTCACAGAACATTTTATTTTTAATTTCAAAACAGGCTTTATCTTATTCGGAAGTTATCATTTCTTTATTTGAGCCACTCTTCTTCCTTTGAAGCATTATTTTTATTTTTATTTGTCTCTAAATATTTTCTCTGGGGGCCAGATCTAGACTAGTGAAGTGTTAGTTATAGAATTTTACAACACTTTCCATAGAACTGTAGGACTATGCATTGCTTTGAAAGTAACAATATTTTTTTCACCAAAGCCACTGTACTGAGTTATGTTTAGGGTCTCTTTGTTATTCACATTGCTCGCAACTTATTCGGTCTTATATAGTTTTTAGACTACTATGCTTTGCTACAATACATACTACTTTTGTATAGAAAGTGCTAGGAATTAAATAAATACTTAAGTTTATTGACCTTTTTAGTATGGCATTTATTAATTTTTGAATGGTTTTATATAAGTGGAGATCATTGATCTCGGTGAACTTGCTTTTTTATATTCTTTTAAATATTGTAAAGTCTCCTTTTCACCAAGGGCTTACCTGGACAGAACCTACAGTTTAACTTGGGGTTCGAATCACGGTTCTTGGTATTTAGCCCATCAGTTGGCCACTTACCAACATAGAGGTGTGACTGGGATGCTTATTCCTGTTGTTATTTTCCACTGTTGTCTATTACATTAGCAATTACAATAACAAACATAAAGCACATCCTTGTCCCAGCAGTATTCGAACCCGCGACCATGGCAACGTAGGAGGACCGTCCTGTCTCTTTGATCACTGCACTAAGAAAGCGGGCCTCACTTTGTTTATACTAATACTATCAGAATGTTAAAAACTATCTCCTGTTTCTTAGGATTTATTGAATTGTTTCTATATCATTATTTTAAATATGAGTTCACACAAATAATATTATGAATTAATATAAGTAATATTTAGTTATTCGTTTTTCATATGAATATATTTTAGTTAAAGATTTTATTGTATTAAAATACAGTACTTTGTAAATGCTATTCTTGTGTTGATTATGTCACATAAACCCTGATCTGTTTCTTTGTTCTTTTGCTGATGTTGAGACAGTAACGAAAATAATTGGGAATTTACTATTTATAGGACGAGTTTGTCATCGGCCGTCCTAATTATTTTGCTCATTCTGGCAAGGGATTGTCTTTGATATTTTCGCGAGTGAGTTTGTGCGGTTCTTTTTTGGGCACGGTGAAACAGAAGATCGATAATAACAGGGTAACCAGTTCTCGGAGCGCGTTCTCGTTGTTCATTTTTTGTCTAGTGAAATCGGATAGGTCATAATAGTGCATTAGCACCTATGTCGGGTGCATCTAAGTGTAAAGAACTCGGTTACCTGGGTTTCCCTTCAAAATATTTTGTCACCGGATTGAAATTTGAGCGGCGGCCGTGGCAAATGTTGCCCTCGTAGCCCGTCCCCGTCGGCTCTTCCCTCGATTTTTTCCTTTTCTTTATTGAAATTTTATCTCTCGAGATACACTTATCGTTAGCCGAAGGTAGTCAGCGAGAATGCGGTTTTTCGAAGCTCAAGAAGGGACGCTAACGGGGCTCTTTGTTAAGCTGGTGATTTATATATTGGGTGGGTCACCAGGAAATAACAGAGTTTATGTATAGAACGTTTGAGAAGTTAATGAACCAATCGATATATCTCTGAGAAAAAAAAGTTCTATAAAATGGAATATTACTGGATTTATGAACTATCGCGGGTAATAGAGAAAATTTATGGCATTCGCGTCCTTATTATTTAATCGTTTTGTTTCTTTTTCCTTTTAACTTTATAATGATATAGAGTAGAGGAAGATAATATTTTTTTAACATAACCATTTCTTTGACTTGGCAATGAAAAGGGTTCGCAATTTGTTGTTAATTTTCTATTGATTTCAAGCAAAACTTATGGGAACTTATGGGATATTTTCGACATGTAAAAATATTAATATATTATCACGTAATGATCGTAATCAAAAGTTCAATATGATTTCTTCAATCTTTATTGATAAATACGGTTTTGCCTATTATGTCAACAATATTCACCTGAAAGTAGTAATACACTAAGATTTAATGATCGCTATAAAAGTTTTAGTTTAATATACAATTATATTTGCACTTTTTGGATTAGGTGCCAAAAATTATGTTTAGGTTATCTATAACTCTAAGAATGGATGTGGTGCCTTAGTTGAAAATCACAGTAGCTATTTTAGCTAAGAATGGATAGGCTCTACTTTTGTATTCTATTTGTAAGTATCTCCTATTAAGATATACTTAAAGATATCGAAAATAATTGAATATATAATTTCCTATTTACTTTAATAATTCTCAAACTCAAAATTTATTTTACATGCTAACGGACTTTTCTCATAGTTTTTAGTTTTTTTGCTAGAATATTGAGTTAATTTTGATGAAACTTGCTATATATGATATAATTTGATGTATCACATCCTATGAATATTTAACTCTGTGTCAAAAATATCATTACTTATTATGTTTTGCTTTTCTGAGGTATTTTTTTTTTCATTTTCTCATTTCTATTTTGCTTCCTATGATTATGTTGAATGAATTTGTTGAGGACTAACTTAGAAGTTGTGTTTATAAATGATTTAAAATTATGAAGACCCATTGCCCTTTACTTAGTCTCTAATAAATTAAAAGTTTAGTGTTTTTACTCTTTGGCGCTCTTTGCCACACAACCACACAAAGCACATGGTTTGGTTCTTTTGAGTCTACGTCCTAAGTCTTTCTTCATGTCTTGTTACGAATCCCTTAATTTCTACACTGTGAATTGGAATCCGAAGGCCTCGGTATAAGTATTTGTTGCTATAGTATTTGGGTGCATCCATATTATATCTCACTGGACATCCCTATAACTGTATTTCATAGGTCCATATATGTTTTAGAATCTGTTTGTACAGCAGCAGCAAATGAGCAATAAATATTTTATATTTTAATTCCAGTTATTTCCTATTCTTCTTGATAAACTCTGAAAACAAAGTTTTGTGTCAAAATTTAGAAATGTTACTGTTTGAGATAAGAGTATTATTCATATTTATTGGTATATGAACAGTTTGATTGTAAGTAAATTCAATATGCACTGATTTAGTCTCGTGCACTTATTCCCCATATTTAGGTCCATTTATTTTTATTATTACTTACGTCTTGCAGTTTTCTGGTTGCTCTAATACGAATAATTGAACATTTGCTAAACATAAAGTTTTCTTTTCTTTCGATGTGGAATGTAAATATTTTCGAATAAAATAAGAAACAAAATATTTATAAATTTCATAACATTTATCTCTATTCTGAAGAGAAACTACATCACTACATAGTATAAAACAAAGTCGCCTTTTCTGTCCCTATATCCCTATGTGCACTTAAATCTTTAAAACTAGGCAACGGATTTTGATGCGGTTTTTTTCAATAGATAGAGTGATTCAAGAGGAAGGTTTATATGTATAATACATGCATAATATACTAAGGCAACATTGCTAATTTTAGAGGTTTCTAACGTGATGTCGTAAATTAACCTATTTTTTTAGGCTTATTTAGCAATTAGCAAAAACGCTGCCTAACCCTACGAGTTAGATCAAATTAATGTACTACAGTACTGTACACCATAAAAAGGTCTACAAAAAAGTCCGCGATGGTATATGTTTATCTTTTAGGGATAACCCACATTAACCATTTTTATTGTTTACTTTTTACGTGAGAAAATGGCTTATTTACGAAGCTATTTTAAGCAATACGGCATTAATCCTTATCGAATTAAGTACCTTAAATACAGTGTGCAATTAATATAGATCAATATGGTTCCTTACAGCATGTAAATTAAACAAATATTTTCGGAGATATTACAAATTTAAAATTTGCGTTTAAAAATGTGTAATGTAATAAAAATTGTATGAATTTAGATATTCTAAAGATAGCAGGAAATCTTCATAGTAAGTATAGGGGAAGAGGAATTGTTTTACTCCAAATTTAATGCGTGCAGACCAAGGGCAGTAATGAATGAACCAAAAATACTGGATCGATTTTAATCATGTTTTCATTGAGTGACATAGGCATATATATTTTATGCCCGTGCAAAGTCGGAGCGGGCCGCTATCTTTTTATATACAACGTTCATATTTTTTCTGTAGTGTATTTAATTTAGTATCAGCATTGCACCCGTGCGAAGCCGGGGCGGGTCGCTAGTTTAATATATATTCCAAGATTTAGAAATTTTAATTAGTTTTTTTTTTGAAATAATAAACAAGATATACTGTATTTACTAGTTATTGCACAAAAAAAGTATTAGGAATACCGAATCATCATTTTTGGAACGCGTGTTCTTTCCATCGTTTTTGATAATGAAAAAATACGTTTCTATTGTACCTTTTCCTAAAACTAATTAGTACCCTCTCCGTATACCCGCTAGAGAAGAATTTCGTTAAGAAATGATATCTTTTTACTATGATAATTTTATTACCAATAATTATAAACTTTTAAATAGTGGACGGATCGAGGCTCTGATGTTAATAGGACAGGTCGGGGAAATTTGTGAGAGTAATACAAAAAAAAAACGAAGGTTCAGGACCCGGTAAATGAAAATAGGAAGGGCCCTAACAGCATTAAGTTTTATGTAAATTCGATTGGAATGATTTTTGTCGCGGGATTTTCAGATTACTAATCTGCATATAAACTACACCTGTAGTAGTTGACGTTTAGTCAGACCTATTACGACGGAACTATTATTAGGGTCGGGGTATGGGAAAATGGTGAATGGTGGAATGATATTTCTGGTTTCGGTTCATTCGTTACATCGGTTTATATTTTTCTAACAAAGTTGTGTTTCGTCGGTATTTTATGTTTAAATGTATATTCGCCGATTTATGCGTCAATTATGGACCGATTTTCAAAATTCTTTTTTTATTCGAACGAATGCACTTCCGAAGTATTCCCATTGGAAACAAGTCAGGATAGGAAGGGGGAAGGGGAAGGGGGAAATCGAGGGAAACCCTCTAATTTCAAAGGCTTGTACAAAGTTTTCACATATTTTTTATCTAAAATAAACAGATATTTGTGTATAATATTATTGCTGAGCCAATGTGATGGAAAATCGGAAGTTTTAACTAGTTTTAATATCGTATTTTATTAGTTACGTTTTATTTATATTTTATGATAATATGACTTGTTATTTGATGCCAAGTCTATGATAAAAGTCAAATTGAATTGCAAATTTGAGGTCTATTAATGTTTCTACATATTACATACTGTATAATAATTGTCCTTATAAGTAATACGAGATATCACTTGATAATATTTCTAACAGTGCTTATATGATACATTAACTAATTTTACTTAACTTAACATTTTATCTTTAACTTTTTTTAGAATTATTAGGTAGCTAAAATTGGGAATCATTCTGTCGTATTTAGAACAAACAAACTATTTACCAATTTTAAACCCGCGTTGTATTCTTGAAGTACACGCATATACGCATTCGTAGCAGTTAGGGCTAACTAAAAAAGATATGGATTTGTAGACATGTTCGTCGAGTCGGTCAGTCGGTCTAGATGTGTGGCTGCTGCTGCGATTAATTGTCAGAACCCTCACTATTATTTTTGGAAGGAATTTGCACGAGAACTGAAAACACTGGTTGAAGAAATACTGTTTAATTTTAATATTAAATTATACATGTGGCCGAGAGAATTGACAGCATATTAGGTTAGGTAGAGGAAGTACCGTAGCGCTGTGGAAGTGGTACTATTACAAGGGGATGGAGAAAAGAAAAGAGAACGAGACGTCGTCGTGATGGTCTTTTATAGCCTGGAACTGCATGGTATCAATCCACCGGCGTCGCCAGCATTTCTAGTTGTTGTTAGTGAATTCTTGGTGGCCTAAAGGGTCGTGGCGGTCGCCACATAACTCCCCTCCTAGTGGAACTGCCGTGTAACGTACCTCTATGTGCTGCAGGTTCCGGAGTGCACCCGCAATCACGCAAACAAACGCCCGGGGACTGCTGATGAGATGGGGATTCCAACCTGAGCGAGGAGTTTTACGGGATCAGCTTCCATCGAAGTTGTAGCAGGACGTCTTTCGTCTTGGGGCGTTTAGCTTTTTTTGAGGGTACCTATGAGTGTGTTGCGTGTCCCGTTTCGTGATGAGGGGGTGTTCATGTGTTGATGGTATTCATGATCGGCTTCTGTGGTTTTCGTCCATCAGGCTAGTCTCGTGGGATGTGGTCGACCATGTGATGTTGATGGGTTCCGTTCCTCGTGTTATCCTTCCATGCACGTGTCAAGCACCTGTCGAGTGGCTTATGTTGAGTTGATTTACCTTTTAGGTACTTTGATCACATCAGGGTCAGCAAATGTAGGCATGTTCGTTGGATCGGTCAGTCGGTCGAAATGTGTAGTTGTCGATGCGATTGTTTGTCCGAACACTCACTACTATTTTTGGAAGGAATTTGCACGAGAACTGAAAACACTGGTTGAAGAAATACTGTATAATTTTAATATTAAATTATACATGTGGTCGACGGGAGAATTGGAGAAAAGAAAAGAGAACGAGACGTCGTCGTGATGGTCTTTTATAGCCATTAAAAAAATAGATTGTAGAACAAAAGCTTTACTTAAATATTATGAAAATAAAGTCGGGTTTATTTGTAGAAACGATAAAATAAACTTTTGTATAATAAATTATTAACAAATTGTTCATTTCTTCTTATTGCTTTTTGATATATTTTATTTCATGTCTTCATAGTTTTACAACATTCTTTCCTAGATATTATTATTTTCGTTAAGTTACTTCTTAGGTATTGTTTTTCATACGCATTTAGTTTGTTCTTTACTGTTTCTACTTTTTGGGTCTTCTATTTTATACCTTTCAAGGTATATTACATCTGCGAAGTAATTTGAAGCGTCCTGAATATTTGATTTAATGTTCCAAATGTAGCTGTGTGCTTTTGACGCTCTATTGCATAGCAAGAAGTTTTACTACATGGAAATGAAGAAATAAAAATGAAATACCTCTGTGCGAATATTTGATGTTTTTACGTCCCGCGAGTTGCTTGACTGCGCAGAAATCTATTAACATTAGCCAGTCCCGGAAACACACTGATAAATTTCTTAGAGATCCTCAGGAAATTATGCCATTGTCCCGGAGGGTCGGGCTTTTTATGTCATTTTAGGCAATTAACTCTTTCAGCGCATTAAACGGCAGAGAAAAGTTTTTTCCACTTTCCCATTTTCTCGAAACTAATTATAAATGCAAGTTAAGTTTTTACCTATAAAACGGCCTAAGCCGGGGACCATTAAATTATCGACCGCCGGGAAAAATAAAAACCGAGCCTAAAATACTGAGTTAATGGTTTCTGTAAGCGTTATCTCAGTTAATGTTCCATTGGAGAAGGCGCGAACAACTTGTTTTTTGGTGCCATTAAGTGTAAAATACAGTCATTTTTCAATGTAGTAATTAATTCATTTAAATATAAAATGTATTTATCGATAAATGACGGAAAGGTCTAATGTGATACGGGCGCCGCACCGCGGAGGTTTCGATCGTTTCGGGCGTAGTTTTTTTTCGGCACTGTATATAAATTGGGAGGCCCACCGTCGAATAACCACCGTCCTCCTTGCTCGTTGTTCTTCGGCCTCTTGGTGTGGGCAACTTTTCATTTTATTAATAGCGGATACCTTAATCAGTACCCTGAGAAGTAATTAAGACATTAAATAAGTTTCAACGATAAAAATAATGGACGTTTTTACCATTTCTTCTTGTTGCGTCAATAACTGAAACCAGTAAGCTGATAAAAAAACATTTTCAGTACCAAACTGACCATCGATGTTTCTCTTTTCATATATAAAACAAAACTCTAAGATTTATACGGTCTATTTCCGGTAGGATATCAATTTTTACCTTACATTAGATATGCTTAGTACCATCTTAACTTACAAACTAATTCATCGCTATTGTTGTTTTGTACTTGCATCAATATACAATATAAATGTGGGATATATACATTTGTATATATTTTCCAAGAAATTAGGCTAAAGCTGCAGCTTAGCACATGCACTATATATGATTATGTGGTTTGGTTCTGATTGAGGAATCGGGCACACCTCACCTGATATAATTATTTAATAGGTTTTTGCCATTTCGCCACAATGCAAAATTAATATGAGCAGATTTGGAGCTATTAATCTATATTGTAGATCTTGTTGACAGCTATCTGTACTTTTTCTACAGCTTCGATAGATATACATTTTTTGCTAATATGACTGTGTCGTCTGCAAATGTTCCAAGTATTGTTCATTTTGTGTACCACGTAAGAAAGTAATTATACTTCTTACAGGTGAAATTTTCATAAACCAGTTTTGTCTCATTGGAGTTAATGAAGCAGTTATTTGTTTAATTGATGATTGTAATTTGATGTTTGTTTATAACGGCCACTATAAGATTCAAAAAATATATAGTGCTTGGTTCTTATTACCCTATTATTTCTTTGGTATACCTAAAGTTAGATTAATCATTTGTGTAACAAATTTTATAAACTTTAAAAAGTGTTTTTGCGAATATAACGACTTCCAGGTTAATTAACGTCCCCCACAATTATTTGTAACGTAAAATCTTAACGATTTTATGATTTATCTGTGTAACTGAATTCTGTATTAAGGAAACAATAACAATACCGAATATAATTGTTTCGTATATCGACGTTAAGAAAGAAATAAAAGTGGTAACCATCCTGGACATAATCTTTTATGATTATTAGATGGTACTTGCGGCAGGTCCGTACTAAATTAAGTAAGCAAATAATAATTTTATGGGCTTTTAAACGATAATATAGATAATTCAGTTAATAGAAGTGATGTAATTGGATACCGGATAATTATCCCCGTGTGGGCGTCGAAACTTTTCAAATTACGTGCCAGCGGATCAATTGATTTATGCGGGTTAATTTTCCTGCTTAAAAGGCAATTAAGGCACTTTCCGCAAAAGTGACGTTAGAGCCTACGAATCGTTACCGTGATATACTAGAAAACTATAGGATTCATTAAAAATAATCGTGATGCGGTAGATTGAATATACTACGCTGGCGCTCGCGTCTCCACTGTTAGAAATTTTTGAATACACTCTGTGTCTTATTTATAACCAAAGTATGGATATAGCCATAGTATTAATCTTCAATGGGTAAAATATACTCTGTATAATTTTTTAAAATATAAGGTAATGTTTATAAGTTTTAGATCAACCCATATATACCATGCATATATAAATATATAGCAAAAATGACCTTTAAAAGAACAGTAAGATGATATATTAATTTATGAAACATCTTGGATGAGGTAGAAAAAAATACAGCGTAATATTAAAATATTAATTATAAAATAAAGGATATAAAACAACGAATCTTAACCATAAACCACAAATGTATTATATATAAATAAAATTTTAGAACAACTTCCTTGTAGATAGATTCTTTTATATTTATCATACTAATTACTAATTAATTAAAATACAATAAAAGTTGCAATAGAACATTTTTCCAAATAAAAGCAAGGTTAATATATTTCATAGCTTGCCCTCTAAAACAACACCACCATAATTAATGAAATCAAGGACACAAGTACCTAAAAACTCAATGATGTTAATATTTTGTATATTGTTTTAGTACATATATTATACCTTTCAAGAATTTTCTTTTATTTCTTCTTTTCGTCTTTCTTTTCCTCAGGTGCTTCAGTTTTTCATGCTGCTTTTTTGCTTTTCTCTTCTTTGATACTTTTCCTTATCAACAAATTATATCACATCACAGCTGTAGCAAATACAATCCTTTCCTAAATAGTTACCTTTTCAGGATTAATGGTATGCAATCTTTTCCTGCACTACTGCAATGCCTATAAACTGAACGAATAATTGGGATTCATATTGGATACTTGTACTTGCTTAAATACTGAGTCGTATAACATTCTTAACAATCAAATTATACTGATATAGAAATACTCAAATTAATGTTTTGCCCGTAACTCTTCTTGCCTTATTTCACCCTACCTAAAATTCATTCGTAAGATAATAATCACATCGATAGTTTTATGCAAAAGACACTACCTTGATGACAACTATAATGTTCTTGGCTTCTTGAAACTTATTAACTTCCTGTTTTCTGAAAAATTCTTCAAGCATTTTTTTTATCATCCTGTGGCTTCCAACTCTCCAAGCCTTACAAATTCTTAAAATATAGATTAAGTTGTTTAACATACATATTATGGATCCAACAATGATGCTGCCGAAATTCGGGATTCATTAAGGGCAGAGAGAAGGCAGATGATTCTTCTTTTCATCGGCTTTAGTTGTGCAGCAAGCTCCTGCTGAAATCTGTTTCTTTATATTGCTACTAAGTATGTCTTATTATAAACTAGGCGTATTAATTTACTTTCTCTGCAAAACTTAAGCCATTTAATTAATTTATCCTATTTGTAACAACTGAAACTAAACCTACCCTTGATTCTCCATATTTGTAACACGCTGAAATGTTAAACTAAAAGGCTATATTTGAAGTAAAAACGACGTCAAAATATGACTTTATAAAAAGCCATATCAAACGCTTTAGTAGGGAAACAAATAAATGCCCAACACTAAATCAGAGCAATAGCATTTATCACCATTCCTTGTGAACGCTTAGCTTGCAGTATCCGGCAGTGTTGCCAAATTTAAAGGCAAAAATAATATATTGTACTAAATAGTAAAAAATACACAACGTAACATCCATAAAGTAAATAGTCTAACTGTAAATTTGTCAACATCGACTTTTCAGCATTTTGACTTGCGTTGGGAATATTTCGCCGACCAATATACGAACAGTTCCGAAAGTAGCCGAATCTCTGGACCACGATGATTTTTAATGTATACTAGAAACTATTAAGCGTACGTCCCGTCTCTCTTCCTGATTTGTTCATTATGCAAGGCATCCCACTCGGAACGACCGGCGCACTATTAAGTACATCATAATAACGCAATTACGGCCGAGTTGACGGTCAAGGGAGGGTACCGCTTTAATTTATAATTTCGTTACTTGTCGCAATAATAAAACCGTTTTGGTTCGTGCGGACTCGCGCGCAAAATATGAACCTTTTGTTTTGCCGTGTTTTACGATGTATTGATTAAGTTAATTACCGGTTATTAACGTGAACCACAATAAATTACGAGTCAAACTTGTAAACAAGCAACTAATGCTCTCCGGGTCTGCGGTGAGGTGTATTTCGTTTTAGTGCATGAGATTCGCCAAATATGTTTTGATTTATTAGCTGGGAGGGTCGTAAACTAGTCGGTCGTACTTGGTCCAACTCTTTTTTGTCATCCTTAATATATTTCTTATTTAGAAGCACATGGCATACAACAGGTCAATTGAAAAGTCTCCTACCTGACACATAAATGGCGCTACTAGAATTAAATTCATATGTTATTTAGTTAGCCCTAACCCACAAAAGATGCATATATAAATGTCAGCTGTCAATGTTGGATCATTAGTTTGTGAATTATAGCATTTTGAGTGAAGCAACTTTTGTTATTGTGAAAAAAATTGATAAAAAGGTACTTAGCGTGTGAAACTATTGTTTTTTGAAGGAAAAAAATACAGTTGACGTAAAAACTTGGCTTGATGCCGAGTTTCCGGACACTGCCCTAGGAAAATCAACCATCAAGGATTGGTATGCTAAGTTTAGATGTGGTGAAATGAGCACCGAAGACGGTGAACGCAGTGGACGCCCAAAAGAGGTTGTTACCGACGAAATCCACAAAATGATTTTTAATTACCGTAAATTGATATTGAATGAAATAGCCGACACTCTAAACATATCAACTGAATGTGTACATCATATCATTCACGAATATTTGGATATGAGAAGGCTCTGTGCAAAGTGGATGCTTCGCGAGCTCACTTTTGACCAAAAACAACGACGAGTTGATGATTCGGAGCAGTGTTTTAAGATGATCAAGCGTAATAAACCCGAGTTTTTGCATCAATATGTGACAATGGATGAAACATGGCTCCATCATTTCACTCCGAAGTACAATCGACAGTAATCCGAGTGTACTGCACACGATGAATCCGCTCCAAAGCGTGGGAAAACGTAACAGTCGGCTGGCAAAGTTATGGCGTCTGTATTTTGGGATGCGCATGGAAAAATTTTCATTGGCTACCTTGAAATAAGAAGGATCATCAATAGCGACTATTACATAGCGTTGTTAGACCATTTGAAAGACGAAATCGCTGAAAAACAGCCGCACTTGAGGAGAAAGAAAAAGTGCTGCTTCACGAATACAATGCACAGTGTCACAAGTCAGTGAAAACGATGGCAAAAATCCATGAATTGAGCTTCGAATTGCTTCCTCACGCACCCTACTATTTCCTGTTCTCAGATATCAAAAGCATGCTCGCTGGGAAGACATTTTTCGTTGAATGAAGAGGTAATCACCGAAACTGAAGCCTATTTTGAGGCAAAGGACAAATCGTACTACAAAAATGGTATCGTAAAGTTGGAGAATCGCTATAATCAGTGTATCACTCTTGAAGGGAATTATGTTGAACAAAATAACTAATTTAGGTAATAAAATGTATTTTATTATGGTAGGCCGGGGACTTTTCAATTGACCTGTTATACATAATTACTCTAGAATTAATTGTAACTGTTAGATTTATGCCTATTTTTTGTTTTTTGTGAAATAAGATGCCGGAGAATATATCGATTTTTCGATATATTTCCAAAAAAAAATGAAAGATATTTCTTAAACATTTTAGAATACTTGTATTGATTTTTAGTAAACCCTTAACAGTAGTACATAATTTTAAAGATTTCTTTGAAATATCGCTAATGTTTTCAATATTTTGAGAGTATCGATACTTTTTTGGGCCAATATATCCTTTGTAAATTATCCATACTTTATATAGTTGTTGCAAAATTGATACTTTTTTTTTATACATATTGTTATTTTTTTAAAATATCGATATATGTCTCGGTGATGGACAATACCAATTTTTTTCGACATTTTTAGCCTACTCAGTAATGCTGTTGATAGCTGTTTATACTCTATTTTCTATTTCCTCAATATTGTTACTTGTAACGACGACTAATGTAATGTCAGTCATATTGGAACAAGGACACTGTATTGTGGTACAACGGCATAATTGTTTTTAAAATCTGAATATTCGTTAACGTAGCTTATTTGCAAATTAATTTAAAAAATATGAGTTTTTGACCTGGCTCGTTTGTTTAGGTAATTTGTTAGCCAACTTGTGTTCAAAAGCCCGGGTCATACCCAGAAATACGGCTGAAGAGATATCCTTCTCTCCAAATGTCTTCTCAATTATGTCCTTAACAAAACGTACCTGATCAATTGTGGAATATTTATTCTTAATCCATATGGTGGTAAATTTAGGTTCTACTAGGTTACCCTCATCTTTCTCCTTTACGTCCTTGTTGCCAATACCCTTTACTTGTTTCTTATACCAGCTAAGTTGTCTCCGATCTACGTAGTCTTCCACTGATACGATTTTTAGAAAAATGGCCGTCATTTAACGACATACTGCAAAATTTATTAATATTTAAATAAAAACTTAAATTCTTATTTTGCCAGAAAATGGAGCAAACCTCGACCCTTTTTCCATATGAAATTTTAATTAAAAATATAAGAGATAATGAATAGACATTAGTAAAGATTTATTTGGTATGTCATAAATTAATAAGGAAAAGTATAATATTTCAAATCTTGTATGAAATCGAACATACCTTCTAACCTAACGTTCTGATACTACACACCTGAAATTATAAAGTTATTAAATAGTTTTTATTTATACCAAATAAAGTATAACATGTCGTTGCGACGTAAATATGAAATTTTACATATATATAACGTATCCTTCATATTCCAATCGTACCACAAACTGAGCTCTAATTATCTCGGTACTTCCTCTACAAGCATTCAGCTTGATAACATCTTTTCAAATAGTTCGCAACATAACATGAGCTTCATGTTAGATATCAACAGAAATAGCAGTCCTCCTCCAGCGGTTCAAAATCCCCAATTACTATCTTATACGGGAGTAGTCGTTTAATTCATGCCTGCCTTTTTTTCCTTCCTTTATCTTCTCTTAATGCGATTAAATCCATTAATTGCTATGTCTCTGAGGTTATTATATTTTGCATAAATATTACGTAAGGTAACTGGCCCATTTATATGGTCAAGGTACCGATACTAGTTTTATTAACTACAAATCAGCTCGCTTCAGTTATTTGGATCTAAGAAACAACTGTTACTTAATGTTTGTTTTATTTCATCTTTAGTTTAGAAAAAAAAATCTTTTGGTATCGTTATTTTTTATTGTTTTCTATAATTTTTGTCGTGAATTACTTTTCTATCAAGACTACGTTAATTAAATGCCTCAAAAGTAACGGAAGTCTAATGTGACAATACAAGAAAGTCAACAATAGTCTGTTCAAAGTTATTTTATATACACGTCATCAAGATCTATTGCCTGCCGTAATTTGTAAATGCGTTTCAGTAAATGCGTTTCGTAAAAACGTGTCTTGTTGTTTCTTTGGAATGTTGATACTATATTTTTTTTGTAAACTCATGGTGGACTATACTGGCTTCAAGATTTCTTTGTATAATAACAATTTATTGTGGAGTAATAATTTGGATTGTGGTCCAATCAACCATCACCATTTTTGAGCTTTATATACAATTCTTTTCGTTCGTAACATGTTTTATATACAGAAATTCAGAATCCGTTTTTATATATATAGTTAATATAAAATAAATTTGCATCAACTATTAATACTTTTACAACATAAAATCTCTTAGTGATTAATGATGCATGTTTCATAAATAGACGTCAGTCGCACGCAACTATGCCATGTCCTGATATAATATTCTTGTATTATTACTGATACAATTATTCCGGACCTTTTCACGTCATAACAATATATTTAATCGCACTATCGAGTGCACCACCATACACAGAAACACGCACTGAGGAATTTTCTGATTTTCTTTCATTGGGAATCGCCGGTTTATTAATGATGTTAGCTTAACAGTCAATGGAACTGGGTTACAGCACCATCGCTCCGAATGACCCTGCATGCGGACGCCATTATGACTTAAAAGATTAGATATGCCTGGACAGGTATTATTTACTAATATGAAGAATAATTAAGCTTCACTTATTCAGCTAAACGTGTTGATATTGTGTCACCGCCATTATTCCGTTCAGTAAGAGAATTGTTGTTCACGAGATGAAGGTATGTACTTGTCGAAAGATGAAACTCGTAAAAGTGTTGTCGAATGTATGAAATGTAATTTCCTCTAATAAGAAGTATTAAAAGAAGTTGAATTATCATGGCATTTTTTATATATTGATTGCTATTAGGGCCAGGAATGTTCTTAAAGAATCAAATTAGTGTCAAAAATTATTTATTACTTAGTCATGTTTTATTTGAGTGTTCAATGCCTTTGGATAGTGATACTTAGACGAAGTCATATCTGAAGAATAAGACAGGCACATTAGAATATTCTAGTGTTTCAGTGTTTCTAAATATTTTAACTGGTTTATCTTATTATTATTAATTGTTATTAAATGTATGGTAATTATATATATTTTTTACGATTTCTTGCTTATTTTTATATTATTTTCAATCTTATCAAGAGAAATAATTTTTTTTTGGTAACGTTTTAAAATCTTAGACCATTATAATTTTAGTCATAGTGATTGTCTATCTATAATGATGGATCTAAAACATGAAAATAATTTTGCTAACAAGTTACAAAGATAACGAGTTATGTACAAAACTAACTATAATCCGATTTTGTTAAGTTGGAGCACAACTCAAGTTTAATTTAGTCAATCGATCCTGATTTCTATTGAAATATATTACCAGTTATTTTATAAATGTCTAAAAGAAGTTTAACATTGGTTGTTGGTCCCCTTTTTGGTATTCCTAACTGTATTCTGACTTTCAGTCACCCATTTGTTAGCTTATTCCTGCAGTTTTTCCTTGAATATACGGCTATAATGCATCACTTGTTTTGCAATTAGTGATAATCCGCAGTTATGGTTTCATTTGTTTTTGGTAGTTCACAAATACATTATACCCTTCCAATTCTATAATTTCTATTTCCAAGATTTAATGGTTTATCAACTGTTATTATGCTCATTATGTCATTTATATATTTCCTGAAGAATTTAATACCAGTCCTTATCAAGCAATTCTTCCAGTCCTTTGGCTTTGAATTTTGTCGGTTATCTGGATCGTTTTTTGAGTTGTACATCAAAGTTATAAGTCTTAAAACACTCCATAACCTTCATTAAAATGCTATGGCTGTCTACAGCTTTTTTATATAAAAATGTGACATGCTTGATAAAGCATAATTTATTGTTATTTACTTCTTAGTTAACAAAATCGACCAGAACAATAGATGTGTTACTTACACCATCTTTATTACATATTATTTATTAACTTTATTAACACCAAATAACATTAATATAAAATCCTCACTAATTTATAAAATCTTAACTATCGTGTTAAATTACGTGTTCTTCAAGCATTCAGCTTTTTAAACAATATTTTCAAGTCAGCTTGGTTGTAATAGTCGCGGATTGGAATCTTGTTGCGCTTGAAAAGCAAACTGAATGGCTTTTGCACTGAACTACATCCGATTTTCCACCGCATCGCAAATGTCTGATTATTTTAGATAAAAATATGTGAAAACTTTGTATGTTCCTTTGAAATTTGAGCATTTCAATCGATTTCCCTCCCTTCCCCCCAACAGATCCTGACCTGGTTCCAACGGGACCGCCTCGGAAGTGCACTATTTCGAATAAAAAAAGAATTTGGAAATCGGCCGACAATTGACGGAGAAATCGGCGAACATACATTAAAAATAAAAACAGCCAAACATAAAACCTCTTCCTTTTTCTGAGTCTGTTAAAAATAATAATCCAATTTCTCAATTGTAAAATATCCTGAGCAGATTTACTTACGTGTATGTCTATTATATCTTGTCGAAAGGAAAAAAATAAACCATCCTGTATGTTTGTTTCTATAATTGGTAATTATACTTTGGCGTAATTAATATAATCAATTTGATGTTGATAATGATCGATGTGCTCGAGGAGATTCTTCTGTCGTTGTAAGGAAATGGCCGTCGCTAACGAAAAACAATATTTAACAATTTTGCGGATTAATTAATCTCTCTGTTTATGATCCGTAAATCAATAATTCCGTTCATTTCGAATATAATAAAATTCTAATGTAATTATAAACTGCTGATCCGCTAACTATTTGTAATTACTCCTTGGTTATTGTAGTCTCACAGTAATTATTTGTGGTAAATTGCTAAATTGCCTAGATGCTGAGCGTTTAGTTTTTGTCATAAGGTCAGGCACATATACGACTATTTTCATTGGCAGTCGTGGGCTATATCTGGAGGGCCTTCATAAAATTTATCTTTGCAGCCTTTATACTGCGGATCAAAAGTTTGAGACTGGTTAGGAGATTGTTATGTTTACGTCTCTAATATTGTTCAGTCATTTCTTGTTTTAATATCTGACGGTATTTTATTTTTATTTAACCAATTCCCGCTGATTATTCAGTTTGCCAATTTCTCTTTAATTATCATCTCAAGTGAAATCTTCACAGAAAAATGGGCTATATATTCTGATATAAAATGCCGAAATATTAATTTTTCCTCTTATGAACAGTAGAATCCTTTTTCATTAAATACCACTAGTAATCTGCATTCCATTTTCCTTAATAATGCTCCTCTATCTGTTTAACATTCCGGTGAAAGTTTTCATCTTGATCGTCACTCACTATTCCAAAATTAGGAAAAAAAATGAAATGCAAGAACTGTATTTTTAAAGACAGTTTGCCTCCCATCGTTTTATATTTTTATAAAAATTCATTAACCAAAAACTCGGCATTTTCTGATAATATCCATGCAGATTCTCTCTATCTCGGTAAGATTTTCATCGAATTTATTGTCTTTATATGTTTTCTTATTTGCGGACTAATATCAAAATTATTTTCTTTTAAAACAGTTTTGAAATATAAAGATATTTTACCATTTTTATCCGTGGCATCAACAAAATTGTGCAATAAACCATGTTTATATGTAAGTTTGAAAGAATCCCATTTTCTTGTGGTCTAAGAGGTTCATATTTGAAGTTTGATTTACTACAAACAAAATCAGTTTTTTTTCCTCTCCAACAAACAGAGGAAACAACAATATTTTAAACTTTAAATGAGCACAACCATTCCAGTTGTATTCTTTGTATTTCATTAAGTCTAAAATTAGATTCATGTTTCCAGACGTTTCTTTTAAAATTACTGAATATGCAATAGGTACGGAATGATATCGTCTGCCACTGTGGTGTAATACATCTCATAAGCTCAAATAGTATCCACGCTATTACTAAGAAACGTCACATTGAAATGGAAAACACGTAATCTTATTTAAATTAGAACTATTGTGTCACACAGTATCATTATTCAATATTACATAATTACTGTAAGTTATCAATAATTAGTATCTTCCGATTTCAACCACTGTTAAATGTGTATACTAGTGGAAGGAGAATAATTATCCAAAAAGTCCAAAAATTCGATCTAATTGTAAATCAAAGGAATTTATAGGAAGGCTTTCACAAAATGGTTTTGTCAATTTAACAGTCGAATTGTTAATCTTAAATAGTCCTCCAAAATAAGCTAAATATACGGAATTCGCTAGTATAGACCTTCATAAGAGTAAACAAATATCGATATCTCGAAAATATAATAGCTCAATAAAGGTACGTAATATACTAATGGATGATGCTAAGTCATTTACCATTTGTTTGAGGAGATTTGTATTTGAGAGATTAAATATAAGAGAAGTAAACAGAACACCACTTTTCCAAAATGAATTTCTACAGTTTGTTAATGTTTTCAGTGACGTATATTTTTATTCGAATATGTTAATAATTGAATTATAGAAACTGGGTAATATAAATATATAAATAATATAATAACTGGACATAACAGTGATACGGAATTCACTAGTATAGACATTCAAAAGATTAAATAAATACTGATATCTCGAAAACGTAATAGCTCAATAAAGATGCATAATATACTTAGAGATGGTGCTAATTAATTTGCCATTTTTTTCTACCACTACTTTTCTAAAATGAATTTCTACAATTTGGTAAGGTTTTCAATACTACAAATGTGTTAATTGTTACTTAATGGATGTATATATATATATATATATATATATATATATATATATATATATATATATATATATATATATAACTTTAATTATTAAAACGACGTAATTGGAAGCTTTGTTAAGAAGTTGTTCTGTTTTAATATGTATATATAAAAGCTGAGCCATCAGTGACGGGCCAATGTATCTTTTGCCATAAACGCTTAATACGTGACTGAAGAGTTAACAAGTGCCTCGGTGGGCGTGGTCCTTGTCATTTTTGTTGGCCGTTTTGCAATTTACTTCAAATTACTGAAATTATCTATAAATAAAATCATTGTAATTAAGATTCTCCTTAAAAAAATACGTTAACGACAGGAAACTGGTCTAACGCATCCCGACGGTGTATTATTAATACGTTAATTTCTGTTAAATTTTTAATAAATACTCTCGGGATATTTTAATTAAATACGAGGGCCGGGAAAAATGCATTTTTTGATTAGCTTTTAAGCGGCCTAACGGCTCTCTTTTCCACGGCAACCGTTACATTCTGGCGCTGCAAAGTCAATACGACTACATCATGTAAAATACGTAATTATTCATGTCTGTAGCGTGTGTTCCCTCGATATTAACTAAACTTATCTTTATATAAGTCTGCTTATTTCTTATACAAAACTTACAATAACGATATTCCAGTATTTCAGAACATATAATGATCACTTGCTGTTCCGTGTTTGTAGTCACAGTTCATACATTTTTTTCTCATGTTTTTTAAATTGATCCTGGTATCGATACTTGGTTTCCTCTGTACATTTCATTCTGTTTACTATATCTTTTTTCTCTCCCTATTTACCATCTCAGTTTTTGTAATAGTAATGGCGTTAGTGATAATGTTGGTGATACTTCGGTCCCGTTCTGTTTCTTTGTTTTATTTATTTTTTAATTTTATTTCTGTTACTTTTGTCTTTTAACTTTTGTTTGTTCTCCTTCTCCCTTATCTTTTAAATTGTTCTCTTTAACATTTATATTTTTACTACACTCTAGTTCTTCCAACTTATGTTCTTCACCATTAATGATCAAATTCTTTTTTATTTCTTGTTTCTTTGCATAAAAATATTTCTTATATTTCTTTGCATTTCTTAGTATTTATACTAACTTTTGTTTTTTTGTCAGCATTATGAAGATTCGCCTTTTATTTTTTCTCATACTGTTTTCTATCTTTTTACAATATATTTCGTTGATTGTTATGTCCTTCCCCACTTGTTCTAATAATTTGCTTTATTACGATTCTATACTTTTTATCTCAGGTTTTGCTCGGTCGTTCTCAGGTTCTACAAATTTCGCCAGAGTTGTCCAGTTTTTATATAATTCGGTGATAATTTTGTTTTGCACCTGTTTGTTTTCTTTTTTTCTCTTATTTTCTTATTTAATTTCTAGTACTTTTTCTTTTTATTGTCTCTGCTCTTCCTTTTCTTCTCTATCTCTTTCTTTACTATTTATCAATTTACATTTCTCTAGTTCTCCGAATTCTTCACTATTAATAATTCAATTTTTTATTATTGTTTCTTTGCCTAGATATTTCTTAATTATTTCATTAAATTTTCTCGTATTTCTACTATCTTTTTTTTTAGTCAGTATTATTTTGATTTATCTTTTCTTCTGTGTCGTGTTATTTTCTATCTTTATTTTATTTTTTGTTATTTCTCTCTACGTTTGTTTTATAATTTCTGATAATATGTTTTGTTATGATTCGCTAAAGACGGGGAAAACTTGGATAACTTCGCGCATCTATTTGATTTCCAGGTCATCGTGCAGTTCTTCGTTGGTTACATAGCGATAGGCATTGGTAATCAATCGAAGAACCTTGTTTTGACAGCGTTGTATGACTGGTTGATTCGAATATTTAGTGCAACCCCATAGTTGCACGCCGTAGGTCCAAATTGGCTTTATAATTGTATTATAGATCAACCGTTTTTTGTCTGACGTGATATTATAGAAAAAAATGAATTTGTGATACGTAATCATATGAAAGTGAAAGTTAACAGTATTCGTAACAATATTCCAGTTCCATATGTATCTTCCAACGATGATTGAGCGACATTTTATTCTTTGTGCTACTTTGTATAGCAAATTAACTGTAAAGTAAAATTTACGTCCGAAAAGGATTTGAAATTAACATCTGTAGATCAGAACTATATAACTTCAGACAAATGATATAATGTCCAACATTGCAACGAGCAGTAATTTCAACAAATCAACATTGTACATGTATTGACATTTGCGGATGCCAAAAAAATATTTTGGGTTCGCAGGCCATTACCACACAAGAGCGTATTCAATATCCTGATAATGGTTAGCTGCTGCGAAGAAAAGGAAAACAAATAAATTTAATTCTTTTCCTGCGTTTTTATTTCTCTTATACCAATTTGTTCCCTTCATCTCGGTAAATCAATCCTGTCAGATATTCGAGAACAGCCTTAAGAAAGAAAAATCTAACGGTAACTTTTTTAACGTGTATATTAATTACGTTCGGATTTCTCAACTTAATGACATTGATTCATTGCAGCTCAAGTGCAGAGGTTACTAAGCTCCTCCGTACTGAAGATAATGTTAGTTTGGCCATCGGATTTTTACCAGTATACCGGGTTTTATTCTTAATTACTTCAGCGGGTCATATTTTGTAGTTTAGTTTTTAGTGATGTAACGTCGACTTTTTTAATGTGTGTCCTCTTTTTTATTACAGGTGAGTGAGTCATATCAAAGAATTATGAAGAAATTAGAATGAAGGTGATGTAAGTAGATTTTTTTGTTATTTTTTCACGGAATTTTGTGCAAGTGGTTTCAGAGGTTTGTCAAATGGGTTAAATAAAAAATTTTATTTGAATAATTTCGACATCAGTTCACACCTACGAACTAATATTTGGCTTTGTCAAATTTGTTAAATGAGGTGAATACGTTTAGTAATTATATATAATAAATCTTAAGAAATACCATGGCGGATATAAGTTGGAATATAATAAAAGACTTATTAGATTGATTTATTGTTGAAATCAAATTAAAAACAGCTTCTGGTCATTGCCCATTATATTATACATCTATTTTATTCTATGTTAATAATTCTATAAATAACGAATTTATTTAATTTTATTATTTAATGGTCCAACTGCTTCTTGGACTTTTCTAGCTTCTTTGCCTTCTTTACACACATTTAACATTTAACACAATGTAGGTATAGTAAAATAAATGAGACTAAGAAAAACATAAGTGTGACATACAATCATTCTTTTTGCATACGTCAGTGTTTTTACGCTCTGATCACAACATCAAATAAGATAATAAATAATAACCAGTTAGTAATTAGAGGCAAAGTACCCTCAGGAATGCCTTCGAACTATATAAATTTCTTAGGCTAAAGCAAGCTTCCAAGTTTCCCCCAATAAACTTAGTTTTTTATTTGCATATTCCTGCATTCAATTAAATTATTCTTAACTGTGAGTTTTGTGTCACACTCAGTACAAACTGGAGGAGGTTCACCCTATAGAAGAAACATTAATTATCCTGAAACTACTTAATTTATTCGGATGTCTATCTATGGTCGTTGATAGTAAGTCCTTTTAATTTCCCACAGATTGTTTTCATCCTGCAAATCCCAATGTAATTGGTTAAGCTTTCTGTATAGTTCCAAAGTATGAGCATTTGGGTCTTTGTACTTAAATAAAATATTCATTATTAGTGACTCCTGTATCATTCCTGCAATGTAGTAGGAACGTTCGTTACCCCTGTGCCTATATATGACGGACACATGATTAAATTTTGTCACTAAAGAACTTGACAAAAGTTTGGACTGTATGGAACTCAGGTTCTTGAGGAAGGTCATGGATTCTGTGGTAATTATACAAACTACATAGTTATTTTTCTGAATAAATTCTGGTGTATAAAGGTGGATAATAGTTCCCTGATTGTGGAATACCAGTCACTGTGTGTACGTTATAGTGTTGCTCCTGCACCAAATTCGTATGTGCCGATCCAACATACTCATTCTCTTCTTGGCACCATTAATAAATATGAAATGATGATCCCTGTAATTTCCTTTCTTTATCTGAGCGAAGAAGTTACGAATTCTCTGAGAGTTTAGTTCACTCGCGAGGAGTCTTTCATAGATAAATTAATATTGATATTTGGTCAAGGCCATGAAGCTATTTTATTATTAGGAATGAAAGCTGATGTAAGAGCCAGTTTTAATATATATATAATTTCCCTGAACCTCCATGTTTGGTAGAAAGCTATGGTAGACTTTAGCAAAACCAGAATGTTTTAGGTTAACTTGCAAGGAGCATCCCCTTCGGTTTACTAAAGACATTTCGTCTCACCATAAATGTTCTCCGCTGGATTTGTTTCAAATGCCCTTAAGCTAATTTTATAGATGTAAGATGCAACTCATTTGCGTGTGATGTATGAGCAGGGGCCATCATCATCTTCTTATATATCGCTATAGTACTAGAACCTGTAACTGTAAAGCGGGTACACTGTACATAAGAACTAAACTTTAGATAAGATTCCTAAAAAATAGAATAACTTAATTTACTAAAAGTGTTTTTGTTTAACTAAAATTTTTGGTACATTTTGGTGAAGTATTTTTTTCTGACTCTTAAAACTACAATCATTAGAAATATAAAAATTAATATGTAGTAATTAACAAATCTATAAAATATATAAATGTCATTGTATAATGATGCAAAGATGAAAATTTGGAAAGGTTACAATTTAGAAAGCTATCGATCTGAATATTTGATAGACGTTTTCAACTATTTTAGAGAAGAAAACTAACAAAATTCATTCATACGTTGCCATAAAAATAGGATGATGACTGTCCTGAAAGATCTCTTAGGCCCGGTTACGGACCGTCTTTGCCGTTTTTCCCCGATCACCTTTCGGTCACGTAACAAACCTTAAGGCAAAAACAAAAACAACCTGAAAAAGGAAATAGTTTTGAATGTTTCGGTCAGATAAGTTTAATTTTTTTCCCGTTAATTGATAGACCAAAGTGCCGACGTATTATCCACGGGTAACAGTTTTTGTGGGGGACTTAGGCTCTCTGTTATTTTTTTCTTCGGAGATCCGTCCTACTGTCTATAATCTATTTTTATTTTAAGGAATAGCGTTTCAATGAATGGTTCTAGTTACGGTCGGATGAATATATTTTTGTGTATCATCCACCTTTGGAAGGAAAGGTGCTCGACCAGAGCCAGGAGGCTTTAAACTAATTGAATTTTCGGCAATATACCGAGAAACGGTTGAAAAAGATTTGGTTTGACATCCGAATCGTAATTTGAATCGGATTTTTGGTATTCATCATGCTACAGTAATCTCATTACTTTTTTTTGACATTGTTATTCGTTATTTATCAGGATATTGTTTTTGTTATTTTTAGTAAGGGACATTCTGTCGAAAATATCTAAAACTTTGAAGCTTTAAAATAATCAATTTTTTGATAGGATTCCAACAAATAGTAAAATCTTTTTTAAAGTATTTCAAAAAATGTTTACTTTTGAAGAAGCTATTAGTGAAAACTAAATATGTCGGTAGCAGCGGTTATAGAAACTACTGAAACTAGTCATTAAAAACATTTTACATATAATATTCATTATCGTCTACTTTTTGGTATTCATTTTTAAATCCTGTGATTTTGACTTCATATATCTATCATCATTAATATTCTTTAAATTATATCATAAAAAAGCATTATTTACTCAAACGCAACAAAAATTAATATTAATATTGCAATATCTTTAAACTAATTTATGGTTGTGAAATTTTGAATCTTCTTAGCTAATACTTTAATAACAGCCATTGTTAGAGTGTACTAGTTTGATAAAGACTCTATTACTTTGAAACAAAGTCTTCGATTACTTTTAGGACCTTTGTGTACGATGACTTTTTTAAAATGTATAGATAACTTGATATAGTTCGACAACATACAATTGTAAACTTCAACCAAGCAAAGTCAATTTTACAAACCACTCTTAATTGAAATTAATACATCCGAGAGCAACATTGAATAGAAAATAGTTATTATGCAAGTAGAAACTTGACACAGCAACTGAAACTTCGATCGCATTTAACAACCTTATCCTTAATATTCATTTGGCACACATATTCAAATTGTTCTAATCTACGTCTTTATTCCTCAACTGTGCATTAACTGTTGCATTTTAAACGAATGACTTAATTTTTTACATGGTAGAAGGCAAGCATATAGAATTTAGAAGACTTTAGATATTAGACTATAATATTATAGAAGTCTTGGAGCCATACAGAAGAATTGGCAAGAAAAGCATTCGAAAGGATTCTATTCTTAAAGTCTTTTAGTTAGTCTTAGATTTTAGTCATGATTGAAATATTTCCCCTCTTGCATATTCAAATTAAAAAAGCAAACGCTCCTTTATATTAACTGATTGTGGCTATAACTGCAGTGCTTTCACTCCACTTCCTTCATCAATATTATTGATTCCAAATACTTGAACTCCACCACTTTTTCCAATTCGATCCTTTCGAGATTTGCAATAACAGGCGACCCGTCAGCTGTCAAGACTTTGATCTATTCTTCACTCATTTTGAAGCCATATGTCTTTGCAATGGGAATTATATCATGAAGACTGTTGAAGCCGTATGGCTCTACAATGTGAACTATATAATATATTTTATATTAATATATATTCGACAAAAATTAGATCGGTCAAGGAATTTTTAGCATTCTATTGGACAGCATGCTTTGTTGTTGCATCTACTACTATTATGAATTATATTGAAAAGCAATGGAGGAACGATATCGCCCTGGCAAACATCGGCTCGGACCGCATCGTAACCACCGTAGAAGGGACGATAGATAGTTCTTATAAAATAAAATAATTGTATTATATCCGACAAATAACTATGCAAAAGAAAATGTACTGAAGGAAGGGAAAGGAAAGGAAAAACAAACACTTAATATTCACATTTTAGTAATTTAATATTATTGTACTAATACCGTTAATATTACTTAGATACTAATCTTCAGATCATTCATTGATATCTTCATCATATTTTCATTTTGAGATGATTAAAAAAATGTGTAACAAACCTTTTGTTGGTTTGTCTCGGTATTCGAACATCATGAGTTTATCTAATACACTTATAAAACTTTATTAAATTTTAAAGTGATTATTTAAATTTTATGAAAACCAAATTTGCTTAAAGTTTGACTTTTTATTGGAGGTGTTGGTGATCACACCTCCAATAATTTATATATACATACATAGAAGTGTATAGAATTGTATATACTGTAAATTTGTTGGGTAATACAAAGTCTATTCAAAGTTGTTTTTTGTACATACATCATCTAAATTTGTGATGCCGAAACGTCGCAATGTTGCCGCTTCAACTATGAGTTTTAGTTCAGTTTGGCAAAATTCTAGTCTAAATAAAATGATTGAACAAAAATGTTATCAAATATAATTTATTTTAACATTATAGTTCACCTAAAAACTACAGTTAATTATACAGCCACAATAGTTTAAAGGTTAGAGTAACTAGAATAAAATAAGAAGGAAAATATTGTTTGATTTTAAAACGAATTTACAAATTCCGGCAGGCAATGTATTAAACATCTTGATGACGTATGTACAAAAAAACTTTGAATAGAATATATATGTTTATATATGTATTTTTTCACGAACATTTATATATTATTATTTTACATTATACTTGTTTCACAGTCACTATATTCATGTTTATTTACCGTTACTACATACCTCGTATATTATACTAAAATTAATTAACTAATAAAATAAAATAAACAGCGATATGTGCCTGTTATATTGTAATTTTCTAGTCGGTGCACACCGAACTAAGGCAACAGAGTCTACCTGAAACGAAGGATTAAGATAAGGCTAACATACAAATTTAGTTCTAATTAACTTCCTCGAAGGTAATTAGCGATAATTCAGAAGAAAGCAGCTGTCGGGGATGATTTTCCGTCGAGCTGAACATCAAAGCGAGAATTAGTGACGTCCCCGTTAATTGTTTCTTTATAGATGATTAAGAAACTGATCGGTCCGAGAAAACAACAATTAGCGCGCTGCGCATCGGTAATGGAAATCTAGGAGAATGCGACCGGATTACTATTTTGGGAAAGCGCTGAACCATAGTTGGCATAACTGTACGACATAGTTAAGGTCCGGCAAGAAATATCGTGTCTATATTCTTCTATTGTTAGATTTGTAGACCTGTTCGGTTGTCCAAGTGGACCACCTCTGGTATATCCATTGTTGGTTAAATGCATTGTTTATATATTATTTATCATTGCTGCGGAATACGTAGCTACCGTTCATAAATGATAACCCAGAGACACTATTCTTTGATGGTGTCGCACATATTTGAATAAATATTCAATCGAACTCAACGAGTGGTAATAAAATGTTAGCTTAGTTGTTTCGCAGTTTGCGATTATAAAATGGGATTTTTTTAAGGACTTTTTATACTTGAAGTTGCTTGAAAAGTTCCTAATCGCTTATTCTCAATTTTTATTAGGTGAATTTTTCTTGGATTTGCTCTGGTACTACTATATTTCATAGTGTCTTACTGTTACTGTCCAAGGTTTACCTCAGCTGGCCCAAGGCTTGATGCCGGCTTCGAACAATGGTTAGCTGCATTATGTACTGTGAATGCAGAATTTTGAGCATTTAGAGAAGCGGATTGATATTTTTGTTATATTTTGCTAATGAAACCTTTACTTTATGGGTAGTTAAATGAAATTTAATGGTAATTTTAGATTATCAAAGTCAATGTAAGCTGAGATTTGCAATTTCGGATGTAATAAAGTCTCTAATCGGTTTGAGCTTACCAATTGAAGAGTAATCAGGGTGAGATTGAGGTGGTTGTTTCCGGTTTCATTTTATATTCTTAACTATAGTTATGCACAAACATTAATAAGAAATATCTTAGGTACTAAAAGGGATTTGATGTAACTAAGATATATGAATTTAATAAATTATAATGAATATAATAAAGCAAAAATAATAACTAAATTGGACAGTAAAGCATCAATATCATACAATCAACATTTAAATAAAGGTTTTCTATGGGCCAAATTTTATGTTATATTCTCAATAGTTCATAATTCTTTCAACTTATTGTTGATTATATGTTGATTGTCTCTGTTAATATATTTGACCTATGTTTTATCTGGAGCAGTTTTTCTGAATTTTTTGCTATTGGCAAGTAATGTACTCATGGTATTCTCTCTATTTACTGACATGTACAACAAACTTGAACAAAATTTTAAAATCTAGAGATGTACAACAATAGCCATAATAATGATCTCACAATAATTATTATAGCTTTTTTAAATAAAGTAAATGCTTTATTTGTTATTGAACGGAAATATTTTTTAACAAAAATCGAAAGAGTAATCGAAATATCGCCTATTATTTCCTTAAAAACAGTCTAATTATATTAATAATGATAATAATGATAATTTTGACCTTTTTACCTTATTACATTAACAATCTTGAAAAATATCGTTCCAATATTCTGCTGTAATAATATACAATATATTGTTATTTACAAGCACACTACCAAAAAAATCATAAAACTATATATATTACATATATATGTACGCAAAAATTGGGTATATTTTTGTTAATATCGAGGCTAGGACGAGAGAGCCAGAACGTTAAAAATCATTCGATTGAAACTAGTAGAACCAAAAATAGTAACTAAACGTTCATCACTGATATAGTCGATAGTAAATAGTAACTAGTAAAAAGTAGTAAAGTCAGTCCAACCAAAAATAGCGACTAAAACAGTAGATATTAAGAACTAGTCAATTACTAAAGAGTCGATAGTTCTCAACGCTGGTATATAGATATTTCCAAACTATTTCATATATCTCTGAAGGTTCCTCTTTCATTTTATTTTAAATATTAATGAAATAACAGGATACATAACCTAAAAAGGAATTATTTTATAATTCTCAAACATCTTTCGGTTTTACGTTCCGTTCCATATCATCGATTTAGAATTACATAATCATTTTATAGCGCACATTAATTTTTATGTGACTATTTTATTTTTAATACCGATTATTCGAAGTATGCAGCACAGAAAACGAAGTAAATTGCCAATAATACTTAACGTGAACTTATCTCGAAACAATTTAATTATTGATTTTAATGTGTCACTCATAACGTGGATTCTCTCCAGACCGTTAAAGAAATAATAGCAGCATTTCCAGAAAACTACGAGCTATTAATTTGAGTTGAGTGCTTTCGGGAAATTGGTCGTGCCAAATCTAAAATAATTGTACCGACGTTTAATTATTTTTGGCACCTGTACCAAACGGTATAATGACCAAATAAATAACGATTAGACATTCAATTGTGGCTACACGTTCTGCATTGTAAATGATGCCGAAAAAAATGTGTAATAATTCCGGGAATTCGAAATTTTAAGTAGCGTAATTACCTGAAACGACGGTAAAAGGTACATGAACGAAATGCGAAATTTATTGTTGAATAAATGATGGTTTCCGTGAAGATATCATCTTACGTTATTTAGTCGAAAAGGCCGCTTTTGTCCCACGGATAAAGTCACTTCTCTTTTTGATTGAGTTGACCGTCATTTTACGTACATTAATCTCGGGAATTACACGTAAACAATTACGTCTTTTTTCTCATATCTACTAACTTTCTGAAATAGTATTTAATTGTAAAGGATCAACAATCGTTTCTACAGTTGATGCAATTTAAGTCTTTAATACCATGCTGTAGTAAATACTATTAATATATTAGACTAACATCACGTTGGATAAAGAACAGGACAGATGTGTTTTAAAATTAAACAAATAACAGATCATTTGAAAAGTCCCCGGTCTGGCACATAGATAGCGCTACTAGAATTAAATCCATATGTTTCTTAGTTAGCCCTAACCCTCGAAAAATGCGTGTATAAATTTGGCAGCTATCGGATCATTAGTTTGTGAATTATAGCATTTTGAGTGAAGCAACTTTTGTTATTGTGAAAAAAGGGATAAAATGGAATTTGGCGTGTTGATAAAATATTGCTTTTAGAAGGGAACAAATACAGTTGAAGCAAAATTTTGCTTGATGCCGAGTTTCCAGACACTGCCCCAGAGATATCAACCATCAAGGATTGGTATGCTAAGTTTATACGTAGTGAAATGAGCACCGAAGACGGTGAACGCAGTGGGCGCCCAAAAGAGGTTGTTACCAACGAAAATATTAAAAAATGGTGGTCCACAAAATGGTCTTGAATGACCGTAAATTGAAACTGAATGAAATACAGACACTCTAAAGATATACATCATATTATTCACGAATAATTGGGTATGAAAAACTCTGTGCAAAGTGGTTGCCGCGCGAGCTCACTTTTAACCAAAAACAATGACGAGTTGATTATTCGGAGCACTGTTTGAAGATGATTAAGCGTAATAAACCCGAGTTTTTGCATCGATATGTGATAATAGATGAAACAAGGCTCCATCATTTCACTCTAAAGTTCAATCGACAGTCATCCGAGTAGGCTGCACACGATGAACCTGCTCCAAGACAATGCTCCCTCATCTAGCGTATTCTCCAGATCTGCCCCCCAGCGACTATTTCCTGTTCTCATATCTCAAAATAATGTTCGCTGGGAAGAAATTTTCGGCAAATGAAGAGGTGATCGCAGAAACAGGCCAATTTTGAAGCAAAGGACGAATCGTATTACAGAAGTGGTATCGAGAAGTTGGAGGGTCGCTATAATCAGTGTGTCACCATTGAGGGGAATTATGTTGAATAAAAAACACTAATTTTCCCAAAAAAAAAAAATGATGAACCCTATGGATTAATGGGATGCAAATATAGGTATCGTTAACAGTAGTCATCAAACCGACTAGAAATTTAACACTGCCAAAACAAAGTTCTTCGATAAATTACCAATTGTTATCGCAAGTTAACACGTGAAGAATTGCACAAGGACATCGAAATTAAATGAGTAACTTGCCGATGTATTTATCCTGTAGTTGTCTTGTCTTGCGTATTAATTATTTATTAATTTATATATTACAGACCCATCAGCTTCCGGCACTAATTCGGATCTATTTACAGATATACAATTTACAACATACTTACAGTATCAGTTTTCAGCTAAAGTTTATAATGTTATTACAAATATGTTGCAAGATTATAAGTAAAATATGTAAAAGCAAACAGATACATGAATATATGAATGCTACAGTATAATGGTCGCACAACCCATGACAGTGATAAGGACACAGGATTCAAAAAATTCAAACTCACATGCATAATATTACATAGATGCACACTATTATATTTCTAGTGGTAGTTCTGTTACGGTTATAAAATTAATATTAGTAAATTAAAGTGCTAGTTGTGGCTTCGACATTCGATTAGTATGTGTTTGGTAAATAGTGAGGAACCACATTCGACGCACAGCGGTGGGCTTCTTTCCTTAATGAGAAACTCATGGGTCACTTTGCAGTGACCAATTCTGAGACCCAAGAATAAGCTTAAGTTTCTGCTGCTGATGTTAGTGGTGTGATAATACAGTGGCCCTCATAATACTCTTTTCTCACCCCTCAAAACTCGTTGTTTTCTGTTAGATCCCATCTGAGTTGGTCTAGATGTCAAAAGATTCTAGTAGAGTGGTGCTTCATATCTATACTCCAGAATAGGATATTTTCAATAAGTGATCCCTCCCTCTTCTTAGCTAAGTAGTCCGTTCTTTCCTTGAAAATGATTCCAGAGTGTGAAGAGAGCCACATAAAGGTGATAGTTTTGTCGCTCCTTTCCAACTTAGAGTTTAGTTCACGGATAAGCACTGCTAACGGGTGTAGAAGTAGATATGGTTGGAGGCAACTTTAAGGAGCTTATTGATTCGAAGGCGATATCGAATTTGCCTTGAATATCTTGTACTGAGATCAGGGCCCTATACTTGTCAAACAGTTCGGCCGTCAATACCTAGATGAAACGGCCTTAAGTGTCCTTCCGGCATCACCGATGTAAATGCTGCCCCACGTAGTCATTGCTCTTGGAACTGTCCGAGAATATGAAATTGTGTTCAGCACATTTCTCAGTTTTATATTGATCGAATTGGGTGCAGAATTACTCCTTGGTAGACTCCTCAAGGAGAGATCGACAGTCGCCATGGAGGTTTTACGGCTTAATTGATCCAAGAATAAATGAAAAATAGACATTAATTTAAAATTAAAATTGAAATAACCGTACCTAGTAAAAATTTTTATATATATACGTTAAAAGATCAGCTAGGCTGCCCTTCAGTCTACCGTTAACTGAAGTCTTTGAGGAATTAAGCTCACCTCTGGAATTGTTTTTCAACTTTTTTTAATTTAGAAGACTGCAGTTTTTGATTGATCCTTCTAAAATTACTGCTGTATCTGACCTGTAATATAATTGTAGCGTCAGGGTTGGTCCTTCATCAGAGATACCTTGTCATAATTGAAAACTGTAATATAATTATTAGCCTCAAATAATTGCTTTTATCTCTTATGTTCTACCGTATTCGTTATATTCATGAAGCATTACTACTGCCCACTAAATACATTCAGCCTAATTAATAAGCTAATAATATAAATAAAAACTGTTTATTTGGAGAATTCAAATTCAAATTTTGGAAATATTGGATCCACCTGTGGCTAGTAATATGTCCAGTTCCAAAGCCAATTCCCAGATAGAAATAAATCTGTTTCCCGTAATGAAAGACAATGGTTATTTTTAATAAGATATACTTTAATATTAAGTATCGTATCGATTTATACTGGTGGCTCTACATTTTACAATCAACTGATCAATTTCAATCAACAATTTTAACTACATAATTCCAGTGTTATGGAACAAACTATACATCGCAGCTTAATTATTTCAACATGAACTTCATAGAATTAGATCGTATTTAATCGAGATCATTTACTCGCACAACCAGACAACGTTTAGTAAGAAACAACATGGTTTCTTTAAATAAAATCATGACTACTTCTTTTACGACAGATTCTACATTTACTAGAATATGTTTCATGTTGGTTATCTTGAATGACTGAAATTCTGTTCAAATATCTTTATACGTATATCTATATTTTTTCTGGTATTATCTTCTAATTGGAAATTAATAATGTATTCATTCTTAATTTTTAAACTAATTCAACTACTGGAACACTAATATGATGTTATTTCTGATGCTCAAGGGTGTGTTATATGTTAAATATCTCAAATTGCAATCTTACAGCCGATATAATATGGTTCTTGAAGACATTAATTTAGGCAGAAGTTTTCCATAGTAAAAATGATTGGCCTGAATGTAATTTAAAGCTATAGAAATTGGTTTTAATACTTCAATGAATTCCTTTAGATATTCTAGTTCTATGTTCAGCCATTCTTTTATGGTTTAGCTGACATCACAACACTACACAAGATCAGATGGTTTGATTATTTTGAGTATGTGTCCTGTTCTGGTGGTATCCAAAAGCTGCAATACTTCAATATTCTCATGAGAATGGAGTCTTTGCTCATGCTCCCTTGCAATTCTCTTGATTTCTTGACTGACTGTGGGTGTCCGAAGGTCTCTATGTAGGTAAACAGTCCTATAGTATTTGGGCGCGCCTACAATACCTCTCAGGGCTTTGTTCTGAAAAATTTGTATTTTATTTATGTTACTCTTTGCAGAACATCTTGAACCTCTTGAACCTCTCCATAATTGAACATCCATATGTCCATATAGGTTTCAGTATTTGCTTATATAATAATTTATTATGTACTGATAAATGTGGTTTTCTTCCCCTTAACCAGTACATTTGCCTATATTTCAATTCCAGTTATTTTCTTTTCTTCGTTATATGTTCCTTCCAGCGAAGTTTTGCATCAAGATTCATTCCGAGATATTTAGCGTGGTTGTTATATGAAATGATAGCATTATTTAATGTTATTGATGCTTGTATGGTCTGTTTATAGGTTAACTGCACATGCACAGCTTTACTTTCATTAATTCTTATTTTTCAAGTTTGTGTCTAGTTATTTATATTGTCACTTTCCTGTTGTAATTTTCATGAGGTATCATCAGCAAATGTAGCCATCGTAATATCCATTTATGGTTTATCAGAAGTGTAGAGTAGATAAAGCATTGGTCCTAATACACTTCCTTCTGTACACTTGCTTTAGTTTCTTTTATTGTAGAGTAAGCTTGTTCTTGTTTGACTCTAAACATTCTGGGTATACTGTACGATTTTAATAGTTCGGTGTGTTGGTTTCATGCCAAACCTTATCGAGGGCTTCTGCTACATCTAAAAATATAGGTGAGCATAAGTAGACCTTTTCAATAACATCTGTTATTCTGTGGACCTGGTCAATTTTTGAATGCTTGTTATTAAACCCAAACTGGTGTGTTGGTATTATTTTTTTTCTCTCTATGATCGGTTTTATTCTTTTCAAAAGGAGTTTTTTAAAAACCTTAGATATTACTGGCAGCAGTGATATAGGTCTATAGGCTTTTATTTACTTTGGTGACTTCCTAGGTTTTGGGATCATTATAATTTCCGCCATCTTCCAAATGCCTGGGATATGTTTTTATCCTAATGCTGTATTGATTAAGTTGGTGACTTTTGTAATTCCCTTATTGGAAATATTAATTGCATAATTCTTCAGTGTCTCAATTTTTCATTTTTAGGATTAATTGGATTATAAATACCGAATATGTATTTGCATTTCAATTACGTGCTTTAATTACAATTAAATTAACTACTGCCGAACCGTGAAAATAACATATTTTTTTAATTAATCAGATAACCTAAAATAGTTTGTAGAACAACAAACAGAGAACGGAAAACATAAAAAGAGATAAAACAAGAATAATTCCGCCGTAACCTTACCCTTTCTTACCGAACCTATGTAGATTTAAAAGTCAGTTATCAGCAACGTATTTATCATGTGTATGTGTGTGTCTCCATTCGCCAAACCACGAGTTCGAAACTGGCCTCGGGGAAATGGTAGTACTAATTCATAAATCACCGCGGAAAGGGTACCCATAATACCGAGAGATGTGGGATAAAATATGGGATGCCGAACAGAACCTTTTTACACACTGTTTAATTATTTTTAATTTAGTACGTTAGCCCAATGTATTATTAAAGTGTAATCGATATCATTTTAGATAATACACTTGGCACGAATTTATGTTCTTATGCGGTCGCTGTTTATGCTAAAATACGGATAAGGGAACGCTTCGCCAAGTGATTTTTTGAATTACGGTCTTGCTCGGACGTATTGTTCGTTAATAGTATACGTACTCCACTAATATATACGTTAATATATCTGATTATCGTTGTCTGTAACAAAGAGCTGCATAGTAGACAGTTCCTTGTAATCGTAATAACTAGGTTGGACACAGGAGGAGAGAAATCATCAGGTGACACACCAGTACTGTATTTTTTTTAATCGCTCAATACTGTAATTATATTAGGTGTTGCTATTGACAATTTAGTTAAAATGAATTAGAAAATTATTAACAACTATTGTTATGTTACATCTGCATCAATACAAAAACAAACAGAGTGTGAAATAAATATACCAGTATGCTTTTCCGAATTATAATTAAATTAGACTACTTAAGCTAAGAGTTAAGCGTAAAACTTATACAATATATAAGTTAGTCAGATATAATTAATTCCTGTGGTTTGGTTCTGATTTCCAGCGTGTTGTCCAATAGTTCTATTACAGTTACATCTTACTTAGTATATCCAATTAATTTCATGTTCGCTGCATATCAAGTTCTAAGTAGCAATTCAAATTATTGGAATATGTGTTAATAATACCACAAAAAGTGCATTCCGTTATAACTATAAATGTCTTGTAACTGTCTTCATATCTAGACAATCTATGTATCGAATAGAAAGTTGAGATTGACACTGAATGACAAATATATCCGTTGAAATTTGTTATGAAATGAAACAGTGAATAATCTTTCAGTCGATATCGGCGTAATTTATATATTTATCCTCTGGTCGGCGACCAAATATAGTAAACTATCTTATGCATATGACATTTAAAATATCAAAACAATGAATGATTTATTTACATTGTATGCACAGGTTGTCTAGACAGCCTGAACTTTCGAAATGTGTGGTTGGAAAAACTATTACGTAGTTTTTATTATATCAAGATCAGTTAAGCTAATAAATGCAAAAACTAAATTTGGTTTTACTCCTTTACGTGGGGTATATTAAATAAATATTTTGTTAGAATACAATTAATTTAGGTATTGAAGACTCACAGACCATAATCAGTTTATGGTATGGTAGTTTTTTACTAGACTGTGACTTTTTATATTTAATTAAATATATGAATTAATCGTGTTGCTGTAATTTTTTCATATTTATTTAAAACAATTTCAATTTAATTGCAGAGTTATTCTTATTTCTTAAAATAGGTCACATAAATTTTACCAAACGAGGAAACAACTAGGGATGTTCTTTGTACTGTAAGAAACATTCTAAATTTACTTAAACAGCCTTGCAAATTCAGATAATTGGGGTAACTCCTAAAGCAACTATTAAATAAAAGGTTTGATGCTGTGGTGATTTTAAGTTTATGAAGACAATTAAAAAGGAGTGAGAATTTTTTTCAGGATTTAAGAGGATATCAATCACAATCATCTAAATAGCGAAATGATTTACTTTATGCCTAGTAAATTGTATTGTATAAGAGATGAATGCCGGAAACTTGAAATAAAATATATATATATATATATATATATATATATATATATATATATATATATAAGCTTTTAGTTGTCCAAACAGAATATAAAAACTAGAGGTAGACTATGCAAACAGGTCGATGTTTAAAAAAATCTATTTAATTGCTCTCGAATTTTACCGCATAATATAGTCGAACGTATTGACAAAGACCGCTTTGTTTGGCTAGTCGCAAAGTGTATTTACTGAAGTCTGAGCGGACTTTACTTAAGCCCCCGACCCCCACCATTTCCAACTTCTTTTCACTGATATAAAATTGGGATTTCAATTAACACCTGCCACCGAAAGAACCGGAGGATGTGTGCCATAATGGTAGCAGCGGCTAAATAGGCCGCCTTTGATCTGATAGGAAGAATAAACTTTGTCAGAGCGGAAGGAATACGGTGGCAGTCGCTATATGTTTGTTAGTGGTCGTGCGGATGAATGGTATTAAAAATAAAGGAGATTTCCAGGGGTTTAAAATAATTAGTATGAATTACCGACCTCCTGTAGATTCGGATCTGATGTTGTGTTGTTGGAGGTCGACTGTTGTTTTTGTGGGTTCTTATTAGTCTGTAAATAAAAACAATTTTACATGATCATAAGTTTGATGGATGTTTTATTTGAGCTAATATTTTAATATTCTTACTTTCGTTTTATGAATTCGTCAAATTATAGATCACTTACTACAGAATAGTATATATTATGTCTTATTTCTGTTAATGTCATATATAGCAGGTCAATTGAAAAGTCCCCGGCCTACCATAGTAAAACACATTTTTTGGACAAAATTAGTTTTTTTTATTCAACATAATTCCTTCAAGGGCTATACAGTGATTATAGCGACCCTTCAATTTTTCGATATCATTTTTGTAGTACGATTTGTCCTTTGCTTCAAGATAGGCCTCAGTTTCGGCAATCACCTCTTCATTCGAAGAACATTTCTTCCCAGTGAGCATTCATTTGGGATCTATAAATTGAAAAATACAACGGCTGTAGTAAAATATAGTGATATCCGTTTGAGTAGGCCTCCCGGAATAGAAAATAAACTTTAAACATGACACTGAATTGTTTTTCTGTTAGTTTTTACGACGTATTTCCACTATTATGCTCTGATTGTATTCATATCACTACATAGTATAAAACAAAGTCGCCTTTTCTGTCCCTATATCCCTATGTGCGCTTAAATCTTTAAAACTACGCAACGGATTTTGATGCTGTTTTTTTCAATAGATAGAGTGATTCAAGAGGAAGGTTTATATGTATAATACATGCATAATATACTAAGGCAACATTGCAAATTTTAGAGGTTTCTAACGTGATGTCGTAAATTAACCTATTTTTTTAGGCTTAGTTGGCAATTAGCAAAAACGCTGCCTAACCCTACGAGTTAGATCAAATTAATGTACTACAGTATTGTACACCATAAAAAGGTCTACAAAAAAGTCCGCGATGGTATATGTTTATCTTTTAGGGATAACCCACATTAACCATTTTTATTGTTTACTTTTTACGTGAGAAAATGGCTTATTTACGAAGCTATTTTAAGCAATACGGCATTAATCCTTATCGAATTAAGTACCTTAAATACAGTGTGCAATTAATATAGATCAATATGGTTCCTTACAGCATGTAAATTAAACAAATATTTTCGGAGATATTACAAATTTAAAATTTGCGCTTAAAAATGTGTAATGTAATAAAAATTGTATGAATTTAGATATTCTAAAGATAGCAGGAAATCTTCATAGTAAGTATAGGGGAAGAGGAATTGTTTTACTCCAAATTTAATGCGTGCAGACCAAGGGCAGTAATGAATGAACCAAAAATACTGGATCGATTTTAATCATGTTTTCATTGAGTGACATAGGCATATATTTTTTATGCCCGTGTAAAGTCGGAGTGGGCCGCTATGTTTTTATATACAACGTTCCTATTTTTTCTGTAGTGTATTTAATTTAGTATCAGCATTGCACCCGTGCGAAGCCGGGGCGGGTCGCTAGTTTGTATATAAAAGATAAAATAATCAGCAAAAATTACATTTCGCCTGTAAAATACCTATAATTTCTTTTTTGTACAGTTTTGTGCTGTTATTTTACAAGAGCGAGCGCTAAAATCTACTTCTGCTTGATGGAGTGAAACTATATAATACCTTTCTTTCGAAGAAACGAACAAATTGATGTAAGTAGTCGTTCTAACTTGTCGTTACACCACCAGTTGAGCTCGGAGGACCATTACAGATGAACACGATTTTATTATTTTATTGAGCGAAATGAAAGAACGAAAACATCGAAATGTTTGCCACGTCTTAATTATTATGTGGTCGAATTTTAAACAGGAATATAAAGTGCTCGAATCACACCCCTTTAAATTCGCGTTACGGTTCACATTTTTATTCGGCCGGTTTCCTTTTCGGTTTGAACCGTATCGTGACTTTCCGGTTCATTAACCACTTATCCTCAATCGAGACTCCCGCCGAATTAATGCCGCATTACGATATAATCCAAACGAACAATAAAATATTGGCCGAAAGCGCGAAAACAATTTGTTATGTAAGCGCAATTAAACGTTATATATATTTGCGGTGATCTTAATACAATACGAGCTGTAATATGTCTTAAGTTATTGCAAACAATTATTCAAAACCAAACATAACGAAGTCCGGACTGTTTAACCTCAATCCTCGTAGTTTCGTTAATTGATTTAATTATATAGGTCCTCTGTTCTAAACTAGGCTGAACTTACTGGTTTAGGATACAAGCAAATGCTGCTATCCTTTTTTCTCACACTGCATTTCTCACTTCGACATAATAGTAAGAATCACTATACAATGTTGCTGAACTTTGTGCTTTCATTAGGTCCAACGAAATCAGACGCTAGTAGATAAGTAATATTTTAATTGATAAAATATATGTAGTACTAATTTCCTACTGTGGTTGCATCAATGAACAAACGAGAATAAATACATCAGTAGGTATTTCCTAAATTAAAATTGAATTAGATTAATTAACTTTTAGGGCAAATGGATATGGCTCGGTGAATGGAGGTAAAACGAAATGAAGCAGTGGTGTTTACAATATGTGATCGTTATTTATTGAAGTAATATAAAAATATGCAAAATACAAAATAGATTTCGAATTCGATGGTGGCACATCTACAACAAACGATGGTCGGGTACTGAACGATTTGAAATTCCCTACAATAATATACCAGATAAACGTCTCGAGGTTGCCAGCTATTCGTTGTCGTGTTCTACTTGGCACTGCTCCGCCCGTGTTCAACATCTGGGATTATATTTCTGGGTATTTTGTAGACCGTTATTTCACTATGTACAATTCGACATGCCTCAAGGTCGTTACAATGTTAAGCTGAAATTAAGAGTAATAAACATTTATACATTATAAAAGTTCATGTGCTTTGGTTCATTACAAACTTCTACTTTCCTGCATGTTCTAGTCTCTGGTAGCTGTATCCACGTTGAATGGAGTTAGTATGGAGTAACTTATTTCATGTTTTAGGGTGAAATATTGAAAAAGTCGTATTAAATAAATAATAATAAATCTTGTAGTTCTTCGTTAGTTACATAACTATAAGCATTGATAATTAATCGAAGAACTTTCCTTTGGCAGTGTTAGATAGCTAGGTAGTTTGTAATTTAAGTTCAGATAAGCCTTTTTACTGATTAATAAACAAATATTTTTGAATTTAAATCAAGTTTGGAGTATTTTCCAAATAACCTCTACAGGTCTGTGATTTTGAGTGACAGTCCCACTTAGTGTTTTTTGTAAATTGTTTAATTTGTTATGCTAATAAGTAATTCTTCTAAATGCGTAATTCTTCTAAAGTTTTGCTCTTTACTTCTTATTTTGCTTTTTCCACTTTTGTTTGTCATCCAGTCCTGTTCTAGAACCAATTATCACTAGCCAGAAATCTTTAAGTAATCTTATAAGTCCACTCAGTAATGTTATTAACAACCCTTTGTCTATGTATACATTTACCTCTTGTTAGTTGTAGCGAGTAAAACACTAACATCATTATAACATACTCATCTGGCTAGGTAATTTGTTGTAATTGTATTCCCGATTATCAAATCTTAGAATAAGTCATCTAATAATTTGAACAAAAATATGTTTGGCGCCATTATAGTTACGCTTTAAACGCAATTCATTTGAGGTCTACTTTAACTAGTGTACGTTATAGTGATTCACCACTTATACCAAAACTCTTGCTTTTACTTTTATTTTTATATTTTACCTAAACCAATTTATTATAATTGTTAGATAATATGATGAACAATAATAAAAATGGATAGAGCCTTTCAGAAATACATAGTCGGTTAAGAATAATGGATTTTAATAATGGACTAGTGTTGTCTTTAGATATAATGACAATGTCTAATTCCAAGACTGTATGTCTACCAGTTTCGTCATGTATAATGTATAGTTCCGTCTATGCAGTTTCACCAAATATAAAATGTAAAGTTTTCATGAGTCAGTTACGAGTAGTTCAACATCCGAGTCCAAATGTTTTTGATCAATGTTTAAGAGAATCTAGATCAGGTAAATTCTTAATAAAAGTTTTGATGTTTCCTTTAAAAAAATTGCCAAATTTTACCAACTTAGTTTAAAAATCTATGCATAACCCATTAACTTCTGAAGGAAATTTGGATATTTCTTTAAGGTTATGTTTCATTCCTTAAAACTGCGAAAGACATTGATGACAAAGGAACAAATTTCAAATCATTATCACCAATAAGAGTATTCAGATGTTTGTTAGATATTTCTATAAGATGGTAAGTGAAGCATCACGACTTGCATAAACAATACAAATATATTTCACATGAAACTTAGATAGAACAATATAATTGAAACTTACAACATATTTCTGATTTACTAAGAAGTTTTTCTCTATTAACAGTTAGTGTAATTAAACCTACACTAATCATATGTTGATGGATTTAATTAACTTACAGTTAATAATTCTTTATTACATATTATTAACATAGTGATTATGTGTATAATTACGTGAAAGTATATTAATTAGTTATCTGTTTAAGATCAACTTATTAATTTTGGAGAAAGTAATGTTATTGGTTAATATAACCTGTATACTGTATTTATTTATTATCGGTTTGGTTGGCAGAGTGGTTAAGGTGACAGGACGCGCCTACTGTTGCGATAGTCGTACCTTTGAATCCTGCTGGGGCATGGTTGCAATTTATGGCTATTAGGTACAATCAGACAAGGAAAATGATAACAGTTGCGCCAATAACCAGGCAGGGTAAGGCCGGATGTCTTCCGGGATGATTAATGCGTTGGTCACTCGCCACTTGGTAGGGTTAATATTCAGGATTTGGTTCTTAACCCACGTTAAATGGTAGTCCGGTCCAGTCAAACACTTGTTGATGAAAAGGAGACTAAATATATCAAAAAATAGTACTATACGTGAAAGTTGTATTAGGAATCCATACAATAATACAGAGTCTATACAATAAATAGAGAATATAACCCAACGGTGCATAGTCTGGCGAATAAGGCCATTTGTGTTTATATGTCCAAAAAAACGAACGTTACACGTAAATAAACAATTGTAAAAGTTATGGTTAATGAAAGAATAATGTCCCTATGCGAATTTAATGATCGTAACTGTAATATAAACCGAATCCAGCAACAAACGAGCAGCTCAAAGTGATATATTATAGCAATTATGAAAGGATGATTTCAATTTAAATTAGGCATCAAACCGATTTATCAGATTTACAATAAGTGACAAAGACAACCCGTTGACATTTGCCATTGCGTTGACACCGTCACCTTCAATTCTTTATTTTATTGCTTAATTGTGGAATAAATATCGGCATTAAAAATTACTTTTTAATGAATAATTTAATAATGTAGTTGGCATTAATGTATTTTCTGTTCAAAATCAAAAAAGAAAGAAACCATATGCATTGGTGTGATAATTAAACCTGAAAGGTAATGAGGGATAAATGTGAACGAAGTTGAAGGTAAATTGCGAAGGATGCAGAGGTAAATCGGCGAACAATACCAAATATACTGAAAAATACATCCACTGTTTTCTTTTATGGTGATTTTCATTGTTTAATTAAGATACAATCTAAACACTTCAATATTTCAATTAATATATGCCTTAATCAATAGTCTTAATGAAATTTCATGGGTATTGAGACTGAATGCTGATACTGGTATAATACAGCAGCAAATACTCAAGGAATTAATTAAACATAACATACTAACAAATAATAATTACTTTTAATTACGGCTGTAATGTAATACATCTTTGTTTCATGTAATCAAGAAGTTATCACTAATTAACTATTAATACAAAAGCATTCAATTTGTTGACTATTGATATCATTTGTTGATTATAGAGGGTCTTATAATTTCATAAAAAATTTCAAATATTTATGCTATCCGAGATATTTACTGTTGTTTTGAAAATAAAAAAGTGCCTGACAAAGAAAATAAGTCTCTCTTGCACAAAATCGTTATAACTCTTTCTTCATTCTCAAACAAAAATATCTTAATATATTAAATATGATTAGTAAAACCATCTTTATAGATCCTTCAGAGAAAATAATTACATTTTTCTCGAATAGAAAAAAAATCATGCTTCAGGATACAGGTGGATATATAATGAAAATTACCTTTAACTTTTAAGAAAATCGTTTAAATTGAACTTGTGTCATTGAAAATAATGTCAATTAGGTTAAAAACATGTTTGGTTAAAAGTTTTACATTGGAGAATGTCCTAAAAAATTAACTACTAAATTAACATCGAAGATAATTAATTGGTTCCAAATAAATATAAGAAAGTGTTTCCAGATATTGAACAGAGGTTCTAAATATCAACGATTTAGGCATCTTAAGAAGAAATATTATAAGCACATTTGGATAGCCAAGAAACATATGTGAGAATATATACTTTCAAATACATTTTAGTTACCAATATAACCTGCATATGCTATATAATTCGCAACATACAAGTTTGCTGTTGTTTATATTTCCTATTCAATAGTGGTGGATGTTATGTGGAAGTATTATTATGTCTACTCTATCATTCTACTCTTTCGAAGTACTTCACACAATCACGTTGAATTACACTCGTTATAGGTTCTAGAGGAATATCCCGTTGTATCACTTTATTTGAAATATAGTACGGAGAATCAACAATGGCGCGCAACACTTTATTTTGGAACCGTTGAATGATGGATATATTATATTTGCTAGCGGTATCCCATAGTTGAATTCCATATGACAAAATAGGTTGAGTAAAGACTCATACAGCAATACCTTGTTATCTAATGATAACTTGCGCCCGATGAGCCAATACATTTGATATAATTTCAGTCGCACTTGTTTTCCTTTAGAGGGTATGTGCTTCTTTCAGGTTAGGCGTCGATCTAAGTGACATCATCAAGATTTAATTTGTTCTGCTTGGGGGAGTTGACGATGATTGATATTCACTGGTGGACATGTTCTTCTATGCAAGTTAAACGTCACATGGGTGGATTTTGTTTCATTGACTTTAACGAATCATGTCTTCAACCATAATTGTATTTAATCCAGATGGGTTTGTAAGTTTATTGATGCTGTAAATGGATCTTCATGGGATGCTAAGATTGCTGTGTTGTCTGCGTTTGTTACCAGAGTAGTTATTTTTGTGGTGGGCAGATCGGCCGTATACAGAAAATACAGTACTGGACCCAGTACACTACCTTGTGGAAATCCTGAATATATGGGATTTAATCCGGTATATTCATCGCCCTGATTTACAATAAAATGTGTATGAGTGAGACACGATTTTAGTAACTGATAATCCGGATGAGGGAGAAGTTTCTTTAATACGAAGAATACTTTGTCAGCCGAACAATATCTTTTGGCATTTAGGTCAGTATTTATTTTGTTTACAAGTCTGTGCATTTGTTCTATTTCTCTAATTTTTCTTTTTTCCATTATATAGTTTAGCTTCTTGATGTATAGTTTCTCGAAAACTTTCGAGATTATCGGTAATAAACTTATAGGCCGGTAGAAGGTTTTAAATAAAATTACTTTCGTTTTATCTTTCCTGTAGATATATTTTTTAATATTACTTTTGAGATGGTCTCGTATATATAATAACAAAATGACTAATAATAACTGTTTTACACTATAACTTAAGATCAACTGAAACCAGCTGGATATTTTCTGTTTAATAAGGAAATCTAGCGGATAATTAGGACTTTAATTTTACCGAACACGCCAATAAACTGTATAAATAAATTACGGCCTATAATGGAAGAGATCAATGCAAAACGGACTTAATTAGGTCCGTCAGTCTTCATACCCGCCGCTTTGTTCAACTTTCTTCTAAAAAATAACTTATTAGATTACGGAATATGAATGCAGCAAAGCTAAATTGTGAATCGATTTAAAAACTATCCATTAAATATTTAATGGAAGTAAATGAAATTCGCCCATTCCTAATATTAAGTCAATTAAGCCGACTTATATTTCAACGATTATGTCTATTAGAACAAAATTGAAACTGACTTAATTACCAATATCCACATTATTAAGAACTTAACTGTTGCTATAAAATTAAATTGTGTATATTGAGATTTTTTCAAATATTAAATAACAACGATTAACCACGAGTGAAGGTATCAAATGGCTAAATTAAAGTTAATCCAATTTATTTACGAAGACCTATGAAGGATATGTATATTAATATAACAATTATTTTCTGTTGCAATCATGATTTCTTTTTAATGACGTTTAGATTAAAGCATGTATTAAGTATTTTAATGAAAATTATATTATTAATGTGGTCACATTTCTATTTAGGTATCATTTAGTGAATTATTAATTAAATTACTTTATAATTCGTTTTTTATAATTTATTAATATTGCTATTAAATCAAATTATACATGTTGATATTTCTTTGGTATTTTCAGTTAGATTATGTATAGTATTCAGTAGATTCACCATAAATAATCGTTAATTAAATGAGGAATGTCTATTTTTAGTCAATAGGCTGCTGTTATTACCGCAGTGTTATTTCGAAAATGCTAGTCAATTTTCTAGCATATCGCTATCACATTTTTTGGTCTATGCCTTTTTTCGGAGATTTGTTACCTTAATCAGTAAACAATTCGTTCATCTTTCATTTGTTGAAAATATCTTTGGAGACCGATGATCTTTGAAAAGCGAAATATTCTGCAACTTAGCCGATTCGGCTGTAGATCCTAGTTTCCTACCCTGCATTGCAGATTCCATGTACTTGAGTTTTTGCTGTTGCTTTAACTTGATATTTTCTTTTCTTCGTTAATTATCAGGCTATGTATCAATATTCGAAGCCTCACCATCTGTATCAGCAGATATAAAAGCGCCCAAAAATGTTGTATCATTATATCAAATGCTATGCCTATTTAAAATAATTTTGTAAGGTAATAGATAAACGACTTCAGCTTCCAAAGCTGCCCAAACTCTCGTCTTCTCCTCATTTAATAGGTTCCTCCATAAACTGGTGCAATATGAAAATCTTATCTACACAATCGCGATTCGGTCTAAATTCTGCCTGTTCTTCACGTAATATCTATCGTAGATACCACCAAATCACAACGGATGAACGATGCATATTAACAAGGCTGCAAAGTGATTCCAATTCGATTTTTTGTCAGAACTGGACATCACACGCCCATATAGTGCCTTCAGCATTTATTCACAGGAAACCAGTCTGTTGTTTCTTGAGAATTGAGGTTCGATGAATCATATTTCTTCTGCCATGGGTTGTCAAACTTAGACCTACATCAAAAACTATCTATAGATGAATCGTTTTATTGGTTGTTTTGACATATTTCTTGTTGATGAAGTTGATTGTGCATATATTTCGAGTCTGACATGGTTTGGTCTGATTAGATTTTGAGGGAACACTGAAAATGGAAGGATTTATTGATGCTATTCGAAGAGATATTCAATGTTTCACATTGAAAAGTCTTGTCTGAATTTCTTTCGAAAAAACTAGAACTAAGCCAATGGAAGCTAGAATTCTGAACTTGAACAATTCGGTACTGTCCAGGCGAAGATTTTAGAGCGAAAACATTGTACACTAGAACACTATTATACCTACTATAGTACAAATCATCTTCAGGTCGAAGTTTTTCTTTGAGATATCAAATATTTTAAAAAGTTCAAAGATTCGAAATTGAAAGAATTATTGGTTTAATCAAAGATACGATCGGAAGTAATTTCTGCATCGAATAGTGATGGGTGATGAAAAGTTGATTCATTTTAAAAATTTCATTTTAAAAAATCTAAGTGCAACGAATCACATGGCGAAGCCGGCAGATCGACTTCAAGGCAAAATTATTTTGGTCACAAGATAATATTTTGTGATTGGATGCAGCAGAATGACGAACTGTTGAAATCTGGTGAAACAGTTAATGGTGATCGCTACCGACAACAAATAATCGATATGAAACATGCATTGATCGAAAAACGTCCAAAATGGGCCCGACGACACTCTCCATACCTTGCCGTACTCTCCATACCTTGCTTCTTCCGACTATCAACTTTTCTTATCGACATTTCGAAGAAATTTGAAAATGGTTCGATGAATGATTTTGCTCAAAGGACAAACAGGTTTTTTTTTGGGATGGCGTCCATAAATTTTCTGAAAAATGGGTAAAATATGAATCAAATGGGCAATATTTTGAATAAATATAATTTCCCATTTTCTTGAAAAGTATGTAGTTTCCTCCCGAAAAAAGAAACACCAGCGACTATCCGGAACGCCTAGTGAAAGATAATTTGAACCAATATCACCAGATTAATATATGAAATGTGAATATAAAAAAATATAGCTCGACTCTTGTCCTTCAAGAGCTACCACTGAGTGTTAGATTATAGTTATTAATAGAGCATAAACTGAATAAATCTATCGCATCGATATGCATCTCGGAAAATCAATTAACTATGTCAAACAAATATCAATGCTTTATCATTAAGCCTCGCCGACCAGCAAAAGGTTGCGCTAATGAATGAAAACTATTAATTAAACATCGAGTGCAGACGAAGGGAATCGCCAAAGTAGAGCCCGTACCGTAATTTATTAGTTTCGGAATGCAGGTGAATTATTCGATGGGCATATCGTAGCAAAATGATCAATTTATATTCATAAAAATGTGTAACACATTCGCGAAATATAAAAAAACCGTAGCGGGAGCCGCAAATAAACAAGGGCATCATTGAGCTCGCCCACTTACCTTTAATATTATCGTGAAAACCTTTTAAAATTAATTGCCGGTGTACAGTCGCTGATATTTTATTATTAAATTTAACAAGCGCTGTACAAACTGGAAAAGAGTTCGGATTTTCATGTCGCATAAGACTTACCGGTTTCCTCACTTTTTGGTTTTAATTAATTGATCTCTTATCGTTTTTTGACGGATCGCCGAACTCGCGAGGATATATTCTGCAAATTTTGTCATATAGTTAATGTGACTTAATTTTAAAGGAAATGTTTTTTCAAGGATATTTCAGAGTCTTCCGGATTTTAAGTACTGCAAGTCTTGATGCCAGCCGAAATTGAATCGTTTATCACAAATATAATTATTAGACGCATATTCTTGACTCTAATACTCCCGAGGTATGAGCTGCTTAGATTTGGAGATGTGCAAAAGATCGAGCGGACCCACAGAATGGGCCCTCTTCTATTTCTAAATTAATATGACCACTTTTTAAACGTGGAAACTAACTAATTAACTAAACTAACCCGCAAATACTATTTACACGGTATAATTTTTTATTTATTACTCTTCGTGAGTCCACAATCTGCCCTATTGGCAATAAGTATTTCTTCTGTCTATATTATATATACATTGCATGTAAAAAATCACTTCATTAAGCAATCTTCTGTATAAAATATTATATTAATTAATTAGTCTTATTCTAAAGTCTACATATGTTCAGTAATCAGATCAGGTGGTGTTAAACGTTTTAGTCTACGCACTTCACTATCACGTCGCATATTTAGCTGATTAGCGAGTACATTGGGATGCACTGACACTCTTTCGAAGTACTTCACACAAACACGTTGAATTACACTCGCTATAGGTTCTAGAGGAATATCGCGTTGTATTACTTTATTTGAAATATAGTACGGTACATCAACAATGGCACGCAACACCTTATTTTGGAACCGTTGAATGATGGATATATTAGATTTGCTAGCGGTACCCCATAGTTGAATTCCATATGGCCAAATGGGCTTGAGTATAGACTCATACAACAATACCTTGTTATCTAATAATAACTTGGATTTGCGCCCAATGAGCCAATACATTTGATATAATTTTAGTCCCAGTTGTTTCCGTTTAGAGAGTATGTGGTTCCAGGTTAGGCGTCGATCTAAATGCATACCAAGATATTTAACATGCTCTGCTTGGGGGAGTTGACGATGGTTGATATTCACTGGTGGACATGTTCTTCTACGCAGGGTAAACGTTATATGCGTGGATTTTGATTCATTGGCTTTAATGCGCCATGTCTTCAACCATAATTGTATTTGCTCCAGGTGGGTTTGTAGGTTTATTGATGCAGTGACTGGATCTTCATGGGATGCTAAGATTGCTGCATTGTCTGCATATGTTGCCATAGTAGTTATTTTTGTGGTGGGCAGATCAGTCGTATACAGAAGATACAGTACTGGACTCAGTACACTACCTTGCGGAACTCCTGAATATATGGGATTTAAAGATACGATTTTAATAGCTGATAGTCCGGATGAGGGACGGTATAAATTAAGACATTTTCAACGCACTGAAAATAAGTTTTGTTCATACTTCGAGGAAATGCCACTGAAAAATGAATACTGTCAATATGAAGTTGGTTTCAAATGTACATGATGCTATTTATTAGATAGTAATACCAACTGTTTTAAACTAATCCTTTAAAACTAATTAATAGGCCTAATATTTAGAACTGCGTTAGATCTTGATAGTCCAGCTCTGCTAAAGATATGACTTTGCCACTTTCTTGATGTATAGCCAGTGATAAATCTAGAATACTAACATCTAATAATAGGTAGGGCAAAAGTCCCGCTTGCAAAGTTGGGCAAAAGTTGATTGCGCGCGATCTTGGTTAGGCGACGTTCACCTCAGTTTTGCTTTAACCATTGTGTTGTGTAGATGTCCAAATTTTATTATGGATTATTATACGCCACAAGAACGAGCAGAAATATTGACAATATTTATTGAAAATAATCGTTCCATTATTGCCGCTCAGGGGAAATTGCGTCAAAAATATCCTAATCGTCCAGTGTCTCGCAAAACCAATTTATCGGCAGTAGACAGGCCTCATTATGGAAGGCAACGGACGTCGCGTAACGTTGAAAATGTGGCTCTGGTGCGCGATAGTGTTGCAGAGTCTTCAGAAACATCAATTCGGAAACCTGGTTCCCAGTTACATATTTCCACACGCAGTTTAAGGCGAATTTTGAAAAGTGACTTGAAAATGTTCCCATACAAAAAACAGTTAGTCCAAAAATTGCTTGATGAAGCCCATTTTCTTCTCAGTGACCACGTCAATAAACAGAACAGTCGGTTTTGGGGAATTGTACGGTGTGATATTCATGCTGGAAACATAATTGGATCCTATTTTTCTGAAAATGACCAAGGTGATGCAGTTACTGTTACTGCTGAACGGTACCAAGACATGATTCGAAGCTTTTTTGTACTTGAAATGGAAGAGCAAGGACTAGAGGACATGTGGTTTCACATCTCGTTCAACAACTCACCAAGAAGACTAATTTTGCGAGGTGGTGATTTAGCATAATGTGGTTTCACATCATCACACATATCACACACACCTCGTTCAACAACTCAATTATTGAATGACGTTTTTCCAAGAAGACTAATTTTGCTAGGTGGTGATTTAGCATGGCCAGCCACATAAAAAAAACTTACTGCATTATCAGACAAAAAGTGTTTGTTTTAACCTACTACTTAAACTAACGTACGAAATTGTTACATATAGGCAAATTGTATGTTTGAATAAAAAAAAACCAACTTAATAGAAGAATATATAAGTAAATATACTCAAAATATCCACAAGGTGAAAATGCCAAAAGACCTGTCAGGAAAAATCATTGACTATTCATTTAATTAGATAATTTTCATAATTTATAGATTTTTATAATATTGTGTTTTAATTCATTGATATATATATATATATATATATATATATATATATATATATATATATATATATGTATTTTTAAGTCTTGAAGTATATATCAAATATTTATATTGATTTTATAAATATATGGTACTTAATAATCAAATATGGTTAGAGCGTATAACGGTACAGAATTATACCCATTATACATTGACTTATTGACCTGTTCATTAGTCGCTAACAAAAAGAACCCGTTTCCTAGAAAACGAAATAAAATTATACTGCATGATAAACGCAGACCACTTACAGATCATTAAATATCGAATAGCGTAATGAAATTGTTAAGTCATATTTCCTTTGTTTCGTTTCCTTCGTATTAACATTTTGTTCTTATTTTTGCTCGCTCGTTAGACCCAGTGGAATCGTTCTGGTACTGTTACAGTTAGAGTTATTAAGTTTTCGATTAATCAGGGTACTGTAACAAAATCACTACTTCTAAAACATTATAAGTTTCTATACTCTATATTAATGAATACATAAACAGAACTTAGGAAATCTTGCGTTAGTTATTTATAAACTTTCCAGGATAAAATTGTTCTAAATAATTATTCATTATTTAAATAGATTTTGGTATATTAACTTTGTTCTAGATATTGAAAAATAGAGTTCAATAGCCCTTAACTATAAACAACTAATTTTATACAACTAGATATTGTAGGTAGTCTGTTTTATTGTATATGAAAATTACATGCGAACTTCGTAATATTTAATTATATTCACCATTTATTAGTTTACTAAATAATGATATTGTCTGCTGTTTATGCTCTATGGAGAGTTGTTACGTATGGCAAGTAGTCCAAAATCATCAGCAAGTGTGTCATTGTTACTTCTTTACATTTAAGGACATCAGTGATAAAACGTAAATTACATTAACATTATTTGTTTTTTCCGTCTTCTTCTAGAGTCTTATTAGAGGACCATTCTATTGTACTGTTCAACAAAAGAAGTTGTATGTTTCTTTTATCACATGTGTCAAGTTTCGCAGATATTTAGTTAAAATAAATGAAAATTACACATAATTTTTTATTAGTTGTGATTTTTGTTAAATATATTGTGGATGACACATTTAAACTAGGCTTGTTCTTTTTAAATGATATTTGCATTCTAAAATATTAAGGAGCACCTGCCAGATTGTTGGAGCCATTATATAACTTTAACTCTAAATATTTCAGCTTTTAACTGTGACAAATTAATATTTGTCACAGTTAAAATAATATAAAATCTCTTGGTTTTTAATAATATATTTATGCAATATCAGGATTTAACCTTCCTTGACTCTTCTTCTTTCATGTGGTCTTCATGTTCTACTTCTCACTAAAATTGAAGGTAGCGTGACTGGTGAATTAACCATATATAGAGTAAGTTTGAATACCAGGCGGAATATTCTCGTATTTCACTGTTTCGTTTTTGTTTTGTTCATAACATTGTTTTTATAGGTGGGGTTAAACAATCTACGGTTATTGGCCAGAAATCGTTTTAATCATTCTTGTAATATAACAGTAACACATGAGTTATACATACATATATGCGGATCCATAATTTATCCTGGATAGCACTAGACACAGCAAAATGTATATATGAGGGGAAAATGTTATTTCGCCATAAATATATCAAAAGTTATTATCCGAATTATCACTTTTCTGTGGCATAATTTCACTTCCTTAATTTTTACTTGTTATGACCTTCTAGAAAAGAAATGTGCCAATTGCCATTATAATGTTACTAGCACTCTTTATAAACTTGGCACAGCTATAATAATTATATTTTAGCAGCTAAAAGGCTTTCCATGGTTGAAAAAAACAGTAGATTATGGCAAATATGTCACTAATCGGTTCTCTTTGTAGGGATTTTTTTAATTCCGCAGGAGAACTGTTGAACAATGTCGTCTAAATTCCACAAATGACTTAAAATCATAATAGATATCGTATACATATTTAAATAATGTGAATACACTTTTGGGAGTACAAATTTGAAACAATTAGTGAGAACTGATTAATTATCATTGCCAGAAGTAGACTAAATAAAAAAATTCAACTTTAAAAAATATGTTTTGATGGCAAATATAAGCCACTACTTTCATAACAATTATACTAAATAATATTTTTTATTAAAAATAAAGCAGCAATTTACAGTAGCGATACATGGTGGAGTAGAGATTAAATTAGTACGGTCAAAACGAATGTGTATCTTATTCATAGCTCGATAACTCGCATACATAAAATACGAGAGCCGCGAAACTAATAGGAGGTTCTCCATTAAACCCAAACGACGTCCTCGATTCTTTGTCGCCTTTTTTTTGTTGTTGTTGCCGCTGCAATCGACAAATTGAGATAGTTATAACGACTTTTTTACTAAAAATAGATCGAGCGGAGACCGCGGCCGAGATGAATAATCAAAATTCAATACTGTGAACATCGTTCGCGCTCATTTTTCCGAAGCAAATACGCGCGTGTATATCTGTCCCCCTTATACGAGCGAGCGGTAGCCGATACAATGCTAAACAACCATTATTGTAAGCCGTACGTCAGGTGTTACGTCTTTGTTATTCAAATACGACGTCATAGCACGATAACAACCGAGAACTATTAATTGCTAAGCGAGTTTACTTAATGCCACAACGCCATTTTTGTATCGCTACGGCCGTAGGTGCCTTTCACATAAAGTGTACGACCGAATTGAGCGCTTTCGACTAATCCAGACACCTAGCGACCACGTCGTGTCGCGACGCCTTTCTGGTGTAATTTTCAATTTTTTCCGTCGAGAGAGGACCTTCAACTGTCGCCCGGATAAACGCCATATAACTGTGTGCGAATGCGCATAGATACATTTACATAAAAACGAAACAACAGTGGTTAAACAGATAAAGATCTCACACTAGTGAAAGTAGTTGGCTGAGAACAGCATACTAATGAATAAAATAATTAACAATTTTTTTTTTGGAAAATATTGGTCATGGTACTTAATAATAAAGGATTAACAATTGTCAGGGCGTCAATATAAACACCGAAATTATTAAATTTATGTGAGCTTTAACAGAGTATATTATCTTGGTAGCTATCAAAACTAGAGATAATGGTTATTAAGGATGTCTACTCGCTGGTGAACACAAGCTGAATTTGCTAAATTAAATCAATGTTAAATTGCTTAAAATTAAGGATATATAAACAAAAATGTGTGAATATTTGAAGGGCTCTTTATCTCGTCCATTTTGCTTGCCAAACATGGCTTCTTCTAGTAATCTCCTTGCCAATAATATTATATTCGGTATGGCAGTTACAACTCTTTAAAATGCATCGAAAATTAACTAAAAATTAATTTTTTTTGAAGCAAATTCAATTTTTTGTCACAAAATGCCTCCGTCTTTATTTTCCTAAAAAGCTTATTGACAGTTTATCTGGTTATGGTCACTACTTATTTTAATTGGGAAATATACTAAAGTGATATATACTGGTAAATGGTTGTGTTATTTTGAGGTTTGCACAAAATTATACGTGGTTTTGCAATTATGCCTTCAAGTCCAGTTTGCTTCAAGTTTTTTTTTTGACTTTATTTTCATGTTATACCAAATTATTATTAGTTATGTTCAAATTATATGAAAAACTATAGAAAACGAGAAAAATTATTTCGGATTAGCAATTTGGTTTCAAGAAACAAGATTCCATTATTGATCAGATTCACAGAATCGCTGATGTCATAGAAAAATAACTAGAAGAATATAAAATGCAATATTTTTAGGTGTTATTCCAGATTTCGATAAAGTTTGCTAAAAGAGTTTAAATTACAAGATTAACATGTTTCTTCCTGGCCAATATTCAAAAATTTTAGAGTCATATTTCAGATTTCAGGGCCAAACAAGAATAGATATCTTCTAACTTGAGGAATATTAGCTTAAATTAAGAATATGCTACAGAAAATTTTATTGGGAGTAGTTCTTTATCTGCTGTACCCTTGGAGCTTGCCTACAGTCAATGAAAATGTTTCCTATTCAAGACACTGCAATCCTATTCATTGGAGATAATAATACTGGATCAGCTCAAAAGTTACAAACAGCTATTGCTGAATTACGTACAATGAGTTTCATCAGCAAAAGAATCATGCACAGCCAGTACATATAAATGAACAAGTAGTTCCCTATCTGTTAACACAAGTGAAATTCATTTGTTAAAATGGTATCAGGAACTCAAGCTTAAGTTATTGGGTTGATTTTCAGATCTATCAGTATATAAAAAACTTTTTATTTACCAACAAGTCTTGAAACCAGTATGGACAGGGTGGCGTTCAAACAGCCGTACTAGGGGTTGTACCAGCCAAATTCCAAACTAAGGTACTGCAAGGTATTTGTTAATGCTTCATGGTACTTTCGTGGTGACAATCTGTCTAACGACTTAAAGGTAAAAACTTAACAGAGAAGACTTAATGATGGATTAATCTTCGATTGAACTTCGTAATTTTAAAACCGAAGTAATTTAGGTTCATCATAATTAGCTTATTATTATTAATTTACTTGTTATAATTAATTTAACATGTTATAAAAAAAAGAAACAGAAATATGAGAAAGAAACAACAAATATATTTATACCATCTCTTTCTTACTAATCGTTTTGATTTAATATTTAATTAATGTATATAGAAGTTGAAGGAAAAAAACGATTGTAATCCTTAAGTTATATTTTTCCAAAACCTTTTCACCTGTATTTATTTATAATTTGCTGTTTTATAATTACAGATAGTTAAAAATGTGGACTTAAAAATATATAGGAGAATCCCTAGTGATGTTGATACAAGAAAACACTGAATTTTAGTATTGAAGCATAAAATGTCTCTTGTGTTGTTATTAATATTAATTAAGTATAGGAACTATGTAATAGAGCTACGCAACCTTACTCGATGCTTAATGAAAAGTCGTAAAGATATCCGCGGTCCAATGCCTGTTTGTGCTAATTATAAAAAACGACCAAGAAAAAAATAAAGAATGCAAATGGTTAGCCTGAAAGCAAAGAAATATTGTTTTTCATATGGTCCAGGACGTTAACACGATACTATAAATAATATCAGCTTGCGGGGAACCGCTTTTAAAAGCTGCCAAAAGTGGTGGGGCACATATTACAATACGACTACACGTAACGTTAAGGGTTATCGCAGGACCACACTCAAAAAATTTACATCGCGTAATGTCCGACCATATTTCCAGCGAGAAAAAAATCTTTTTTATTTGTATGAGGAACAATAGCCGACAGACTTTTAGTCCCACATTTAGTGTAATTTGCCTTGGATTTTTTCCTTCTTTCGTGGAAAATGCTGTGATATATCAGATCAGAAATAACATGAATAATTGAATTATTTTATAAATAATACTGATAATTTTTATAAGTAAGATTAAGTATCTAAAATTAAAATTGTGTAAATTACTTTTATTTACTATATTCCTATTTATCATATATTTTTGGTTTATTTGCTATTAATTATGAACTTGTTGTATTTTGTATTGTATCTACTATTTTCTCTTTAGTTTTTCCTTCTTTATTCTTAGATTATCGTTCGTTCTTTCTTTCTCTGTTTCAAGCTCTTAACTGACTAAAATACAACCGCTGAAGAACATAAATCTCACTACTAAGGTTAATTTCTAGTATAGAAACTGTTATTTATTATAAGATATAATGAAGAAGACACCCATTTTAGCGCTAAATGAAATTAAATACATTCTATTAATGAAGAATAAGTGTAGTAAGTAAATAAGTGTACTGTGTGATCTTCCTAAAATCTATCAAACTAAAATCGGACATTTTTTCGTTAAACTTCACGTTCTTAATTTGTTAAGCACCGTAATTATAATTTAACGTTAACAGGTTACATGACTTCTAATGATCTTATCTTAAAAAGTCTTAAGTAGAATTCCAGGTCGGAATAAAAATAGAAATTAATAACCCTGTTTTGGTTGTCAGAAATTTCCCAGCAAAAGAACGAAAACTATTTCAATAAAATGGATAATTGTTTTGGTTCGGCATTTATTGTACAAGTTTGGTTATTGATTGTATTTATATATTTTAAAAATGAAATTTCTGCCGTACTATTAGAAAATTTGCTATTTTTTACCTAGATTGAATGGTTACTTAATTATATATCGAATGAAATCGAGTTCGAAGTCTGAATTTTAATAAATAAGAACAACCATGCTAAGGTTCTCAGAACTGGAAAAGATTCTAGTCAGAGAATATTTTTTAAAACTAATCCTATACAACCTTGAGACAGAAATCATAGAATATAATGTAGATATGAATGTTAATACACCATAGAAGATAAAATATAAAAGTGGCGGCTATAGAGGACATAAAAATAAATTAATGTATAATTCTGATTCTATCTAAAGAAAATTTATAATACATTTCTCATGAAATCATGAATTAGGTGGTTTAAAGCGGATTCATTCATGTGATCAAAATTAATGACATTCGCACTTCACAATGTTACCGCATCAATTTACAATTTTGTTTTATAATATTTGCCGGTGTATTACCTCTAATTATTATCACTGATATTTTAAAGAATTTTGTAGACATTTGGCAACATGGTCCACTAGTACCAATCCGAATTCAATTTTAAAGGCTGATCCGGTTACATGTTCTAACGCATCCGATTTCATTCAATCTTGGTTTAACTATGACGTGCATTGGCTGTTTTAATGGACGGGCTATACATAAATGTAATGCACACAAAATTAGTCGTGGTAAAATAAATTTTTAAAACAATTTCTATCCCATGCACTAGCCAGCGTAAAATGTTTTTATGAGTTATTCAGCAAGGGAAAGGAAAAAACAATGAACACGGGTATAATAAAAATAATAATTGAAGATCGTCACGATCTAAAGACCACACACATGTTAAACAAAATTACAAGTAGATCCGTAGTAGGGCGCCCAAGTAATTCAGTGTGATCACCTAGTAAACGCTCATTCGGCTTTTGTTCTTTCTGGCGCTTCTTCTTCCTTTTTTCGACGGAATATAAAATGATTTAACGAACCCTAGATCGAGTGAGCTGAATCATAAAATTTAATATTTACGTGACTGGCTCTAGATGTTTTATAGTCCGATTTTTCTAAAAAGGCCAAAGAAAAATACGTTTACGATTAATTTTCTTTCTGATTAAGTACTAAAATAGATTACAGAGCATTAAATAGTAATAGCAGGAACTTTGAGATGGCTACATTGTATCGTATGATGCTACCAAGCCGTAATTATGTCTGTTATTATTTCCTTTACATAAAACTAATCTAAAATTGTTTCATATTTACAAAACTTTTTCTGCGTGGTTCGTTCTTTTTTTTCTCTGACCGCGTCGTCCATTTACTACTATCATTACGGCGGGGCTATTAGGATTAATCAAAAATACATAAGAGTCTTTTTGCTACGGGGGTAATCGCCTATAACGTATCAATTTTGTTAAAAGACTGTATTAAAGCATCATGTGTTATATCTCTCTTAGAGCGATTTTGGTCTACATTAAAGCTTCGCCTTTGTAATAATGAATGCAATTTTCAATAATTACAGTCGATTACGGTATAAAGTGTTTCCAAAATCTGTACAACCTCTCGAAATCAAATTGGTCGCTTAGTTCGTAATGACGAAAACAAGATGATGGTGGATTTATGAAGATGCGCAAGATAAATTCGTACTATGATTGCCTCTACCGTCGAATCGTTCTTTCGAAAGAAATTGGTGGAGATATGGGTAATAATAACGCTGCGACGTATTGTTTAACTTTTTTAATATTATACGTAATTTCTCAATTTGGTAATGCCACTATTTATATAACATATTGGTATATTTAATTTTAATAATTTATCCCAAACCTAGTCAATGTATTCAATAATCTTCTGAACAGTAATGAATATAACTTTTTAAACAAACAAAAAAAATATTTACTGTAAAAGAAGAACTACAAATGAAAGTTTTTTAAAAATTACTGATAGTCGATATGAAAATAGTTCTGCTAGTAATTATTTAAGTTCACACACAACTATCACACAATACACCTATAAGAAAGGACCAAGAATCAAGCAAAGTAACTAAAAAAATTATCTGTTAAATAATACATTTAAATAATAATAAAAAGTTTTATATGCACAATATGTTCATTGTAAAGCTTGTTCATTTTTTTTAGAATATCAGTCACTACACATTTATAAGCTTATCTTAAAATACAAATTTTTCATTACAAATTACATTAATTTTTCTAGATTTAGGTCTCCATTTTTTGTTGAAATCGTTTCAAGTCACTTTGAAAATCATTTTATTCTATCTAATATCATCGAAATCATGTTTAGTATTCAAATTTCTAGGGTACCATCTTCATTTCTATATTCAGTATGGACCAGCTGATGTTTGGGAATTTTTGTTAGTTATTTTTATGTGAAAAACACTTATAAATTGCTAAAAATAGCTGTAATAAGCTAATGAGCAAGGTTGGGTAAGATGGAGTACACATTGAGATTAAGCAATAAGTCTAGTTAAGCTAAATTCCTATTGCTAAAATGAATAAATAGATAACAACTGAAATTAAATTAAATTTACGTTATTTCCTTGAAATGAATAGTATATTTCAGAATTCAATTTTCAAAATCAATGTATAATATAATACTGAATATATTTATACCTGTTACTTTTTACCATTAATTGAGTACATTTGCTTTGAAAAGTACCATTCGTAGCTGATTCGTTTGTTTTCCGTATCACATTCCGTTTTAGAATTTTAATTGTTCTTCATTAAGTTTCTAAGGTTAATATGCTAATCCTCAGTGTATATGGTAAACATAAATATGACACTATGCAGCTGTATTTAATAATTTATATGATTGGAATGTTAATACTGTAAATATCGCAAGGTATTTGATATATTATCAGAATATAACATATTTTATTTGCTTAATTGACTTCGTCACTTAAGTCTATAGTTATTTCTAAAGTCCATAGTTTATTGAATTGTTAAATTAAAATGTATCGTAAATAATACAAAGCAAATATAGTTGCAGACTATCTGGAGAAAAGTTTCCATCGAAACCAAGGGTATAATATTCTACCATGCCTCAATCCTAATAACTGTTCTAAGAGGATTGTTCCTAGGAGAGTTTCGGAAGAAATTAAGCACTAGGTTAATTTGAAAAAAAGCATCTGGCTATAATCTTGTTACGGGAGAGACCTGTTTAGTGTTTGCGTTCACTTAAGTTATGTATCAGATGCATGAAAAACACCTGAAGTTATAATGACACCAAAATCCTGCAAAAATCTAAGCAGAGTGAGATCTAAGAATACCCCCCTATTTATTTGTTATGGCTAAACTCTTTGACAAATTGATTGTGAAAGGATTCGAATATCTAGCAAATAAATTTCTTACCAGTTTGGTTTCACGAATAGCCTTTCAACAATTAACCAAGTACATCAAATTTAATGTCTCTAATTAAATCTATATAACATAAAGTCACTTATACCTAAGCATTTATACATTCTATTAAAATCTTATTAGGTTAATCAATATGTTAAAAATGAAGGAACATGCTCTGATCTCAAATCGATAAGGGCTGGCTTGTCTCAAGAAGATGTGTTGGGGCTAGTATTTTATCACCTTTACATTAATGATCTACCCACAACATTATATAGCACAACTGCTACACTTACAGTAGCCGAGGTTCAAGAGACTGCAAAGAGCTCAACTCAGAAACTCCAATCTTGATAAAGTTGCTATCTGAACTAAAAAATGGCGAATCAAATTACATTAACAGAACAAAAAAGCAACAACCCGGAAGCATCTAGACTAAATGAGCATTATGTTAAATAATGCGTTTAAATTTGCAAAAGTGGATAATGTTATTAGACGTCTCAAACGAAAAAAACTTCTGATCTTGCTCAACAAGCTTAAATTGCTCTTGTTTGAACTCAACAAGTGATTCAGCGGAATTTGTTGTAGTTGTTTGTTAGTATGTTAAATCAGATTAAAGTTAAATGTTTGCTGTATACTGGTTTTAATAAATAAATTAAAAACAGAATGCTTGGAAGATTAATTTAAATACGTGGAAAATACACTGATCTTCATGAGAATTATTTTTCTAAAATCAATTTAAAAATTATTGTCCAAAATCTCAAAATATAAAAGGCAACTCACATATTGTCCGCCCTTTAAAAAATGCTTTCTCAAAAGGTATGAGGAATTAAAATATTATTATTTTTAAACACTAAAATGGGCAGTTACGAGATCGATCGTAACATTTGAATATCGTACAAGTGCTCGAAGTTCATTAGGGAAAAATAAAATTTCGGCCGTTCAATACGGACGGTACGATGGGAACGGCCTGAAGGCGGCCCTGACCAATCCGTCGTAAAATATACCGAGAGGTCTCAAAAATGTTGCTTGTAAGTTGTTTGGTTCACGATAAATACAAGCAAAGTTCTGAAAGTGATTCATTGGCCATATCAAAATTCGCGCTCACCTGAAGTTATGGTCAATAAAATGGTTTAAGCCGAGATTAAATAATCTTTTTCGGCATTCGGCGTGGAGCTTTATTAACTTTTACATGACGGAATTTTTTCTTATGGGCAATAATAATGTCTTTATATGGCGTCCAATTTTTATTACGGTTACCCTTCGGTGAGGCGAAGACTGTTCGTCGTTTATTTTTTCATCTATATTCGCTCAAAGTTCAATAAAGTTTCGGTGAGTTTATGAACTTTGACATTTACGCCGAGATTTATACTCCACACTCGAAACCGGTCAGTTTTGTTTTAACGCCTTAGTTTTCATTAAGGCATCGCAAATAGTTCTGAAGATAATTCTCTGCAAAAGACTGTCTAGAAAAACGTCCAACAATCCTTTATGAAGCCGAGTTCATTAAGCATTGGCTAAAGTGATATAATAACAAATGAATTGAAAAGTCCCAGGCCTGACACAAAGGTGACGCTACTAGAATTAAATCCTTATGATTTTTAGTTAGCCCTAACCTAAGATTTGACAGCTATCAGATCATTTATTTGTGCAAGCAACTTTTGTTATTGTGAAAAAAATTGATAAAAAGGAATTTCGCGTGTTGATAAAATATTGTTTGTTGAAGAGAAAAAATACAGTTGAAGCAAAAACTTGGCTTAGTGCGGAGTTTCCGGACACCGCTCCAGCAAAATCAACCATCAAGAATTTGTATTTGTTTAGACGTGGTGAAATAAGCACTGAAGTTGGTGAACGCAGTGGACTCCCAAAAGGGATTGTTGCCGAAGAAATATTAAAATAATCCACAAATTGATCTTGAATGGCTGTAAAATGAAATTAAGAGAAATAGTAGACACTCTAAAGATATCAACTGAACGTGTACATCATGTCATTCACGAATATTTTGGTATGAGAAAGCTCTGTGCGAAGTGGGTGCCGCACACTATACAAGATCAGATGGTTTGATCCTTTTGAGTCTGTATCCTGTTCTGGTGTTATCCAAAAGTTGCAATATTTCAATGTTAGTATGAGAATGGAGTCTTTCCTCATGCCCCCTTGCAATTCTCTTGATTTTTTGACTGACTGTGGGTATCTGAAGGTCTCGATGTAGGTAATCAGTCCTATAGTATTTGGGTGCATCCACAATACCTCTCAGAACTTTGTTCTGAAAAATTTGTATTTTATTTATATTACTCTTTGCAGAACATCTCCATAATTGAACTCCGTATGTCTATATAGGTTTCAGTATTTGCTTATATAATAGCAATTTATTATGTACTGATAATTGTGATTGTCTTCCAATTAGCCACTATATATTCCTATATTCCAATTCCAGTTATTTTCTTTTCGTCTTTATATGTTCCTTCCAGCGAAGTTTTGCATCAAGATTTATTCCGAGATATTTAGCGTTGTTGTTATATGGAATTATAGTATTATTTAATGCTATTGGTGCTTGTACGGTCTGTTTATAGGTGAACAGCACATGTACACATTTACTTTCATTAATTCTTATTTTCCAAGCTTGTGTCCAATTATTTATATTGTCACTTGTCTGTTGTAATTTTCATGAGGCTTCTTCACTATTGTCTCCGAGAGCTCTAATCGCAGTGTCATCAGAATATGTAGCCATTTTAATATTCTCTATTTGTGGTATATAATGTGTTGAGTAAATAAAGAGTTGGACTCAGTACACTTCCTTGTGTTACAACTACTTTAGCTTCTTTTCTTGTAGAATAAGTTTCTTCTTGTTTAACACTAAACATGGCTGTAATGTACGATTTTAGTAGGTCGGTGTGTTGTTTTGTGTGACCTTCATGCCAAACTTTATCAAAGGCTTATGATACATTTAAGAATATAGCTGAGCATACTTTTTTACTTTCGTAGGTTTTTTCAATAACATCTGTTATTCTGTGGACCTGGTCAATTGTTGAATGCTCGTTAATAAACCCAAACTGGTGTGTTGGTATTAGGTTTTTCCTCTCTATGAATAATTTCTGAATAATGATGTTGTTATTAACACAGATCGTATAATTTTTTAATGAAAACTCAACTTTTAATATTTGATATATCTATTTATTCAGACTATTTCGATCGTAAATTACTTAACAGAAGCATTTTCTTGTCACGCTCTCGTCGAAAGATTAGGGACTTATTACGCAAAGTAGCTGTCGTCATTTATTTATATGTTGCAATAAAATGTCTCTTATATCCCGTGCAATTCAACTATAAATATTTATACATAAACGGATATCGACTCAGTTTTATTGCCAAATTTACTTTGTATTCATATGGAATCCATGACTGGCGCCGTTTAATATCACATTATTTAGTAAATTTTAACCTGTTCCATATAAGGGACTCGTAGCTTGAACTGCAAATTATATAACATTATTTTTCTTTTGTTTCAGGTGAGTGGAATTATTCGGTGCTTTTGATGCGTTTGTACTGAAGCGTAAGTAATTTAAAAATATATCATATTCATTCATTAGGTGTGAAATTAATTCATGTTTTACAAACGACGGAACATTTTCTAACATTAGTCTTTCTAACAGTAGTAAATGTTTTTCATTATTTCTAGTTTAATTTCATATTGATGCCCTTGAATGGTGGAAGAAAAGATATTTATCAGATATAAGTAAAAATTATAGGTAATAATTCAGTGAAACAAAATACAAGTAGAAGTGTTAATAAATCAAAATGGCATTATGATTTTATAGCTACTTATATTTCTCATGTTACCTCCTAACAAAAGCTGGTAAGCATTCTTTCTGACCATTTTCGATTAGAACCTTTCTATGTAGATTATGCCCTGGTGTCCTGGGCCATATTAGCCCTATACGGCGTCAAAATTTTGTGTGCGAGGGTAAAAATGAATTTTGCTTTGCTGAAGTAATTGTTTTATTTCACCGCTATTAAAGAAGTCCATCTTAGTTTTTCTGCTTTTTTATATTTATATTAAATAATTCTCCATTCATAAGATCTCATACTAGAAGAAAACAACACGGCCCTCGCAGATTCGTCCTGTATGTTTTTAGAAATTTTACAAGTTGTTGATTAAATGCAATATTCAACTTTTTCAATAATTGATTTCAAACTTTTTGGCATTAATATTAAATAACTTAGATCAAAATTACCGTACTATCTATGAAAACATTGCGATAAAATATACATATAATCTATTCTAAGTTTTATGTAAACTTTTATAGATGTACTATAATGTTAAAATAAGTTATATTTAATAACATTTTTGTTCAATTTTTTTATTTAGATTAGGATTTTGTTGTATATCAAAGCCCAAATGAACTGAAACTCAGAGTTGATGCGGCAACATTGCGACGTTTTGACGTCACAAATTTAAATGGTGTATGTACAAAATAACTTTGAACAAACTATATACATATATAATCTATGAAAGCTCCCTAATAATTACATAGAGCTAAGAAAATATGCAAATAAAGCTTACATTTTAATATAATTGAAGTAAACTTAAAGCCAAGAACATTCATTGAAGTTAAAACGAAATTTAGGTCAAAATAACAATATTATCACTGAAAGCATTGCAATAAGATATACAATCGTCTTCATAAATCAAGAGCGTCGAGTCAATTGAAACCGCATCGGACTGTACCTGACATAAAATACACATTAGATTCATATAAGCATAAAATCTTCATACAGATATCCGAGCGATGCATTCGATGCGTCGCCTAGACCATGAAAAATATCCTGACAGTTGAGAACCAATCATACGAGATACTTATTACATAATGTTGTTATGGTCTTTTCATCTATACCGGATTCCAATGGGTAATAATGGATATAAGACGCTTTCGAGAAAAAGCATTATTTGTCCATTTATCGTGCTAATAAACGCTTTTTAATGTGCCTGCCTGTGAGACTTTCTCACTTCGCATGCGTCAAATATCTCAAATAGACTCGGTTTATTTCGCTGTTACGATTAAGCCGATCTTGCATCGGCACCACCGTGTTGTTCTCATTTTACGTTCGGATATAAAACTTTTACGTTCCGAATGTTTATTTCAATGGAGGTATCAAAAATTCATTTAGCGGCACTCGAGCTAATGCAAGCCTTTAGTTTTGACGACACTTTCAAAGCTACATATTAATGCAAAAATAATGTTTTCTCAAATATATATTTACTAATCATTTCCGACTAACCTACAGTTTGTCTTTATGATAAGTTAAATTTAGGTATATAACTAGGAGAACCCTATCTCAAACTGGTGTGTTGGAATTAGATTTTTTCTCTCTATGATCTAAAACCGATCTTTTCAACAGGAGTTTTTCAAAAATCTTAGATATTACTAGCAGCAGTGATTTAGGTCTATAGGCTTTCGTTTGGTGTTCTTAAATATAATGCGGCATTTTCTATATAATAATTGTAGGTGTTGGAATTATTTGAGAATTTTATATTGATGGTAGTTGTTTGACTTTTCAGTCCTCCGTTCTTCTATATATTTTAAGATATTTATATTAAAGTCCCATTTTGTCTTCACGGTAACATTTATCTGTATCGAACTTTATTTTCCTGAATCATAAACTGGATGAAGGTCGAAGACAATTTTTTCACGAAGTTATTTTGTAACAGTTGGAATTCGAAGGTCTCGGTGTAAGTAACTGTTCCTGTAGTATCTGGGTGCCTTCACAATACTTCACAGCACTTTATTCTGTAAATTTTTTCTAGTACAAGTTTTCTAGTACAATATATATATATATATATATATATATATATATATATATATATATATATATATATAATTTCAGTGTAAATTTTCACAGCATCCAAACTTTTTTTTTCAGTGAATTTAGTCACTACCTGGAATTCAATTTTATCTTTTTGCCAACAAGTCAAGTTTAATTAGCTGGTAAATAAAGAATTAGTTGGTAGGTTTCATTTTGTCAGATACTTTATAAACTTTACAGGACATTATAACTCGAATGATGACTCGATCAACTACATTAATTTATAAAGTTAATTTTTACATTTTTGTATATTTATTTTCATATTTAGGTCTAGATCGAAAACTTATTTGATAAATTCAACCGGAAAATATAGTAATTCGTCCTGATAAGTTCAATACCGACCAGACTAAGTTACCTGAGTCTTCAGTGATGGATTCTATAGAGATATGAGAAGAGGCAGTAAAATAGTGTATCCAGTAACCTTTGATGCATAAAAGATCCTTCGTTTGGAAAATCTATCGGTTGAAAAATATATAATTTTAGATGCATTTTCTATATTCGATTTTTTGATGATTTTGATTTTGTGATTTTTTTCAACAAATCTAGAATACCAACACGCATAAGAAAAATAAATAACTTTGATTCTTTTATGTGGACCTTTATTCTTTACTAACTGCATATCGGCGTCTATAATATCGGAGAGTATTTTAGTGCAGAAATAAGATATTTTTAAGCCGGCTTGGTGGCGCAGTGGTAAAGGCGATTGGACAGTCCTCCTACTGTTGCGATAGCCGCGGGTTCGAATCCAGCTGTGGAGCATGGTCGTAAAATTTATGTTTGTAATTGTTTAATATTCGTGAGTGTTCTAGGCAACAGTGTAAAATCCGACAAGGACAGTAACCAGGCAGTCTTCTGGGATGATTTCTAAAGTTGGTCACTCGTCAGTCGGTAGGTGTAATCCTGAGGACCGTGATTCTCGGAGCCCACGTTAAAGTTTAGACCCAATCCAGATAAACCCACAGTTGGTAAAAGGAGACTTTAATATATATATATATATATATATATATATATATATATATATATATATATATATATATATATATATATATATACATGTATATATATATATATATATATGTATATATACATATTTTTTTTAAAGGAATAACAAATAATTTATAATATAGGCATATCAAAATTTCTCCTTATCTAAATTTTCTAGTGACGTTAATAATTATCAACCTATCTGGTAAAATTATGATTAAAATCAATGAATAAACGTTATTAAAAGTTAAATATAATAATCCAAATTCGGAAGGACAACATTTCAACTTTGGATTCTAAACCGAAAAAAGCTGTTTATGATTAATAGAAAATATCACAAAAGATCTTCTATGAATGATGATATAATCTTTCAGTGAAAATGTAATATAGTCCTAAACCCAATCCATACTGAGCGTCATATATCAATGACAATCGCAATATTTATCGTAATTTTAATATATAATTAACTAGCGACCCGCCCCGGCTTCGCACGGGTGCAATGCTGATACTAAATTAAATACACTACAGAAAAAATATGAACGTTGTATATAAAAACATAGCGGCCCGCTCCGACTTTGCACGGGCATAAAATATATATGCCTATGTCACTCAATGAAAACATGATTAAAATCGATCCAGTATTTTTGGTTCATTCATTACTGCCCTTGGCCTGCACGCATTAAATTTGGAGTAAAACAATTCCTCTTCCCCTATACTTACTATGAAGATTTCCTGCTATCTTTGGAATATCTAAATTCATACAATTTTTATTACATTACACATTTTTAAACGCAAATTTTAAATTTGTAATATCTCCGAAAATATTTGTTTAATTTACATGCTGTAAGGAACCATATTGGTCTATATTAATTGCACACTGTATTTAAGGTACTTAATTCGATAAGGATTAATGCCGTATTGCTTAAAATAGCTTCGTAAATAAGCCATTTTCTCACGTAAAAAGTAAACAATAAAAATGGTTAATGTGGGTTATCCCTAAAAGATAAACATATACCATCGCGGACTTTTTTGTAGACCTTTTTATGGTGTACAATACTGTAGTACATTAATTTGATCTAACTCGTAGGGTTAGGCAGCGTTTTTGCTAATTTCTAAATAAGCCTAAAAAAATAGGTTAATTTACGACATCACGTTAGAAACCTCTAAAATTAGCAATGATGCCTTAGTATATTATGCATGTATTATACATACAAACCTTCCTCTTGAATCACTCTATCTATTGAAAAAAACCGCATCGTATCCGTAAATCCGTAAATCCGTTGCGTAGTTTTAAAGATTTAAGCGCACATAGGGATATAGGGACAGAAAAGGCGACTTTGTTTTATACTATGTAGTGATATATATATATATATATATATGTGTGTATATATATATATATATATATATATATATTTTATATATATATATATATATTTTTTTTTTAAGGGAATAACAAATACTTTATAATATAGGCATATTAAAATTTCTCCTTATCTAAATGTTCTAGTGACGTTAATAATTATCAACCTATCTGGTAAAATTATGATTAAAATCAATGAATAAACGTTATTATTAGTGAATAGTATGTTATAGAATAGTTATATTAGTGAAAATGTAATATAGTCCTAAACCCAATCCATACTAAGCGTCATGTATCAATGACAATCGCAATATTTATCGTAATTTTAATATATAATTAATGTTTGGAGAAAAAGTGACTAATGACAATGGACGAATCTAATCGGTAAATACGAACGAGATTAGTAAAATACGAGACAGACAAATTATATATGGTCTCGCCCCTCCCAAATAATATTATGTTATTCCTTTAAGCTCCAAGTGGGTGGGCATTGTTGTATTATTAAGAGCACTGTTATCGTCCGGCCCCATTGCAAAATATTCCCCGCGAACAAACGATATTATCCCAAGCGACATTTTGTCGCTTTCGTTCTTTTTCTTCTTCGATACCGAAACCCATCTCGTAATTTTTTTTCCGATTTCGTATTCGGTTTCTCCTGCGGGTTTTTTTCTTTTGCGGCTATATTATTGTAGGTATAATGTTGATTGCTCCTCGTTAAAGAACCCACTTTATAACAAATATTTAAATTCAGAAGTGACCCCTTTAATAGGTCTGCTCTTTTTTGCACATCATTGAGATGCAATATTATGGGCCCATAATCATTTATTTGCATATTTTTTTTAGTTTTCTTCTGCCTATATGGCCGTTGGACGTCGGTCCGTATGCATAGTGGTCGTTCGAAAGTACGGCATGACGAATAAAAACAATTAGTTATTTAAACGTGTTATTCAAGTACCTTCAGTTAAGGTTTCTTAGTCTCTGGAAACACTAAGCACGATCTCTTTGTCGAAGTTAATTCGACGTTTGCACCAAATAAAATTGAAAAATATCATCAAGTTAATATTATTGATCATCTTCAGGGTATCAAGTATTCAAGCTCGATTAACTTTAAAAGTGAAGCAGGTTATTTATATTATATTTTTGAATAGTGATGAAAAAATATTTCAATTCAATGATAAATAAACCATTTATTTTATTTAAAAAAGCTCTAGTAGTTATTATGCCATCATTTTTAATTATGTCATGAATTAGTTTTTTTTCTATGATTAGATGTATGTTTAATTTTTATTTAGTATTTATGGTTTATTTTAAGAATTACAATATTCTTTAGATCTTAGGTTTTATCTATATTTATTATAGTATACTATTTGAAATTAACATATTAAAATACTATAAAACATTTGTGGGGTATTGTTCCATTCCATAGAAAAATTCTATTCCTTTTTAGAGGTCCGCAGAACATTCAAATGTAAAAGTAATTCTATTTTGTTTACGATGAAATTATTAATTGCATGTTACTAGTATTCAGTAATTATTTTTTTCCTTATCTTTTTTAAGGTTAGTACGTGAAGGAATATGTACATCTCCGTCTCGCTTATAATACCGTTGTAAAAAATAAGCACATATAAAATTAACTGCTCCAAGCAATTATCTCCGTCCTTTTCTCTCTCATAATTTATACAGAAAAGGGTTCGTACATCTTCGTCTGATATTACGAAGTTTTTTGACTATCGACTATTTCGACTGTTTTGCGACTATCGACTATTTTTAGTCGATAGTTCCCAACGCTAATTATAACATATAAAATTAAAGTATTCGCCTTATCGTCAACTTTAAAGAAATTATTTTAACTGTGGTTTTAAGTCGCTATATACACGCTGAGAAAATGAAGCGCTAAAACTGTTACATTAATCAATTAAATATAGTAGAGAATCAATAGGTCGGAGAGGGAGAAGGACGGGCCGAACACTATCTGAGATTTAAACGATAACTGTATCGGCGTATGGCATTAACCCGAAAATGTGCTGATAAATTGAGAACGATGCAAAAGGCAATGGAGCGGTCAGTGCTTGATGTAACCCCGAGAGATAAAATCAGAAACGAAAAGATTCGGAGAAGAGCGCGAATCGCAGATGTAATTAAGAGAATTGCCGGACTAAAGTGCCAATTTGACCGGGTATATTGCGGAGAAAGAGAGAGTGAGAGAGAGAGAGAGAGAAAGAGAGACGAACGGCCACATAACGAATATCATCCACTTTCTTTTGCTTCAACAAATTGATGGATGTATATAATATATAGTGAAATATATGTATTATGATAAAAAAAATATAAAACATATAATATAAATATAAAAGCGTGCTAATTATATAATATATCGTCATGTTTGCTTTTGTTTATAAGCAAGAATCAGTTTCAGCCCTTCTGAAGTCCAGATACATTATGGGTTTTTGTGTACAGATACAAATATTTGATGCAATGTTTAATTGATCTTACCAATTATGTCCTTTTACTTCAAGCTTTAAACATGAGAAGATTTCCAAGGTTTTGTTTATTAGAACTTGAAGTATATTTCACAAATTATCACTAGGAAATATTGGAACAGTTTATACATCTAAATTACATTTTAGTTTATTACAGGATTATCTATATTGGGTTCACATTACCTGCCGTAATGTTATTCCGAAATAATTGATCTGGTACATTATCCGGGGAGGGAAGCAGGTTACATAATATTTTTCACTTGTCTTCCTTCAAGTATTAGATATAAGATTAAAACGGTATCAAATCAATTTTTATTGTTTTCTCTAGTATACTCCTAAACTTCTAAAAATAAAAGTTGTTTGTTTTTCATATGATATGTTATTTATTTTTCAAAATTTCAAACTATTTCCCATTTTTTTTTGACAGTATAATGATGTTATATCGATACAAATTATAAAAATAAACTAACGTTTTTCTGTATTTAGTCCAAGTTCGACGAACTTATTGGTCAATTTATAATCAGGAGGCATTAAGTCTGAGCAGTGAGAAGGAGAAGCGGTGATATGTACTAAAACGTTGTCGTGCAAATCTATGTTTTTGTGTTCATTGGTTGCTATTACTGCTCTTTCGTTTAAGAGTCCTTTATTTAAGTTAATTTAATTTTGGTAGATTACAGCGATGCTTTTCTTAAATAAATTTGTGGCATCTTGGTGTGGTTGCATATATTCCATTTTGTGTTAGTGATTCTCTAGATTAATTTCGTTTCATCAGGAAAACTATAACAAAAAAACGCCTTTTCCTGTTTTAAAACTTTCAGTATCATTTGACGTCGTCATGCAGTTGGTTGGTTTAATGAACGTTGGAGGCAAATGTACCAAAATCAGTTATTTAACACGTGCTAGTTCTCAATAGTGCATAACTGGAGAAATTATAGATAAAACGACTAAAAATCCAGAGTTTGTCGATTTATGCACATAATTAAACGACGTTTGCAACTTGGGATTGTAGAAAATATCGATATATCTATAGACTCGATGAAAATGTATCATTATATTATTTGAATATAGAAAAAATATCTATAACTATGTTTTTTCAATAAACCGATATATTTCCCAAGACAAAGAGATTACTTTCGGTTCTTGGAAAACTAAAATTATAATATATCTTTATGTGTAAAAATAACTACCAATAGCCGGTTTGGTTGGCGCACTGGTCAAGGCGATAGCACGGTTCTTCTGCTTTAGCGATAGTCGCGGGTTCGTATTGCTTGGGCATGGTTGTTTGATATTATACGTAGGAATGAGTATAAAATCCGACAAGGAAAATGATCCCAGTCACGTCAGAAACCAGGCTGCGTAAGACCGGATGTGTTCTGTGATCTCCAAAGTTGGTCACTCGTCAGTCAGTAGACTTGCCGAGGAATGTGATTCGGATACCACGTTAAACTGTAGGTCCATTCCAGTTCAACCCAAGTTAAAGTTAATATAAAGAAGATTTTATATGTAAGTCTGTATAAGCAACAGGTGACAGACATATCAAAATTAATGAATTTTAATTTTATGTACATTTTTTGACGAGATAAATTATGACCAATGGATGGTGCAAATAAAAAAGACCCTAGTCCTAATACATACCCAATTCGTGAAAGATAACAATCACCAATCATGACAGTAAAAAACTAATTAAGTCCTTGTTACGATCGAATATCCCTTGTATCGGACGTTGTTTTCAGCTATTTCGGAAATTACAAAAGCGCCCAATTTCGAACGGATACGTAACGGGCAAATAAAAAGATTGTCCATTGTCTTAAGGACGTAGCGCTTTAATTGAAATTCAGCCGAGAAGATGATATCTTAAAAGTCGTGGCAGTGTCGAAAATAAAACGAAAACCGACGAGGAAAAAATAAACATGGAGAAGGAGAAGGAGAAAAAAACCGCCCCGGTAAATTAACTACGTCTTTGTATGGAGTCTTATTGTTATCACGGGATAGCTTTAACGACCGCTCCTTCGCGGACAATATTCTGGGAAGTTGTGGCCGATTTTGCGATTTCAAACGCGTTTTCTATCCAATCTGACCGGATCTCTAGGAATCCAATCTCTCGGATTATATAGTATATATATGTCGTTTTGAATGCAGCGATTTTAACGGGTTTTCATAACGGAAAAGTCCACTCACTACATGGTACTTCAATTTTGACATAAACTAGCTGCCTATTTTTGCTTTTATTTTATTTTTTCTATTTTTTGCGTAGTACTATGTCGAAGGAACGAAGCTTGTTTAGCAGCCATCCAATAATCGATCCATTATAGCATTTCTTCAGCGTTTCGAAACCGTGTTCCACCACTGCCATGCTGCATCGATCAGAATAAGTCACAATCAGAAGCCTTCACAACTCTTAATATATGGTCCAGTGTTGTCATGCAAGAAGATGACTTTGTATCTATTACTCGCTATTGAGGATTCTTTTTACAACAATACACGTCGTTAAATTGGTTCAATTGGTGTCAACAGAAAACTGCAATAATAATTTCATTAGATTTTAGCATCTCGTAAAACACTGCACATTGCTCGATGCTTCAGTGTCGATGTGGAAGGCTTTCTTGGACTTATCCATAACTGTTGGCATTTGGAATTGTCGCAGTAGATCTATTTTCATCGACAGTGACAATGAACCACAGAAGATTCTTCTTGCACATAAAGCTATGTAACCATGGAGTTAAAAGTCTTAGAAATGGTGAATGCAATTATGTTGATAACCCTTCTTTTGGTTTCTTCTCATCACTTGTTATGCTCTCTGGACTTCGAATAAGAGTTGCACTTTATTTTCTTCTAGACTTTTTGTCCGTCCAAACAGTTCTTGTGTTCACCAAAATCACAACTGTTATATCATAAAACTGAACCCGACCATAAGTTTTTAAACCTTCTTAAAATGCTTCGAGGGCGGATTTATTCAAATAAAGCAACAAAAGTAACGAATATCCAATATGCAATTTTTAGTGTTGATCATAATTAGTGTCTGTATACATTGAAACTAAAAAATACTTTACGAAAAACTTGAAAAACGAAATACTGAAGAAATATCAAAACGTATAATATATTAAATCCGTTCATATTGTAGTGCTTTTGTTGGAGTTTTTAGACATTTTACATCTGCCTAACATAATATATCTACTTGTTTACAGTGCATAAAACACAATTAAAAATCCATTTAGATTTAGCAAGTAACAATTTGAAATGCTTCACTCTTTAACATGGTGTCTTACAAAATTTAATTCTTCTTTTACAAGACATTACATAATTACAGTTTTTGCTGACCACAAGTCGGAATCTTTTGGTTGGATTCCTGTTTCTAGCATGAAGACTAATATATCTGCATTTGACTGTTAAAAAAATATTATGATTTATAAACTAAAATCAAATATTATTCTAACTTCTACTTTTTTTAGCAACTTTTGTTGTCTTTGCACTCTTTTTATTTTGATTTGCCAAGGGTGGTCTAATGTTTCATCTTGAAATACCTATGTCTGTTCACAAATGGAAATAACAAGTCTCCTTTAATGTTATTATATGATTTTAAACATTGTATTCTTTTAAACCCATATCTGGAAGTTGCATTGGGCCTATTCGTGTGCTATCTTTATACTATTTAAATCTAATGTGTCCTAACAGTGTTTAACAAGATTTATAGTTATTTTGTTTTCGGTGAATTCAAAATTATATTGTTTACCTTTAATTTTGAGAGAGTTTAGTTATAGTGTCCGTACTAATGTTCAGCGCAGTTGCAATATAATAAAAATATTTGAAATAAAAAACCCCAGCAGCTTAATATTTAATAGTTTGAATACTTACCTCTCTAAACCCATTTTACTGGTAAGAACCCTAAATTGAATCTGTTTCCTACACTGACTATTTATTTGGCCTCGATATTTTCAACCGGAGTAATAATAAGCAGCGATTTGAACTTTATCAAATCAAGCATATCGCCAAAACAACTTTTGATGCCACTCTGTAACTCTTATTATTACTAATATTTTGAAACATTTGACAACCAAATGACTTTTACAGTCTATCTCTTGCAAATTTATAATTAGCTGAAAACGAAACTTTGCAAAAATTGATCAACACTTTTGTAGATTTAACTTATATTAATTGGTAACAAAGTATCGACATTTTTTAATTAAAGAATAATTCATACAAAGTATATTTACTAATGATCGCCTAAATTATGGTTAACAATGCGCTGGCAGTGTCGGTGTTAGAATATCAGATTGTCCGACTATTGCCGGTAAATGAAGCACGTAGCAAGATGGCGCTGCCGCTACTCGCTGTCACCGATGTAGTTCTGGGGTCCGGTCATTACTGTCCCGGACTCGCTAATGAGCCTGCTCACTATTCATGAGCGCGGAGGCGGCTTTGCCTCAGCTAGAAATAAACCACGACATCGTAGTATGCGTGCTTCTTTCTTTTGTTTTGCCGATATTGGAATGCCCTTATGGTGCGAGTGAGAATGTCGCTTAGATTAACATTGATTGGAAAATATGATAGGCGATCGATTTAGGGGGAGATTTCGTATACAATTTTTGTTATCGATATCTCCAGTACTTGTACAGTGTGTCCGTTGGGAATAATCAAATTTTAATTCTACAAATAAACTTTTTTTTTAAATATATCTAATAAAGTATCTTTTTTAACAACAAGGTTTTATCTAGACTGAACCTAGAGTTTAACGTGGGCTCCAAACCACGGCCCTCGGCATTAAGTCCAGCGTTTGTCCAATGACCAACTTATAGACCATCCCAGAAGACATTCGGTCTACGCAGCCAGGTTACTGGCGTGACTGGGATGGTTATTCCTTGTCGGATTTTCCACTGTTATCTATAAAGGCATTTATAATTAGAATCACAAACATAAAATACATCCATGCCCCAGCAGGATTCGAACCCGCGACTATCGCAACAGTAGTAGGACCGTCTGTCGCATGGTTCACTGCAGCAATAAAGCTCTGCTAAAGATCTCCATACTCTATGTTCTATAGATTATTTCTGATAGAATACCAGCAGTTTACATACTCTTGATTAATACAAGAATTTGAAACAAACTCAATATAATCAAATAATTTGTGTCATCTTGTGTAGTGTGGCATAATGAGGTACATTAAATGGTGTCTAGGAAAAAATTATTTCCATGCAAGCCTATTCTTCTTAATTTTCTGCTTTCCGCTATTACACTATTTGAATTTTGTGAGGCAATTATTTCTACACAGCTGAGTGTAATATTGAATAAGGATATATGAAATGGCTAAATCCTTACATAGAAGAAGACGTGAAACTACAATGTCCTTGAGCTGCGTTGATATATGTTCAGATGAAATTTACAGAACCTTTTCATGTGTTTTTTATCAAATGAATGCTGAATTCTTGGATCACCAACTTATTCTGTAACATCTATATCAATTGTAAACGCGTATTGGACGACTAAGCTCACATATTGGTTGCTTCAGTCCAAATCTAAGTTATTGTCTTTCTTAATGAACACTCTGTACATATTACCGTTTAATATTTTCTTGACTTCGAAGATTTGAAGATATTAGACAAAATAATCCTAAATATTTAAATGAAAAACATGTACAAGTTAAGAAAATTTTTTTTTATGGATTTGTTCTTATAAATTGAGGACTTTATTTTAAAAAGATGGCTGTATTATACGATAATAATAATCAATATCTGAATCAAGTATCAGCATTTAATGTATGGTTGATGAACAAATTTAAAGACACATATTACAATGCTTTGGACATATTTGTCGAATGAAAAGTGAATGAATTCGTCACAGATTTCACAATTTTTAAATTTTCTAACATTATCATTTAGAAAGAATAATTAAATAGCCATGAAATATGCCCTCCAGATGTGATCAGATTGTTACAATATATTTTCAAATATAATAATAAAAGGTTGAAGCATTGGGTAATACCATGACACCTGTTGTATCAGTGGTCAGAGAAAATTCGAATACAAAAAGCAAAAAAGACTATATTTAGAAAAAGCACTGACATGTTTTAAATACATAGTTTCAGTAGAATATCTGAAAGCCCTTTCCTAAACTTAGGCATTTATTGAAATTATCACCTATACCACAAAATACCAACGATTTTATTGATGGAGAATATTCACTGAATATTTTAAACATTATTAGGAATAAAAAGTGTATATAAACATCTTTGCAGCTAAAAAAGTGGTGTTTATATTTCAATAAAACATAACGGTGGAGTCACGCCATCTATTGTAAGGCCCTCGGAGCCAATTCCCAATCCTAGAGATTTTCTATGAATTCCCATAATATTGATTCTTGATTGAAACCAATATAAATACCGTTGCGGTTGAAATGCAGTCTCGCTTAAGTAGTTCACGAAGTACGGCCTTAATGACTCGAACATATTGATATTTTATTACCCCATTAATTAAAAAATATCGACATTTAAAGCCGTACGAGGTCTGGTTTGATGTCGGAAACCAGTCGTCCTATATTTTATAATTTCTAAACGCCCACCGACCGAAGAAATCAAACTTCCAAATTAAAAACGTTCAGAAATGGTACATCATAAAATATATTGTTAAGACGCCATATCCAAAGCGCACCTTAAAAGAATTTCAGATTATCTCCACGATAGGAATGCCTATATTTTACTAACATCTCTAAAGGTAACGCTATCATAAACTCGCTCTTGTCAATGCCGTGGCTGTTAATATTTTCGAAGCCCGATCTTACCAAAATAAAACATTGTTATGGCTATTTAACTTCTCTATTCCTGTGTGGATTCTTTCTAAAATTGCTTCGATCCATTTATTGGATTTTTACGTAATAAAATTTTGGTTGAAATATTATATTAACATCTTTTAAAATTATTACTTATAACGGTCTAGCAAATCAATACTAATAAGCTATTTTTTCCATTCTAATTTGCTGCAATTTAAAAATTACAAAGTGATAGGTGAGGCAAAAGTGCCGTTACCATTTTGATTGCGCGCCATCTTGGTTATGTAACGTTTAGCTTAGTTTCGCTTTAACCATTGTGTTATCTAGATGTCCTACTTTATTATGGATAAATATACGCCACAAGAACGAGGAGAAGCAGTGACAATATTTATTTAAAATAATCGGTCATTATTGCCACTCAGCAGAAATTGCTTTAAAAATATTTTAATTGTCCAGTGCCTCACAAAACCACAATTTATAGTTTACATACGAATTTTTGACAGCACGGTACGACAGCAGACAGGCCTAGTTCTGGAAGACAACGGACGTATCGTAACGTTGAAAATGTTCCTCTGGTGCGCGGCGATAGTGTTACAGAGTCTCTAGAAATATCGCTTCGGAGATATGGTTGCCAGTTACACATTTCTGCACGCAATTTAAGGCGAATTTTGAAAAATGATTTGAAAATGTTCGCATACAAAATCCAATTAGTCCAAAAATTGCTCAGAGAGATCCTGATCAACGAGATCAGTACAGTAATATTTGTCTAAATTGATAATGAGCGATGAAGCCCATTTTCTTCTCAGTGGCCACGTCAATAAACCGAGCAGTCAGTTTTGGGAAACACAGAATCCTCAATTAATTCATGAAATATTATTGCATCCGCTAAAACAATCGTAGAGTGTGGTATTCATGCTCGAAATATCATTGGTCTCTATTTTATTGAAAATTACCAAGGTATTGCAATTACTGTTACTGCTGAACGGTAATAAGACATGATTCGAAATGTTCTTGTGCCTGAAATCGGAGAGCAAGGATTAGAGAACATATGGTTTCAGTAAGATGGTATCACAGCACACACAGCTCGTTCAATAATTCAGTTATTCAATAACTTTTTCCACGAAGACTAATTTCGCGAAGTGCCGATTTATCATGGCCAACCAGATCACCGGATTTAACAGCACCAGACTTTTTTTATGAGATTGTTTAAAATAAAAAATGTATGTGAATAATCCGCAAACAATTCAACATGAATCACAATGGTAGCGGAGGTTTTGCCACACGTTGTACTTATTCTACGATAAACATTTTGAGCTTAACATTTATGTCACTCCTTTTGATGTGCACTGAGTTATTCGTAACTTCACTGAACTGGATCAAATGGTTTTACTTTATTTAATCTTCTGATTGAACCATTATTATCTGGGAGCTGGAGAACCTCAACAATGATGTGCTGATGGAGCTTCTGCTCAAGTATTTGGACATAATCGTTAATAATATTATGAACGGATTTTAACTTTAGGTCCTTATTCAGGTTGTAGTTACGAATATACTATGGAGCACCAACAATACTTCGCAGTTTCTAGTTTTCACAATACTTGTATGCCATTTCTTGAGGGTCTTTGGCTGGTACAACACTAGAGTATAACACCATAAGTCCACACTGATTTCACGATTTATTGGCCAATAAGAATAAATAAAGGAATAATTTCATTAATAAAAAAGCAGTGAGACATGTATTAAAATTACTATATTAATGTTTGATAAAACAGAACCAGAGAGAACTTCCAAAATAAGTTTATATTTTCTTTGTGACGATTTTTGATATAGATAAATTATTGAAGTTGTCTTTAAGGCTCGTGCTACTGCGAATTTTTATAGTTTTCGATCTGTTTTTTACAAACAATCTGATCACTGTATTATATTATTAATTTTTCTATTATTAATAATAGACGAGACAATTTAAAATACAAATTGCTTGTTAATAAGGAAGAATATGCAGATTTAAGTTACATTTTCGTTGTTTCCTTAGGAAAAAATTAAATATTGAGAAAAATCGTTGACTCAAAGATGATGAATAAAAATTAATGAAATCCAAAATAACGAAAACAAAAAGAGGTTACAGAGCACATTAACAACAAAGAGATACAGCATATAGGATCAATAAAATATGAATAATAATTGTTTTAATACCAAACCAATAATAAAGATCTTAAACAAGGTTTAAAACAGGAGATCATGGATCGCTTTTTTGTTCTCTGAATGATAACGAAATTAAAATTAAGAGATCAATAAAACGCAATATTAAAAAGATAGAATAGAATCTAAACAGATACTGATCCACTTCGAAGAATCCAGAATCTTTGTTCTTAATCCACTGATAAATTTACTCATTCATTCATGGGAAATAACGTTACTCAATGAACTGATGCAACAGTCTGATGTTTTGTAACAAATCAACAATTCCTAGAAATATTTTGTTTTGAAAATTTTATATCTAAAATCCCGTTCTTCTTCTTTGTGCTGTAACTGGATATATGGCTAGTTCAATAAAGCAGATTTATAACCTTTAATTATTATTACAAATATTTTAAAGAATTTTGAACACATTTGGCAACATGGTCTATTAGTACCAACCCAAATAAAATGTTATAGGCTCATTTGGTTACATGTTCCAACGCATCCGAAGGCATTCTAGGTCTTTTTAACTAATACAAAATGAGAATGAAAAAATCTGCTCCGGGTTTAAAAGGAATTTTACGTTTTCAGAAACTTCAGTTGGAAATATAATGGATGATATCTATAACGTGTATTGGCCGTTTTATTGTACGGACTATATAAAACTAAAATATGTATATAGCACCACAGATTCTTTATTTCTCTGTCGTAAACGAAGAGAAAAAATTCGATTTCTACAAATAATGATCGACAAACATTATAGTGGTGATATTTTAATACAGTTTTCGCAGCATATGTAGACTGTTTTTCTTTTATAGGCGCCGTATTAACATTTCTTGTTGCATATATGCAAAACCATAAATTCAACGTTCTATTGACGTTTGGCAATAAAACGTGTTGAAGTAAACGGACAATATATAAGCAAATAGAGTCATTATCGAAACCGTAAACGTTTGACAGTTGAACTGGTCGACGGGCGAAAGGGTGAAAACGACCTTCTTCTCTTTAGCACCTCGCTGACAATAATGAAATTCAGCCATATAAACCGTCAGCTCTATCGGTACGACCATCGTCGAGGCGTGCCACGTCCTCATTGTCACTGGGCATGCCTGAATAATACGACATTATCTCGACCCTGTACTAAAAATCCCGGCTAGAACTACCAGCTATCCGACTTTTAATCTGCACATATAGTACGGCCACTACACCGTCTTCATCTTGGTTTTGTTGGCTTAGTCACATAGTGGGTATGCAAATGAGCCTCTTAATTGTAAGTTGTGCAGTACGCGTAGCGAATGCTGCACAATTGGCCGTTTCAGAGAAAAAATGGACCGTCCATTTATTTATATTATTTTGTTTCCAGTTTCGCTGTATTATTAACGGACGTGTCGATATATCTAATAAAAATCTCGCTTAAAATACGACATTCTTTTAGTAATTTAGCGTAGCGTAGTATTTTGTTGTTAAACCTACTTATTTATTGCATATTACATACTTAGCAGGCCCACTGAAAAGTCTCCGGCCTGACACATAGATAGCGCTACTAGAATTAAATCCATATGTTTTTTAGTTAGCCCTAACCCTCAAAAGATGCGTGTATAAATTTGACGGCTGCCAGATCATTAGTTTTTGAATTATAGCAATTTGAGTGAAGCAACTTTTGTTATTGTGAAAGAAATGGATAAAAAGGAATTTCGCGAGTTGATAAAATATTGTTTTTTGAAGAGAAAAAATACAGTTGAAGGAAAAACTTGCCTTGATTCCGAGTTTCCGGACACTGCCCCAGGAAAATCAACCATCATATCTCTAGAGGTGGTGAAATGACTATCGAAGACGGTGAACGCAATGTGCGCTCAAAAGAGGTTGTTACCGATGAAAATATTTTAAAAATCCACAAAATGATTTTGAATGACAGTAAATTGAAATTGAATAAAATAGCAGACACTCTAAATATATCAAGTGAACGTGTATATCACATCATTAACGAAAATTTGGGTATGAGAAAGTTCTGTGCAAAGTGAGCCGCGCGAGCTCACTTTTGACCAAAAACAATGTCTAGTTCATGATTGGGAGCAGTGTTTGAAGATGATCGAGCCTAATAAACTCGAGTTTTTACGTCGACAATCATCCGAGTGGACTGCATGCGATGAACCCGCTCCAAAGCGTGGGAAAATGCAACAGTTGCAAGGTTATGGCGTCTGTATTTTGGGATGCGCATGGAATAATTTTCATTGACCACCTTGAAAAAGGAAGTACCATCAACGGCGACTAGTACATAGCGTTTGAAGGACGAAATCGCCGAAAAACAGCCGCATTTGAAGAAAATGAAAGTGCTGCTTCACCAAGACAATGCACCTTGTCACAAGTCAGTGAAAACGATGGCAAAAATCAATGAATTGAGCTTCGAATTGCTTCCTCATTCACCTTATCCTCATGATCTGCCCCCAGCGACTATTTTCTGTTCTCAGATCTCAAAAGAATGAAGAGGTGATCGCTGAAACTGACGCGTATTTTGAAGCAAACTACAAATCGTACTATAAAAATGGTATCAAAAAGTTAGAGATTCGCTATAATCAGTGTATCACCCTTTAAAGGATTTATATTGAATAAAAAAAACTAATTTTGCCAAAAAATATGTTTTATTATGGTAGGCCGGCTTTTACACCGGTAGGGACTTTTCAATTTACCTGTTATATTTCAATTAAATAAAATAGTTATTCACTTTCAATTCACGTAAAAATAAAATTAGTGTTAACATATTTGATGACGAAATTGATAAAACACTATAAAAGGTTGATTTTGGGGGATTTAAAACAGATGGTCCATTTGATCATGAGATAATTTAAAATGTATCATACAGACAATTAGAACCATGAAAGTATATTTACGATGTACTACGTAAATTCATATTTAGAGTGGACTAAACCTCGCATATAATGCTGTTCACTGGTTCTGTCCGTACAATAAAGATGTGAGAACCTATTAAATGTCATTTTTACCGAAAACTGTGGTGTACGATGCAAATAATCTCGGCGAATGTGCCTCGACTTCTGATGGGCGATATACGTTTACGGAAAGTAAGACTGGCTGACACGCCTGAACTGTGACCCCTCGTTCGGTCATACGACATGAATGCACAACTTTAAAGCACTGAGGGTTGCTTATCTGTCAGATTACATCAATATTTCGGTGCGGCCATGGACGTGGGCTGTCTATCTTCCAAACAATGCCACGAGAGGCTCGTTTCTGAATACGAAATTTTCCCATTTATTAAAAATATAAACGTTCCAACGGTCATGGACCCGTGAACGGTACGGCGGCGGTACGGCTCGGCCGAACTTGGGAATTTTTCGGTCCTTTGTGATCCATAAGAATCCAGTCAAGAGGTCACTTGGTGTCTAACAAATAATGGCTGATTAAATAAAGTGGGTTTATAGTTAGAACTCTAATTCAATGAATTTCTATATGCACTGAGTTTTAGCATCATAACAAGTCAATTCAAAAGTCCGCAGCATACCATAATAAAACACATTTTTTTGGTGAAATAATTTTTTTTATTTAACATAATTCCCTTCAAAGGTAATACATTGATTATAGCGACCCTCCAACTTTTCGATACCATTTTTGAAGTACGATTTGTCCTTTGCTTCAAAATAGGCCTCAGTTTCGGCGATCACCTCTTCATTCGACGAACATTTCTTCCCAGCGAGCATTTATTTGAGATCTGAGAACGGGAAATAGTCGCTGGGGGCCACATCCGGAGAGTACGGTGGATGAGGAAGCAATTCGAAGCCCAATTCATGGAATTTTGCCATCGTTTTCACTGACTTGTGACAAGGTGTATTGTCTTGGTGAAGCAGCACTTTTTATTTCTTCAAATGCGGCCGTTTTTCGGCCATTTCGTCCTTCAAATAGTCTAATAACACTATGTAATAGTCGTTGTTGATGGTTGTTCCTTTTTCAAGGTAGCCAATGAAAATGATTCCATGCTCATCCCAAAATACAGACGCCATAACCTTGCCAGCCGATTGCTGCGTTTTTCCAGTCCACTCTGTCTGGATGACTGTCGATTGGACTTCGGATGGAGATTGATGGAGCCATGTTTCATCCATTGTCACATATCGACGCAAAAACGGTGTTTATTATACTTGATCATATTCAAACGCTGCTCCGAATCATCAACTCGTCGTTGTTTTTGGTCAAAAGTGAGCTCGCGCGGCACCCACTTTGCACAGAGCTTACTCACACCCAAATATTCGTGAATAATATGACGTACAATTTCAATTTACGGTCATTCAAAATAATTTTGTGAATTTTTTAAATGTTTTCGTCCGTAACAACCTCTTTTGGGCGTCCACTGCGTTCACCGACTTCGATGCTCATTTCACCACGTCTAAACTTAGCATACTAATCCTTGATGGTTGATTTTTCTGGAACAGTGTGCAAAAACTCGACATCAGGCCAAGTTTTTGCTTCAACTGTATTTTTTCTCTTCAAAAATCAATATTTTATCAACACGCGAAATTCCCTTTTATCCATTTTTTCACAATAACAAAAGTTGCTTTACTCAATATGCTATAATTCAGAAACTAATGATCCGACAGCTTTCAAATTTATACACACATCTTTTGAGGCTTAGGGCTAACTAAAAAACATAGATTTAATTTTAGTAGCGCCATCTATGCGTCAGGCCGGGGACTATTCAATCGATCTGTTATTTGTTAAAAAAAATCGAATGATATAAATCTCTAAAATGTGAGGAAAGAATCTGAACATATAAACTTAACTCACCATTTTTTTTTTTGGTATTTTAAAATATATTATACAAAATATATTTGAGTGTTTGAATATCGTTTGGATGAAGTAAAATTGTGGAATTTTTTTTTCTCTAAATGTTACTAATTTTCGTTATATTAGCACTAAAATGTTGTAATATGGCCTTAACATTACCACAGCTGGTTGTTCAATCTGAACTTCGGAGTAGGTCCTTTCTTTTTAGTCCCACATTATGGTTTGTTATTTGTCATTTCAAATGAGATTGTAGTGTTGGAGTGTCAATCAGCAGTTCTTGTAAATTAAATAATTTATAGTCATCACATTCATTAGCAACGCATGTTTTAATATTATAAGGAACTGCTAGGACCCTTATCGAATTTGGTGTATTTATTGGATCACGCACTAACAGGTCTGTGCAAAGTGGGTGCCGCGCGAGCTCACTTTTGACCAAAAGCAAAGACGAGTTGATGATTGGGAGCAGTTTTTGAAGATAATCAAGCGTAATAAACCCGAGTTTTTGCAACAGTATGTGACAATGGATGAAACATGGCTCCACCATTTCAGTCAGAATTCCAATCGACAGTCACCCGAGTGGACTGCACACGATAAACCCGTTCCAAAGCGTGGGAAAACGCAACAGTCATTTGGCAAGGTCTTGGCGTCTGTATTTTGGGATGCGCATGGAATAATTTTCATTGACTACCTTGAAAAAGGAACGACCATCAATAACGACTATAGTTTGAGGGACGAAATTACTGCAAAACGGCCGCATTTGAAGGAAAAGAAAGTGCTGCTTCACCAACCAATGCACCGTGTCAACAATCCATGAATTGGGCTTCGAGTTGCTTTCTTATCCACCGTATTCTCCAGATCTGGGCCCCAGTAACTATTTGCTGTTCTCAGATCTCAAAAGAACGCTCGCTGGGAGGAGATTTTCGTCGAATGAAAAAGTGATCGAAGAAACTGATGCCCATTTTGAAGCAAAGGACAAATCGTATTACAAAAATGATATCGAAAAGTTTGAGGGTCGTTATAATCATTGTATCACCATTGAAGGAAATTATGTTGACTAAAAAAACTTATTATGGCAAAAAATGTTTACGGTGGTAGGCCGGGGACTCAATTGAACTGTTATCTTCATGCCAAAACTGTTATTATAATTCATCATGTGTCATTTTGTTGAAGTGTAAACAATATATCAACTATATCTCAGCAATTGAAGATATCATCTGTCCATTGTTTTCAATAAAATATTAAATGGAAAATATCTAGTTAAATGGTCTAGGGACTGAAAAATTCAGCTTAATAGCTCTAAGTATGTCCATGCTAATTTTGCAGTGCAACAAAACCTTGACTATATCACTTGACGCATTGATTCCTCAACTAGAATCAACCAGATACCTCGGCATCCATCTTAATAGTAGAACAGTAGTAATAAATTAAGATTATATTAAGCTTATCAAATATAACATTCTCTCTCTATCTTTAATGTATTTTTTGCTATAATCATTGCTAAGGTGCTAAAATTCCTTATTAATTGGATTATTTCCATTTTTGCTCAACATGACAAGATACAACAAACATGCTTTTAATGAGGCAATGGAATAAAACAGCGAGTGCATCGTTATGGAAGTAAATCTAATTTCGTAGCGAGATAATAAATCATACGGCGATCAAAATGCTTCGTTACTCATCTCGACGTTACCGTCTTCCTCGACCGGACTACAGAAACCTTTTAGTTCGCAGATTGGCATCTTTTTCCTGTGTTCGTAAACCACGTGTGTTTAACGCTGCTGGAGGCGAAACGAATTAATTGGCTAAATGGCAGATTCGACATTTAAATGAAGAAAGACTTGGTGGAAACGCAACGGCTCGGATGTGAAAAAAGATAACTATAAATGACGTCTTAAAGGATCTGCAGCTTTAACTAATGTTAAGGGTACTTTAAGCGATTTATTTTGTTCTGTTGTGGAGCCGATTCCGTGCCAATATGTGTGTTGATTTTTAGGATTTGTCTTTTTTACGGGTTCCGCCTCTACGTTCGGACGAGATCGTATACGAAGGGAATGATTTTTTTCGAATTTCTCAAGACTTGAGTTATTGGATGATTGTTTTTATTGGTTTCATGTTTAATGTTGGTTGTATGTTTTTCATATTCATTCCAATTTTTATTCCAGTTTTAAACACATAATAGCTGATTTGTAAAAACGTCAGGTTTAAAATACCACCTAATAATAAATGATTGCTTGTGTCTCGATATTTGGGCATTTTTTGTCGATTCTATGTTTGCCTTCTTTTTTATATATTTTAAAGTCTCCTTTATACCAACGAGGGTTTATCCGGACTGGACTGTTCAACGTGGCTCCGAACCACGGTCCTCGGCATTAAGCCTACCGACTGGCGAGTGACCAACTTTACAAATCATCCCAGAAGACACTCGGTCTTACCCAGCCTGGTTACTGGCGTGACTGGGATCATTTTCCTTGTCGGATTTTGTACTCTTGCCTGGGACAATCACAAATATTAAGCAATCACAAACATACATTGACGACCATGCCCCCGGCAGAATTCAAACTCGCGACAATCGCAACAGTAGGTGGACCGTCCTGTCGCCTTTACCACTGCGCCAACCTGTTTACATTCTGATGAGCTTGTTTGAACTGCAGATTTTTAAAATTTGTGGTGTTGAACAATTATCTTTCTTCCTTGTATTTGTAATGTCCAATATATTGTTTGATTACTATTTGCGTTTTGGTTCTAAAGTATTTTTTTTAGTTCAGTCTTTATTGTTATCAGCTATTTGTTAAATTGTGATAGAAATATTTGTTTCGATGAATGGAATACCGTAATTAGTAATAAAGGATTTTTAACTCGTTGGCGTACTGCTTTAGAACAAATTTAATTCCAATATGCATATAGCCATATAGGAAATTTGGTTGCGGTTTCATAATAATATCAAGGCAGAGGGTGATTAGGAGCTATATTGTTAAAAGTTAGTTAGTAAAAGTTAAAAAATGAAGATTCACTACAGGGACAAACTTGAAGGAAAATATGGACACTATGGATGAGACCATTTAAATCCATTTATTTAATTATTTCTGGAATTTATTTATTTCAAAGAAATGAAATAATGAAGAAATATTTTTCAACAACTTGTGGGTAGTTTTGAAGAAATGTTAATGATAACAATGCTATGTTTAATTTTCATAAATAAAAGCGAGTACTAAAATACAGTCTTACTCAAAATCGTTAGTTAATCTCTTATTAAATAGATATTACTCAGATATCATTACATAAACAAAAATAATAACATTAAAAGGTATAGGTAATGTAGTCATTATTTTTTTTATAAAAACAAAAGACAAAACTCATGTTATTTTTCTTGTAATTCTACCAATCGAAATTTTGTTAGGATAAAGTTCTAAATATGAGGTGTACAAATATGTTTCCAACTTTCTAAATGACTAAAGATCTAAGATAGGACTGGAAATCTCTCAACGATATATTAAATCAATAATCTTCAAATACTAGCAATTTAATATAAACATAACATATATTTATTCCTTTCCTTTCGACATTTGAGCCAAATAAGTCCCGCTTGTAAGTTGAGGAATTTTGAAAATATTCAAAGTTTTGTGTGTTATATTTTAGCAATAATATGGAATTTGTAATATTAATTATTAAACTGCATTTTCCTGACTATATACAGGTATTTTTGTCTATTAACATATCTGTTTGAGTAGCACTTTATATAAAAAGGGGATACCAAAAATTAAGAGCACTCCATGGAGATGATAAAGGATGCAGTATATTTCAATATAGTATCTATATGCTGTCAGAAAGATGTGAATAGTAATGACTAGCGATAAACAACATTCCGAATAATGCAAAATGTTTAAATCATATTTGTACAATGATAACTTAATATTTTATAAATAAACACGCCGAAATAAGTCTTTTAGTAGGAAAATAAAGGACTTAAGGAATAAAACAAAGGAATAAAACAATTGAATCCACTTCAAAAACTAAATTATGAACTCACTAAAAATTAAAAAATAATCAAACTTAGATTTTTAACAAAACAAAAAACATTTTAAAATAAAATCTAGTGTACTAATAGTCATTGTAATTACTAAATAAAAATAAACACAAGCCTTATTTAACTTATCTACAACACATATTTTATATCCTACTATATAAACACAATTTAGCTAAATACCTACCTAAATCTATTTATCTATTTACAATATTATTCTAACTATTATCAACTGATGAGTTTGAAATCTACGGAAATGTCAAAGGATGAAGTATATTTTAATATAGCATCTGTATGCTGTCAGAACGATGTGAATAGTAATGACTAGCAATAAACAATAATCCGAATAATGCAAAATGATTAAATCATTTTTGTACAATGAGAACTTAATATTTTATAAATAAACAGATCGCAATAATACTTTCAGTACGAAAATAAAGGATTTTGAATAAAAAAATTGAATCCACTTCAAAAACTAAATTATGAACTCACTAAAAATTAAAAAATAATCAAACTTAGATTTTTAACATAACAAAAAACATTTTAAAATAAAATATGTACTAATAGTCGTAATAACTAAATAAAAATAAACAAAAGCCTTATTTAACTTATCTACAACACATATTTTATATTCTCGTATATACACATAAGTTAGCTTAATACCTACCTAAAGCTATTGATCTATTTACAATATTATTCTATTATCAACTGATGAGTTTGAAAGCTACGGAAATGTCAAAGGATGAAGTATATTTCAAAATAGCATCTGTATGCTGTCAGAAATATGTGAATAGTAATGACTAGCGATAAACAGTATTCCGAATAATGCAAAATGATTAAATCATTTTTGTACAATGAGAACTTAATATTTTATAAATAAACAGACCGTAATAATACTTTCAGTAGGAAAATAAAGGATTTTGAATAAAAAAATTGAATCCACTTCAAAAACTAAATTATGAACTCACTAAAAATTCAAAAATAATCAAACTTAGATTTTTAACACAACAAATAACATTTTAAAATAAAATACGTACTAGTAGTCGTTGTAATAACTAAATAAAAATAAACAAAAGCCTTATTTAACTTATCTACAACACATATTTTATATTCTCGTATATACACATAAGTTAGCTTAATACCTACCTAAAGCTATTGATCTATTTACAATATTATTCTATTATCAACTGATGAGTTTGAAAGCTACGGAAATGTCAAAGGATGAAGTATATTTCAAAATAGCATCTGTATGCTGTCAGAAATATGTGAATAGTAATGACTAGCGATAAACAGTATTCCGAATAATGCAAAATGATTAAATCATTTTTGTACAATGAGAACTTAATATTTTATAAATAAACAGACCGTAATAATACTTTCAGTAGGAAAATAAAGGATTTTGAATAAAAAAATTGAATCCACTTCAAAAACTAAATTATGAACTCACTAAAAATTCAAAAATAATCAAACTTAGATTTTTAACACAACAAATAACATTTTAAAATAAAATACGTACTAGTAGTCGTTGTAATAACTAAATAAAAATAAACAAAAGCCTTATTTAACTTATCTACAACACATATTTTATATTCTCGTATATACACATAAGTTAGCTTAATACCTACCTAAAGCTATTGATCTATTTACAATATTATTCAAAGGATGAAGTATATTTCAAAATAGCATCTGTATGCTGTCAGAAATATGTGAATAGTAATGACTAGCGATAAACAGTATTCCGAATAATGCAAAATGATTAAATCATTTTTGTACAATGAGAACTTAATATTTTATAAATAAACAGACCGAAATAATACTTTCAGTAGGAAAATAAAGGATTTTGAATAAAAAAATTGCATCCACTTGAAAAACTAAAATGAGTGAGTAATGAGTTGCTACCGACTTCGAAGAAACAACAATAATATATATATATATATATATATATATATATATATACGAACATATAACCTCCTCTTTTTGCGAAGTCGGTTAAAAATGAGTAAAATGCTGTTCTCGTTACTTGTGATTTTAAATAATGTTATTAATTAATTGATTAGATCTTGTGGGATAGTAGAGTAAATATGTATAAAAACAAGTTCTTTTATTCATAGCCTTTTCTATATAAAACGAATACGGGACGCAATATCCTTTTGAAATTCAAAGAAAAAATTTAATTGGCTGGTCGGACGTGTAGTTAATGTACATTATGCAAGTTTCATTAATAAATACACCTGGTGAAGAACTATGACAACAATGCGCCGGTTTAATTAGTCGTACGGGCCCGTGTGGGAGTACTACCAGCGCGGAAATATCGCTCGAGCAAATCAATTAATCGTTTCGAACAATATATCGCTATTGGCCCATAACCAACGGATATAGGACAACACTTAACCCACTTGTTATGACACATACACGCCGTCGCATACACAAACTCCACGCCGGCTCAAACACCTGCATCTGCGTCGGCAATTTTGCATAACGCGATTGTCACTTAATATGTCAATTCTCGGCCGTCATCTTCGATACGCCGATCACTCTAAATGATAAGCTGCCTCTGGCTTTCAACGTAACTTGGGTGCGCCGGCTCTACCAGGATCCTATTTGTTATTTATATAGTTCCAGCTCGTAACTAATTACGTCGTGTAATACTGCTAAATGTAAGCGATGTTAAAAGTTAGCGATCGCCGAGTGGATCGGACAATTACACGATCATGCAGGGTGAATTTGAATGCAATTAAAATGCTGAGAATCGTTTCACGCATGGTTTATCATTGGAGATTCGCCGTGTGCTCGGTTTTTTCGTCGTTTTTTTCGTTTGACTTGTTCGCTTATTTGTTTATTTGTGCCCTCGGTGGTTGACGGGCGTTGTTTGCTTGTGGCGTCAACGATGTTCTCCTACGGGCCGCTTCTGGTCGATGGTTTTCACCTCCGATGTTCTCATATCTTACTTTATAATCACGGCCGAGTATCCGTGATAACTTCTTCTAATGGAATAAGCTTGACGCCCGTAAAGGCCTAGTTCTTCGGACATCTGCTTTATATACACAGCATGGCATACAATGTTAACCATGTTTTTTAGCTGCATATTAAGGATTAAACACAAGTTAACTTTATGATTTGTTCCAAAAGATAACAACTACTAACGTATACGCGGTTTCGGACCTGAGAATTCAAAAGCTTTTTATGAAGTAAACTGCGTGGCTACAATCAAATTAGCAGCTCTTTTTTTATATTCATTATAGATGTCGAAATATTTACTATTTTTGTATTTTTCACCATAAACGACCATACATTGAATTAAAAATTGTAAACTAAAAATCAACAAAAGTAGAACTGAGTAAACTTTATACTTTATACTGCAAATGCGCTTTTTTGAGTGCAATTGTAATGATTTTTTCACATTAACCGAACATATAGCATCCACAAAAGTAACGAAAACACTTTGAATCGACTTTTCAGCGTTGTTTTTACATTTTTGCATGTTCCGAAATACAATCACAGCACAAAAACAAGTTCCAAATGAAGTTTCCAGCTGACAGCCATTATAAGAGCTCAATACTACTACCACGAGCGAATTTGATAAATAGATCTCATCTTGAGACAGATATTCAGAAGAACTATTGATCTGAGAAGAAGAAGATGATTATTTTGGGGCCGAGAATAATTCTCATCTCGGCCCCAAAAGTTGATCAGAATTTGTAAACTTAAATCTTCTTGAAAATGCTTATTTACCAAAGTGTCATAACTACATAAAATCCAAAATGTTTTTATTCTATTCTTCCAAACTTAGCCAAATAGTTCCATAAGTACATATTCAAAGGTTTCTTTTTTGGGTTAATTTTGACACGGTATTTGTAGTTTTGTTTGTTTATCTAATGTTCTGTTTTTATTATAAATAAACTTCATCACTGAAGATCGCATTCAACAGACACCTCGTCTTTTTCTAACATAATCCAAAAATATTACTAATGTCAATTATATTCTTTTTTAATTTTAAAAATATCCTCGAATTTTTTTTCCGTTTTTCTAGAATAAATATTTAGATTTGTATTGATTATGTGTAAGTGACATAAGAGAAGAAACCTGAAATTTAAACAGATCTTAGAAGCCCTGGATGTTTTACAGATAATATCATCCCAGTGACAAAGAGATTCATTGATAGCAAAACAGGAGCTCTACTTATAAAGAAGGTGCCTTTGTGTACCTGGTGGGCCACGAAGAGGGTAATTTATCACGAACTCCTAAAACTGAATAAACTGAGTGAAGAACTTGATCAGAGGGTCCTCTTTTCTGGCAAACAAGTAGGCAAGATATTCTGCTGCATAACAATGTTGCTCGTACGACATAAGGTCTTCTTCTTTGCCTCCCGAAACCTGCAAGTTTATTTATACGAATAATATGCAAAAATCTTGCACTGCTCTTGCTTGGAAAATACGGCCCGATATTCGGTATTTATGTATATCTGTATGCCTATATTTGCTCAGTAGCCTTCTGTTTTCATATTGAGTATATGGTAATACATAATAGCTATCTGTTAATATATATTACTCTATATATGCAAAAAGCTATTTAATTTTTAAACCCAATATATTATAAAATACCAATCGCAACCCTTGAAAGTATTAGACTACTAACCATATTTTTACATATATATCTTATATAATTGATCCAAAGTTTTAATAACTTTTTGTAGAACCGTTGAGTTTTTTTCTTACTATTAAATAAAAGCGCATTAGCATGATTTGGGGTTTTACTATCCAGAAAATGCATTAGTTTTATGGCTTTTTAAGTAGTGTGAAATTAGCTAGAAATTAGACATGATTCTGTTTTAAAATTACTCGAGAAACTTCCACTGTTTCAGGGAGTTTAATATTCGTCTCAGAATATAATATAATTCCCATATAGTGCATAAAATTATACTAGAACAAAAGCAAATTCAAATTACAAATTAAAACTCAATAGAATTTGTTATATAACAAGAAACATATCACTCGAACTGTCAGAATCCAAATTATTTAATCAACATAATCAATTTTGAACGATTTAATTGAGTTCTCCAAACATCAACATTAAAAACATGATAAAAAGTGATCGAGCTTGCATATTTTATACTAAATGACGCTAGCAATTAACAAACAATTTGTAATAAACTCTCAAAAAAACACAGCTAGTATATCTCTATTCTGAATATATTCACAGGTCCACAAGTTAAGATTAATATCATGATGTATTTACGACAAAACATAATTTTTGTTTATCGATAACTAAAATACAACTGTTCCCTGGGTAATGATATGAACTACGTCGGAAATATAACGAAATTTTTTCACTCGGGATGTAATAACGATTATCAATCATCGAGATATTTTAATTAAGACATTGCATACTGGTCGGTGTGCCTCTTTTTTATTTTAATTCTGTTCTGTATTGCGTATATGAGAAAATAGAACAAAAAGTAACCGATGGTGAAGTATAATTTTCCGCAAACATAACATTACCGTTGACGTTACGTGCAATTTGGATGTATGGTATAAAATACTGTGTTATAAGCGTTATACCTCGACTGTCAGTGTGAAAAGATAACTAAGAAATTAAATGGGGAACGCGTTATAAATTAAATGATAAACGGATTGCTTTCGTATTTTAAATTTATTCAAGTTTTGTTTCTTACGAATTATCGGAATTTATCCATTATGACTTCATAGTGACTCACAGAGTTAAAGGAGTAATATTGCTTTCTTAAAAAAGTAGATTTACGATGATTTTTACTCTTTTAAAAAAAATTACTCTTAAATAGAGGTTCTGATTTTCTAAAGATGGTATTTTTATGGAGAACTCAGAGAATGTCTATCGGACGAATGTAAATGTATCACTGAAACATATGGAAATACTAATTTAATTTAATTTTAATTTGAATAACTAAAATTAATATATTTGAATCAAGTATTGACGAAGAATTGTCACTATAAAAAGTAACAATGGTATGAAGTTATCAAAATCCTTTAAAACGCACATCCACAACTATAAATCGACCTTATCCCTTCAGTCGTATTTAATGGAAATCGATCCTTTTGATTTTTTATTTTAGAGCTACAGTGAGTTTAGCTCTCATTAATATTTTGAAATGTTTTTATACTGACGCAATAGTTAACCAAATGAAATTGATGGTAGATATTGGTAATAATGTATTCAATAGAACTGGACTTTAAATATGAGGAATTCAAAACAAATCAATAAATATTAATGGCAATGTGAGCAATATTGGTAACTTAAAAGAAAATTCAGCTGTTAATTAAAAAAAATCTGTAGAAAGGAAATAATTGTATTTTATCAAACTTTATATGGAAAAAGTTGGTTGGAAAAAGAACTTACAGAATGCTTAATTGCCATTTCCAATTGTAATTTGCTGAAACCATTCAAAAACCTAGATATATTGAAGTTGAGAGACGTTGTAAAGTTTCTGTATCCAAAAATCCCTTGCAAGAGCAGAAATTTCAGATCCTCTGAAGACAAAACTTTATTGAAAATCCAATTTTATGAATACGTGTGTATGAATGTATGAATATGTGTATGCATATATTAGTACAGGCCACCCTCTATTTATAAATTCTACCCTGCTCAACACTTTTTCGAAAAATTTCTAATAGTATAATAATTAACATAAAACCTAGATCCAGCTTCCAACATCCTTTAATCGATGAACAAAATCTATCATAATCTATTATAATGTTTATAAAGTTTATGGGGATTATGTCTAACAAGATGATCAAACTAAATGACTGCTAAGCAAATATACTGATTAAATTAGTTGCGTAATCAACAAATATTAGTAAAAGTCTTCATTAATAGTAATTTTTAAGGATCTTTAATAGTCAAATATAAAAATTTAATCGAAAATATGGTTGATTCCCAATTATACAGAACTCAGTATATTACAGATTCCATTAAGTGATCACACATTTCCTTATAGTATTGCAAAATGTATAAAAATATTGTGCTACTTATGTAAAACTTATTGAAGAATATGCTAACATGTCATGAAGGTAAATATATTATTAGAAATTCAATTTGTCTGAGAGAACAGTTGAAATTCAATCAATTTATTGAGTTTCAACAAGGAATAGATAAAATATGGTTATACAATAAAAATGAGTGAATGAATGTTCGCCGAATTGTTTTATTTTCATTAGATTAATAATTTTCAAATTTCATGGTATTTGGTATATTGTATGAGTTAAGTTTTATGTTAGGTCCAATCATACTTTTTATCAAAATTTAAGGAAATATACATAAAATAATATGTGTTCCTATACCAGCTCATGACTTGATGAAATCATATATATAAAAATTCTCGACCAACCCATATAACCATGACAATATGCATATTAATTACTTTATTAGCATTTACAAGGGTTATAATATAATAAAAAATAATTACCACCTATTCGATCAATGTCTTCAGTATTTGCCGCTCACTTATTCTCCTTCTCTTGGAAATACCTATTACGTATGCACTAAAATAATCTATACATGACATTGGTTTATATTTCTGAGTAACTTTTCTGTCAACTAACTAAATCAAATCAATTAAATTGTCACGTCAATTATTTCTATTATTTTGTTTTAGTATTGCTGATATTATAAAATACTAACAATAAACTACTTTTGGTGTCCCTTTTATAACTTGATCTAAAGACAATAACCAGGCATATCAATATGAAAGTTCTGTGTAAATGAAGATAATACAAGAACAACAATAAACAACATTAAATGATAAATTAAAGAAAGAAGTAAAATAAATATCATATTTGAAAATATTTAATGACATATTGCTGTGATCAAAAAATAACAATACTAGTAAATTAATTAATAATGATTTGTTTTATTACTCCCTGGTTCTTGTCTGGAGATAAAGGCACATAATTCGTATGTTTCTCAATTAACTGCTTTGGCAAAAACATTATGTTTTTACTTCTTCCAATAATTATTGACAATTGAGCAATTTGATAACTTCTGAATCAAATATTGTTCTTGTGTCTTGATTAAGTAACGCTGTTTCACATTTGGAGATATGTTTCATATCCCATATCCAATCTGAAAAGGAAACAACAAAATGTCCTGTTCGGAAGTGATACTTCTTAGAACGACTTAATTTTAAAGAACTTTTTACCGAACAATCAGAATCCTATCAAATCCTATCGTATAATAAATAATACTTAATTCTGTTTAAAAACTGATTATAACATTTGATGTGAATGCACCATGTATAGACACATTATATGACCGATTTTTGTTGAATTTGATCTTGAATTAACGTCTAGACTATTACATCAAATATGTCCAGTGAAACATATAGCGTGACTATTGATAAATCGTTAACCATATCGAATAATCTTTATTACAACTATTTAGAATAACATATTTATAGATAAAAGAACATAAATCTTGCAGGCATTTACTCAATGAATTCTCGAACTTCTCGATTTTGCACGGCCTGAAATCCGACAACATGCTGATATCTATTAACTTGTAATGCAATTGATTCATTACGGCTTATCTTACTTGCATCATTAAAATGCTTTCTGGGTCGGACAAATAGTTTTACGATCGATCGGCGTTTCCTTAAACTGTAAAACACCTGCGCTTAGACCATTTTCATACTTGACAAGTTGCTAAATTGTCGATAAATTCATAACTCTGACAATAAACGTTTATACTTAACAAAGCCGATTAGAAATAATAAGTATCTCACCGATAGCATTTCCGTAAAGTTCACTACTAAATTACACATTGACAGATTTAGACAAATTGATTCTGACTTTATATATAGGTATATAAGCTAGTAAATAGTTGAAACTTATTAGATACTGTAAACACTTGTCTTCATCTCTTAAACAAGAGACTGCTTTGCAGCATTAGTAGGGTAGCAGTCCCACGATTCCTGAAGAATATAAAAAAAATACTTATCAATTATCGTAGTCAAATCTGAAGAGCTTTCACTTCAGTAACAAAATTATCTGTATGTATCTACAGCACCTTAGATAATTTTCTGAACTGTAATATTTATCCGAATTTCGATAATATACAGATTAAACCGTCCAAAATTAGGGATACTTTTAGCAACCTTGGACTTGATGTAGATCTTGAATTCCGTTGCATTGGTCCAAATTCCAGTAGACTATATTAAGGGATACTTAGAACAATTTCGAATTGATTGAAAATCGAATATGAGATCTTCCTCCTTTCTTGAGTCCCACTTCGGTTTTTTCTTCCTTTAGTTAAAGGTTTTTGTCACTACAGCACGATTTTACTATTTATTAAGAATCATTTTCAGAAGGACCAATATTTGATTTGGCTTTCAGGCGATTTTCATAGGTTTGACAAACTTTGATCAAAAATTATCATGCTGCAAAATCATTTCATAGAATCTCCACTTATACAATTGTGCTCTGAATTCTATATTCCATAAAAACTCACCATTTGCAACAGATAGTGATTTTCTATATTCCATAAAAACTCACCATTTGCAACAGATAGTGATTTTCTATGTAGGTCTCTTTCAAGTTGGATAGCTAGTTTTAAACAGCACTGAGCTAGAGCCTACCTAGAGGTGAAATTTGATAGTTTAATATACATTAAATTTTTGATCTGCACTGTCCTAAATTTTGTTTCCATTGGTATAATTTGTATTTTTATTTAAAGCACTTATTTGGCCAAATATCAAAGGAGTGTGTATAATGTTTATTAATCGCATTACTTTTTTATAAACAAAAGAGTTGTGTATTACAGAAACATTTGCCATGTCATTGATATAAAAGTAAATAAAACAATGCAGTTAAAATGAACCTTCCTAAAGAAGAAAATACTGTAGTTTCCAATATAAATAAACATGAAGATTGATGTTTTTGAATACTTATCTAATCTTGTGGTATTTTATTTAAGATTATAAAAAAAATCTATCGAAACTATTTATCAATATACTCAAGTGATGGGAGGATTGTAATAATTGAAGCATTTGTCCTTCCTCTCAAAGTGGACTCAGTTTTGACACACACATCACTTCTTCATTTGACTCAAATTTCGATCTAACATAATAATATTTTGATTTTGCTTGAATCCATCCAACAAATCTTTTAGATCAGCGTGTCTCAATGTAACACCCATTTTGAGAGCAACTTGCACATGGTCAAATAATCATGCAAAATTGTAAATTATTATGTTTAAGTTGTTATTGGTCTTTATTAATTGTCAGTACCCAATTTCATTTTACAGGTTTTCGTTTCAATAATTATTAATTTTAATACATTGTTTGTCTGCAATAGTGTTTTGCCGCACCAGAAAAACTATATTTGAGCAACATACAATATATTTATACAATTATTTATAAAAATTAAAAGATGTTGCTTCACAATATTTGTTCCAAAATTTTTAATGGTTGAGTTACCATAGAATTTAGGTATCTATTATTTATAGACTATAGGTCTTTCCACACTGGTGCTAATGTATATTAGACCGGATATTTATTAAGGGATATTATATTTACACAAATTATGATATTACAAAGTTCTGGTAAAGTGTAATTACTTGAACTATTTGATGTATAATATAACAGATGTTCGATAATATTAGCTTTTTGTAATTTAGCCATGATGGAATTTTATTTAAAATTAATATTTAATAATGAATATTTTTCTTAGTATTTTGAGAATATACAGTGGTTTAGTACTATTAGAAGTTTTTAATTTTCTTTTGTTTTTGCTATAAGATCATGCAGGAATATGAGCAAGAAGTAAATAATAGGAAAGCGTTTTTTGAACACAAAAACTATTAATTTACGTTAAACTATGATTTATTCAAAGACAGAAGAGGTGACTTTTGAACGGCGATACCAAACCAAACCCAACTTACTCATTCACCATTCAGGTAAAATTGTTTTCGAATGTCGGTTGCGCCTTTGTCCGCCGGCTTGCCTATGATTATCTTCGAACTGGCCATCTTTCTACTCAAAGTTCCATGGTATTCCTCTCTGGAATATTTCTTACTTGGAATAGTTTTGGCTAAGGCTCTTCGAGCTCAACTCCACTTAACTACACCAAAGAGTGTGCTTCGAGTAACTGCTGAACGATTGCCAATGCAACTACTGTTACTGAATGAAGTGCATTATAATATCCCCAGATTCCTACCGACTGTGCGAATTTGAAATGAGAAATTGTTTATAAGAAGTTGTGGAGAATAAAGAGAACAGTCGTTAATATAAATGTTTTTTACATAATTTGATACAATTTCTCTTGTACACTAATATATTATTCAAAATAATACTGACTTTGAAATTATTTGAAGTATGAAGTAAAATAAAATCAATTACTACTACGTTGAAACTAGTATGTAAAATCCCGGATATGCGATGATAAATAATCCCAAGTTATTTGAAAAACCATGCAATAATATATTATAGAGGATACCGGTTGGTAAAAATCAAACAGAAAATATATGACCTCATGTAAATTATCACTGCGAGTGTACCTCCAGTATCTACCACGTGTAGTGCCCGGTGATTTATGTAAAAACAAAATTCTTTGTAGTTTCTAACGTTCTGTAATAAAATATTACGTTCCTCATCGCAAAAAAATATTGATTTACGCCAGGGGGAAGTATTTAACTATTAGGTCAGAGCTAATTTAAATATCCCCAGCCGTTTTTTCTTACTGAAATGCACTTTAAAGCGGTCGCCGCGAACTAATGGAGAATAATTTTCGTTGCGGAAAAAACTGCTCCGCGTATCGAACACTTTAATGCTCATAACCAGATCACGCTTCTCAGTTTATCATAGATCATTAGCACAGTTCCCTTCTATTGTAACACATGGCAAATTTAATGCGAGTTTCCAGCGGTTTATTAACAAGCGTGGAGCATATTTACGCGTATGTGATACACGGTCGTTCATAAATTAGAACGAAATTATAATCGTCGATGTGAAAAACGTCTCTCGGCGCGCTTTTTAATTGGTTGACAAATTTAAATTTATAATAAACAAAATTAGTTAGTTAAATTAAGTGACTTTACGGACATGAATGCCTCAACGTGTTAATCATTAAATTAGAATAGAACGATAAAAAATGATTTAATTTTTTGATGGTGTCGATTTATTTTGAAAACCAAGCTTAACATACTTGTTTTTATTTAAGACATGAGGTGAAAAGTTCCGGGCCTAACACATAGAGGGCGCCAGTTTTAGTGCCGCTTTTTCAGTTAGTATTAACCTGAAAGCTGTTAAAATTTCATGATAATGAGTTATTATGCTAGGAGTGACACTGCTTCTTGATGGCAAAAAATACCGTTCTACCGAAGCAGTTCTCACGACTCCGCTAGACATCAGAAACAACAATAAAAAATTGGTTTACTGACTTCAAACGTGGTCGTAGAGACACCGATGAAGCATAACGCAGTGGACGTCCTAATGAGGTGGTAACACCATACAACATCAAATAAATCCACAAAATCGTATTGAATGATCGAAAAGTGCAGTTGCGTGAGTTAGCCAACACCGTAAAATATCAAAAGAACGTATTGCTTTTATATTGCATGAGAATTTCACTATGAGAAAGCTCCACTCAATGTGGGTGCGATGTTTGCCCACTATAGACCAAAAACAAAAATATGGTGATGATTCTGAGCAGTGTTTGAGCATGTTGAAACGTAACAAATCGAAATTTTTGCATGGATCCATCACTTTACTCCTGAATCAAAACGATCATCATCTGAATGGACACACACACAAGAAAAAATCGTTCTAAAAAAACAGTATTGAAATGTTAGAGGCGAGGCTGGAATGATTGTGTGGCTCTTGATGGAGATTACGTTGATGAAGAAAACCAATTTTGATTAAAAAGCACATTTTCTTTGTTATGCTTTGGACTTTTCAGTCCATGTGTTGTACCAATAGCAATATCTTATATTAATTTCCATTCACACTGATTACTGTTAGACAAGTTGCCAAGTTTGCAGAGTTTGGTTCTTTTCGATTGAAAAACCTCTGGATATTCATTGGGTTATGTGCTGGTGCTGGTGTCTGGCTCAATTTGCTTAACTAAAAATACTAACGCATTGGAGAGACTCTAAGGGGTAATAACAATTAACGAATAAAATATCTATACCCATAAGAAGATTCAAATTCGTGCCGTTTTTGTCAGCGTTCCAAGCTGTTCTGTCGCCCTAGCCCCGGCACCTACACTCTATCTTATTTTTGTTGACTTGTTTTTGCTTTGAAAACACATTTCCTAATATATCAGCTCTGTTATCCTACTTTAAATCAGTTTTTTGATACAATCTTAACTAGCATAACATAATATGATTATTTCTTGTCTATGGCATCTCCAACTCGTCTATAATAAAGTCATTGGTTACTGATTCAATCTTTCAGCAGTTTCTCAATATGGTAAACATATATAGGAACAATAATTTTAGTTCTGAATTTTTTTTTACAAATATAAATGATTTTTAAAAAGATATTTTACATCAATACACTTTGATTTTTTAAATTTAAGATTACAGTGACTTTCTTTTAAGCTATATATAATAAATAATTAGGTAAATGTTCTTGGGAACAGTTCATCAATGTTTATATTTTGGTGAAATCGTTGTTGTAGTTTCTAGTAAGTTATATAATGGATATAGTACCACATATCCAGATGATTTTCTGAATGAGGGTTTAAGGATAGTCATTAAGGAAGACTTTTTAATAATGGCAACTAGTGGTTCGTTTTGCTATTCCTAATAATATTTATCTTACTGGCATATCAAAATTCTTTAACTTAACTATTAACGTTAATTTTTTCTAAATTTTAGCTAATGACGATGTTGCTATTGCAATATTGAGAATCAGCTGTTTTAATGCTGATATATTGGAGCAATTTATTTCTTTAATAACAAATAATTAGTTCGCTTAATCGCGTTCGCGTTTTTAATTAAATTGTATTTAATAGATTGACAATATCTTTTTTATTAATTTATTAATATATTATTAATAATATCATAATATCATTGCCGGTGACTTAAAAGTAAATACTTTTCTAGGAAGATCCATTTTCCGTTACTCAGTCTGTAGTAAAATAAAAGTTATTAGTACCCTTCAGTCTTTTTACCACTTCATCACACAAGGTCTACAGAAGGTTACATGGTCTGATTTTTCTCATGTCTTGCATCGAATGTCTTGTGTCATGTTGATATTAATTCTCGTAGAAATATCAAACATATCATTATAGTACATTCGAATCAAAATTGACTTTCTAAAGTAATAGTGTAAAATTTAACAATGAAAAACCTTTTCAGTCACGCCAGTAACATTCAAAATCCCACGTTAAGCAGTCGGTTGCAAATGAATTATAATTAAATATTCCAAATAACTGTTACTATAAATAATTATGATAAAATAAATAAAATTTAACATCTTCCAAGAAACTTTTATCTCAATCTTCGTTCGTCCAAGTTGATAAAAAAAACTGTTTCAGTTGTAAGCGATGCCACATATTATTTAAACAATTCCAGCAACGCAACGACTGCCCGACTGACGGCCCCTAAAAAATTATCTCAATGACATCGTTCTTCTCACTTTCGAGTTTCATTATCAATTATTTTCGGATCATCGGATCCGACCAGATTTCGGTGCCTTGGAAATTATCAATTCCCCGTAGAAATGATGCGGTCTCGCGTTGTTATTACCGCCTGCCGGTGAACCGCAATGAATAATTGGGACCGTTTTGCGCGAAAGAATCCCACCGTAATGCCTTTTTGGTGAGGAAATATCGAAAGCGTTTTTTGTATTCTGACAAATATCGTCCCAAATTATCTTTCGGGCTGAATTATTTTGTAATGATGCCCTAAAAACTATCCCTGTTAAACGGTTCGAGTTTTTGTCAGCTCCTTTTTTCGTTCTATTTTTCTTTGCGCCGTTTTAAACTTACATAAAGTCGAAGAATATTTAACTCATTTGTTTAAAGGATATACATGTAAACGAACAAATATTAAACGGAGTGTTTCAGATATGGAAATATGATATAATCACAGGGTGTAAAATCTGACGAATGTGGAGATTATTTTAACAAGTTATATTTGGACTATATACTATTTTAAAATTAACAGAGTTTAGTAATTTTAATCTATTTAAATTCTTTTTACTTATTTGCGAAGAAACGTAGATTTTTCAAAGACATGATATATACGAGGGTGGTTCAAATATGACGGAGACAAAGGCTGTAGGTGTATGTATGTGGCGCGCATGTATGTTTTGAAGGCCGTAGCTTGAGTATGTGATAGCTGGTTCCCCCCCGTTGTCAAATTGTCAGTCTGGTGGCGAAGTAATGCTAAACTTGTTTACAGGTAATATATGGTATATAGACTTCTAATTCATGTGTTTTGTGGAACAGTGTGGCATAGTTTTCGTCGGGAGCGCATGTTTCACTCACGTGCTTCGACAATGAGTGAACGTTATGTGCCGACATATATTATACTATATTGTATATATATTAATATATACATCTCTTTTAATTTGCTGTACTCAAAACTTTCTTTCGTATGTTTTTAACAATTGAAAATGGATGATTTTTAGATTTAGATGTAAATTTGCTGAAACGTCGTTAAAACAATAACAATTACTTGAAAAATCGATAATATTCGATAAAAAAAATCGATCGAAAAATCGATAAAATGAGAATATTCGACTATTTTTATACATACTAGACTAAAATCCGAAAAAAAAATCGTCATTTTTAATTCATCCGCAAATTTGAATGTATAATGAGATGAGCTATGGTCATTAATATTCCAAACTAATAATTATGAAATTACGTATTCATCAATGACAAAAACCGTTCATGTAAATTTCTTTCCTATTATTAATTTTTTCGGAAGATGTATCACTAAGCTATGGGATTAGTTAATAAAATATTTTTGTTCTACTAATTGAAAGGTTAATAGTAAATATTTTATGTTTAATTAAGATATTCAGTTTTAATATACATTGTTATTTTAGTCTACATATCGGCTATAAATAAACCGATACGAAAAATTAAATATCTTTTATTAGCCAAAATATTGCATTTTAATAAGTTTTCTTCAGTTACGTATTATTTATTTATACTATTTTCCAATATAACTATAACTCCACAGGTAAAGACAAATATTTATCTACCCATCTTTCGAGATAGTATAATAGCAAGTTACGCAAACTTTGTTCCAAAAATCAAGGAGGTATGTAAAATTTTATGGTAGTTTTTCTCCATCTGGTGAATCTTTTCCTTTTCTAATCATTCTATTGCTTGCCATTTTGCTTTATATCCAAATTCTGGCAGAACATTTAATAAATAATTTAGGCTTAGCCAAGGAAATTCAATATTTTTCCAATAAGTGTTTTTAATAAATTGTACCTCGCATTGCAAAAATATCATCCGTTGATACTAGAAGACATCAGGCAGATGACATTTTGCGCTAAAAAATTATTTGAAAGTTAGGAATGGTTGACTCAGTTTAGTTTGAAGTCGTGAAAATGTTAAAGATGGACAACAATAAAGAAAATACCTTATATGTTATAGTTTTTCCTTGAATAAAGTGAAAATGCAAGACAACAACTACTTAATGAATCATATTTTTGTTTAATCAATAATTTATTAACCTTCATGTAGAATCTTCAAAATCTCCCAAAATACATGTGATACATCTCTAACTTAACTTAAAAATAAATAAGAATGTATTGGAGCTTATTTATTATTTAATAGATATTGCTTTAACAAATACTATAGTTAGTTTACAAACAGTTGCTTGTGCAACGATTGGAACCATTACGGCAACGAGACACACGCATTCCGAGAAATCGAATTATCATAAGAGATTTAAATGGATTCGGACCAGAAGGAAAAGCTGCAAAATTACGAACGAACGATCTATTAGCATAGACCAATAGCGCACATATTTCGTGATATAACGTATCGCGTTATATATACACACACACGCTGTCCGACGTACGAATCATTGAGGCCATTTAACGAGCTTCGTTCAAAACGAACGTAAGCGTAGGACTTTCAAGAGACCAGACAATTTCGCAATTTAGGACAACATTGTAGTTCGTGTAGATACCACTTTCTTTTACACCTGTTTTATTGAATATCGTGTTCACTTTTGTCGGACATTACCATAGATCACGACTCTCGACGTATTCGAAGTTGATTTTCGACGCGGAATTCGAATCGAAACTGAATAGTCACGGGGTGGTTTTCACTTGAATAACGATCGGCCGGTAATGTTCTGCCTCGTTGATGCAATCGATTTATGATTCGCATACACCTCTCTATTGATATTATTCCTATTGAAACAATTTTTCGTATTTTTTATAAAGATATTTCTAGTTACCATATATATATATATATATATATATATATATATATATATATATATATATATATATATATATATATATTATTTATTATACCAATTATTATATAACATAATAATTCATATAACCATTATAAACTACGTAAACAACGCATGTTATTTCGACACTCACTGAAATGACAGCTCGGAATAATGCAAATCTGGAAAAAGGCATTTGGAGTACGTGGAACGAGTAAATCGTCGGTGTATCTGGTGCGCCTTACTGTATGCTCGCTAAAATTAGCTTTTCTGTCCATGTTTCTTAATCAGTTGCAATAGCTTATTTATTATATTTTATTCTTATTGCCAACATACTTTATTGCTTATAATAATTAAGTATTGAATCATATTTTATTCATCAAAACACATACTTTGGTACTATCATAATATGTTATACGCTTGTTGAAGGTCTAGTTGCAAGAGCAAATACGAAATGGCCTGAAGATGACTGATATAACTCGAAATGTCGTCAGTGAAAAATATTATATATTTCTCCATCATAAAACCAATTACTTATCGATCACAGTTTAGTATCAATTTTCTAAATATTAAAGAAGTAAAACTGGACTAATTTTATGCCTTTATTTACTTTTCTTAATCACATTAAGTTGATTCAAAATTGATTCTCTTTGTAGAGTATCAATGTTTTGATGGTCTAGAGCTTCCAGAATTATATAAGCTCATGAACTATTAGGTGCCTCCATGTATTTTGATATAACTGTTAAATTCGATAGTTTTTCTATTTAGTACTATTAAATTGTTCATTGTTTACAGTCGCTAATCACGGAACGTTCAACTTACATTTTCTATACTCATTAATTGTATTGTTTGATTTGAAGAAATTTGCTGCCAAAGCCCACCAAACATTTTACCATAAATAACCTATGATGCCCGTATATCAATTTTTGATGATAAAAGAGTGGTAATTTTTGGATTCTCGATGACAAAAAATTAACTGAAGGGCTCACCAAAACCTAGCTCATTCACATGATGATTATGATTACGTACAAGTACAAGTACTTAATACATCTTTTTAGAGTGATATTCATTGTATTTCAAACGGATATAAACTGTTTATTGCTTTATGTTGTATATAGTGACAAAATGTTGGTGTTTATTTTCATATAAACATCTAATAATTAATATATGTGTTAATATTTACTGTATTTTTGTTTCAGGTAATAATATAAAACAGATGCATTTTGAAGTTAAGCGTGTTTAATGTAAGTATAGTAGTATTTATACTCATTTAATATACGAGAGTTAAGACTTTCCTAAAGAACTGGAAAGAAACTTCTAGAGAAAATTTCTGGATAGTACCAGATTTCATTTTTATTATTTAATTATTGCATTGTTAGGTCATTTCTGACTATTATACAATTTGTCTTTATGATAACTTAAATCTAGGTATATAACTAGGAGGACCCAGTCTCTGATGAAATAATGTTTATACATGTCACTGTTGTATTTTTTAATTACATGCACCTCACTACATAACAATACACAACATCAGATGGTTACATTCTTTTGAGTCCGTGTCCTGCTCTGATGGTATCCAAAAGTTGCCATACTTCAATATTCTCATAAGAATGGAGTCTTTCCCCATGCTCCCTTGCAATTCCCTTCCTTTCTTGATTGACTATGGGTACCTGAAGGTCTCGATATATGTAGTCAGTCCTGTAGTATTTCGGTGCGCCCAGAATGCTTCTCACGACTTTAATAATTTAACTCCGTGTGTCCATATAGGTTTCAGTATTTGCTTATATAACAGCAATTTATTATGTTCAGATAATTGTGATTTTCTTCCAATTAGCCAGGACATTTTCCTATATTTCAATTCCAGTTCTTTCCTTTTCTTCTTTATATGTTCCTTCCAGCGAAGTTTTGCATCAATATTCATTCCGAGATATTTAACGTTGTTGCTATATCGAATGATAGTAGTGCTTAATGTTATTGGTGCTTGTACGGTCTGATTGCAGGTAAACTGCATATTCACAGAATTTAAGAATATAGCTGAGCATACTTTTTGCTTTCGTAGGCTTTTTAAATAACATCTGTTATTCTATGGACCTGGTCTATTGTTGAATGCTTGTTAATGATTCCAAACTGGTATGTTGGTATTAGGTATTTTTTCTCTCTATGGTCGGTTTTATGCTTTTCAACAGGAGTTATTCGAAAGCTTTAGATATTATTTCGTTTGATGACTTTCCAGGTTTTGGAATCATTATAATTTCCGACATCTTTCAAATGGCTGGGAATAGTACCAAATGACTTACGATTTTTATGAAGTGCTACCAGGAAAAGAGGAAGAGATAATACCTAGCCATGAAACCTGAATATGTATTTTCTTATTATTAATAACCGTAATAATAATGGTCCGTGCTGAAGCAAAATGATATATAGCAACTAATATAAAACACTTTAATCTAATGACCGCCAATAATCGCCAAGACCTTGAACTTCAGAAAAATCACCACCAATTAACTTTTTCGAAATCGCTATTTTTATTGCGTTTCACACATTATGATTCCCGATTTAATCACAATGCAGATAATGCTACGTTTTTAAAAGACTTGCAGCTTCAATTATGCAAATTTTATTATATATGGCAATGTCGCTTACTATTTTATTGAGATTATCTTTTACGGCTAGGAGGTTGAATCAAGTTTGAAATAATAAATAAAGAAGAATAAAAAGTCGTTAATTGGCCAAGCAAGTGATAAACCAGTATGATTACTATACTATTTTATTGAGAATAATTTGTGTAATTTATAGGTAATATTGGCCAAGGAATATGTACGCCGGTCAAGAATAGTTTTACGTAATAAATATGATCTTCGGTTAAATTGGAATAATATTTTCTCCTCCGTGGTAAACGGTAATTAATTTAGCGGATAGAATATGCTTTTCTTTTGTTTTGTCGTATTGTTAGGTCGTAAATGTCCTAGCCAATTAAAATTAATTGGGTTTCAGAATCATTTTTATTCTTGTTTTAAAGAAAATTTTATTTGGTTCTTCAACAACTGCAGAGATTTGTATATATACATATATATATATATTATTTTCAAAACAATGGCTCAAAACAAAATTCGTGTTTTAATTTTGCGCTGCTTCTTGATGGTCAAAAAATACCGTTCAAGTGAAGCAATGGTTTGAAATGTGTTATAAGGACTCCGCTCAATCAGAAGCAACAATAAAACGTTGGTTTGCTGACGTGGTCGTTGAGACACCGATGATGCTGAACGTAATGGATGTCCAAGTGGGGTGGTAACACCAGAAAACATAAAAAAATCCTCAAAATCGTTTTGATTGATCGAAGTTGCGTGAGTTACTTTGCGTTTGCTCACTGTTGTCACCAAAAACAAAACGTGTTGCTGATTCTGAGCAGTGTTTGACCATATTTAAATTTAACCAGCCGGAATTTTTGCGACGATATGTATCATTGGATGAAACGTGAATCCATCATCCATCACCTCACTCCAGAATCAAACGCCATCCGAGTGGACAGCAGCTGGTGAACCTCGTCCAAAGCGCTCCATAGTCCAACATTCGGTGGAAAGGTTATGGTCTCAGTATTTTGCGATGTGCGTGATGTAATGTCATGGACTTTCTTGATAAAGGAAATACCATCGACGGTGAATATTATATAGCATTATTGGAGCGCTTGAAGGCCGAAATTTCAAAAAAAGGACAGCATATGGCTAAGAAAAAAAAGTTGTAGCATCATGCTAAATGGATTGAAGTTCGAATTGCTACCACATCCATCCTATTGGCCAGATTTAACTTCCAGCGACTACTGGCTTAGGCAGACCTAAAGATAATATCCTCCGGAAAATATTTCGCTCGAATGAAGACGTTATCGCTGAAACTGTGGCCTATTTTGAACCAAAAGATAAATCGCTCCACAAACGTGATATTGAAATATTAAATAGGCGCCGGAATGATGGCGTGGTTCTTGCTGGAGATTTCGTTCATGAATATAGCCAATTTTGAACAAAAAAACGCGTTTTCTTTGTTACGCCTGTTACTTTTCCCATGTGTTGTATATATATATATATATATATATATATATATATATATATATATATATATATATATATATATATATATATATATATATATATATATATATATATATATATATATATATGTATATATATATATATATATATATATATATATATATATGTATATATATATATATATATATATATATATATATATATATATATATATATATGGTGTGTAGGTATATATGTATAATAGATACTGACACTCAGAATCTATTACCATTCGTGCTAAAATGCAATTAATTTAGTTGATGTTTTTTCCTGCATCTTATATTATCGTTAACCATGTGGCTGTCTTATGCAATTAAAATTCTTATAAATGAGTGTCTCTCCATTTATCTTGACGTTACCACTTACCTCTCCATTCATCTAAACAATGGAATAACTAATATATTGCTCTTATCTATGTATTTGTTTAATTTTATATAAAAACGCGATACAGTAATATTAATAATGTTAATTAACAATTTAAACAGTTACTGTTCTAAATTACTTCAATTATCGCCCAATAGGAAAGGCAAAATAAAAATATAAAATAAGGTTAGCGACACGAAAGACAAACTCGTACATTAATAAAGCAAATATACCAAGTGCACGGCCATTAGGCTCTTTCAAATAGAGCTGAAACATTCTAGAACCGTCGAGGACCAATACATGGCAAAGCCTTAGTTAGTCAACAAGTTCTCAAACAGAAAACTTCTCTTCCATGGGAATAATTAATAGAGATCCTATACTTTTACTCTTAATGTTGAGTATTTACTATACATACGTTTATATGTGTCTATATAATCTGCATTATTTTTTTGTATTTTTAAAAACGTTTGATCTCATTTTATTTCAAACGAAATCTTTTACATCTAGCAAACGGATATTACAATCTGTTTATTTTTTTCAAAAATGTGTCTCCTGCTGCATTTCCTACTTTTAATTAATTAATCATCTCCAGCATTTGTTTTACAAAAACTTCAATTTGATCTGTTCTTACCAATATTTCAATTATCTTGTTACTATCACCTAGTTTAAAAGTAAGTAATAGTGGGTTTCCACTCCCATTAATTTAAAGCATTTAAGTAGCTATTATTGCCATCATTTTATTACTGTTTTAGACTTGTATTATTTGTATTTAGTTTATCAGTTTCGCATTTTTGGATGTTAGCATTTCATGGATTCGTATACATGGATTTTTTCGTTGAAATTCCTGATACTAAATTATGTTCTATTGTCGAATGAACAAACAAATATTCAAGTATGAAGGTAAATCCTTGCCATTGAAACTACGTCAATAGAGTTACATGATAAAGCTCTTACAGATTTGCCAAGCTCTTCCTTAATAAGGTAATCGAAATTCAATTGTGGTTAAAAACATGGCGTGTTAAGGCAAAACTTGCTCATGTTGCCTTCACCCTTTGGTAGCAGGTGTTCCCCAGTAAAAGTTAATGAATATGAATGCTTAACTTGGAGAAAATATATGGTAATAAAGCATAAAAAACTTGGGACTGAACTAATTCAGACTTATTGAGCGTCAATAAAAATTATCCTTAGATAACAACATATTACTTATAAGTCAATGTTTAGGCCTATATGGACGTATGGTATCTAACTGTGAGCACTTACTTCACCATACTTCAGAACTCAGAACATAAAATGCTCTAACAAACTAATTCAACACGATATCCTCCTGAAACCCATAACGAGGATGATTCAATATGGCAATGTAATGTACTCTAGAAGGCTGTCAATGCAGCCCAATGCTTTTGCCAAGCAGTTACATGTGTGCGATGATAGTGAAGAACGCAGGCTAAAACATTTCCTACAATCGTAGTGTAGCAATAGTAACTAAATGAAGTTCTAGTTTATCACTTTGTACAGAAGATCACTTACCGAAGCATGCAAAATGTATATATATAATGCAAACCACGTAAGAAATTTATTGGGCATTGGAAAATCGTTGGATGCAATGACGATAAAAAGTAACAATGAACTTATTACGGTACTACCTGTCTTGTCATGATTTTAAAGTCCTCGAGACCCAAACTTCGAAAAGCTTCTTTGCTCAACTAAATTCAACATAACTGATGCTCTATGTTGCAAATCTTCTATGGCAATAACAATAGCCACTTTGTCGGTTAATGGTGACTTAAAACTGTTCGAGTGCTTACTGGCAGTGTTCTGTCACATCTTATGGCATCCGATCTAATGCTGTTTTGAACATTTTGACTAAATCGTTTTTCTCATAAAGAAACTATTGTAGTTCTCTGTATTCCAATAATTCTCTTCACTGTTGAGTTGTCGGCACAACAGTTATTAATTTCTACATTCAGATTGCTAATAAAAAATTGTTGGAACCGATTATCTGGATCTGGTAGGGGTAACAGCGCTCTTAGTAAGTTAGAGAAAACTAATGTATTTTTAATGTTAGCCAAGAAGTGGTCAATAATTTCCCATCCCAGAAACTAATGTGCGTAACGGATTTGTTGGCTCCATAGTCCGGATTAAAATCATCCAAATTAATTGCGTTGTACCCACTGTTGTTGTGTTTAATATGCAAAAATTCATTGCATTCTATACTTAGTTACTTCATTTCCAGTCACAGCGTGAATTACATTTACAAAGTATGCTTCACCATAAACAGTCACTACATATTTCATATCTATTCTTGGCAGATGTTTACTCGAATGCAATTAGTATACGATCGATATACCCATCAGTACATAGTTAATCATATTTGACATAAATATCATTATTTTTCGATAGATTCTCACATTATCAAATCGATCTACCTATAAAAAAACACGTACAGTAGGAAATATAAATTATGGTAAAGTATTAAACAGTCACTGGTGAGAAATTATTTCCATTATTTAATATATTTCATATTCCAATCGCCGTTTTATATATCAACATTTTGGTCACAATAATACGTTATACTACCATAGTAAAACATATTTTTTTGGTAAAATTAGTTTTTTTTATTCAACATAATTCCCTTCAAGGATGATACACTGATTATAGCGACCCTCCGACTTTTCGATACCATTTTTGTAGTACGATTTGTCCATTGCTTCAAAACAGGTCTCAGTTTCGGCGATCACCTCTTCATTCGAAGAAAATTTCTTCCCAGCGAGCATTCCTTTGAGATCTGAGAACAGAAAATAGTCGCTGAGGTCCAGATCTGGAGAATACTGTGGATGGGGAAGTAATTCAAAGCCCAATTCATGGATTTTTGCCATCGTTTGCACTAACTTGTGACACGGTGCTTTGTCTTGGTGAAACAGTAGTTTCTTTTTTTTCGAATGTGGCCGTTTCTCGGCGATTTCGTCCTTCAAACGGTCCAATAATGCTATGTAATGGTCGCTATTGATGGTCCTCCCTTTCTCAAGATAGACAATGAAAATTATTCCATGCGCATCCCAAAATACAGACGCCATAATCTTGGCAGCCGATTGTTGCGTTTTCCCATGCTTTGGAGCAGGTTCATCGTGTACAGTCCACTAGCATGACTATCGATTGGACATCGGAGTGAAATGATTAAGCCATGTTTCATCCATTGTCACATATCGATGCAAAAACTCAGTTTTATTAGACTTGATCATCTTCAAACAATGCGCCGAATCATCAACTCGTCGTTGTTTTTGGTCAAAAATGAGCTCGCGCGGTTACTACTTTTCACAAAGCTTTCTCATACCCTAATATTCGTGAAGAGTACGATATACACATTTAGTTGGTATGTTTAGAGTGTCTGCTATTTCATTTAATTTCAATTTACGGTCAATCAAAATCATTTTGTGGATTTTTTTAATGTATTTGGTGCTCATTTCACCATGTCTAAACTTAGCATACCAATGCTTGATGGTTGATTTTCCTGGGGCAGTGTCCGGTATCTCGGCATCAGGCCAAGTTTTTGCTTCAACTGTATTTTTTCCCTTCAAAAACAGTATTTTATCAACACGCGAAATTCCTTTTTATCTCTTTTTTATACAATAAAGAAACCATCAAACAAGTTCCGGTCAAAAGTGAAATATAAATAAGTGACAGATGTAACAACCCGTAATTTTTTTCTTTGTACCGCTGTAATAATAATCTTTTCAGATGTCAATACATTTATCCGTATCAAAATCGGTTCTGCTGTCCCGAGGAACATATTTATTTACTTCTAAAATAAATTCACCCATATATTTTTCTATAATGTCGTCCCACGCCCGATCATTAAGAGCCTCATCGAACACAAATTTATTCATAATCTACAACTTAATAAGAACAACGGCACCGTAGGAATTTTTTCGGTTAGAAGGCAGGTACAGTTTCCGACACTTTTCACTTTAAGAGAATGTAATTTAATTGATATGTTTTTAAACGTTGATAATCCATTGGGACTGTCGTCGGGGAATAAATTATAAATTTTAACGGGTTACCCGCTGACAATCACAGTTTTTGGACCGGTTTGTGGTGTTGCTGAGCTAGGCGGCATGTACGTACCGGCGATTTGACGGGTTCCAGGTAAACGCCGCTTGGATAGATTCGTCGAATTGCCGCTTCCGAGTTTCGCTAGCTGAAATCGAAATTGCACCCGGCAAAAAATGAGCTAATTACGTCTAATGGTTCAATTTTCAATTAGTTCTCGAGTTTTTTTCTCTCTATATGACGACCGTACTGGCATAACTGTTATTTCGGTATGTTTTATAATTTATTAATTATTTAATAGAAAAAAATTGCTTGGGATAGTTTCAAGACCTTAAACTAATAACACGTTTCTTATTATATCTGGTAATAAAATATGGTGAAATAATATTTGTTTCGAAAAATGTTTTTAATTTATTATTTAATTATTACATTGTTACTAGTCGTTTCCGACAAACCTACAATTTGTCTTTATGATAACTTAAATCTAGGTATATAACTAGTAGGATCCATCGGTTCTATCTCAGTCTCTGGTGAAATAATGTTTACACATGTAACTGTAACTGCTTCACTAGACAACTCTACTCTACACAAGATCAGATAGTTTGATTCTTTTGAGTCGGTGTCCTGCTTTTGTGGTATCCAAAACTTGAAATACTTCAATATTCTCATAAGAATAGAGTCTTTCCTCATGCCCCCTTGTAATTTTCATGATTTCTTGACTGACTGTGTCGCACGATTTTGTTCTGAAAATTTTTTATTTTGTTTATGTTACTCTTTGCAGAACATCAATACACTTTTCTATATTACAATTTCAGTTATTTCCTTTTTTTCTTTAAATGTTCCTGCTAGCGAAGTTTTGCATCTACATTCATTCCAAGATATTTCGAAAAACCTAGCTGGCGTTATTGCCAAATATAGTTTATATATTCAGATATTATTATATCACCCCCGTTTCCATTATTTCATTCCATTATTCCATCATTATTTACCATGAAATTTGTTGTTTTCTATTCTTTGAGATTTTTCTGCATCTTTGACACCTTATAATGTAGATGACAAATTATTGCAAAGCTCTTTTTCGGATTCTTTCTCCGGAATGTGCATGCTACATGTTAATACACGACGTTTAACCACATTGCTTCCTAAAAGGAAAACCTTTGAACTCTATTAATTAACGATTGAATATTGATGAAAAATCTTATTCTGTGTAAGATACCATTTTCTCAATAATTCTTTAAAGCCTATATCTTTCAATTAATCAGATCGGATAATGATAGATAATTTGTCTATGAAGGTCCCTACTGTCCCTCACATTTAGCTGAATGGTAAGTTCAATGAGCCGCACTCAAACTTCTTAGAATCTGTAACACTTTAAATTATACTCGTTATGGATTATAGAAACATATCATGTTATATAACTTCATTATGATAACACAAAGCATCGACTCTAACACTTTGTTTTGGAACCGTTGAATCCCATAAAATATAATTACATCTGCAAAATTACATAATGTAATTAATTAGTGAAAAATGATCTGAGAAATTAGTTCAGAAACATTAAAATACTGTTTAAATTAATCTAGAAATTATTAAAGTAATAACATATAAACTAATTATAAAGGAACTAAATTTTATACGTTCAATTACAGTCACTATTATTGTTGGTTCCAAAACATTTACTCCAAAATTGTCTCCTACGTCTTCAATGCATTTTGGCATTACACATTCCTTACACCGTCCTTGGATAGCAATTTGATCCAATCTTGCCGAAGCATGAACCTGTCTAGAATTAAGCACTACATTAAGCACAGTTCTATTATATCTTGAAGCTTTTTTCTTGAATAAATCGAGTTTTTCTTTCGGAATGAGCTCAGATGAAAGTCGTTTTCATAGCCTTATTTATGTAGATTCACACACTACTTCTTGGCGTCTAATTTGTTGATATTTTTGACGCTTATTGTTTCAAGATGACAATAATTAATATTAATACTAATTTAGTGGCGAAGCTTGTTCATATTTCATATACCAGTCAATCACTATCAATCACAATCAAATATAGATGCAGTTTTGAATTCCATCTTATGGAGAAGTCTCTAAAATATCACAATGTTATGTAGATTTTAAAAAATATAATGAATAGATATAACTGATTGTAAGAAAATAAATTGGAAAAAAAGTAAAAAACATGACAAATTCAATGGCAAATAGGGGGACTAAGGGGTAACAACCCTCTGCTAAGGAGAAATCGCATGACAACAAGCTAAAAAAGCTATCCATAGAGACTAGTGGTTCGGCAAAAGGAAACCTTTTTACAAAACAAATTTCAAAAACATTTTTACAACGAAAATCATCCACAGTTATCTTGATACTATATTTTATTTTTAAACGCAAGGTTTTAAGTATATAACATTAACTTTGATTATTTATACCTGTATCATCATTATTGATTTACTATTATAACTCGAAAACTGAAATAATGTTGTTTTAATAGTGTTTTATTATCTCCAACTATCACTATCACCTTCATTACCACAATTAATTAAAAAATGGATAAACAATAATGACATTAATTATTTAATTCTACATAGCTTAGATATTTATATAATACAATAAGCACCCTATTTTAAGTGATTTTATTTGACTTTGTGTTATCACACCCTTGTCGGACGAATCGATGGATCGTTAATATCAATGCATCCCCATGCGGTGGGTATACACATTTTTCCCTCCTGATTCACCAACGTTTCTTCTTTGTTCTCGGAGTTGCTCTACGGAGAAATAGGTTTATTCACGTTAAAATATTAGAACATATATTCAGGTAGTACCAAACGTCTTGTTGGACGAATTGCTGGGTCGTTTACATCGATGCATCCCCAGGGGGTTGGAATGCAACTTAGCTGAACTTCCTCATGGTTGTTGCTCTCACTTGGCTTTATAAATGAAATATATTCACAAATCCAGTAAGAAACTATATATACGGGGGATAGATAAAATAATATGAATACTACGCAATGTAGGACATCGTATAAATAATGCTCAATTGACATGTCGTTAAGTCTTATAGGTTATATTACAGTTTATAGTACAACAGTTTATAATATAACAGTTTCAACGTTTAACGCGCGACAATATCCACGGTAATGACAGTATACACAAAACAAAATCTGAACCCTTGATAATTAGAAGAATGTGGTAAGGTTTGATCATCTTTTGCACTGTTCCCTACAAACGGCCAAGTGTATATATAGAACATTCCAACAGAGATCGAGGGCGGCTGTATCATGATTTGGTGCGACAATATCGTGATACTTCGCTGGCTTTCTTATACATATCACTGGCCGGTTTACTGAGAATGAATATCTCGACAACTCTCCGATTCCAATTTGATAATACGCCCATATACACAGTCAAGAAGCTTCAGTCTTGGCCTGAGCAGCGTCAGAATATCCCTAAATATTTTCCTCATTAGTACTATAGCAAGACCTCAATATAATTGAACCGTTATGAATCGTTCTAAAAAGCAGAATAAGGAGCAGAGTTCCACTTGTAACATCATTTAAGCGGATGTTTTGATACAAATATTCATTGATATTCGGTTGAAAGCTGTTCAAACACTATTTCTCAAATAATTGCAGCTATCTTAAAAGCAGGTGATGGTACTACGCCGTATATGTCAGGAGTTTATATTATTTTATCCATTGTTTGTATATATAGTCAAAAATAAATCAGCTTACCGTGTCTTTATCGCTGTCGGTTTTATCTGGGGCTGGTAGACTGGTACCAAGCAAGAACACCACACTCAATAAAAAGATATGGATGAAAACGTGCATATCCGTTGGAATTTGCGCTAAAACCTTTTAACGAACTACTATCGGATGAAATCGAAAACACCGGCTTAAATTACTTTTATACACCTGAGGAGATTTAGAGATTACATTACAAATAAACCGATCAATTATAACTCTCAATTTTTTCGTGCTTTTTAACACCCTATCCTTTCCTATATCCATTGATATCAGGCAGTGGACGTTTTGTTGATTTTCGCCATGTTCGATAGTAGTCATAGAAACGAGTAGTTCAAGGTAAAATGTTTCGTCGTTTGTTTTGTTTACGCTGTCGATGGTAATGCTCTTATCTTGTTTATAAAATTAGCTATATAATACTGGCCATAAACATGTCATAAAAGCGTTTGTATTCAAAGAAATGTTGTTGGTTTTGATGTTCTATTAATAGTATTTAATCCATACCTAATAACGTATGACTATTACGTTTACAAGCCGCATCACATTTTATCAATATTTGCTAATCAATCACGTATAATAAAAGGATTTTCTTACAATTTGCAACATATAGATTATCGATGTGCATATCGGGATTGAGCTAATTATTCAATTTTCTTGTTTTATTATCATATTTTAGTGTCTTCTAAATAACTCACTAATTATAACCTACTCAGTTTGGTTACTAGTTTTTCTCTACTATCAAGCTAGCCCCACTCAAGTATATGTTGTAATGGTTGTCAATATTTTGACCGTAAAAGTACTTTTTTACATATTTTGAAATATCCTTTTACCAACTATAGATTTATCTCGACCGGGCCTAAAGTTTAACGTGGGCTCCGAACCACGGTCCTCAGCAATAAGTCTATCGACTGGCGAGTGACCAACTTTAGAAATCATCCCAGAAGACATCCGCTCTTACCCAGCCTGGTTACTGGCGTGACTGGGATCATTTTCCTCATCGGATTTTACACTCTTGCCTAAAACAATCACAAATTTTAAACAATCACAAACATAAATTAAGACCATGCCCCGGCAGGATTAGAACCCGCGGCTATCGCAACAGTAGGAGAACCGTCCCATCGCCTTTACCACTGCGCCACCAAGCCGGCTAAAAATACTTTTGGAGCGTTTCGTCATTAGGCTCAAACCATCATTGCTTCATTGCTTTTTAATTTCAATCTACTTTTAATGAGTCATCTTCTGTATTATCCTGAATTGGCACCTAGTAACTTGTTTTTAATCCACTATATTAAAGATAAAACATAACGAAAATGGTAAACATATGGCTTAGATATTTTTCCGAACTATTAATTCAATGTAATCGATAACGATACACAAAAAAAAAACAAATAATTCGTTCAAAGTTTATTATATTTTTGTAACCAGAAGGCGATAGATTATTATCTCATCGACGAATAGTTTTTTATAATGATAAAAATTCGTATTTTAATTTTAATTAAATTGAGTCGATTTGGATCCATTTTATATTTCACTTCCTAAAATAGATGGTCCTAAATAAATATAGCATACAACTATCAGTTACCACATTAAGTTCAGTTTAGATGATATTAAGCTTCTCGAAAAAAAAAATTGTAATTCTAAACTAATAATTTTAAATTTTTATAAGATGATAGGCCACAAAGGAATCCAAACAAATAAACAGACTGGTTTACAATAAATATATATAAAGTTCAGTTAATTAATGAGTACCTTACATCCTTGTATTTCTTGTGTTCCAGTTCTAGTTGTCTAAAGTCTCCAGTATGTTCATATGCTTGTATTGCGTTCAGTATTTTTTCTTATCGGTGCTGTCACAGATTCCTTTGTGCTTCCTTCTGGCAGATTACGAAACTTTTTTTTTTAATTTGTATTGATAAAAAACAGTATCTTTTCTAGGTCCCATAGCTCAATAGTTTTCAGTTCTCAGCCATCTTGAACTTTCTTTTTTGTTAAAATTAGTTATTTATTTTACTATTTTGAGGAAGCCAAATTTGGACGTCGCCTTTGGAGTAGTTCGGACTGCAGTTTAGAAGAGTTTCAATAAAAAAACCTTCTAAGATTTAATGCAGACTATAAAAATCATATAATATCGCCAATTATCTCGTCTAAGACCTCTTCAACTCTTTACTTCTTAATATGGTATCTAGTATGGTAATGAATTATAAAAAAATACGACTAATAAAACCTAACGTCTTGCCAAGAGTCCCAGTGTTCAATTTTGAAATATCCAGGTCTCGTATAGATACACAAATTGATATAATACATATTCTTTAATTTTATTTTATGCTTTTAACAGCTGTATTCTTTCAAACGCAATGTCTGGAAGTTTCATTAAGCCTCTTAGTTGGTTATCTTTACACTATTCCTTCACAGATCCATCAACACTAACAGTTTCCTCTGAACTAATTGTACTAATTTATGTTTATATTGACAAAACTACTCACTGTTCTTATACATTTCATACATTTCATATCTGATATATCTAACATCAAGACGATCTTGATTCATCACCCTCTTCGTACGAGGAAGATTTTTTTTCGGCCAAATTAAGATTATATTGCCCCTCATTTTTCAGATATTTTAGTCACAGTGAAGCTACAATAGGCTAAAAAATATTTAAACCAATAAAATCCTCAACAACTTATAATATAATAAGTATATTACAGAATTCAATTTAACAATAAATATCGTTTCCGATATTTAAATTATGAAATAATATGCGTATAACAATTTCGATATTAAAAAAATTATATCGATATATCGTCGAACACAAAATGTTGATAACAAATCAAGCAAAATCCGCTTGAAGACCGTGGAGAGAAATCCGAAAACAAAAATTGGATACATTACAACTATCGATAGTTCTTTAAAAAAACATGGAAAAATATCGCCCAAATATAAATCATTATAATAGCATTCGACATTTTCAATTAGCATGAATATGAATAAACAGCCGTATGAAATGTATCAAAACATGCAAAGCGCGAAAATAAAAACATTATATATAAATTAGCATCACTAATCTTTTGAGGAATTTTGCAGACGTTTGACAACCGGACGACTTTTGCTTTTGATTCGGTTATATGTTTGAACTTATCAGATAGCATTGTATCTTTTTTTTAACTAGAATAAAGTGAGAAGAAAAATATTGTCTGATTTTGAAACCAATTTACAAATTGCAATAAGCAATAGATTATAAACATCGTTGTAACGTAAGTTCACTTATTTTGAATTGACTATATGATCAATATGATATTAGATATGAATCTGGCTCCTGGAATTCAAGGATAATGTTAAAAATCTTTTCCTCCTGCCTTGGGTGAAATCGCCATATTTCTCTACTCAGAAACATCCAAATCTGATTTATCTAGCTGAAGATTAGACATTTTAATGACGAACGAACAATGCGGCCGCCAATTAAAAAGTAAATAACAGAAAAAGGACGGCTGTATTGTTGGAGATGAAAGACCATATAAATCGTTGGTACAGTGGTAATGTCACTGGTAAATTACTTCGACTTATTGCTGTAGAGTCGTTATTTTTGCTAATAATTTAACTAGATAATTGCTTCATTATGTTTGCACGAATGTTCAGTTAGTTCACGAGTTAATTGTGAGTACACTGGCACATCTAGAGGTGCCGACAAAGTTTGTTGTATTAATCTCTTGGAAATAATTGATACGTGCAATTAGGTGTAGCAATTAAGGTCATTGCCAGTTTAGTTGTGCAATAATTGTTCTTGTGAAATCATACGAGTCGTCGGAGATACGATGTGATCAATTAACGATCACAAAAACTATATTGTATTATTGCGTAATATCGGTGGTTTTTAATGCATGTAGATCTGTATCGCTTTCTGCATTGTTTCGCTTTAATTGGCAGTCTGCAGATATTCTGTTGATATCAGTAATCCAGATATTATATCTGATATCAAATTTCTTTGATTATTTTTATAAAGATTAGCGATAATTTGCTTTAGTATATGAATATTATACAAATCATTGTAGGGTTTGTTATGTTTTACAGTTATTAGGAACATAAAGAATTTTAAGAATAAATATTAACACTCTGTTATTTGTAGCCATTTGTTCTATACGATTTAATGTGGTTACCTAGTTATTGCAGAATATAGTACAAAATTAGCGTTGGGAACTATCGACTGTTTAATAATTGACTATATTTTACTATCGACTGTTTTAATCGCTATTTTCGACTGTTTTGACTACATTTTCCTGTCAACTGTTTCGACTCACATACTTTCAGTTACTCTTCTCACACATACCAGTTTCATTCGACTGATATTTGATGTTCTGGCTTTGTTGTCCTGGCCGCGATCTTAAAAATAATGTGTCGAACTTATGCTTACAGTGTATATAATGTAGCAACATTCTGGATCATTGTTTTTCAAGGTCATTTATTGATGTAATAAGATAAAAAACAATATTTTGACTGATAAACAGAAAAATAATTTTGATTGCATTTATGCTGCATGCCTTTTGGATATTAAAACTACTTTTATTCAAGCTTCAACAAATAACAATCTCAAAATGTTCCTTATTAACGATAAATAAAATTATTATCGTATTTAAAAAGGGTACGATAGTTAAATTGTTGATAAATATTTTTTTACATATTTTAAAGTCTCCTTTTACCAACTATGGGTTTATCTGGACTGGACCTAGACTTTAACATAGGTTTCGAACCACGGTCCTCGGTATTAAGTCTTCCAACTGACCAGTGACCAACTTAGAGACCATCCTAGAAGACATCCGGTCTTACCCAGCCTAGTTACTGGCGTGACTGGGATCATTTTCCTTGTCGGATTTTACACTCTTTCCTAGGACAATTACAAATATTAAACAGTCACAAACATAAATTTACGACAGGAGGACCGTCCTGTTGCCTTTACCACTGCACCATTAAACCAGCTGTTGATAAAGATTGATTGAGGAAATATGATACAAATATTTAGAGGGCATTACTCCATTCCTCTTACTATCAAGTCAAATATATAAAATATAAAAATAATTTAACATCATTCAAATAAAAACGTTATTTTGAATAATAAATTACAGAAATTTTATTTTCCTTTTCACTCCCAAAGAAAGTTTGAAAAGGAATATGTACATCTCAGTCTCATTTATGTTACGGTTGAAATAAAATATTGAAATGAATTAGAAATAAACCAGTTACTTCTATCATGTCATCGTTACTTTCCTAATATTAAAACACGATTAAATATATTCGGGACCATTATTCCGTTCCTTTTTTCACACTGACACTTGCCAAATTAAAAATAATTTAAAATTAGCTGATCTGTACAGCACAGAGTATCACACAATCATCTCAGTCCTTTCTTCTCTCAAAATGAGTATAGAAAGAAATACGTAACATCCGTTATAACTGAATAGTAAAACAGTGGAAATGTGCGTTTGATTGAAACAGTAGTTACTATTTTCAGTCGCTATTATCGACTAGTTCAACTGTTTTGGAACTGTCGACTGTTTCTACTATTTTCAGTCGATACTTCCCAACGCTAATTATTACTAAAAATTATGAATTAAAAATTTTTTTAGATACTGAGGTTTAATATGATTCCTTTCTTATTTCGCAATATTATGAAAATACTTAAACTATATTTCAAATATTATATAAAATTAAGCAATTGGGTACCGTGTGCTATGTAATAAATCAAGTAATATTTTTTTAATGAAATATTGCAGCAAATACTGGCAACATATTTACTGTTTTACGTTGAATTACATTACGGTTTGTTTATATTATTCGTGACTGATAAATATTTATATGTGGAAAATTTGACCTAAAATCTTACACTATATATTTTCCTGCTGTTTCGTACGTAATTATGCGTTCATATTTGCTTTAACATCTGAAACTAATATTCTTAATAAATATAGTTTATTTCAACTCTTTCTCAGTTTATTTCAGTATCATAGAACGAAATATTAAAATATTTATTTTACAATTTAGCGAATAAAATTGACTCGATTTCCTCAAAACCATTTGTTGAAAGGCTTCGGGGAAGTCATATATTGATGGCATTTCCTGCACTAAAGTGTATTGTTGGGTTTTCAGCAGAAGTAGTTTAAAATTTTAGCAAATCATTAAATTCACCACAACTACCATTTGTGCCCTGATATTATAAAATCATTTTCTATGTCATCATAAGTCATCATTTCCCAAAATCATTTACCTGCTCTCTACCTGGATTCACAGAATTTGACTCACTAACGCTCAAGTTTGTGCGAACTTAATATATTATGAAGTAAGAATGTGATTATTTAACATACTTATATAACTAAACCTTTTTCTTGACGAAATATTTGTGATAATATAAAATATCATAGGATACAAACATTAATTTATTAATAAATTTTCATTTTTATAAATTAAATATATTAATTTACAGGGTATTCTAAGCCAAGGCTATATGATGGTTGTTTATTAAAATAATGAAACAAAGAGGGCCTTATACCAAATAAAGGTTTATAATTGTATGTATGTATGTATATATGTATGTATGTTAAATCGAAATATAAACAAAATCTATGGTACGTAATTAATATAATCAATGTGATTTCTGGCACTGCTTCTGTTGTAATTCTTTTAGGTTTTTGACTAGTGATTTTGTGATCCTTAATGATTACAGATATCAAAACTAAGATTTCTGGCTTGCCTGTATCTTGTTCTAATAACAATATTATAGTTTAAAACCACAAAGAAACATCAATATAAATAAAAATATTTCTATTTCTATTAATTAATAATTAATCAATTTGTTAGCCTTTTTAGAAATAGTTTTATCCAAATATTAGAGCTTCAATCCAGATGCTTAATACAATTTTAAAAACATATAAAAATGTATAAATTAATTTCTAAAGTAACCTAAAACTAGGTACTGATATAGGAAGACCCAATGACTCTTAGTCTGTAATAAAATAAAAATTAGTAACATTTTTAGTGTTTTTACCATTCAGTGACATTCACAACTATGCAAAATCCCAAAGTTTGGTTCTCTTGAGTCTGCGTCTTAACAGGTCAATTGAAAAGTCCCCGACCTGACCCATAGATGGCGCTACTAAAACTAAATCCATATATTTTTTAGTTAGCCCTATCTCTCAAAAGATGTTCAAAAGAATGATCACTGGAAAGAAATTTTCGTCGAATGAAGAGGAGATCGACGAAACTGAGGCCTATTTTGAAGCAAAGGACAAATTGTGCTACAAAAATGGTATCGAAAAGTTGGAGAGTCGCTATAATCAGTGTATCACCTTGGAATTATGTTGAATAAAAAAACTAATTTTGCTAAAAAATGTGTTTTTCATTGAGCTGTTAGGCCAGTGTTGTTCAAGAGCTGCAGCACTTCGGCGTTAATACGGGAGTGATTGTGTATTTCTCAGGTCTTGTTGCAAATCTCTTAATTTCGTCTATGAGAGTTGGAATTCGCGTAAGGTATCGGTGTAAGTAGCTGCTCATATACTATATACTCACAATACTTTTTAGGACTTGATATTACGTCCCGCAGAACATCCCCATAACCGAATTATATATCGAACCCGTGTAATCTATCAATTTGGAATAATTATAATGCTACATATATCAACGTAAGCTTTTACAGTATAATAAATAAGGTTTTGTAAGGTCTGATATCTTTTTTGGAGTGATTGTTTGACATCGACACTGATCAAAAGGCCTTCTCTTGCTTACAACCAGTCCCTTTTTCTCTTTCACAGTTTGAGTGCTCCGAAATGATTTCCTTTCAAATAATAATGGATTTTTCTTTTTAAACTGATGTATCAGAATTGATAAAATAAACATGTTTATTTCTCTAGATTTCAAAATTCTTTGATATATTAATAAATCAAAGCACAGACTTGTTAAGCTAACTACTTTGAGATATAAGTTTATAACTACACCTCGTAGAAATAGTTTATATGCTATCACGTTTATATAACATGCAACGTTATATACGGCTTGCAGTTACGAGGATATTTTAATTCCCAGTTTAACTGATCTAGGATAAATCCGCGGCAATTAAATGAGTCTCTCCATTGATCTAGATACGGAACTACCAATTCCGTTGCATATGTAAATCCGTAAAAAAAACCCAAAAGCGATCAGTCGATTCCGTCAATAAACGGCTGTAATTGATTCCGACTGCGATGTAAAACACGAACGTATTAGATAATTACACATTGTAAGCGGTTTTGATTAATGATTCCATGGGCATTTCGAATAATTCTTTTTTCCACCGGTGCTCGATGGTTCCGTTGTGAAATTCGATGGCTTTACGAAACCTAAATGGCAACAGTTAAATAACGTGTAGAACAAGCAAAATACCTCGAGATAAATCAGCGTAATGTTATGTCTTTAGATGTTTGTCTTGAAGATACATCTGAGTGGTTTCAACGAGATTTTTTTTTTAAATTTTAACCAGATGATGTCGCGTAAATAATAAAAGTAAAAGGGAACAGATGCACTAGAATGTTACTCGTATTTTTCATCTATTAGATCAAATCTTCGACATTTTTTGAATTTAACAAAATTTGATATTCAGGTTACATATTGCGTTTATATAAATATTATTAAAATTTTAATTGCTACTAGTATTTCTGGATTCTGTTATGTAATGCCTATTTCTGTAATTTCTATTTCTCTGATTACACTGTGTGGAAAGAAACAGCTTGTTTTTGTCATGTTGTACCTGCTTTGTAACACAAAAACTTTTTTTACAAAAACTTGTTACAAAAATAAAAAAAATACATCATACTTATATACTTATATTATTAATTTTATGAAAAAATAGTAAGGCATATTTACAAAGAGAAAATGAATCAAAATAGCTCAGGTCTAAAGGGTCAGTAGAAAAAATTAGACATATATTCTGCAAAAAATTATAAAATATTAACATTTCCTTGTGTGGAGAGTAGAATCCTCTTTCGTTACAAACTAGCAGTAATCTGCTAAGATTTTAGTATTCCATCTTCTTTGATAACGCGCTTCTATCTGTTTTATATCCTAGTGAAAGCATTCACCTTGTTCGTCATTTACCATTTAAAAGTTAGGGGGGAAAATCGAAATGGGTATGCAAGAAATGTATTTTTAAAGACCCATCGTTTTAAATTTTTCTAGCAAGTCCTTCACTAAAAACTCGGCATTTTCGTGTGGGGTGGAAGAATCACATTTTCTTGTGGAATGAGTGGTTCACATTTGACGTTTGATATACCTCACACAAAGTCAGTTCTTTTTGGCCATCAATACAATATATTTAATCAAATTGGTAGACATATTCTGTAACCGTTTCATAGCCAACTTCAATACTCTATCGAAAATCGTTCTTTGTTTAGCCTGCAAGGCAATGAAACTGTGATACCGAAACAGTTCGAAATGCCATTTTCAAGTATCGATTAGTAATAAATGTAATAATAAATGTATGATACCCTAACGGTAAACTTCGGCGACGAACTTATTAAGGTTGTAGTCGGGAAGTGTGATTGTTATTAACAGGAAGACAAGACCGGTAGCTGGAAAAATGTTGATTCAAAAGCTCGATATCCATGACCAGAACATTGGTTGAAAATATTGAAAAAACTTTAGAGTAAATCCTGAATAGATTCTTCTACTGCCACTACGTATAAAGTTGAGCTTAACAAAATCATTTTTAGAACTTTACCTGAAAATGGCTATTGTTTTAAATATATATGTAGAAAATTTCAGTTTTTGAACATAAACCAATAAGCTATAAAATAAGTTTATATCGTAATTAATATGATAAGCAAGATCAAAAGGTTTGGTTGTCCGATCAGCCTAAAAATCCACTTTTTCTAGAGTTATTATTGCGTCTTTATATTTGAAGACAGATATTACTTATATTATTACAGATATTATTTATGGTTGATACGTCGATGGGCAATATTTCCTTTTTTGATGGTTCAAAGTAGTTCGGATGCAATCGACATAATTAGATGTAAAGTTTTACATATTACTTATACTACTACTTATACTACTTCAGTATTTGTACTAAACTCATCAAAGTTGTGGTCGGTAACTGTGATCATAATTAAAAGGAAGACAAGACCGCTAGCTGGAAAAATGTTGATTTAGAGCTCGAAATCCGTGACCAGAAGATTGACTGGAAAATATTGCAAAAAACTTCTACTATTACTACATAAAAAGTTGAGCTTAATAAAATAACTAATTAGAGCTTTACCTAGAGATGACGATTGTTTTAAAATTTCCTCGTTTATTAGAAACTAAACTGAAAGATTGATGAATAAAGATATTTTGATTGGGCTTAATATTAGAACAGGAAACATGGGTATCATTTAAAGAACTTATAGCTAAGTTTTTGGGCTATGTGAGATTCGTTAACTAATATAATAGGCAAGTTAAACATATTTTGTGGTCTAATGAGCATTGATATCCACTTTTTGTTCAGTTATTTTAACTTTTTTTTTCTTAAAAGCTAGATAATGTACCCGAAGAGCATGTTTTCCTTATGATACAAAAGGGATGGAGAAACATTGCCAGCAAGACTTTTATTTCTTTCTTTTTTCTTTAAACGAAGTAATACTTTAATAGAATTCTAAAATGAATGATACCCTAACGGAAAACTTTAGTGACGAACTTATTAAGGTTGTAGTCGGTAACTGTGATTATAATTAATAGGAAGACAAGACCGGCAGCTGGAAAAATGTTGATTTAGAGCTCGAGATCCGTGACCAGAAGATTGACTGGAAAATATTGCAAAAATTTTTAATTATTACTACATAAAAAGTTGAGCTTAATAAAATAACTAATTAGAGCTTTACCTAGAGATGACGATTGTTTTAAAATTTCCTCGTTTATTAGAAACTAAACTGAAAGATTGATGGATAAAGATATTTTGATTGGGCTTAATATTAGAACAGGAAACATGGGTATCATTTAAAGAACTTATAGCTAAGTTTTTGGGCTATGTGAGATTCCTTAACTAATATAATAGGCAAGTTAAACATATTTTGTGGTCTAATGAGCATTGATATCCACTTTTTGTTCAGTTATTTTAACTTTTTTTTTCTTAAAAGCTAGATAATGTACCCGAAGAGCATGTTTTCCTTATGATACAAAAGGGATGGAGAAACATTGCCAGCAAGACTTTTATTTCTTTCTTTTTTCTTTAAACGAAGTAATACTTTAATAGAATTCTAAAATGAATGATGCCCTAACGAAAAACTTTAGTGACGAACTTATTAAGGTTGTAGTCGGTAACTGTGATTATAATTAATAGGAAGACAAGACCGGCAGCTGGAAAAATGTTGATTTAGAGCTCGAGATCCGTGACCAGAAGATTGACTGGAAAATATTGCAAAAATTTTTAATTATTACTACATAAAAAGTTGAGCTTAATAAAATAACTAATTAGAGCTTTACCTAGAGATGACGATTGTTTTAAAATTTCCTCGTTTATTAGAAACTAAACTGAAAGATTGATGAATAAAGATATTTTGATTGGGCTTAATATTAGAACAGGAAACATGGGTATCATTTAAAGAACTTATAGCTAAGTTTTTGGGCTATGTGAGATTCCTTAACTAATATAATAGGCAAGTTAAACATATTTTGTGGTCTAATGAGCATTGATATCCACTTTTTGTTCAGTTATTTTAACTTTTTTTTTCTTAAAAGCTAGATAATGTACCCGAAGAGCATGTTTTCCTTATGATACAAAAGGGATGGAGAAACATTGCCAGCAAGACTTTTATTTCTTTCTTTTTTCTTTAAACGAAGTAATACTTTAATAGAATTCTAAAATGAATGATACCCTAACGGAAAACTTTAGTGACGAACTTATTAAGGTTGTAGTCGGTAACTGTGATTATAATTAATAGGAAGACAAGACCGGTAGCTGGAAAAATGTTTATTTAGAGCTCGAGATCCGTGACCAGAAGATTGACTGGAAAATATTGCAAAAATTTTTAATTATTACTACATAAAAAGTTGAGCTTAATAAAATAACTAATTAGAGCTTTACCTAGAGATGAGGATTGTTTTAAAATTTCCTCGTTTATTAGAAACTAAACTGAAAGATTGATGGATAAAGATATTTCGATTGGGCTTAATATTAGAACAGGAAACATGGGTATCATTTAAAGAACTTATAGCTAAGTTTTTGGGCTATGTGAGATTCCTTAACTAATATAATAGGCAAGTTAAACATATTTTGTGGTCTAATGAGCATTGATATCCACTTTTTGTTCAGTTATTTTAACTTTTTTTTTCTTAAAAGCTAGATAATGTACCCGAAGAGCATGTTTTCCTTATGATACAAAAGGGATGGAGAAACATTGCCAGCAAGACTTTTATTTCTTTCTTTTTTCTTTAAACGAAGTAATACTTTAATAGAATTCTAAAATGAATGATACCCTAACGGAAAACTTTAGTGACGAACTTATTAAGGTTGTAGTCGGTAACTGTGATTATAATTAATAGGAAGACAAGACCGGTAGCTGGAAAGATGTTTATTTAGAGCTCGAGATCCGTGACCAGAAGATTGACTGGAAAATATTGCAAAAATTTTTAATTATTACTACATAAAAAGTTGAGCTTAATAAAATAACTAATTAGAGCTTTACCTAGAGATGAGGATTGTTTTAAAATTTCCTCGTTTATTAGAAACTAAACTGAAAGATTGATGGATAAAGATATTTCGATTGGGCTTAATATTAGAACAGGAAACATGGGTATCATTTAAAGAACTTATAGCTAAGTTTTTGGGCTATGTGAGATTCCTTAACTAATATAATAGGCAAGTTAAACATATTTTGTGGTCTAATGAGCATTGATATCCACTTTTTGTTCAGTTATTTTAACTTTTTTTTTCTTAAAAGCTAGATAATGTACCCGAAGAGCATGTTTTCCTTATGATACAAAAGGGATGGAGAAACATTGCCAGCAAGACTTTTATTTCTTTCTTTTTTCTTTAAACGAAGTAATACTTTAATAGAATTCTAAAATGAATGATACCCTAACGGAAAACTTTAGTGACGAACTTATTAAGGTTGTAGTCGGTAACTGTGATTATAATTAATAGGAAGACAAGACCGGCAGCTGGAAAAATGTTGATTTAGAGCTCGAGATCCGTGACCAGAAGATTGACTGGAAAATATTGCAAAAATTTTTAATTATTACTACATAAAAAGATAAGCTTAATAAAATAACTAACTAGAGCTTTACCTAGAGATGAGGATTGTTTTAAAATTTCCTCGTTTATTAGAAACTAAACTGAAAGATTGATGGATAAAGATATTTTGATTGGGCTTAATATTAGAACAGGAAACATGGGTATCATTTAAAGAACTTATAGCTAAGTTTTTGGGCTATGTGAGATTCCTTAACTAATATAATAGGCAAGTTAAACATATTTTGTGGTCTAATGAGCATTGATATCCACTTTTTGTTCAGTTATTTTAACTTTTTTTTTCTTAAAAGCTAGATAATGTACCCGAAGAGCATGTTTTCCTTATGATACAAAAGGGATGGAGAAACATTGCCAGCAAGACTTTTATTTCTTTCTTTTTTCTTTAAACGAAGTAATACTTTAATAGAATTCTAAAATGAATGATACCCTAACGGAAAACTTTAGTGACGAACTTATTAAGGTTGTAGTCGGTAACTGTGATTATAATTAATAGGAAGACAAGACCGGCAGCTGGAAAAATGTTGATTTAGAGCTCGAGATCCGTGACCAGAAGATTGACTGGAAAATATTGCAAAAATTTTTAATTATTACTACATAAAAAGATAAGCTTAATAAAATAACTAACTAGAGCTTTACCTAGAGATGAGGATTGTTTTAAAATTTCCTCGTTTATTAGAAACTAAACTGAAAGATTGATGAATAAAGATATTTTGATTGGGCTTAATATTAGAACAGGAAACATGGGTATCATTTAAAGAACTTATAGCTAAGTTTTTGGGCTATGTGAGATTCGTTAACTAATATAATAGGCAAGTTAAACATATTTTGTGGTCTAATGAGCATTGATATCCACTTTTTGTTCAGTTATTTTAACTTTTTTTTTCTTAAAAGCTAGATAATGTACCCGAAGAGCATGTTTTCCTTATGATACAAAAGGGATGGAGAAACATTGCCAGCAAGACTTTTATTTCTTTCTTTTTTCTTTAAACGAAGTAATACTTTAATAGAATTCTAAAATGAATGATACCCTAACGGAAAACTTTAGTGACGAACTTATTAAGGTTGTAGTCGGTAACTGTGATTATAATTAATAGGAAGACAAGACCGGCAGCTGGAAAAATGTTGATTTAGAGCTCGAGATCCGTGACCAGAAGATTGACTGGAAAATATTGCAAAAATTTTTAATTATTACTACATAAAAAGATAAGCTTAATAAAATAACTAACTAGAGCTTTACCTAGAGATGAGGATTGTTTTAAAATTTCCTCGTTTATTAGAAACTAAACTGAAAGATTGATGAATAAAGATATTTTGATTGGGCTTAATATTAGAACAGGAAACATGGGTATCATTTAAAGAACTTATAGCTAAGTTTTTGGGCTATGTGAGATTCGTTAACTAATATAATAGGCAAGTTAAACATATTTTGTGGTCTAATGAGCATTGATATCCACTTTTTGTTCAGTTATTTTAACTTTTTTTTTCTTAAAAGCTAGATAATGTACCCGAAGAGCATGTTTTCCTTATGATACAAAAGGGATGGAGAAACATTGCCAGCAAGACTTTTATTTCTTTCTTTTTTCTTTAAACGAAGTAATACTTTAATAGAATTCTAAAATGAATGATACCCTAACGGAAAACTTTAGTGACGAACTTATTAAGGTTGTAGTCGGTAACTGTGATTATAATTAATAGGAAGACAAGACCGGCAGCTGGAAAAATGTTGATTTAGAGCTCGAGATCCGTGACCAGAAGATTGACTGGAAAATATTGCAAAAATTTTTAATTATTACTACATAAAAAGATAAGCTTAATAAAATAACTAACTAGAGCTTTACCTAGAGATGAGGATTGTTTTAAAATTTCCTCGTTTATTAGAAACTAAACTGAAAGATTGATGGATAAAGATATTTTGATTGGGCTTAATATTAGAACAGGAAACATGGGTATCATTTAAAGAACTTATAGCTAAGTTTTTGGGCTATGTGAGATTCCTTAACTAATATAATAGGCAAGTTAAACATATTTTGTGGTCTAATGAGCATTGATATCCACTTTTTGTTCAGTTATTTTAACTTTTTTTTTCTTAAAAGCTAGATAATGTACCCGAAGAGCATGTTTTCCTTATGATACAAAAGGGATGGAGAAACATTGCCAGCAAGACTTTTATTTCTTTCTTTTTTCTTTAAACGAAGTAATACTTTAATAGAATTCTAAAATGAATGATACCCTAACGGAAAACTTTAGTGACGAACTTATTAAGGTTGTAGTCGGTAACTGTGATTATAATTAATAGGAAGACAAGACCGGCAGCTGGAAAAATGTTGATTTAGAGCTCGAGATCCGTGACCAGAAGATTGACTGGAAAATATTGCAAAAATTTTTAATTATTACTACATAAAAAGATAAGCTTAATAAAATAACTAACTAGAGCTTTACCTAGAGATGAGGATTGTTTTAAAATTTCCTCGTTTATTAGAAACTAAACTGAAAGATTGATGAATAAAGATATTTTGATTGGGCTTAATATTAGAACAGGAAACATGGGTATCATTTAAAGAACTTATAGCTAAGTTTTTGGGCTATGTGAGATTCGTTAACTAATATAATAGGCAAGTTAAACATATTTTGTGGTCTAATGAGCATTGATATCCACTTTTTGTTCAGTTATTTTAACTTTTTTTTTCTTAAAAGCTAGATAATGTACCCGAAGAGCATGTTTTCCTTATGATACAAAAGGGATGGAGAAACATTGCCAGCAAGACTTTTATTTCTTTCTTTTTTCTTTAAACGAAGTAATACTTTAATAGAATTCTAAAATGAATGATACCCTAACGGAAAACTTTAGTGACGAACTTATTAAGGTTGTAGTCGGTAACTGTGATTATAATTAATAGGAAGACAAGACCGGCAGCTGGAAAAATGTTGATTTAGAGCTCGAGATCCGTGACCAGAAGATTGACTGGAAAATATTGCAAAAATTTTTAATTATTACTACATAAAAAGATAAGCTTAATAAAATAACTAACTAGAGCTTTACCTAGAGATGAGGATTGTTTTAAAATTTCCTCGTTTATTAGAAACTAAACTGAAAGATTGATGAATAAAGATATTTTGATTGGGCTTAATATTAGAACAGGAAACATGGGTATCATTTAAAGAACTTATAGCTAAGTTTTTGGGCTATGTGAGATTCGTTAACTAATATAATAGGCAAGTTAAACATATTTTGTGGTCTAATGAGCATTGATATCCACTTTTTGTTCAGTTATTTTAACTTTTTTTTTCTTAAAAGCTAGATAATGTACCCGAAGAGCATGTTTTCCTTATGATACAAAAGGGATGGAGAAACATTGCCAGCAAGACTTTTATTTCTTTCTTTTTTCTTTAAACGAAGTAATACTTTAATAGAATTCTAAAATGAATGATACCCTAACGGAAAACTTTAGTGACGAACTTATTAAGGTTGTAGTCGGTAACTGTGATTATAATTAATAGGAAGACAAGACCGGCAGCTGGAAAAATGTTGATTTAGAGCTCGAGATCCGTGACCAGAAGATTGACTGGAAAATATTGCAAAAATTTTTAATTATTACTACATAAAAAGATAAGCTTAATAAAATAACTAACTAGAGCTTTACCTAGAGATGAGGATTGTTTTAAAATTTCCTCGTTTATTAGAAACTAAACTGAAAGATTGATGGATAAAGATATTTTGATTGGGCTTAATATTAGAACAGGAAACATGGGTATCATTTAAAGAACTTATAGCTAAGTTTTTGGGCTATGTGAGATTCCTTAACTAATATAATAGGCAAGTTAAACATATTTTGTGGTCTAATGAGCATTGATATCCACTTTTTGTTCAGTTATTTTAACTTTTTTTTTCTTAAAAGCTAGATAATGTACCCGAAGAGCATGTTTTCCTTATGATACAAAAGGGATGGAGAAACATTGCCAGCAAGACTTTTATTTCTTTCTTTTTTCTTTAAACGAAGTAATACTTTAATAGAATTCTAAAATGAATGATGCCCTAACGAAAAACTTTAGTGACGAACTTATTAAGGTTGTAGTCGGTAACTGTGATTATAATTAATAGGAAGACAAGACCGGTAGCTGGAAAGATGTTGATTTAGAGCTGGAAATCCGTGACCAGAAGATTGACTGGAAAATATTGCAAAAAATTTTTATTATTACTACATAAAAAGATAAGCTTAATAAAATAACTAACTAGAGCTTTACCTAGAGATGACGATTGTTTTAAAATTTCCTCGTTTATTAGAAACTAAACTGAAAGATTGATGGATAAAGATATTTCGATTGGGCTTAATATTAGAACAGGAAACATGGGTATCATTTAAAGAACTTATAGCTAAGTTTTTGGGCTATGTGAGATTCGTTAACTAATATAATAGGCAAGTTAAACATATTTTGTGGTCTAATGAGCATTGATATCCACTTTCTGTTCAGTTATTTTGACTTTTTTTTTAAAGCTAGATAATGTAGCCGAAGAGCATGTTTTCCTTATGATACAAAAGGGATGGAGAAACAATGCCAGCAAGACTTTTATTTCTTTCTTTTTTCTTTAAAGGAATTAATACTTTAATATAATTCTAAAATGAATGATACCCTAACGGAAAACTTTAGTGACGAACTTATTAAGGTTGTAGTCGGTAACTGTGATTATAATTAATAGGAAGACAAGACCGGTAGCTGGAAAAATGTTGATTTAGAGCTCGAAATCCGTGACCAGAAGATTGACTGGAAAATATTGCAAAAAATTTTTATTATTACTACATAAAAAGTTGAGCTTAATAAAATAACTAATTAGAGCTTTACCTAGAGATGACGATTGTTTTAAAATTTCCTCGTTTATTAGAAACTAAACTGAAAGATTGATGAATAAAGATATTTCGATTGGGCTTAATATTAGAACAGGAAACATGGGTATCATTTAAAGAACTTATAGCTAAGTTTTTGGGCTATGTGAGATTCCTTAACTAATATAATAGGCAAGTTAAACATATTTTGTGGTCTAATGAGCATTGATACCCACTTTTTGTTCAGTTATTTTAACTTTTTTTTTCTTAAAAGCTAGATAATGTACCCGAAGAGCATGTTTTCCTTATGATACAAAAGGGATGGAGAAACATTGCCAGCAAGACTTTTATTTCTTTCTTTTTTCTTTAAACGAAGTAATACTTTAATAGAATTCTAAAATGAATGATGCCCTAACGAAAAACTTTAGTGACGAACTTATTAAGGTTGTAGTCGGTAACTGTGATTATAATTAATAGGAAGACAAGACCGGCAGCTGGAAAAATGTTGATTTAGAGCTCGAGATCCGTGACCAGAAGATTGACTGGAAAATATTGCAAAAATTTTTAATTATTACTACATAAAAAGTTGAGCTTAATAAAATAACTAATTAGAGCTTTACCTAGAGATGACGATTGTTTTAAAATTTCCTCGTTTATTAGAAACTAAACTGAAAGATTGATGGATAAAGATATTTCGATTGGGCTTAATATTAGAACAGGAAACATGGGTATCATTTAAAGAACTTATAGCTAAGTTTTTGGGCTATGTGAGATTCGTTAACTAATATAATAGGCAAGTTAAACATATTTTGTGGTCTAATGAGCATTGATATCCACTTTTTGTTCAGTTATTTTGACTTTTTTTTCTTAAAAGCTAGATAATGTACCCGAAGAGTATGTTTTCCTGATGATACAAAAGGGATGGAGAAACATTGCTAGCAAGACTTTTATTTCTTTCTTTTTTCTTTAAACGGTTGTAGTCGGTAACTGTGATTGTTATTAACAGGAGGACAAGACCGGCGGCTTGAAAAATGTCGATTTAAAAACCCGAGAGATCCGTGTATCGTGAGAGTGGCGAATCGATAGGCGAAACAGATGGGAGCAAAACGGTAAAAACTCTTCCTCATGCCACAGTCGGTTTATCATGTAGAAAACAATAACTGCGAACGAGGCAGAGATATGGCTTTCGGCACACATGTACGACACGCATGATTTAATTTTTCGGAGATCCGATAAGGAGGCGGTAAACGACCGGCTGACGCCGATCGCCATTGGCCAGAGCGGCTCTTCGGCCTCAGCTACCGGTTGGCTACTCCGGTCACATAATAATGGTAATAATAACGACGGAGGTAATGATGAGCCCGACTATCGGGCCCGGTAATTGCGAAAGCAGCATGGCTCCCGCGCTGGCTCGTAATGTCAGCTCGGCGCTGTTGGTCTGTCGTCCTCTTCGCGGAAGGACCGCCGCTCGTCAGTTTCCGGTCGGTCCGTCCGTGGAGGGTTCGCGTGACGACGGTGTCGCGCTTTCGTCGGCAGCGCTCGTCTAACGCCAGTCACGCCAGTTCTTCTCGTTTACGATTTTATTTTCCTGTCGTCCGTTTCTGCTTTTGCTCATTACGGTGGTAATCGGTTTGTTTAGCGTGACCGTGGAATCCCCATTGTTGCTATTAACCATAATAACACACATATATCTGGTCCGCAAATTACTCGCCACAGTACGGCTCATTAGTAATAATTATCTCTCTCGCTTACACGGATCGCTCAAAAAATATCCGCCCTCATTACTAAATGTTTGGATCAGTGATATCTATCAGTGAACAATCAAAATAGATAGTTTTTGGTCTTTGTCTACATAAAATAACAGTTTTCCAAGTAGCAAGTAGTAACTTGCGTTAAAACATAAGCAAGGCGAGTACGAGATTAAAACAAGTCAATTGAAAAGTCACCAGCCTGACACATAGATGGCGCTCCTAGTATTAAATCCATATACTTCTTAGTTATCCCTAACCTCCAAAAGATGCGTGTATAAATTTGACAGCTATCGGATTATTAGTTTGTGAATTATAGCATTAGTGCATAAGCATATTAGTTATAGCAGAGTGAAGCAAATTTTGTTATTGTGAAAAAAATTTATAAAAAAGAATTTCGCATGTTGAAAAATGATTGCTTTTTGAAGGGAAAAAATACAGTTGAAGCAAGAACTTGGCTTTGTGACGAGTTTCGGGACACTGCCCCAGGAAAATCAACCATCAAGGATTGGTATGCTAAGTTTAGACGTGGTGAAATGAGCACCGAAGACGGTGCACTCAGTAGATGCCCAAAAGAGGTTGTTGCCGATGAAAATATAAAAAAAAATCCACAAAATGATTTTGAATGACCGTAAATTGAAATTCACTGAAATAGCAGAGGCTCTGTGAAAATATCAACTGAACGTGTACATCATATCATTCACGAATATATGGGTATTAGAAAGCTCTGTGCAAAGTGGGTGCCGCTCGAGGTCACTTTTGACCAAAAACAGTTACAAGTTGATGATATGCAGCAGTGTTTGAAGATGATCAAGTGTAATAAACCCGAATTTTTGCGTCAATATGTGACAATTGATGAAACATGGCTCCTTCATTCCACTCCGAAGTACAATCGACAGTCATCCGAGTGGGAAAACGTAACAGTCGACTGGCAAGGTTATGGCAAAAATTCATGAAGTGGGCCTCGTATTGTTTCCTCATCCACCTTATTCTCCAGATCTGGCTGGAGGCGACTATTTCCTGTTTTCAGATCTCAAAAGAATGCTCGTTGGGAAGAAATTTTCGTCGAATGAAGAGGTGATCGCCGAAACTGAGGCCTATTTTAAAGCAAAGGACCAATCGTATTACAAAAAGGGAATCGAAAACTTGAAGGGTCGCTATAATTAGTGTATCAACCTTGAAGGGAATTATGTTGAATAAAATAAACTAATTTTTGCCAAAAAATGTGTTTTACAATGAATGTGATATCGATAATGGGTGACAATAACAATGGTAGTCAATAGCAAGGATCGAATAATCAGAATGATTAACAAATTCCTGGGCAATAGTAGTCAATAACATTGACGGACAATCATAACAGACAATAACGAGAGCTGAGCAAAGATAAACTATGCTAGGATGATGTATAACATGTGCAAACGATACGAGAGGGAAGTAACTCGTGATGTACCATCTTATACCCTAACACTAACAATAATGGACATGCAATAATATCAAACAGAGGCACGACATTCTGCCACAAAAGTTAGTAGGCCTCGCTAGGGTAAAGCCGCAATCTCAAATAAATAAATAAATTAGCTAAAACCCTTGTTATTGTGCACTCACTTGTTCAGCTATGATGGACGTGCAATGCAAGGAAAAATCAAAAGCCACACGGTTTGACGGCCAGCAAGAGCCAGCACAAACCACTATCAGTTGTATTTATGTATTCATCACATTATCAATAGATTATAACCACATGTCGGTTGTTTTGCTCGCAGTGGCGTTAGTTTCTGGCTTAAATGATAATTTATAACTTTTATTTTATTCCATTTATATATACTTTTATAGTTGCAACCATAAAACTATTATCTGTAATATACAGTATTTAAGAATTGGAAAGATATGAAGGTATGAAGAAATAGTAAAATAGAGTACAATAAAATAGATGAAGATACATTGATGAATATATAAACAAATAGATAATAATAAACAGATAATAGTAAAAAGAGAATGATAAATAGAAAATAATAAATGAAGATTGAATTAAAGGTTAAAAGTAAGAAACAAGAGAACTGAAAAACGAAAACTGGAATCGTTCGTGAACAAATTCGCCCTTTGATGAAACTCAGGTTGGGCAGCACCAAACACAGATAAATCAACTGTATAAGAAATAGCTGGTGACTCTGAGCGCTGCGTTTTCACAAATTAACTTTTATAAAATCCTAACGTCCCTTCGACGTGTTAAAAACATCAGTAACGTTGCCATTAATAGTAATTATTTCTGTTACTAGTTATTCGCAGAGGCAACAAATTCCACAATTAAAAAGAAGCGGCAATCCTGCCTAGTTCAAACCTTTAAAAAAGAATGAAAACCATTTTCATATTAATTTCTGTTATCAACAGATTTATTTTTAACAAGATAATATATATTTGAGCTTGAACATTTTTTGGGACAACAAATTCATAGTTCCCACATAATTCACAATACATTTCCATATAATTCTTTGAAATGTTATATATAGCATATTGTTATTCCTCAGTAATCTTATTAAATCTCTCTAGTTTGGTGGGCATATGGTAAATGAATGAATGCCGTTATGCACATATATGAGAAAGGAGCATCAAAGGTACATTTCTATTAAAAATCCGGTTGATTCGGAACGCGCACAGTTAGATCCATTCGACATATATAGCATGATGGGATAGATAAAATGCATAAACCTTGGAGAATACCTATTAGGTGACCAAGAAATGTATATGCAAATTTTGATGTCACAGAACGCCAAATGGTGGAATGAGATCCAAGCTGTTGCCAAGTTGAATGGAAAATAATAGTAGATTAAGACAAAGATAATCGTCTTTTTCAATTTAACTTTCTATGTACATGAGGTTGTGTAACGTATGCTGATAAAAGGTTAAACACATCAAATATACATTACCATTTGGTCGCGTCGTATTAATTTATATATATATATATATATATATATATATATATATATATATATATATATATATATATATATATATGTGATTAATTGCTGCCTATCACATGTGATAACATGAATGCCTATATGTGACTAATTTTTCGAGTACACTAATTGAAAGTGTTGGGCTTGAACTAAACCAAATGTATTGCCTCATAGGGCCTAAATCTAAATTATCATTAGATAACAAGGTTTTGCTGTATAAGTCAATACTTAAGCCCATTTGGACCTATGGTATTGAACTGTGGTGTACTGATGACTATATACCAAAATCTAAAATGGACATCCTCCAGAGGTTCCAGAATAAAGTGTTGCGAGTCATCGTCGTTATCCCATATTACGTATCCAATACACCTGATTCAGCGCAATATCCCCTTAGACTCCATAACGTGTCTGATTTTAAGTGTTGGTGCGAAGTACTGTGAAAGAGTTTTGGGAGGTAGATCAACTGTATATAGGGGATACAGTGTAAGGAAAGATTTTAATAACTGGAAATGTGGATGAGGGAGGAGTTTCTTTAACTTAACCTGCAACCCTGTGTGTCATATTTTATTAATAGCCTCAGATATGTCCAGGAATGCAGTCGAATAATATATTTTACCATTCTAGTCTATATTTTTTTTGTTTACAAGTCTATGAACTTGTTATATAGTCCCATACTTATCATGAAACCTAAAATGATCTTCTGGAATAACATTTCTTTTTCTGTTGTATTATTAAGCCTCTTTATATAAAATTTCTCAAAAACTTTCAGGACTGGCGGTAGTAAACATATAGGCTAGTAAGAGGTGACATATTCTGATGTTTTTCGTGATTTCAAAATCATTATTATTTTTAAAACTATTAATTTATAAAGGAATGGAATTTTTCTATGAAATGAAATAATATCCCACAAATATTTTATCATATTTTAATATGTTAATTGCTATTTTGAAATATTATACTATAATAAATATAGACAATACAATAGAAATTACACAAAACCTAAAAACTAAAGATGTACGTACAATAACCATAAATTCTATAAAAAATATATACCTGATCATAAAAAAAACTAAATCATGTCATAATTAAAAATGATCGCACAATAACTACTAGAGTTTTTTAAATAAAGTAAATGCTTTATTTATTATTGAAAGGAAATATATTTTGACAAAAATGGAGAGAGTAGTCGAAATATTACCTATACCACAATTTTAACCTTTTTACCCGAATACATTAATAATCTTGAAAAATATGTTTTAAAAATGCTGCTATATTAATATACAATATATTGTTATTTACAAGCATACTACAAAAAAATCATAAAGCTCTATATATTACATATAAATCTATATAAGCCTAAGTTCGGCATATTTTTGTAAGGTCTTGGCTAGAATGACAGAGCCAGAACGTAAAAAATCAGTCCACTGGAACTAGTTGAATCAAAAGTAGTAACTAAAAGTACACGACTGAAACAGTCGATAGTATATAGTAACAAAATCAGTCCGACCCTAAATAAAATTAGTCGAACCAAAAATAGCGATCGAAACAGTCGATAGTAAAAAGTAGTCAATTACTAAACATTCGATAGTCGATTTCAGTCTATAGTCCCCAATACTAATTTATAGGAATGCGTTAAATATTATTGTTAATAACTTTACACCATTCTCTGATAATTTTGGTTGTAATCACTCTACATTATTCCTTTCGATAGTTGATTGTTAATTTTCAGATTCAAATACAAATATGACAGTTTTTCACGAATTTATTGATCAATCTAGTAACCTTCCACGGATATTTTAATGAAATCAGCGTATAATGTTTTGCGTTATATAAAAAACAACGCATTAAAACAACATGGACGTGGTTTTTCAGAATTCGGATTCGATAATGGTATATTTATTTAAACCGTTAGGCCGTTTGGCGTTTTGCATACTGAATTGCCAACCTTGAGAAGAATTTAGAGCTTACCTACAATCACGAATACGCCGTCTGACTTGCAAATTTCCAACTGCAAGCGATACGTTCCTTGTCAAATTTTAATAAAATACACATTTCCTCCTCAGATACGATCTTAATCCATTTATACGGCGTCGCAGTTCGCATTTTCGACATTTCTTTTTCTGTCCGGTGCCCACTTCAATGAGAGATCGCCAGCGATTTTTAACGGCGCGTCTACCTTTTTTTTGTTTTTAATTAAAAAGGAACACTTAACAGAAAATACACGGCATTCCATCAACAAGGCGATAGTAATCAGGTCTGGTGTACTTATATATATAGTATTTTCTTTGATAAATATATTGATAGTTTATGTGAGCATCCATCCTGTATCAGAACAATTAGCGATAACAACAATCTGAATTGGTCTTTGTAAATAGTATGATAAACCCCAGAAGACGAAAGGATTTTAGAGAATTATGGAATTCCCAATAGAACAAAAGATAAAACACTAAAGTTCCTCCCTCAATAGAGAACCCAACGATGGAGTTGGACCTATAAAAACCCCGACACAGATTTAGACGGTCTCTTCTTCTCCGAGCTCTCTCGATAAATAATCCCGTTACTTTAGATAATTTTACCATGTGGCCGCTATTAAAGCCGCTATTGAGTTCGCTATTAAAACCACTCGACTTTTTCTATGTTGCGTGTAGTTTTGAAAATGCCAGTTATCTGCTACAGTATCTATCAATGTGTTACAGTTCCGTGCTAGCTCTCGAAGAGAACGGTCGTGTCCGGTCCGCCGAACCTACCTGCGCTTCCGAGAATTACCCGAAACTTTCCCTAAGACGGTCGACCCGTTATCACGTTTCACCAGTGCCTACGTAAAAAAAAAAAGCGTCTGTAAGCGCCGAAAAGGCGTTTTTACAGACAAGGCAATGGCGTCATGTACGTCAGAGCCGACGTCGCCTCCTGAACATAATCCCAGTGTTTCAAATTCAAATGGACCATCTTCAGAAGACAGCCGAGAAGTGCTTATAACGGAATTGAGAAAACAGAACGAAGACCTGCGAAAGCAGATAGCTGACCTTAAAACGTTCGCAAAAGCCCAAACAGACGCCCTGAACAAACAGACGGAAAAGCTGGAAAAGAGCGAAAAGGCTTCCGAAGAGCTCAAGGAAGAAATAAAAACTCTCACAGCTACGATAACACAATTCATGAAGCATCAAAGAGATGCCATGGAAGTAAAGATTCCCGCTGCCATAGAAATTCAGTCCTAGACACCAGCTAAACCGACACAACACTTAGACCAAACTGAAGACTCAGAAGACGGTTTCACCTTGGTGGGAAAAAGGAAAAGAGGGCCCGTCACTCCACCTCAGGAAAGCCAGCTGCCGAAGGCCGGCAACAAGGGAAAACAGGCTCCCAAATCACAACCCAATCCGGTAGCCAAGCCAGCCACTAAATCTACCCAATCGAAAGCCAAGGCTAACGTACAGCCTTCGATTACAAAATTTGCCACCAGACCAGTGCAAAACAAGCCGACCACCAAGACGGCCCCACAGCCAGTACCGAAACAAGTTACCACAAGACCAACCCAAGACCAGCCTGCGCAGGTAAGTAGCCAGGTCACTAAACAAGTCTTAACCTCCACAGCAAAAACAGTGCCAACCGTTTCGGCGACTGTTTCTCAAAGTCCCCCAAAGGAAAAAATTCCGCCTATAGTGCTCCGTGATAAGAAGAGGTTCATGGAGCTTATTAGAATTACTAAGGCACAATCAATAGACATTATAACCCGAAATAAAAAGGACGGCATTTTCTTATTCGTCGCCACAAGCGACAATTACCGTAAACTTACTACCCTGCTCGAGGAAAGGAATTACCCTTACCATTCCTTCTGTCATCCGGAGGAGAGAGCATTCCGGGTAATAATAAAAAACATCCCAGAATCACTCTGCATTGACGAAGTACGTGAACTTCTCTTTGATCAAGGCTTCCATCCCAAATTTGTGCAAAGATGGAAATTAAAATCCGGGACAGAACTACCAATTGTTCAGGTAGTTGTCCCTCGCGAAGAGCGACAGATCATATATATGACCAAACTCGGCGTCATCACAGTGAAGGTCGAGGTCCAGAGAGGAAACGGCCAGCCAGTGCAGTGCTTCAACTGCCAGCTTTTCGGGCACTCCAGCTCATATTGCCGAGCCCCCCCACGGTGCGTCAAATGTGCCGGGCATCACGACACTAGATCCTGTACCAAAATCCCAGAAGCACCTCCAAAGTGCAGCAACTGCGGTGAAACTCATACCGCAAACTTCAGCGGTTGCACCTGCCGTCCTGCTCCAAGAAAACCAAAAATTCCGACCGAAACCAGACCTCCACAAGGTTCTGCATGGAGTAACCAAGGTGGCAGAAAGCTAGCCCAAAAATTAGCCAGCGCTACCCAGCCTGCTCCAACTCAAACTCCTGCTCCAACCAATACACCGGACCTTAACTCCACAATGCAGGCGTTTACTGACCCGCAGGCTTTCCTACAAGTGATCGCCCTGGCTCACCAACTTGCTCGTCTTTTTCCAAATGTCGCCGCCTAAGCGGCAACACTTACCTGTCTCTATAACTTTCAGCAGCCTTTAACTCTTCGAAATGGCTGTTCCGAAATCTCTTATACTGATGACATGGAATGCAAATAGCTTACGCGGAAAGCAAGCGGAATTGGAGGACGTCATAACATTCTATGACGTCGACATCGTGCTCATCCAGGAAACTTTCCTGAAACCTTCGCATCGTCTCTCTTTCGAACACTTTTTTGTCTACAGAAACGATAGAACTCCGGGTCGAGGCGGTGGAACCGCCATTCTCGTCAGAAAAGGAGTCAAACACGAGCTCCTTCCATCGTTATCAGTAAACAACTTCGAAACAACCTCCATTAAAATCGATATCCAAGAACGTCCCTTCGTGATTACATCCCTGTACAGGAAATCTTCTGCATTCAACTATACCAAATACCGATCACTCGTCGAAAGAAAATTCCCAAAAATAATGGGTGGCGACTTCAGCGCCCACCACCCCACCTGGGGGTGTTCCAAAGCGAATCCCGCAGGTAACGCCATCGTAGCTCTAAGTGCAGATCTGGGCTACGGTCTTGCCTTGCCAGATGAACCCACCCATCACCCTAGTACAGTCTCTCAAGGCGCAGCAAGAATCCTTGATTTCTTTATTCTTCAAGACGTAAATCGCGATTCCGAAGTTCGAGTCCTTGACGAACTAGACTCTGATCATCGTCCGATCCTTCTCAAACTCGGAAACTGCGCCACCACTCAAGTCCCACTAACAAGATTCAGGAAAAAAACCGACTGGAAAAACTACCAATCTCTTCTCCTGAAATCCGATCCAATTCCGAAAATTAACACACCAGAACACCTCGAGGAAGCCGTACTCAAGCTAACTCGCGATATTCAGTCTGCTCACGAATCTTCCACAGTCAAAATTTCATCACAACCCCAGCCGTGGAAAAACAATCTTCCCGCTTCTCTTAAACGTGAAATTCGCATCAAAAACGGTTTATGCAGATTAGCTCGATTCACCCTTGATGCTGCAGACAAAAGGGAGGCGAACAGAGCATGCAAGAGGGTAAGGGCGGCCGTCTCGACTTGGCGAGCAATGAAATGGAACTCATTTCTCGCGGACCAAAGGCTGGATGGCCCCCCTTCCTTCTGGCGTGTCTCCAAATGCCTCGTGGGGAAGACGCACAATGTCATCCCTCCCCTGAAGTCAGCGGTTACAGGAAATTTTGCAGTCACTGACCAAGAAAAAGTCGAGCTCCTTGCAGAGACCTACGAAGCTCAAATGAAATGCCTCCCACCCGCACAGAACACTAAAACTAAAGACATTGACACTGTCATCAACGAATCCAACTCCGTCAAAAGACCAGTAACCCCCGCCTTTCTTCTCAACCATTTTGTATCTCCAAAGTCTCTACAGACTATGATCGGCAAACTTCAAACCAAAAAATCTCCAGGTTTCGATGGAATATCGATTACCCAGTTAAAAAAGCTCCCGCATAAGCAACTCGCAGAACTGGCAAACATTATTAACTCCATCATGAGACTGCAACACTTCCCGGCGTCTTGGAAACACGCACATATAGCGGTTATACCCAAGAAAGGAGCAAAATCATCTCCATCTGATTACAGGCCTATCAGCCTTCTCAGCGCCATTTCGAAGCTTGCCGAGAGGGCAATACTCTACGCTCTCAACTCTTTCACAAAGGAAAACAACATCATTCCAGATGAACAATTCGGCTTTCGCGCTCACCACTCATCCGTCCATCAAGCTTCCCGTCTGGCTGCACACATCCATCATGCTCTTGACCAACGTAAAAAGCTTGGAGCAGTTCTTCTGGACCTAACCAAACCCTTCGACAAGGTCTGGCACGACGGATTGTTCGCAAAGTGCGTGCGGTTAGGCCTCCCAGAAGACCTAACCGCTCTCATCAAGTCCTATCTCTCGGACAGATCTTTCCAGGTCAAGATCAGGGCGTCACTTTCCAGTCGTAAACAAATCGATGCTGGCGTACCTCAAGGTTCCCCGCTGGCCCCAGCCTTATTTAATCTCTTTATTTCAGATATGCCGAGAAAAGAGCATATTGACGTCGCCTTTTACGCTGACGACACTGCTTTCTTCACGGCCGCCAGGTTCGAAGTTACAATTCATGAGCGTTTACAGAAGCAGCTCGATCATGCGGTCAAGTGGTTCAAATTCTGGAGGTTGCAAATCAACCCCCTGAAAACCCAGGCCATCATTTTCCACAAGAAGCGTTACGCACTGCGCGTCTCGCAACTTAAGATCGACACCGCAATAATTCCATGGCTGGATAACGTCACGTACCTAGGTCTTCACTTCGACCGGCGGTTCGGTTGGCATTCCCAAATCCAGAAAGCAATCCAAAAAGGTTCGGGGATAGCAAACCTGCTATCTCCTCTGATCTGCCCTTCTAGCAGGCTTCCCATCTCCATCAAATGCTTATTTTACAAGATGTTAATTCGGTCCGTACTCCTCTACGGATCTAATGTCTACTTCAAGTTTGTTACACCCAACCAGGTCAAACGGCTTCAAGTTTTCCAAAATAAGCTCCTCAGGAGAATATTAAACGCTCCATGGTTTGTCAGAAATAATCAAATCCATAGGGAAACTGACACTCCAGAAATCAAGCACTTCATATCTCAATCATTCCACAAACAACAACTCAGCTCAAGTTCTTCTGAAAACGCGCTTGTTCGCGAGCTGGTTGACATGCTGGGAACTTAGCACCGCGTCACCGCTAAGCTCTCCCCCTTTTCCAGGCTGAAACGACCTCATCCGTCGCTACAGTCATAACTTTTGCCCCCATACAACAGTACCCAGTTGTGTGTTAACTCAGGTTCGCGAATCAATAGAATCGCCGGGCTCTCGTGCCCAATAACGGCTGCCCGATCAGCGGGTGCCATATCCCCAAATTTAATGCAGTAGCAGTAGTGATCCACAGGGGTCAACTGTGAGGCGGTTTCGGTTTAGTGTATTGGTAAGCCCAGAGGCAGTCCCACATAACCCGGTCCAACTTGTCACTCCAGGGCAAGTCTCCGCGACCAGGTATGCGTCATGCATTCCACCGCCTGGTTTTTAGGCCAGAACAAAAAAAAAAAAAAAAAAAAAAAATCTATCAATGTCTTTTAATTAACCACGATTATTAAGACAGTAGATAAAGACATTGACCTATATTATATTTCAGTCGTATTTTGCAATAAGATAGAAATATGCAAAATATAGTTTATTGTATATGTGAAATATTTGAATAGAGTGACCTATATTTACAAAATAGTAAATATTAAAATTGATTGAATAACTGAAACTTTTGAGACGTTATAAAGCAAAACACAAAATTATTTTAGAAGGTCTATTTACTGTCTAAATACATTACTTCTGATTATCTGTCTAAGCAACGCTTAATTTTTATTAAAATATTAAATATAATATAAAAATATAATAAATATAAAATTTTTTCTATATTATTTATATATATATATATATATATATATATATATATATATATATATATATATATATATATATATATATATATATATATATATATATATATATATATATATATATATATATAGCCTAGTACTGTCACTAATATTAAACAATCACAAATATAAATCCACGACCATGTCCCAGCAAGATTCGAACCCACGACTATCGCAAAAACAGGTGGGGACCGTCGTGTCGCCTTTACCACTACGACAGAAAAGCGGCTATATTTTACTTATTCTAGTTTCCCTTTAATGATATTAATATACTAATAACATTTTGCAAAATATTAATTGCATTATAAAATTATATTAAAAAAGTAATTGATAATTCATCAACTATTTAAAGAGAGATTTTTAATAATATAACGGCAAATTTATACCAATAATTAACAATTTCCATAATACAACTATAAAAAGTATATATTCTATTTTTGAAATTTCAATGATCAAAGTTCGACTGGTTTATCTGGTGAAGCATATTACCTTTGAGTTAAACAAAAACAGGAATTACAAGAAATCTAGAAACATTCTACATGACAATCAGGTTTCTTAATTTAGTAGACAATAGTAGTAGGTACTTCTATAAATATTTCAGGGATATATTTCGATCATTCGATGAATATTATTTCATGGCCTCAGAGGAAACTAAATTTGGCAAATATGGTGTATGTTCTAACTATTATTATTTTAAATCATTAAGGTTTGTTAAAAATTATGCGTTATTGTTGTGAAGAATAATTATCTATTTAGTTTTAAAAATCATATTTTTCCTCGTACTTTGTTCACTTAATTGATTTACATGGTTTCGATGAATATCTGATTTTATTTTATTACTAAGTTCCCGGAAATATACTTCCTCACCGATGAGGCCAAAATTATAATTTTTATCTCCTTATTTAGGTCCAGGATGATGGCGGTGAATCCACATCTCAATATTCAAATTAAACTGTATATGCATTTGCCCCGTTAGAGTTAACATCAACCGTTATTGTCTCGCCTACGTTTCATTAGAATTACACAGATCTACTTATATCTCTCATTAACGGGTCAATTGAAAAGTCCCCGGCCTGGCATACAGATGGCGCTCCTAGAATTATATCGATACGTTTCTTAGTTAGCCCTAACCCTCAAAAGATGCGTGTATAAATTTGACAGCTGTCAGATCATTAGTTTGTGAATTATAGCTTTTTGAGTAAAGCAACTTTTGTTATTGTGAAAAAAATCGGTAAAAAGGAATTTCGCGTGTTGATAAAATAATGCTTTTTGAAGGGAAAAAATACAGTTGAAGCAAAAAATTGGTTTGATGCCGAGTTTCCGGACACTGCCCCTGGAAAATCAGCCATCAAGGACCGGTATGTTAAGTTTAGACGTGGTGAAATGAGCAACGAAGACAGTGAACGCAGTAGCCAGTTGATGATTCGGAGCAGTGCTTGAATATGATCAAGAGTAATAATACCCGAGTTTTTGCATCGATATGTGACAATGGATGAAACATGGCTCCATCATTTCACTTCGAAGTCCAATCGACAGTCATCCGAGTGGACTGCACACAATGAACCCGCTCCAAAGTGTGGGAAAACGCAACAGTCGGCTGGCAAGTCTATGTCGTCTGTATGTTTTTGGATGCGCATGGAATAATTTTCATTGACTGCCTTGAAAAAGAAAGGACCAGCAACAGCGACTATTACACAGCATTATTGGACCGTTCGAAGGACGGCCGCATTTGAAGAAAAAGAAAGTACTGCTTCACCAAGAGTTTTCACTGTGTCACAAGTCAGTGAAAACGATGGCAAAAATCCATGAATTGGGCTTCGAATTGCTTCCTCATCCACCGTATTCTCCAGATCTGGGCCCAGCGACTATTTCCTGTGCTCAGATCTCAGAAGAATGTTGTTAGGGACGAAATTTTCGTCGAATGAAGAGGTGATCGCCGAAACTGAGGCCTATTTTGAAGTCACAAATCGTACTACAAAAATGGTATTGAGAAGATGGTATCCCTTGAAGAGAATTATGCTGAATAAAAAAAACTAATTTTGCTAAAAAATGTGTCAATTGATCTGTTATTTGAATTTTTCTCAAGTAAAATTAGCAAAATATATATTAGACGTCATGTTACAGAAATTTCTTTGATTAAGAAGAAATACTTAAAACTATTTAATGATGCACGATGACCTCAAAATTATATAGATCTACGAAGTTGCTGTAAAATCTGGAAGTAGGCTACTAAATCACACTAACATGTAAGTGTATTTTTAACTTCATTGTGTATATCTAATAGAGTATACTATATATATATATATATATATATATATATATATATATATATATATATATATATATATATATATATATATATATATATATATATTAATTAGAAAATTAATTCTTTGAAAATCCTTGAAAATTAATTCACAATCGCAATGTTGCTAATTTACTTTTAATCAGTCATAAATAGCTAAGAAACTATCTTCATGCAAATATATCTGCTTTAATTAATCGTATATACCTTACAGAAATGATTAAAACCCCTTTAATAAAGCTGCTATATATACAACCATTTATCAAATGTCGACAAACAAATAAGAAGACATTATCCGCGATTAGCTGCCTTGATTCGCACCTTTTCTGTCTAATTTTTATGCTTCGTTATTAATAAAAACATGATGTGCACGTCGACTATTCATTTCCACTTGCACGGAAATTAAACGATGGTCCGGTCATGAAAGAGATCCCCCCGAAAAACAAAGCGGAGCAAGGTGATATGGAAATTGCTATGCTAAAATTCAGAGTAACGCCTCGGTCAAAGGAGTGTAGCACACCCATTTCATAGCTGTGAAGGACAACCACAATTACCTCATTTTCAGAGGCGTGCTCGAGAACGAAATTAATCAAGAATTAATATGCTTTTATCTAAAGCTCCGTTTATTGGATGGCTTTCCGTAATAACAGTCTCCACCTACTGATCGGTTTGGGTCGGTTGACGCTTAAAGAACACCACATCTGGGATTAGAAAATCCGACAAATAGTTTAAAATATCAGAAGGTGTGAATAAATAAAGAATTAAACTTAAGTATCTTATTTATTATCGTTAATATTTGTGGGATATTTTACGTTTATTTTCGCCTGTTCTGTATATTTCGAGCAATAATCTAAAATAACATTCTTTTTTATATATTTTAAAGTCGCCTTTTACCAACTACGGATTTATCTGGAAAGGGCCTAAAGTTTCACGTTAGCTCCGAACCACGGTCCTCAGCAGCTCTACCGACTGGCGAGTGACTAACTTTAGGAATCATCCCAGAAGACATCCGGTCTTACCCAGCATGGTTACTGGCATGAATGAGATCATTTTCTTGATCGGATTTTGTACTCTCAACTAGGACAATCATAAACATAAATTTACGACCATGCCCCAGCAGGATTCGTACCCGCAACTATCACAACAATAGGTGAGGACCGTCCTGTTGCTTTTGCCACTGCGCCAACCAAGCCGGCTTAATTTAAATGTATATTATTGCATTTTAAAATGTTATGTTTCTTAAGCATTATCTTAATCTACTCCACATTTTCTTAACGATTTTTCAGTTTAATTTTCGTGCTTTTTTGTTTGTCTCTCTTGGTTAAATATATTTTCTTTGTTGTGTACTTGTTTAGACTTATTTCTCTTCATTCGTCCTACTTTCGTTGCTTGTTAACCTGTTTTTTTTTTCGTAGATATTCATAAACAAACCAAATTAGGAATATATATGGCTTAACGACAAAAACCCAAATATTGATTATTTGTATTTTAATTTTCTATTGAGGTAAATCAGTTGTTCTTCAGATTTCAAATTTCGCTTATAATGTTACTGTACGGTGGATCAATTAGATATTTCAGTTTCTTTCATCTTCTTTCAGATTTTTCAAGAATTCCTTTATTTAATTCTATTTATGATCGTTTGCATTGTTATGATGGAGAATAGTTCGCCTCTTCATCGACTTTTGGCCTCTTTTCCAAAGACTTCTGGCAAACGATTAGCCGTATACCATTCGAAATTGGTGCTATACCAAAAATACAACTATCTCTTTCTTATGACTATTAGGCTTCTCCTGCGAACAACTCTTGTTAGATTTGACTTCAACAAGAGAACCCATACAACCAATTTCTGTTGTGAGTCTCATACATCCATGTTTCGTTAGCTATGTGTATATTAAAAATACCTTTTAAAGGATCTGAATGCATTTTAAGTACGTTATGTTATATGAACATCTTGCATTACCATACTTTGCAGTTTTATTCATTTTGGTTTGAGATTTCATTCATATTCTTAAAGCAAATTTGTCTAAAGATTTTTGCCATTGTGAGTCCGACTTTATTATTTTTCATATTGCATTATTTCGTCTTTCTTTCCATTAGTTAGTATTGGTTATTATATAAAATGTTCCCAAAAACCCATTCCCGTTCCCATTTATAGTTATTGTGTTTCTGTTTTTGTCTTGTTTTATTGTACTTTTATTTTATTGTAAAAACAAACTCATGATAAATTTAAGTGTCATTATTGGAATGTTAGTATTTTAGAATTAATTGACAATTTTGTTAATTTTCTCTTACATAGCTCTCATTTATTATTATTATTATTATTGTTTCTATATCTAGATAGTGTATACTTTATTCATGTTCGTTTTATATTTTTCAATGGCTATACATATGATATAATATAACATTATATGTATATTTGTATATATATATATATATATATATATATATATATATATATATATATACATATATTTCTCGTTCTTTACACCATATAATAACTATATGTGGAGGGTTACGCCGCTGTTTTGTATTACAATATGAAATTAATATTGCACTTGCTAGCCTGTATGTCTCACTCGGCAGCATTGTACTCATGTTTGTCTGTAAAATATGAATTACATTAGCATTCATTTAGTACTTACATTCAATATAACACTCTTTATTTGTTTGAATAATTTGCGACGTAAAAACTTTCTTTCTGGTTCAGATACCGGTATTAATATGTATCTTATATTCTGATCAAAATATATAAGGTTTGTTTATTTTTCGGAATTTATGTTGACCCTTTCAAAATAATCTCCCTTTAATATAATGTTCGATTCAGTATAATATCCTCAGTAAACACTAAACAATAATTCAAAGGGAACTAAATCAGCAGAACTGTAAAATGATGTAAAAAGAATGAGTTTAGTGTTTTATGAATGAAGCTTTAGTCAATTAATAACTATAAATTGTGTTAAGTTCTACGAATGATTAATAGATGTAATAAAAAATAAGTAATTGTATACAATTTCACTGATTTATGATAATGAGTTTTGCGATATCATGTATCAAATTCCTATCGTTGATCGTCGGAATATATATAGTAATATTTAAATTAATTAGGTTTAATATTGTGGGAGTATCTATCTGTGTTTTTTCGCAAATTTGCATCAAATGCTTCCTGTCGCCGAATTAATCAAAACTCGCGTTTACATACCTGTTCTCCGATGATATCACAACTTTCTAATCTATTTTTACGAGGTTTTGATTCGACGGCCTTCTGCCGCTTCATGTCCCATTCAAATCAAAAATACATTTAAATATTTATATAAACTGTATTAAAACGGTTTTTTTCTCTCTATCGATACGATTAGCATTAAAAACAGAGAATGGGATGCCTCATCACCGTCTATTGTTCTCGAATAGTAAAGCAATCAAATCATGAATGCATGATACTTAACAACTTTCTTTTGATGTCAAGGAATTATTTTAATTTAAATATAAATATATATTTTTATTAGTTAATTATTACATTGTTAATAGTTGTTTCCATCTAACCTACAATTTGTTTTCTTGATAACTTAAATCTAGGTATATAACTAGGAGGACCCATCGGCCCTAACTCAGTCTCTGGTGAAATAATGTTTATACATGTCACTGCTTTATTTTTTATTATATGCACCTAATGATAGTGATACAACACTACACATGATCAGATGGTTTGATTCTTTTGAGTCTGTGTCCTGTTCTGGTGGTATCCAAAAGCTGCAAAACTTCAATGTTATCATGAGAATGGAGCCTTTCCTCATGCCCCCTTGCAATTCTCTTGACTTCTTTACTGATTGTGGATATCTGAATGTAGTGATGTAGGTAATATATAGCATTTGGATGCGCCTACAATACCTCTCAGGACTTTGTTCTGAAAAATTCGTATTTTATTTATGTTACTCTTTGCAGAACCCATAATTGAACTCCTTATGTTCATATAGGTTTTATATTTGCTCATATAATAGCAGTTCATTATGTCGAATTAGCCCTTACATTTTCTTATATTTAAATTCCAGTTCCTTTCTTTTCTTCTTTATATGTTCCTTCCAGCAAAGTTTTACATCAAGATTCATGCCGAGATATTTAGCGTTGTTGCTATATGAACTGATAGTATTATTTAATATTATAGGTGCTTGTATGTTATGTATGTTATAGTATGCTTCGTATGGCCTCTTCACTATTGTCTCTGACAGCTATAATCGCAGTATCATCAGCAAATGTGGCCATGGTAATATTTTCCATTTGTGGTATATCACAAATGTAGAGTAGATAAAGCATTGGCCCAGTGGACTTCCTTGTGTTACACCTGCTTTAGCTTCTTTTATTGTAGAGTAAGCTTCTTCTCGTTTGACTCTAAACATTCTGGTTGTAATGTACGATTTTAATAGTTCGGTGTGTTGTTTAGTAACATTTTCTGTGTGTTTATAGACAAGGCCTTTATACCAAACCTTATCGAAGGCTTGTGCTACATCTAAGAATATAGCTTTGCATAATTTTTTGCTTTTGTAGGCTTTTTCGAGAATATCTGTTATTCTGTGGTGTGTTGGTATTAGGCTTTTTCTCTCTACGAAAATATAAATACGATAAATCGTATATATATTGAAGACCAAGATTTATCTAATACAGCTTTATTGAATAGTTGAATTATTATAAAAAATTGCGTATTAATTTTAAATAATTTCAGAGTTTCTTATTTGTGAACCGATAAAATTTTCAATTTTCAATCAACAAGCAACAACAAACTCATAATATCATATCATCTCATTGTACATAACCAGTTGTATGTCTATTAGTTGCAGTTGCAGTCCAGTGTAAAACATTTTTGACAGTAAGTTTAACTAACTTAAAATCAGTTGGAGCATCATGAAAAATGTTGTTTAATTAGTACTACATTATTCTGTATAATAACCAATTTGTTGTAAATTTTGATATCAAGGGTTTCTATCCCGCGAGAATAACTATAATATATGAGGAAAATTATCCCATTACACTAATTCGTGTTTTAATAATTATGTGTTTATATATAATTTTATATTAAATATATAAAACTATATGATTTGTGAGAATAATGTGAATTTGTATATGTTAAAATCTGTTCTTAAAAATATGTATAAAAACTTCAATTTTTTCTAATATTCCTTATTATCTTCCTTACGTTATGAAAACTTTGAAGCCGTCAAATCTGTAGTAAAAATACTCAGTTTTTTGAAGACATCATGACTTCTCTGAATCCTAATGTAATGATAATCGAATAGCATTTCTATTCAAATTTCTATGTTAAATAAGCTACTGAGTAATTTTTTAAGCTACAAATAATAGACTCTTACTTAACACCATTTATTGCAATTATTAACCTAAATTCCTGACTTTCAAACACAAAACGATACGAAAATAGTATTATCTCACATTGATCTGCATTTTTACCTTCTGTCTGTATATCCCTCTTTCTCTCTCGGCTTCAGCGTTCCATTGTTGTTCTACCAGCATACCGCTGAAGCGCTCGCAAAGTAGGACTCGTTCGATTCTAATTACTTCTCAGACGTACAGTTACATTTTTTTTGTCTCTTGTATTGCGAAGGAAAGTCTAATCTTCTCGGAAAGTGTCGACGAGAAAAAAGCGTCACGATAAAAGCAATTTAACTGTTTACCGTTTTTGTTTCTGTGGATTATCTTCATAATATCGTTATTAATAATTTTTCTCATGAAAGGAATGGTTCATTATATTCGACAATATTGCTTGTTTTTATTGTTATATATAACGGATGTATAAGTACAATCTATAGAAATTTTTTTATCTTGTTTTATAAATTTTATTAAATAATAACTGCTCCAGTCATGTCCAGACAGGGTAACACCAGATATATTCTAAAATGATAGTCTTAGTATTGAGGATCATATTTCTTAATAGACTCATTTGTTCTAACAATTTCAGAGTGGCAAATATTAAAAAGCTTTGTTACTATATATCACCAATCTCATATATCAATTAAGTAAGATGGTTATATGTATTTAAAAGATATGTGGTAAAACAAAAAAACTATTTTTTAAATATTATATCTTCATAGATAGAAAAAATCGAATACTTGTACATCATTTTGGTTTTATGAGCCAACATTCAATAATCGACGAGGTACATAGAGATTATTGAAAAAGCATACGAAGAGAAAAAGTTTGCTCAACCCTATTCTGTGACGTATAAACTCCATAAAATGTTACCGAAGCAATATTTTGAACTCCTACACTCGTCGGTTCGGATGTTTAGATTTAAACAGGAAGAAGCAAGCTCAAGAAATGATCAATCAGTCAAGGGAAGTAAGCAAAGATCAGATCATGAAAATTCATCAAGTCAACCTTATGAAAATGCTGTTTTATAGGCTAGTATGTTGTTCTAAATTCGATCCCAACAACACTGAGCCTATATTAAGATCGGTTTACGGTCTGTTAACATCTGAAGTATTTTACATCTGTTGTGTGCTACTTTAAAAGAGAAATGCTTCAGTAAATCAGTTAGTTGATATAAATAAGATGTTAATAATAATATTTATGAGGAATTTTGTCATCAATAGATGTATATTGGGTAAAATAAATATATTTTTAAGTTCTAAACATCATCATTATTGCATTGTGATATCAGCTTAACATCTTAAATACAATTTAAAAGAAAACAACTAGTCATTAAGTCGTTAATTATTTAAAGCCGCACTGTTAATAACTATGTGTTTTCTTTATTTCAGGTGAGTCCAACAAGACAAAGATATCTGCGTCCAGCTCGAAGCGGTACTTATAGCCTGGTAAGAATTAACCAGTATTTTTTGAGGTTAATTAAGAGCGAATATAATTCTTGATGTCGTAAAATGATAATATGTTTAATCAAGTACGGATTCAAGGAGGTTCTTTCTTGCATTTGGATCCTTGAGTGCATGTGCGCTAATTGTGTAAATCTCGTTTACGTATATGGAGCGTAGCCGCCTGCGATATTTTGCAGTTACTTAAGAGTAAAGTCGTTTTAATTATCATATAATTAACTATTTCCCATTAAGTATTCATGCACTTGTGGTGCCATTAAACAACCTGAATGGTATTTTCTTTTAAGGGATTACTCGTTTTCTGGTATCGAGATCAGTGGTTTCCTAGACGACGTGCAGTTTTGACCTAGTGCTGCCAAGGAGAGAATCAAACAATCTAACATGAATGGGAGTCACCACTTCATAGTTTTTAGATTAAGACATTAACATATGATTTCTAAACTATAAATATTACATAATAATTAGACAAGTATACACGGTTTCGAATCTGAGCAACCAACAGCAGCAACTTGTTTTTTTCTAAAGTGGTTCTAGTTAGCGAAATATTCAATTAAATCATTATTTTACTATTTTTGGCCATCTGTTGAGTTAAAAAGTATAAATCAGAGATGAACAGAGGTTGAATTGTGACTTTTATACTATCTGTAGTAATCGCTCATCAAGCCCTCGTCCCAAAATCGTTGATATCGCTATTCGATTTTCGCTATATCTTGGTGTAGCTACTCTCCTTGCTCGTCGCTCATGTCGCCAAAGTTTTGTGCAAAAAATGAAGATCTGATGGGCTCTAATCTTTGGGTAATTTTGCAATAAATTGTCAGTTACCGAGAAAGTTGCGAAAAAACTTTGAAACGATGACCATACTTCAGGTATTTCACATTTTATAAATTTTGAATCAGTTTTTGAGTATTAGGTCCAACAAGTTTTGAAAACAACTTGTTTAAGTACTACAAATCCGGTCCTTCGCTATTGAGTACTTTGACATGGCGACAAAACTCCCTGTGGATTGACAAGTGGTACAGAGGACACGTTTTTGTCACATTTACCGCATTTGGTGAGCATATGACATTCACAAACGTAACAAAAACACTTTTAATCAACTTTGCAACGTTGTCTCGACATTTTCATATGTTCCGAAGCACAATCACAGGACAAGAACAAGTTCCAACTCGTATTTAATGCAACGTTGTTAGCTGAAAGTCGTTATATTTTGAATTTGTAAACATGTTATGGCTTCCTGAGATTGTTCGCAAAAAACATACCTTCAATTAAAAAATTTAACTAAACTTAAATTTAGATTTCAATTTTTTACAGTTGTTTTGTTTTGTTAAAGGGATATTAACAGTATATAGAAATACAGATATTGTCACATAGCACTACCCCGGAGAGCTCTAGCCAAAATAAGTTTATATGTTGAAAATGTAAACTGCATGCGAAACTCTAAAATTTTTTCTGGTATTGATACCAATACTAGACAATAATTTCGCCGCAATCGTTTACTTATCTTGTGGTTTATACCCAAATTATTAAACCTGCTCAAGAGCTTGTGATACGTACAGGAATATTGATATACAGTCAATTTAAAATAGTAGTGACACGAGTGTCAATATATGTCTCAATATATGTCTTTAAAAAGTTGTAAATTCGTTTTACAGTCAGACAATATTATCCCTGTCATTTTATTCTGTTTAAAAAAAAGATAGAATGATATTAGAGAACTTCGAACATGTTACGGAATGAGCCTGCAAAAGTTGTCCGTTTGCCAAACGTCTGAAAATTGTTCAAAATATTATAATTACGGGTTATAAATCGGCAAACGTTTCAACGCTTTGTTTTAATGAATTTGAAATAGAAGCGGTTTTTATTGAAAATATTTTTTGCGCCTTGCAGCTGCACTGTATATTAGTACGGACATGGTCACTAAAATATCTCAAAAAATAAAAAACAATATAACCTTAAATTCCCCAAATAGAAACTGTGTTTATGTGAAATAGGTGACGAATCAAGATCAACCTTGGTGTTTCAGAGATCAAATATACGAAATATATAAAACATTAAGTAGTTTTTTCAATCGAAACATAATTTAATACAATTATTTCAGAGAAAATTGTTAGTTTGGAAAGTATCCACAAAAATCCCAAAGATATACAACTATTTGAGAGATGTAGAACATCCGTTCATACATTATTGGATAATATAGGATTTAAGTGGTGTAAAGATAACCCTCGAAGGGGTTTAATGGAACTTCTAGAGATTGCTTTTAAAAGAATACAATGGCAATTAAGGAATGGCTTAAAGTACATAAAATAAGTTTCTAAGAAATGATGTTAAAGAATGAACTATTTCAAATTATTACTCGGTAAATATAAATGAAATATCTAATTGCATTTTATGTAATTTTTTTGAATTAAGCCTGAAAAAAGTTACATAGTAGATCAGAATACTGAATTTTGTGGCCACAAAGTATTACGTCTTCCTCCCTATCACCGCATTTTTAATCCAATTGAGTTGATATGGGGTATTGCAAAGAATTATTACAATAGATATTCAGGTCGAGGAGGATATCCAAACCAGAACTCTCTGGGTTTATGGAAACAGGCATTGTCGAAAATAACACCTTCGGTTTGTATGAGCTCGATCAGAAACATTGAATAAGAAATTGACATATGGTAGAATCTGGGGCAAGTTTTTAATAGATTGGAAATAAACAGTTTGGTTATTAACTTCACTAGTATTTCTGAAAGTGACTGTGATTGAATAAAACTTTATGAAAGTTGGTTTTTGACTCAGTGCTGACGATTATCAAGACAGAGTGATGAAACAGGAAACCTCTAAAGGTCAGTATAGAATTAATATCGTTTAATTGTAGGGAATTGTATCATAGAGTGTGAAAGCTTTATGAGCATCTGTGTGATTGTTCAGAATATACATGAAAGTTTGGTTAACATGTATGAATAGAGAAATAACACTAACTCTTTTGCAGATATGGCAATACATTAAGGAGGATACAATGATTAAATTTAGTTTTATCAAGAAAGATGTATACAGATAGTAACAGGACAAACTAAAGAGAAACGTAGTAATATCATAATGACTTTACAAGGATACATTGCATCGAAAGAAACAAGAAAAGCGTAAAACATAAATATGTTCTCTAATGAAAGTAAAATACATTACTCAGATATCCAATTGTTAATTAAGCGGATTAGGGGGGATACCCCTACATAGAAAAACGCTTCTAGGACCCAACCGATACTAGTGTGGAAAGTAGTTTTAAGTTCTTCAATAATAAATGCATTTGATGTACTCTCATGTTAAAATAAATTATATTTAATAGACTATTTGTCCAATTATTTTATTTATATTAAAATGTTGTTATATATCAGAGCCTAAATATACTAAAACTCAGAGTAGCTGCGGCAACATTGCGACGTTTTGACAAGTCTCCATGTCACTGCTATTTTTAATTGACTATATATTTATTTTCTCCAAACGCCTTTTCAATAACCGCTGTTACTCTGTACTTTTGGTCGATTGTTGAGTAGGAGATTCACAATTGAAAGTGGAAATGTGATAATTTTCTGTGATCTGACACGTTTTAATAGCAGTTAAATAATTAGGATAGGCCAGCTGCTACGAGATAGGGTTTATCGGCCTTTTAAGCAGTATTTTTTAATAATCTATCATCTATTGTTATCAATGCCCGTGGCAACTTGCACTGGAGAAACTAGCTTTAGAGCTATATCTGGCTGATAAACATGTGTTGTATCCACTGTAGATATTCCATGAGGTCGGAATATTGTTGGAATAAATGCTGCGTGAATAATTCAATATTTTACCTCATCACTTGAATAATTGGTGGTTTACAACTTGAAGTTTTCTTCCATAGCGAACAGGGTTTAACTCACTAACATATTTCTTAAAGTGATTTTGTTTGTATTCTTTAATCTTTTTATTCATTCCCATTACTTTTGTCATATTCGGATTTCTCTCTCATCCTTGTCGCAGAATTCATTCTATTAAATTTCACGTTTATTGATCAATATTGTCTATAGATTTTAGTCTTAGGATTAAATTGTCCCAGTCGGTATATTTGAGGTTTGTGTTTTTTTTTGTTCTCTTTTTAGAATTGCCGCGCTCACTGTTAACAACACTATAATGTGTTCAGATGTTAGTTTGTACAAGATTTCGGTTTTAATTTGTTTTGTGAAGATACCTTTCGAAGCGAACCTACACTAATGACCTTAATCGTTCTTGTTATATACGAAAAAGGATATTCAGGAGAAAAAAAACTATAGAAATTTGTATTTCCAACACACACACACACGGCTTGTTTCAGTTTCCTCAATCCCATCGCATTTAAAACTCAATAATAATCAATTACGTTGCTATACGACAACCGTATTATATACAAAAAAAAATCTGTTTAGAGTAAAAGGTTATATTAAATGTACTCCCTATAAATCCATAATTAGAGCAACACGCTCTTTTTTTTCCTAAGCCCGTCTACGCCTACTACAACTACGTCTACACTGTTTAACCAACGATACTCGGTATGACGATTTTAATGCATTTTTTCTTTCTGTTCGGTTTTTAGACGGGTTTTAATTAACTTTTACTGTTATTTTCTTTCTTATAATTAAATTGTTTACGGGATGATTGATGATCGTATTGATTCAGGCCGTAAAAGTTTTGCTTCGGTTTCGTTCGTTTTTTGTTTTCGGGCGATGTGGTAGGAATTCGACCCACGTTTCACCATATCGTTTTTAGAACAATGCAATTGCAGCTTTTGCAGGGTTAATAATTTTCTTAAATAATTAATAAGTATTATTAATAACTTGTTCAGTATGATGGAATATTGTTTCATAGGCTGTAATTGTAAAAAAAACTATTATTTTAAAATTATCCATTACTATTAATTAATTATTATCCCTACATATCATGATGTTAACATATCTAATAATTTTTTAAATTATATCTGGTTTCCATAAATTTCTACGTTATTTGTGTATTACCTTAAACTTTCTTAGCTTTTCCTATCACATTTTTAAGCACCAGAAACTTCATCACCATATTCTAGAAGAACAAAGCTCTTTCTGACATCTAAAAGTCTGACCTTTGTAACTATAACCGTCTTCAAGAAGCTTTGTAACCTGAGCACAAGTTGTGTTGTTTACAGTGACTTGAACATTCTGTCCCAAAGAACATTTTTATTTTACGACTTTTGATCAGGATATCAAGAAAGAAGCGTAATGCTCAACTTACCTCGACTTTTGGCGATGAAGCCTTATCCCTGGCCACTGTGAAAAGTTGATATAGGAAATTCAATAATAGCAGTTTGCTGAGAGATGAAAATCAATTCTTGAGTCAGAAAACTTTGACACTATGACTGAAATGTTATTGCAAAATCGTCATATGACTTAGCCGAATTTTGAGTTTCAAGGAAATTCATATGACAAGCTTCAATAAAATCAGATTTGTTTTTCATTAGATCCCAGATAATTTGACAAATTCTCACAAAGATACGGCTATCTGTAGGTACAGAGAAATGATTAATAAATACAATCATAGTGCATCAAAACTGTATATAAGATCTACCCAGAACCGCTAGTAAGTCTTATGTATCCATCATACAACGATTCCAAAATAAAGTGTAGAGTACCATTGTCGATGCTCCGCACTATGTTTCGAACGAAGTGATACAACGCGATATTCCTTTAGAACCAACAACGAGTGTACTTCGAAAAAATATCAGTGCATCTCAATGTACTCGCTAATCAACTAAACATGTGAAGTGATAGTGAAGTGCGTAAACTAAAACGTATGACACCACCCTATATATTTTTATACAGGAGATCACTTAATGAAGTGATTTTCTACGGGCAGATTTTGGAACTACTAAGGGTAATATTTAAAAAATAATGCTTCAGAATATCTGAAAATATGGCAATCCTGTAGCTAAAGCAACTTAGAATGGAATTCAATGGTATACAACCATTTGTTTACCATTAGTGCTTCATGGAATATGAAAAAAGAAGCGAAATCTAATGATCATGCTTCGTCATGACAGTGCAAGCTCTCACACATCAATTGAAACAACCACCTATTTAACTATCCCAGAGATCGAATTGATAGTTCCGGACAGCTCTGTAATGGCATCAAATGACTTTTTTATTCTTGCATATCAAGAACTTTGTGATCAACGTTTGTTTGCAACGCATCAAAGCTGAAAACCAAGCAAAGTGGAAAAACTATATAATTACTTAATTTTTATAAGAACTCAATTTTCTAGCATTATAACAAAATATTTTTAAAAATCATAAAATTAGAACCCCATAAAAATTCCTGTATCATATATTTAAATTCAATGTTAGTTATCTTATTATTATTTGCTTATTTTTGTAAAATTTCTTTTGTCTGAAAGTAAATAAGTATATAAGAGAAAAAAAAACATTAATTCGTTTTAAGTTTTTTTTATTCGGATTGTTGCTTCCTGTAGAAGATCGTCACTACCAATTTCCATCGATAATTTACTGGTTCTAACGCTTTGGTTTCGAGGATCTGTCCAAGCATGACATCAACCAAGACTGCCATTACAATCATCTTCTAAGAAACGTAATGAGGTTTAAAAAACCATCCACTCGCTTTTGTTTTAAATTGTAAATATAATATATATCTCGGTGTGGTTTCGAAGCTTGTAATAAGGGATATCATGCTTCGTTTGTGCCTGATTCTCTCGCAGAAAAAAATACAGAAAAAGCATTCGTGGTAAATTGATTTTTTTCATATTTTCTTGTTTGGTATAGCTATGAGATTATTTATGTTCAAGTTTATGCGAGTATTCTCACACAGAGTTAGTGCAATATCAGCAATTATCAAAAATACTTCGCTTTTTTAACATTAGTCGTGAGAATTACCTTTGAAGAAAAAGTTAATAAACACGGGCTCTAGTAAATATAGAAATATAGAACACATATCTTTTTAACAAGAAAGTTGTTTTATAAGTGCATTGTAGATTGAAATTTGATAGAAGCCGACCGTCAAAAAATAATGGGACTCTTGATATAAGGCGATAATGAGTTATTTATTTTTCCACGTTAATTTGCTTTGTTCTTTATTCAATACAATACATTTATGTCAATGAAAATATTCTTTTTTATATTAGAAAATAACACCATCAGAGCTGAACTAGGCGAATAATGTCATTTCAATAAAGTTGTAAAACAAAAGATCTTTTCATAGACATATTTTCGTAGATCATATATATACTGGTTTATCTACTATTTTTCAGTTATTAAATTGTCGATTTTGTCTGTTTTTCCTAAGTAAAAAATCTAACTTAAATATAAAGCGAATAACTGTCCATGTTTTATAGCGCAAGAGAGGTAAATAATAAAAATTAATAACTAAATAAAAGATAAGAACTATAAAAGAAATAAATAAATATCAAGTTATAAAAATTCGGTTTATATTCCATATTTTGCGAGATTAAAACAAATTTCTATTAAAGGGAATGCTTGTGCCTATGGTTTCTAAAATATATTCTAACATAAACATATTTAAAGCAATTCTTTAAAATGTGTAAATTAAAAACATTAAATATATCGTGAAACAATAAATTCCTCATCATTAGATTGTTAATTTGTCTGCATTAATAGCAAGTATGACATTCGTTTTAATGTGCTTTAATTTGTGTAATAGTATGGAGTTTCTCTAATATATTGTATACTATATATCAATATTTTTATATGCTAAATTTCTATATGTTTTATCTATATTTATAACTTTCTCAAAAACTTTAATACAAAAAAATATGCTATTACTATTAAGTTAGGTTTGAATTATTTTACTGTTTAAATTAATACTATATAGCCGGCATGGTTTGCGTAGTGGTAAAGGCGACAGGACGGTCCTCTTACTGTTGCGATAGTCATAAATTTTGATGGCGTAAATCGGCTGTTTTATTAGGCAGGCTATACACAAATGACTACCGATTTTTAGAAAATAATTACACATGCAAAAGGAGCAGTGCCTCTGGGCATGGTTTACAATTTTAAAAGATAGTAATATGAGTAATTCATAGGAATGCAGGAGGAATTGGAGTTTGAAGACCTTTTAGCTACGCTGTATCGTAAAAACATGTATTATATCTATTAAGTTGATGCAAAAGTTTTTGAAAGAACAACGAAGTCAATTAAAGATTTATTAAAAAATTTAAAACATGTTTCTAGTTGGTTATAATCGTAGCTGAAAAAGCTAGTGGTATACACCAAATCGGATGATTTTTTGTATTTGGATTTCAGGAAGGTAACTAAGACTGGTGATCCTTTTTATAACTAACACAGTTTTCTCAATAAACCAAAATAGACAACTTTTGCTCTATATTTTTATAGTTCATATATATTATAATTAGAAACTTCTAATTATAATGAATGATGAATAAATTAGCGACTAAACATAGAATAACTTAAACAATGATTAAAGAATCGTAAAAGTAAGCTAAAATTGAAGAGTTAAGTTTGATTTTGTATTTATATTGATTTCTTTTAAAGTTTACTAAATATATTCATTACTAATATAATGGGTGATTAGTGGAGAGGGTTCAAATTTTTGTAGAGAGGAAGCTATTCTTTTTAATACGTCTTATAGTAGGTATCCTTATTATAATCTCAATTATGATTGTTACTACTTGTTGTCCAATAACGGTGGTGCCTTTAGTAACTTTAACTGTGATATGGTATAGTATTTCATGTTCATGTTTTTGGGGCGAAATCTTGGATAATTTCATAAATTCATTTGATTTTGAGGTCATGGTGCAGCTCTTCATTGTTTACTTATTAATAAACACTGGTAATTAATCGAAGGACTCTGTTTTGTCAGCGTTAGATTAGTAGTTGGTATTAGTTGTTAGTCCATTCATATTTGAACGCTATAGTCGAAAGAGGTTTTATAAAAATCTAATAAATCAATATCTTTGATTTTCGCTCGAGTTAACACGTCTTTTATTTTGAACTTTATTAATGGAAATTTATCAATGATGTTGTTTAACGTTGCACTAGCTATTTGTTGCACTAATACTATTAAGTTAATTAGATATAAGGCAATAGTAAAGTAAATATAATTGTTTGTAGTAGTCTTTGTTTAAAATATGAAATGTTAGAGTGTTTATTAATATAGGACACGATACCAGATAATAACGTATAAATATTATCTTGATTTGTTAGCCAATTAAATTCAATATGGCCGTGGTTCTAGATATTGGAAGTAGTATATCATTTAATCTAAAAATAGTAATCACAATGAAAATACAATATATTCGGTGTTGTGTCAATACTAGTTTAGTAACTGTGGTGGTGATATTGATCTGATACAAAATAAAATATGTACAGTGGGTTTATATTCTGGCCACTGATAGTATATAAGAAGGATCAACGAACTACAAACGGTCTTGAAATAATAAATACCGAATCCGTGTTGTTTTGCAACTAATATTAAACATTTCTGTGGAAAACGAAACGCTTTTGGCGTGTTTAAATTGACATTTTATTTGTACACACCTACGTACACCTGTTTAAAACCTAATTATTCTTGTGTTCAATGCCATTAGTCTTCGCGAATAGTTAAATGTCAATTAAATGTGCACAAAACGAATTAAATATCGGATCGTGATGCAACCAGTGTTATCTGCGCTGCATACACACCAGATCTTTTCGAACCAGAAGCAGAAAAGTACGGCTTCTGCTACTCTGACGAAACCCGCCGCCATTTAAATGGGAAATATCGCCTTCTCAATGACAGGTAACCTCAATCTACATTCATTCATGCTTCAGTAGCCCCGAAAAAAAAACGGAACGACGAGAAAAAATCGGTGCACATACGAAACGGACCTACTTAAATGCGTCGTACCTTCACTATGTCACAAATATGGCGACACCAATCCACTTTCTATTTCGAACCACTTGGTCATCTTATCGGACCGCTCTCGTCACTCGGTATCATGTGGAATTAATTAGTATCAGATGCAGAACGTTTATTTTTATGTATGCACGGGTCGATTTTCACTCATGAGAAAAAATGTCCCCGTTACTTGATGATGTTTAAATTCAGCCGTAATAAAATCGAAACCTATTCGGGCAGCTTATGTTCAAATTTATTGTTTCCATTTATGTTGGGTTTAATGTTGTTTTTATTGATACTGTTTGATCCATAGTTTGGTTATGGAAATGCGATATAGTAATAGGTTTCTTTTTTTCTTAATATGAATAACAGATAGCTTTCTTATTTGTTCATTAGGATATTATATGTAAAGAAATATCGCATTCGCGGATATTTTCTTTTTCTTTTTTAATATAATTTTCATTATTTTTAGCAGAGCTAATAGCCATATGATACTTCAAGATAGTATCAATTATTTTTTTTTGTAATTATTATAATTTTAAGATATTATTTAAGAATTATATTTTGCAAAGTTGGTATTGGTATTGTCTATCTATTTCTTACTAGCAATTATTTGATTTTTACCTGGAAAAAATTATATATCTTTCCAACGCATCTAAAATATTGCCATTAAAGTAATTTATGAGAATTATGAAACAGTTTCTCAAGTTTTGCTCTATCATAATTGCCTGATTTAACTCCCTTGGATTTCTACACATTTCCTACATCCAATGTAAAATTTTCTCTTTCCCTTAATGTCTTTCTTCCTTCATGCTTTTGTTTTTTCTTATAGGATAGATAGGAAATAGCTCTATAATCATTACACTTTAATATAATTTCCACCAACTTTGAGCTATTATTTGAAAATACTCATCTGTCTCATGGTACTACTTCTTTTCATCATTTTATTAACATTAGAGCTCCATTTAGAAAAAAATACATATATTTCATGAAAAATGTTTCAAAAGCTGTGAAATATTCAATTAATAAATTAATTTGGTGGTATTTTTAGTGAGTTTAAAAAATAATAAACGCAAGTCCTTTTGGACTTCAGACCAAACTGTTAACAAAGAAAGTTGTTTAAGAAATTTTAGCACCATATGAGTTCTGCCTTATTCGCTATACTTAAAAAGGTCGCTTCGGCGTAGTTTTCCAAATATTTCTCAAAATGAGACAGCTCTGTCTCGTTGCAACGTCACTTTGTCAAAACCCTGCTTTTAAAAGAACCGTTTCTTTGCGAAATAAAATGTTTTTTGAGAATTTCGTTTGTACTGAGTTTGTACTTACTGAACTGAATCACTTTAAATTTTGAACGACAATTTTAAATAAAAATTTCAGTTTCTTTCAAAAATTTAAAATATTAGCTAACTTTTGCTGATCCTATATATATAGCTCAGCTATTCTAGTTATTAGTCAAATTAATTAACTGATTTTATTATTTGTCAAAAAAATATAGTAATTTTTCTTGGTATTTACTGGCTTTTCCCAAATAAGCTTTCGGTAACTTTCGTATTTCGAAAAACCTTCACCTAGTTGAGCAGCCCATAATGCCAAACGCCATGTTTTATTCATTCAGACACATATCCAACTCTAATTCAATGAAATCGAGTGAATTTATGAAATATCTTTTTGTTCGTCTTAATTTCACTCTCTGTTTGACAATCTGTTTGGAATAATATATGAAGACATGCTCTCAGGACTCATTAATTGAGTTACAATAACATACCAAAAGCAAGGGTGCCAGATAACTTTTTAATCCAATTTGAAGCGAAACAGTGATTTTTCTTTCAAAAGACTTAGTGACAATCGAAATTATTTTTGTATATCGACTAAATATAACGCAAACTAGTGGAAACAGTAAGCTGAAGTCAGGACAAAGTTACCGTATAACTTAGTAGCACAATTGATATGTTTTATTTGATAATTATGCAACCCAGAGAGGCAGGTAAACAAAAGGTTTTTTGTTGGACGTAAAGCGAAACGGTCGGTAGATGGTTGCATGATCTAAACTGGACATCACATTATGCAAATAACAACATGTGATACTAAATTAATAAATTACCTCGAGATAGTTGCAATTTAACACAGTGACAAGATAAATAAACGCAATTATCAGGAATGTTAATGTATGTAAATAAAAACAGGACTAAACTTTTATATGCCCATATGAATAAATTAGTGAGCTGGGCACATGAAAAAAAATGAGACATGTGAAATAAGATCCTTTCGTGTCTATTTCTCATGAAACTTATGCTTGTTCCTGCAGTCGTTATTGATAATGTTTCCTGCCCGTCAATGTTAGCAGCATTCGGATAGCTGTATCAAGCGAGCTAAACATTTCCTATAGTAATTGTTATTAACAAAAAAATTTATAGTAATTATTCAACAGTGAAAAATGGCTTTGTATTTACAATGCAACACACAGTCAATGATAAACAAAAAGGATATTAATAATCAAAAGAAATAAATATTTATGAGTAACATTTTGTTCATAAATTATTTTGTATAACAAACCTGATCAAAATTTTTAAAATTTAGTAATCTAAATTATTATATCTCAATAAATTGTTACAATTTTTAATATATCTTGTTTAAAATGTATTTATTATAAATTTTCTAATGATATTCACCAAAATTTTGTAGGTATTATAATAAAACACAATAAAGAACAATAAGATCAAGAAAAATGAAGAATATATCTAGTAAAATTAGTTTTGCCTTTTTCTTTACCTATATTATTATTATTATATAAGAATATTATAGTATTAACAAATAATAAATATATACAAAATTAAATATCGTAGAGAATGTCTTGTCATGAAGTCATATCATGAGTCATAGCTTCATGAAAATGTTATCTTTGCTTAAAAACATCAGTTTGTTATGTTTTCTCTGTAGTCTGGATCCTAAAAATTTGATTTCTCCTTCAGGTTATTACTTTAGTTAATAAATATAAATAATTTTTGATTTATTGTATTGATCATTACAATTTAAAAATTTTAAATCATAAAATATAAAAGTACAAAATATTGATTACTGCTTTGGTTATTTTAATATTTATTAAAATATATACTACTTTTGTTGAATTATTTTACTCCAATTTTCATAATGTGCTGGTATATTATTAGAAAAATATTGCTGATTTTTTATAATATAATATCAAATTTGAAGTTGATCAATGTCATTAAAATAAATGATAGAAAATTGCTGATTTATTTTTAAAAATTATAAAAATATAATAAATTGTATTATCATTTTATCATTTACAGGTACAAAATATCGATTACTGCTTTTGGTTATTTAAATATTTATTAAAATATATAATACTCTTGCTGAATTATTTTACTCCAATTTTTATAATGTGCTGGTATATTATTGGAAAAATATTGCTGATTTTTTATAACATAATATCAAATTTGAAGTAGATTAATGTTATTAATATAAATGTCAGCAAATTGCTGATTTATTTTTAAAAATGTTATAATGTTACAAATATAATAAATTGTGTAATAATTGTATAATTTACAGTTACAAAATATGGATTACTGCTTTTGTTTGTCTATATTTATTAAATATTTATTAAAATGTATAATAATCTTGCTGAGTTATTCGTTTCACGTTTTTATAAAGTGCAGTTGATTATAACGTAATATCAAATTTGGAGTTATACAGTATCATCAATATCAATTGCTAGTTTGTTTTTAAAACTACTTATTAATTAACTTTGTTGCTTCTGATAGTATATTATTATCATCTTTGGTCATTAACTAAAGTTTCAGAACATTTGCTCTATATTTTGCTAATCTTTTAATCTGGCATTTATAGGGAGGTGCAAGAATTTATCATATTATAATATTCACAAAATATCCATTAATATAATATTTAAGAAAAAAATCAGCTATTGCTGACTCACTAATGAATTGTAGGTATCTTGTAAAGACTCGTAGATAGTTGTTAATATTAAAAAAGACGCTTTAAAATCTTTATTGTCGATTTTTATTATAAATGTAAACGTAGGGATATCATGTCCAGCAAATGCACAGTTATATGTTATCGTGTAACCGAAAAAAACGACATAGACAGAGGGTAGACTTGCATACCAGGTATCTCGGCAATAATTAAATTATGTGCCCCTGTGTTCGCCATTCAAAGCCAATAAATTCACCGTGCCGACTAGTCGAATATTAATTATGACCGTACCGTTGGTTATTTATAGTAGCCATGTTATGTCTGCTCTCGAAACAAGACTACGCCACTGCCATATTAATATCAATAAGGAATTTTATGTTACGGCCTCGGCAATGTATAGGGCTAGTGCGTGTGTTTGCGGTCATCTCGCGAAAGATGTTCCGGCAAAGGAAGTCCCCCTTAAATTCCGATTTCTCCTTGTTTTCTCTTTATATTTAAATACGGCTATTCGAAAACCGACGCATCGCAAATAGTATAGGCCGGTATTTATCGATACAGAAGCTTATTCATACTGTTTATAAATACTCGCTCGCCTATGGTAATGCCGAATATGGCCAAGCGCTTCAACAACAAAATATCAACATTAGAAGTCCATTTAATTTCAAAAAGATAGAATATTCCTATTTTTTTATATGGGAAATTATTATTGTATCCTATTGGTATCAGTATTATTGGCTATACTACTGAAGATACATTGAGATAATATTTCGATGTAGATTTCTTGTTAAAACAATACATCTAGCATTAGATATGGTTAGTATAATCTTAATTTACAAATTAATCTATTACTATTGTTCTATAATATTTGTCAATATACGGGCAAGACGAATGACAGATATCTACATCAGTATGTATTTTACAAAATATTCAACAACCATTCTTCAACTAAAGCTTAAATATGGAGTAATACTTATAGAAGTTGCTGTGATTTAGTAACCTAATTTCGTGTTTTTGTCTTAGTGCCACCCCATGTTTGAATCCCAAGCCCAAATAGGCTTTAAAATTAACTGGTAAGCCAATCCCTTGATCTTAGGTCAAGCTGAAAGAAGAAGTACAGTCGATTTTGGACAATTTTGATGTTATTAATATAGGTGTAATATGAGTATTTCTGTAACAAATAATATGTTCTCTCCAAAAACTTCTAAATTTTTTATATGATATTTTTATTTCAATTAGCCAATACATTTCCCTATATTTCAATTCCAGTTCTTTTCTTTTCTTCTTTATATGTTCCCTCCACCGAAGTTTTGCATCGTTCCGAGATAATTAGCGTTATTGCTATATGGAATGATAGTATTATTTAATGTTATTGATGCTTGGACGGTCTGATTGTTGGTGCACTGCACATGCATAGATTTACTTTCGTTAACTTTTGTTTTCCAAGCTTGTGTCCAACTATTTATATTGTCACTTACCTGGAATTTTCGTGTGGCTTCTTCAAGCATCATCAGCAAATGTAGCCATCGTAATATTTTCCATTTGTGGTATATCACAAGTGTAGAGTAGATAATGCTTTAGCCCCAGTACACTTTCTTGTGGTACACTTGCTTTAGCTTTTTTATTGTAGATTAAGATTCTTCTTCTTGTTTAACTCTAGACATTCAGGCTGTAAGGTACGATTTTAGTAGTTTGGTGTGTTGTTTTGGTAACATTTTCTGTAGTTTATGAACAAGGCCTTCATGCCGAACCTTATCGGAGGCTTGTGCTACATCTAAGAATATACTGTTTTACTTTCGTAAGCTTTTTCAATATCATCTGTTATTCTGTGGACCAGGGAAATTGTTGAATGCTTGTTAATAAACCCAAACTTGTGTGTTGGTATTAGGTTTTTTCTCTCTATGATTTTCATATGATATAATTTGCTTTTTAAATCTTGTCAGATCTCTGCTTTGTCAGCCTATGTTCATGCTGTCTATATTAATATAAAAATTCTACATTGTTTAAAATTTACTTAATTACTTTACTTCTAGGTCACCCCATCATTAAGCATATACATCCAAAACAAATATAAAACCAGATATATTTAGTTTAATTAAAATGAATTAATGATGGTAATTAATGAATATTATTGTATAAATTTTATAGAAATGCACTAAATAAATTAATTGGTACTCTGTTTTAACACAACATATAGGCAAATTATTGGCTTGGTCTTCGAGTTTTAACATTTTACATTTTGTTGTAATAAATTAACTATTTGGAAATATGCTGTAGCAGCTAGAGCTATAATTTGAGAGCTAAACACCCTTTCAAATGCAATATTTCAATTTTATTACGTGAATAAAAACAGACCGAGACTATTACTGCTTAACTATTTTTAGAAAACATGCATATTTTACAAAAAATTGTTATCGATTATATTTATTTCAAATTTTTCTTAACATACTTTGTAGCACTTACAACATATAAAAATAAAGAACTCAAACATTAATGTTGAAACGAATAAACAAGAATTCCTCGTAACAAAGTTACACGATTTTTTAAAATCTTATATCGACTTCAATAAAATACAGTATTTTTAGATTAAACAGCCTAAATCTATTATTCCGTTCGTGGGTACTAACTTCAAGGTTTCTCGAACCAGCTGCTGATAAGAACGACATTTATTGTACCTGAATACTTTGAATATCAATTTTCATCTAACGAAGGAATTTTGCAAATAGAAAGTTTTACAGTGATTTATATAATGCGAATATCGTTAAGCTACTTGGATTAATGATTATTTCTAATATGAAATTCCGAAATATAAAAATCAACCTTGATGCCGAATGTAGCTTAGTAGCGTTTTAGCAATTTAAACCCCTATAAAACAGCAATACATTTTATTATTATTTAGTACAAGACTTGGAATTAATTTTGAACGGTTTACAATATATAGTGGCACTACTTCTACATTGCATGTGATGCTTGTGCAGCTATGGACGCCCGGGAAATCCGAAAGGTCTTGAAGGTTGGAAATAAGAAGCTGGATTGAAACGATGTATTAGATTAAATAGAAAACATTTTCTGTATTTCTGAATCAATTCTGAATTTCTAAACGACCACTGTTGTTGTTTTACGGACTCTTCTGTGTCATCAATAGCATATTGCTTGATTAACCTAATTTTCGAATAAGAAATGTCTAATAATATCTACGGAACTAGCAGACACATTGTGGATGCATTAGCTTTTTAAAAATTACAACACAAATACTACAGTTTTATAGCTTAATATCATATTGAAAATTAATTCACATCCTTACGTTTTATTAATTTTGCAAAATACTTCAATTAAAATACAAATAAAATTAGAGTTATTGATGTCTCGTTCTGTTACCTTTTGTTTCTTCTACAAAACTACTCCTATTCCTACAATATGTTACACCAGGTCAAGTTGCCAAGACAGTTAACTGGCCATGTAAAGAAGTTAACGTCATAGTCGAAATAATCTATTAATAACGTAACAAATGCAATACCCATCACATACTTTATAGGTTTACTGGCTTGGGCGCATCTATGGAAGTACTGAACAAATTAATGGCGAGCTGGATGGGCAAAAGTCTTCACACTGCCCGCCCCTGCACGTATATCCCTGCATCGAGCCCTCTGTAATTTATTAACAAGCCGGACAAAGCCAAACCGCAATGTGTCCAATGTAAAATGGCCGTGTAGAACGATTATAAACTGAGAGTATCATAATTTCTTATTGATATTCAATGCCAGTGGTGTAGTCAGGCAGAATGGTAAATTTATCGACACAATGCCGATATTTTTTGTATGTTTTTAAGCTGCTGTCGATAATTTTAATGAATATAAATTGGTGTTTGGGTTAATAATGACTCTGAGTTGTTATATGGTTACCTATATGTTTTTATTCAATTCGTTAACAGCTTTTCTTATATTAATAGATTATTTTGGCGTATTGAGTTTCAGTTTTGAGATAAGAAATATTAAATTGTTAGTTGCCTGATAGTTACATATCTTTAATAATCAATAGGTATTCGGTATAGTTATTTACATCATTTTTTTGGCTACATGATGTCCTTTCAGCTGAGAAGCTCTGATTCAGATACGTTTTAGTGTTTAGAGATTAGTTAAACTATGTTTCACGATTTGTCGTATATCGATATAAATAAATTATAGGGTTCTATCAACATTGGCCCTCTATAGGTTAGACTAGTGATTTATTAAGTAGTTAAATTCGATTACTTAAATATTCGTTTATATAAAATATTAGTTTTTAATTTAAAATTATTATGTTATTCAATGAATACAGATACTAATCATGCTTTTGGATACTTTTTACTCCTGTTGTAATACTTATAAAAAAGTTTTAGGAACTTACGGTGATGCTGCTCCATCATATATCACTAGTTAACCATAACAGGTGCATCGCGAAATTTGCAGCTAGAATGCGATATTCTGTCACCTCCAGGGTACTCACCAGAGGTAGCGCTTTATGATTAATACTTATTCAGACCAATTGAATCGACAGGTGGAAATATGGAAAAGAAGGGGTCCCAAGAAATGTAAATTTTATACTAACAATTGTAGACAATACATGCAAGCACTTAATATATTAACATTGAAATTGTTATACATCAATACAAAATTATTATTTTTGATATTTATATATACTAAAAGCAATAATTACTACTTACTAGATTTAACAAACTAAATTGTACATATTTTTATCTGATGGTAACATCAGGCTAGTGACTAAATCCAGATGAAACTACTATAGGCAATTTTATATAAATAACTAGTAAAACACTTGTAGTTTATTCAAAGTTGTTTTCTACATACGTCATCTAAATTTGTGGCGTTGAAACGTCGCAATGTTGCCATATCAATTCTGAATTTTAGTTCAGTTTAGCTTTGACATAAAACAAAATTCTAATCCAAATAAAATAACTCAACAAAAATGTTATCAAATATAATTTATTTTAGCATTAGTACATTTAAAAACAACAGTTAATTATACAGCCACAATACTGTATAGGTTAGAGTTATAAACTCCTATCACTGTTGCTTTCAAGAATTTTGCATATGTCTAACAGCCGGACGACTTTGACAGGTTCATTTGTTTACGCGTTCGAACTAATCAGGCAGCATTATGTCTCTTTTTAAATGGAGTAAAATGAGAAATGAGGAAAATATCGTCTGATTCTGAAACGAATTTAAAAATTGCGGCAGGCAATACATTAAACATCTTGATGACGTATGTACAAAAAAACTTTGGATAGACTATACAAAAATGCCCTGAATAACCCAAAATATTTTGGTTCGATGACACTTGGCTTACATGTTATTATATTCGATAGAAAGTGCTAGTTTTAATGATCTGCTTCACCAGATATCACTTCTTGTGATATATGCAGATAACTTAGTTTGTTTCCAATTACAAGTCTGTGATATAAATTCAAAACGTGTACTATTGAGAACGCTACATAACGAAAATAATGGACCTGTAATATGATGTAACTATGGCCCATAAAAATAACGTCATTTCAAAAACATAATATAACACTGACTGGATATCCCACAGATATTAACTACTATGGCAACTGCTGCTTCTGGTACTACTGTGAACAAAAATATTATATATAAAATACTCCATAATATGCGTCCAATTTATTTGTTTAATTGTTTTAACTTCACTGTGTATCAATAATATTTTAATTTATTATGTTTGTTTTTACATAATTTGGGTCATGACAGATATAGCTAAATATATCGTATTAATTAAACACCTCTCAACTAAAAAATTGTGTGCTTCGTTCATTCCACGAATCAACCTAGTAAATATGTAGCAAACCTAGTAATTTATGCCTTCCTCTGTTACAAATCAAGACCTTGTATGAGGTCCCTCTACTCTGGTAGCCCCAACATATGAGGTTGTACATGTTTCTCTGCAAAATCCGAATCATGAAATATTAAGATCTTCTATTTTCACTTTTTTTTTCAGATTCTCCTTTATTTTCAATATAAATTTTATTTATTGCTGCACACACTTCATTCATTTGATAAACGTTCGGAATATGGAACAGGTCGAATATCAGATGGTTATACAGGCAAATTATAACCAAATATTCACTAATAATCTCACCATTTCTAACCTTCAAACAGCTTAATTATTTGTATTTTGACATTTGGTAGACGTATCATCATCGAAAAACGTGTTGTTTCCAACAGACGAAAAAGGAATATTATAGGAATTATAACATATCACTTATGTATCTAAAACTAAAGATAATTAATACTTTTTATATCTGTCAAAATTATCAAGAGCAAAAAGAAGAGAAAATTAAGGGACAGATAAGGAAATGAAACAAGGAGTTTGATATCGCTGGTTAATATAACTAATAATAATTAATTATAATATTAATTAACTAATTAATTAATGATTTATTAATCGTAATATTAATTAAATTTAGTCTATACTACACTATAGGTAACATTTTAAATATTTAAAGGCCGTATTTGCTTTCGATCTGATCGAAGTACAAGAATCCTGGGCATAGTAGGCAGACGTGGTGTATTTCTCTTATTATATTATTAATAGAAGTATTGCGGAAGGTGTTGTAGATTAACAAGATTAATTGCCCCGTGCAAGCCGCCTTTCGTTTTACACGATTCTTAGATTACTTGACGGAAAATGGTGAAATGGCTTGCCTTGTCGTTAGATCGTTATAAGGAAACGAATACAGATTTATTACGTACAACGTGAATTTTCAATCCTGAATATGTATCATTAAATTAAGTGAAAATATTCTACCTGTATGTATGAAGATGATGCTCTCTCATTTATTTGAATATTTTCTTCAGAGTTTGTTCTACATATCCTTTACAATGATTTGGTTAACAAGTACGTCTATAGTGTTTTTGATCTCTTGATCATTGTTACTATTCGTAACTTATTCCAGATTATATAATTAAAAGTCATCAACATTTTGGAACACATGCAATGAAACGATTTAAAAAGATACGAAAGAAAAAGCGAAACAAGAAGAAAAGTAAGAAAATTTGAACAGTCTTACCACCTTAGTTTCATTTATTTAGGCCTATAATGAGCCGACAAATCACAAATTATAAATTAATTTATATATTATTATTTTTAGTTATTGGCCATTCACCCTGAACCGAAAACTTCTGTCTGTTCAAATTCCAGTAGACTATTATAATTAGCAGCAACTTTAGTCCGCCTTTGGTAGCCTTACACCTCGAAATGAAGAATGTTCCTCTAATCTACAGACAAGGAATGTTTCTCAAAGCTTCAAGGTTTCCTAATTGGGATAGTTTCTGGCTAGGGATTGTTCAGTACCTTAAATCCAACTTTTATGACCTTACAGCTTTAGCTGCCATACTTCCTTCAAACTACATCAAGGAATACTTCGAGTAACTGAGGAACGATTGCCAATCCAAATAAAACTGTCTTATTTTATTAATAATTGTTTCGATACCAGTTAATTGAATGTATTCAAGAGACAACAGTCTTATTATCTCCCCAGAAATCTCTGACGCGCGCAAATTATAAAATTTGAAACATTTAAAACAATTATTCTAATATAAACTATAATATAGTTTAGAATATAATCTAAAAGAGATTACTTGACAATGATATATGAGCAGAATATCAGTGTAATATAATCAAATGCTATCATATACTATATTAATTACTATATGTTATATTAGTCATATTTTGCATAATATTACCTGTTTACCCTTTCACATTTTTTCGTATGCTGAAAGTAAGCCAAATGCCAATTGCCTTGTTATATACGTTATTTGATAAATATAAACGATGATGTATAGCAACTCTTGCGATTGATTAAGTGAAAGAACAACCATGGTTTGATGTTTTTTCAACATTTACGTCAGTAAAGTGGGTAAAAAATGTTATCTTTATCGATGTGTTTTGCTTCAGCCTTTCTTTTTAATTTTTTTACTGTATACTTTTATATAAGCCGTTTAGTTAGATTTTCATTAGAACAATTTTCATTTCTAGATATGTAGTTGATTATCTTGTGTAGTTTGTTTGTAGAGAAGACACACCTTGCAGTTGTCATTCCAAGTTAATTACCCGTCCATCAGTCTGTAGGGCTTTTTGGGGTTGATACAAAAAATGTCTTTTAAAAAATACAGATCTGTAAAAAACTTTTTAAGAGTTGTTTAGGTTTTGTCACATAACATTTATCTTTTCGGGTTTACTGAATTATTTCCTTTTGTCATAGGGCGACACGTTCCTTGACAATTTGGGTGAATATTGAAATAAAAGAGAATAGACTTATAAAATATCATTTTATATACAAACCATTAACGATACATATTTTTTATCTATTGTACGATTACTGACACACTGAAACCTGCGAGTGAGGTTATAGTTTTTACATTTTTGGTTGTGAGAAGAATCTGAAAAATCTCGGTGAAGCGTCCAAGAGCAGTTTGATTTCATTGAGGCGTTGCATTTTATTTTAATATTTTTAATATCCTAGTGAAATCGTTTACCTTGCTGATCACTCATATCTCCCAAATTTTCCCGAAAGTACTCGATGCGAGAATGAAGAAAATATACTTTTTGGGTCATTAGGCCTAAGGTCTTTATTATTTCTTAAAAATATCTATCTGGTATCCTTTAAAAAAGGCGACAGTTCTTTTTGTGTTTATTCTTATTCGTAGCGGTGGTAAAATAACATTATATAGAGACTCCAATGTTTCTTAAGGGGCGCTATTTTCAACAACTTTAAGGTCTTTCCTTAAAACATCTTTACAAACAATCCCACTCTCACTCTCAATTATTTCACAAAGAAATTAATGATATTTTTGGTCAAAAACTGTTATCTGAATGTGATCATTATATCTTAAAAATAAAATTGACTGCAGTAACTTAGATAGAGTTATTAATTATCTTGTCATGGGTAGTTAAAAAACTTCCTCATATTTGGTAATTATTATTTAAGGCCCTTGGTTCACCATATTCTACGATTAAATGAATAATCACTACATAGTATAAAACAAAGTCGCCTTTTCTGTCCCTATATCCCTATGTGCGCTTAAATCTTTAAAACTACGCAACGGATTTTGATGCGGTTTTTTTCAATAGATAGAGTGATTCAAGAGTAAGGTTTATATGTATAATACATGCATAATATACTAAGGCAACATTGCTAATTTTAGAGGTTTCTAACGTGATGTCGTAAATTAACCAATTTTTTTAGGCTTATTTAGCAATTAACAAAAACGCTGCCTAACCCTACGAGTTAGATCAAATTAATGTACTACAGTACTGTACACCATAAAAAGGTCTACAAAAAAGTCCGCGATGGTATATGTTTATCTTTTAGGGATAACCCACATTAACCATTTTTATTGTTTTGTTATTGTTCTTTTTACGTGAGAAAATGGCTTATTTACGAAGCTATTTTAAGCAATATGGCATTAATCCTTATCGAATTAAGTACCTTAAATACAGTGTGCAATTAATATAGATCAATATGGTTCCTTACAGCATGTAAATTAGACAAATATTTTCGGAGATATTACAAATTTAAAATTTGCGTTTAAAAATGTGTAATGTAATAAAAATTGTATGAATTTAGATATTCCAAAGATAGCAGGAAATCTTCATAGTAAGTATAGGGGAAGAGGAATTGTTTTACTCCAAATTTAATGCGTGCAGGCCAAGGGCAGTAATGAATGAACCAAAAATACTGGATCGATTTTAATCATGTTTTCATTGAGTGACATAGGCATATATATTTTATGCCCGTGCAAAGTCGGAGCGGGCCGCTATGTTTTTATATACAACGTTCATATTTTTTCTGTAGTGTATTTAATTTAGTATCACCATTGCACCCGTGCGAAGCCGGGGCGGGTCGCTAGTATTATATATTTAATAAATCTTTGATCATTTTATACATATAACAACAAGTCTTGTGAACACTGTCCGTTTTTGTTAAATCGTCAAAACAAACTATCAACAGTATACATTTAAAATCATCGTGGTACAGCGATTCGGCTACTTTCGGCTCTATTCGTATATCGGTCTGCGCAATATACCCCCGGCAAGCCGCAATGCCGAAAGTCGATCTTGCCAAATTCACTATTAGGTTATTTGCCTTATGGATGTTATTTATTTTAGAAAAATCATTTATTTAACAAGACCTTCTTATATTGACTTTTATATTTTCTCCTGAAACAAAAGATAATAATAGATTAGATAAGTTTTTTAGTATTTAGTACAATATATAGTTCTTCCTTTATATTTGGCAACATCGCAGGCTGTTGCAAGCTAAGCGTCCCTAATAAAAAATGGCACGGTACTGCTTTGATTTAACGTTGGGCATTTGTTTGTTTAACTATTAAAGCGTTTGATATGTTTTTTTTTAAATTTATATTGTGACGTTCCTTGTTACTTAAAAAGATGACATTCTAGTTTAACACTTCAGCGTTTTAACAGGATCACAAATATGGACAGTCAAAGATAGGTTTAGTTTCAGTTGTTACGAATAGGATAAATTAATTAAGTGACTTAAATTTTACAGTGAAAGTGAATTTCACCATGAGCTTGCTGCTCTTCTCTGTGTCCCCAATTTAATGATTTTAGTATCCATATAACCTGGCTAAGGGCAGGATCTTTATCGGATCCATAATATAGATGTTAAACAATCTAATCTATATTTTAAGAATTCGTAAAGTTTTAAAAGTTGGAAGCCACAGGACGATAAAGAAAAAAAATACTGCTTAAAGAATTTCTCAGAAAGCAAGAAGTCAAGAAACTTATATACCACTGTATAAGGAGTTATCATCAAGGTATTGTATTTTGCATAAAACTATCGAAACTATCGCACCGGCGCAGTTTAGTCAATCTACCGGCCTACGATGATTTTTAATATATCTTACTATCAACGCATATCAAATTAGAACGAGATACGTTCTTAAAATAAATCAAGCTGTGTTAGCCCGGTGTAAAACAATTTGCATAACATTACTACAGGTTATCCTTCCTCGAGCTTTCACATTATGTTTTGTCCAATGAAAGTAAGCCCATTCGAAATTGACTCATTACCTTCCTTATTGGCGAAATTTTATTGATGATGTATTCAATCTAGTATAATCAATCTGAAACAAATTGATCATTGTTTCGTGACCATTTTTCTGGTACATATTTAACTCGCACTTATCTTGATTGCAGCAACAGATTTATTTATTAGTGGAACGGCTTTGTGTCGGTAAACAATACCGATAATAGCGTTGTAGATCTATAATGTTATTCCGATTGTTTCATTATAATTTGTTATTAATTTACTTGCGGTTCTGACTGAGTGTAATTAGCACATTAATTTTTATCGATATACCAGTATAATTTACTTACATGTTCAGATAGATATTTAGTTAAGATATTTAACTCAACCTCAAGGGTTGTATTTGTAAAAGAATAATTTGTTTTTGATATTAATTGTTATTACAAAAGCTCCTATGGACATCTCTACTTTTCCATATTTATATACCCTATATGGAGTCTTGTTTTGATTATTTTATATTTCTTTATTTCTTAAATTTAAAACTGTTTAGTATATTTTAAAGTCTCCTTTTACCAACTATGGGTTTATCTGGACTGGACTCACAGTTTAACATGGACTCCGAACGACGGTCCTCAGCATTGAGCCTACCGACTGGCGAGTGATCAACTTTAGAAATCATCCCAGATGACATCCGGTCTTACCCAGCCTGATTACTGGCGTGACTGGGATCATTTTCCTTGTGGGAATTTACACTCTTGCCTAGGACAATCACAAATTTTAAACAATCACAAACATACATTTACGACCATACCCCAGCAAGATCCGAACCCGTAGCTATAGCAACAATAGGAGGACCAACCTATCGCCTGCGCCACCAAGCCGGCAAACTGTTACTCTTATTAAATTAACTTTGTGGGTTCTACCAACCTAACGAAAAAACAATTTTATGTGGAAACTAGCGACGGACCCGCCCCGGCTTCGCACGGGTGCAATGCTGATACTAAATTAAAGACACTACAGAAAAAATATGAACGTTGTATATAAAAACATAGCGGCCCGCCCGCTCCGCTCGATTAAAATCGATCCAGTATTTTTGGTTCATTCATTACTGCCCTTGGCCTGCACGCATTAAATTTGGAGCAAAACAATTCCTCTTCCCCTATACTTACTTTGAAGATTTCCTGCTATCTTTGGAATATCTAAATTCATACAATTTTTATTACATTACACACTTTTAAACGCAAATTTTAAATTTGTAATTTCTCCGAAAATATTTGTTTAATTTACATGCTGTAAGGAACCATACTGATCTATATTAATTGCACACTGTATTTAAGATACTTAATTCGATAAGGATTAATGCCGTATTGCTTAAAATAGCTTCGTAAATAAGCCATTTTCTCACGTAAAAAGTAAACAATAAAAATGGTTAATGTGGGTTATCCCTAAGAGATAAACATATACCATCCCGGACTTTTTTGTAGACCTTTTTATGGTGTACAATACTGTAGTACATTAATTTGATCTAACTCGTAGGGTTAGGCAGCGTTTTCGCTAATTGCTAAATAAGCCTAAAATATAGGTTAATTTACGACATCACGTTAGAAACCTCTAAAATTAGCAATGTTGCCTTAGTATATTATGCATGTATTATACATATAAACCTTCCTCTTGAATCACTCTATCTATTGAAAAAAACCGCATCAAAATCCGTTGCGTAGTTTTAAAGATTTAAGCACACATAGGGATATAGGGACAGAAAAGGCGACTTTGTTTTATACTATGTAGTAAAATTTCCGAAATTTACATTTGAAAGTCTTTGGCGGTTTTTTGTTATCAAAGCATTCGAATTTTTTTTTATTGTGGATTGAACATTTTGGATCGATAAATACCAGAGGATATGTTTCTGGTTGGAAAAACTGGTATTTGGTTGCATCACCTATAAATTAAAAACTCCAATTCTTGCTCTTTTTATTTAGTAAATATTTGTGTATCGCTTTTATTTATGCGGTTGTTGGAACATAACTTTATAGTTATGTTGTACACGCACAGCAAATGCCGTTTAAAATATTGCAGCTCGCTCTCGGTAAGTTACTTTTTGCGTTTTATTTTCTTTTGGCGACTTTATCATTTTGAATATTACAACATAAAATGTTTTGCTCTATTTATATGTGTACGTATATAGGAAGAGATATGCTGACTCTTGTTTTCTTTTTCAGGTACGAACAAGTTTCATTTCAACGTAGATGTACGTAAGTTTAATGCATGTATAAAAGGTTACCACTCATTTCTATTAAATAACTTAATTTGATCATTTTAAAATATATTCTTAATTAATTTTATTTTTAAACAATATCAACAAACTGTAGATAATGGCATAACTATTAAATATTGATATACCTGTCTATCTTTACCTTGTTTAAATCTAATCCCATCAGAACTAACCAGTCAAAGTTGTTCTAAATGAAGATTTTGCATATTAAGTTTTTTGAAAAAAAAAGTGTTTAATATGTTCATTCAATTAATATCTTCCACTAGATTATTTTTCATATTTATATATGTATTATGAATGTTTAACGCTGGTTCAATATCATTATTTATTAAACAATCTTCTTTATATGACGAAATTTATTGATCTATTGTGTTTTCTTGCAACTTCCTTTTTGTCCTTCCAAAACACCTTTTTGTCCAATGTTACCTGCTGAACAAAAACCCTAAACGCATTGTTGGTAACACGTACCATTTTAATGTTACGTTAATACGATTGAAGTACTATAAATGAATAAAAATTAATTTTTTAAAAATCATATTAATTTATTTATATTATTAATTTTATAAAAAGTAGTAATATATATTTACAAACAGACAATGAATCAAAATAGCTCAGGTTTATATGGCCAACAGAAAAAATTAGCCATATATTTTTATAGAAAATGACGAAATATTAACTTCTTCTCGTATGACCAATAGAGGCATCTCTCTCATTACAAGCCACCAGTAACCTGCTACCATTTTGGCATTTCATCTTCCTTGATAACGCTCTTTTATCTGTTTTATATCCTAGTGAAAGCGTTCACCTTGTTCGTCATTCACTATTTCGAGGGGAAAAAATCGAAATGGAAATATTTGACGTTTGATTTACCGCAAACTGTCAGTTTTTTTTGGAGAACCTTTAATTTCATAGTGGTTCTTGATGTCAACAAACAAAGAACAAAAGGCAAACCGAGAAAACAACAATATTTCGGGAGACTTCCTTGTAGTCCAAGCAATATAACATCAACATTTATATCAGCACAGACTTTCCAGTAGTATTCTTCGTATTTGATTAAGTTTAAAAATAGTTTTTTGTTTTCAGACGTTTTTTTTTAAATCACTGAATACATAATAGTGGGGAGTGGACGATACAGCTTTTAAGCCTACATCGTTTTCTCACTATTACTAGGGAACTTGACGTCTTAGACAACTATATCAATAGACAATGTTTTTGACAATGGAATAAGGAATTCAAAACACGTAATCTTTTTTACGTTACAATAATATTCGTTAATTTATACTTTCCAAATTCCAATTATTTATATTATCACTCGCCTGTTGTGATTTTCGGGTGGTTTCTCCGTTCTAATCTGTGAGACCAAGAACATCAGTGTCATCGCCATCGTGATATTTTCCATTTGTAGTATATCACATTTGTAGAGTAGGTAAGGAACTGGCTCCAATACACTTATTGTAACTTACGTTAAAATTGTATCGCACAGTGTAACTAAAACATTTAAATGAATATGTCTGAGCTTAATCTTTGAAATCTCTTCTGTTCAGTTATTCTGGGAATATTTTAACGCAATCTATATTCTTTATTCTTTTTGTTATTTTATTAAATTTCTTTTTTAATTAAGGTTTTTGAAAAATGCCTCTTACTTTTTAATTCTTACTCCCTCTGGTATATCTGAGTGACATATATCTCAGGACTGTGTCAAAGAGTTAACTTTAATAATATAACATGTAATGACATATATATGATACAGTGTGAACGTTATTAAGATCCAATACGTATGAACTGCAAAGCTTAATAGACGACAATCTATTGACATATTAACGATCTCATATTATTGTTCTATGATAATTATTTTAAATATTCAAATGGTTACGTGGGCTTGGCATAATTTGTCGCTATAACTGAGCTGCTCATATTACCAACGTTAAAACGTCATTCGCCAACATTGACTTATTGCCGGTGGATCGAGTGGTTTAGTATGTCAGATGTTATTCCCAATTTATGTTTTACCTTTAAAAGTTGAAAAACGAATTATTTATCCGATATTTATGATCGACATAGATATGCGTACGTAGTATCAGATGTTGTTGACAAGCTTTATCTAATTTAATATTCATTAATGAGTTATACGCTCGACTTAAACGAAAAAAACTCGAACATGATCGAATACGATTTAAACAATCAGTTATCTAGACTGACGCAATGTAGTTTTTGGGAAAATATATTAAATATCGAGAGTTGAATGTGCTTATTTTAATCGAATGTATTAAAATATATTAGAATTAATTACAATATACAATTACATAATTTAATTGCATTTTAAATTCTAATCGTTGATCTGTAATCTTTACAATCTGATCGAACTGAAATAGAACACAAAATGAATCGAAATCAGCTTACAGAAATTTGGAATATCAAATGTTTTTTTATAAATCAAGCACAGTTTCTTTTGAGATTTTGAGGTCATCACTGTAAATAATAAAAAGTAAGCTTATGTTATAAAGCTTTCTTTATTTTACATTTAATTCGTATTTTATTTATAGTGGGGTATACAGTAGTGAAAATTTGATATGTTAAACTTAATTTATTAAAACTAAATCTAATTAAAGTTGTAGAGATGAATCTCAATCAGCGAAGAAAAATATATAATGGTGTGATAAAGAATAATTAGTAAAATTAAAAGTTTTTTCAATCTATAGTAAACTAACTTGAAAGATATGTTGAACTATAGTCCGTTTTAGAACTAAATTATTTTATTAGATACACAAAAAGCCTATGTTGGATATTTAAAAAGTCATTTGATTCTTACACATTTTTTACAAGTGAACATAAATCGTATGCTGGACGACTAGTCACTTTTTTTACTCAGAATAAAGTAGCTCTGCTGAAATTTGGGACAAAAAAACGTGCATTGGAATTATTGGTAATGGAATGATGACCAATAACAAATATTGCAGTCGAATAAAAACGAGTAGAGATTTCGATAATAAAATAAATTCGATAGTAAGTAATAAAGTGAGATTTTTCATTACCCATTATTATTCGATGGAGAAATTACTTCTTTTCATACCTTTGAAGCAGCAATTTACTGGCGATTTGTGGATTTAGTAATTGCCTGTCGTTCAATTCATGTTGCGTCCACCTTCTGATCCTTTGGAACTCTTCCGTTGCTTGTAATCGTTCACAGATTGCGGCTCGGCTAACATGAGTTTGTTTTGAATATTTCGGTCCAATAATTTCTGAAATTCCACAATTTCAAACGTTTTCGGTATACCAGCAAGTTTTTTCTCTTGCTTGAACTTTATTCTCTTTCTTCAGAAACTATATAAAAACAGGTCATTATGAAAAATGCGTATTTCATACTAGAACTAAGGATTCAAACTTTGTCGATTCATTTAAATGGTAATTTATTGAATTATTCTAATTTTGAGAGCATTTCAATTTAATTTTATAAAAATCCCATATTTTATTAAGAGTTTCAGCATTTAACTTTAAATGTATAGATTTTCATGCGATGAACTTATCAATACTTTTTTTGAATTTAGGTTTCATTTCATTTCACTACCACTTTTTGCCTACCTCAAAATAGGCCTGTCACCAGTTGCTGACCACTCAGATCTTTTGACTCGGGAGTAAAGCGATGGATCGATGTTTCATCCATTGTCACATATCGATGCAAAAATTCCGGTTTGTTGCATTTAAACATGGCCGAACTCTGCTCAAAATCATCAACATTTTCTTGTTTTTGACCAAAAGAGCAAACGTGGCACCCACTTTGAGCAGAGCTATCTCATAGTCAAATACTCATGCAATATAAAACCAACAAGTTCTTTTGATATATTTACGAAGTTAGCTAATTCACACAACTTCACTTTTCGATCATTCAAAACGATTTTGTGTTTTTTTAAATGTTTTCTGATGTTACCACCTCATTTGGATGTCCACTGCGTTCTGCATCACCAGTGTCTCTACGAACACCTTCGAAGTCAGCAAACCAACGTGTTATTTTTGTTTCTGAAATACCAGATTCCTTATAATACTTTTCAAGCCACTGCCTCGCTTGAACGATATTTTTTCTCATCAAAAATCAGGGTAATATTAAAACACGAAATAGTTTTTCATCCATTGCTTTTAAAATACGAAAAGCAGTGTCACTCTTAACCCAATAACTCACAAATATTCGAGTAGAATATCATGAAATTTTCACAGTTTTCTTTTCAAAGTTAATGCTAACTGAAAAAAAGGGCGAATACAATGAAACTAGCGCCATCTATGCGGTAGGCTTGGGACTTTTCCCATGTGTTATTTATATACGGAAAAATAAAAATAGATATGAATTCTTTGTGTTGTTGTACGGACATACAAAACTATCGTGTACCAAGCAGGACACTGTGTTATTGTCCTGCATATTTCACGTCGCATATTGTAAACACGACATAAAATAATATCTTATCGCGTTCACTTAGACAGAAACTTTAATTTTGGAATTCCGGAATGCGCCTTTTCTCGGCAGAAACATTTCAATAGATCTTTGTTTGAACTGGATGTCGACGAAACGTGTAGGTTCGAACGGAATCGGACATGGATAATACATATCTTTATGCTAAGTATCTTCTTTCGATCTAGCACGAAGTCGCGTTGGAAAATCACGTCCATTTGAAATGCAAAGTTGCTACACACGTAGGGGAAACGCGAGTGCCGGTGGACACGAAGTAGCAGTTAAGTGTTTTTGTCGATTTCAGCCAGTAGGTTCCTAATTAAACGTGCACAGAGTGCTCGAAATATACGGTTGCCGATCTGATGATGCGATTTTTTTTTGGTCGATCTTCTACTCCATAATTCATTTCACTAATACTTTGTTTATATTTTCTTATTCTTAAAACTTTGAACTTATTCAAAAAATCAAAAAATAATTATTAAATATACAATTAAATATTTGACATTCTACAGTACACTATTAGATTTTACAAAATATCTGTCTGTTATATGCTAGATTCTTCTTCGAACACTTTCGATCTGACTGTATATAGCCGGTCTTACACAGCATAGTTAACCGGCGTAACCAGAAATATTTTTATTGCTATTGTTTTTGTTTCCCCAGTGCTGAAACAGAAGCTTCGATTGTCCATTGGTAAGAATCAAATCATTCTTTTTTTTAATGATAATTTGAAACAAAAGATTTGAAAAACTTTGAAAAATTATTTTGGATATGACATGGGCAAGTGATTATTGAGACCAGTCTATTGTTTATAGTTACCACAGCAGGACTTAAGTCAAATCTTTTTAAATGTCTGCTCTAATTCATAATTCATTTCATTAACACTTTATTAATACTAATCAATAAACAGTTCAAAAAACTTAAATACAATTATTAAGTTAATTATTAAGTGATTATGATATTGTTAATAGGGTTTTCTTCATTAAGACTACTGTCTGGCTACTGAACTGGCTTTTCGGTCTCACTGATTGAAATTATTATTCCTTGTTGGCAATTTATATATTTGCTTACGGAAAATCAAATATTCTATTACAGCGTTGACTTATCACTTATAGGGTATTAAAAAGCTGCAAATAAAAAACTAAATTAATTATAAATGATTTATTTGCAAAAATATTGAATCAGTTTACAAGAAATTGCGACGTTCACATATCCCAGTAATAATTGGATCAAGATTTTTTGTCTTTAGCGACTAAAGCAGGACTGCTGATTTTTATGAAATTTTATAAAATAATTTAATAAAATTCTCAAGTTCCTGAGGCCTCGTAAATTCTAGTGGTTGAATTTCGTGATATGGTATATATAGCTATTTTCTGCTCACAAAGATAATTGAAAATTTACCCCCAGTAATTGTTGGTTAGAAGAAACTTTACGGGTATCATTACTCATTATTGCTCTCAGTTATATTGTTTAAATAATTGATCAAAATTTATTTCCATTTTTCTAACTAAGTATTATACTTTTTCATGTATTTGTAATATTAATTTTCTCGATATATTCATATCAATTGATATAAATGGCTACTTAAAAGTTATGTATGATTTTGTTAATATAATTCTTAACAGAGACGGATTTATCGGCATAATAATTACATGAAGATTGGCTTTTATATTTCGGAATCTGATTTATCTATTAAATCTGTCTGCATAGTATTGTAGAAAAATAAAAGAAATGGCAGAAAACAAAATCCGTAAATAATCTACAAACAGGAAAATACAACTTAGTAGTGCCAAATATATCTAAACAACTGAATTATATCACTTAATAGATAAAAAATGAGTCAAATACTTGTGTATCCATCTCGATGGCATGTTAAGTTGAAAAAATTTCCTTCCTACAAGCAGAGCATATCATATTCTGAAGAAGACCTGTACTGGTGAGTCAGAGGATACTCGTAGTTTAACCTAAAATCAAAGAGATTGGTTTATGTTATATGTATATATACGGTTGCATTGATATATTAAGCATTAAAATAAAATAAAGAAATAAAAAAATAAAATAAAGCTCTTCGATTAATTATTATATTAAGTACTTAATTAACATAATTTTTAAAATGGTGAAAATTCGTTTATGTATGTTGAATTTGTTTTTCTTCGGGTTCATGTTAAACTTCATTAAAATTAATATAATAATATTTATTCAATTAAGAAAAGAAATCAAATCGTAAATATCGTAAATATGATCCAAAATAGATTATTGTTTAGGTAAACATTGACGTACGTGGATTGGATACGTGAGTGGATAGTACAGTTAAAGTATCATATTGATTATGAAGAATCCTCAGATATTAATGGAACCAACTGAATGAGACCAGATAAGTAGTCACTTTAGCACTAAAGAATCGATTTAGTGTATCAAATTAAAATCTAGTGATTTTTCTTTGATTTTGATAACTAAAATATAATACAGCAGACTCTTAACGTAAACACTCAATAATTAAAATATTGCGTTAATTATAGATTGTTTTTCTTTTAACTAAAAATTATTATCGCTCATGAAATTTTTGTTTAGTTTGTTATAAATAAATATATATATCTTATTCTATAGCTATATAGTATATATAGGTATTTTCTGCTAAAAATTATATGCATTAAACATTTCTTTTAATTAAACGTTTATTATTTAAATTTTAAATCATTAACCAGCTAACATGCTGTATTTTGGAAAGTGATATTATTTTATTTTCAGGCTCTGTACTTTCTTTTCATTATATAACTTTCATATTCTTATAAGATAATGCTATAAAAAGGAAAATTAAATTCCATATGTTCATAGTTAACTATATTGAACGTACACCTTCTTTCCCCATAATTACGCTCTTAGACGTGGAGCTTTCGCGAAACCATGTACGCTCTTTCTCCGTGATCCCCTACTAGCACACACCTAGGGTAAAAGACGCGAAACCTTCGCTGAAAATCGTAAACATATACACAATCTCGCGGCTACTGTGCTCGGCTCTTATCTCGTGATCGTGAATTCTTGCGTTATCGATTATTCGTTATGGGGAAGCTGATGAAACAGAAAATCAAGTGTAAAAACAATGGAAAGCATGCGGGTGCGGTTAAGTGGAACGCTGAACACCGCGTGCTTCACAGAGCATAATGTTTCACACAAAAGTTAATAAGTTTAGTCCGGTCGGTCTCTTTATCTCTCTTTCTCTCGAGAAATGGTCAAATCGAATGACCGTTTTACTCTATTCTTTCCATCCTGTATTCGGCAAGCTCGATTTGGTAGGTATTGTGAAATAATTTTGTGTGCGTTCTAACCTAACCCTTAAAACGCAGTAAAATTATTTTTAGTTGTGTGCAATCGCCTTGTTGGTACTCCATGAAAAATCAGAGTAAGAAGAAGCATCATCCTTTATTAAAAAAAAAAAAACTAATCATTTCAAATATATGTGTAGTGTTTCTAATTATAATTAAAATATCACTGTAGGATTTATTATAGAATAATTTAAATGAACTCAGTTGAATATTAATGTTAACAACTTATTTTGAATATAGGGCTTTAATTATTTAACTTATTTGAATGTAAGTCTGTGAAGATTCACTTTGTGGTAAAATATATTCTTTTTATTTACATTATTTGTTGGAACTTTTGCTCTCTCTGAGTTTTTTTAGATCATTATGATATATTTTTGATGTTTCTGGATAAGAAAATTTGATAGACATGACCTGTATAGATTACAGTATATCTTTTTTTTACAAAAACTAAATGAAAGCTTTAATTGCAAAATGATGTTACCTCTTCTTTTACGAGAATACGCTTAATAAATATTGTTGTGCATTTATATACCTAATTTGTATAACCTAATTTTTAGATCTTCTAGCAATATTTTTATAGAGAATTATTATTTTATCCTTGAGAGTAACTTTTATCTTTTAACTTTAACTTTTATGTATATCGAGAAATGCTGAATAAACAAATTCTGCAATCAAACAGCATATAAAATTTGTTCAAAACCTTACTGTGCCGAAGGTGTTTTTTGCATTTAAATTGATATAGCGTTCGTATTGACATATTCTATTTTTGTTAATTATGTTTTTCACAGAGGTTGTCTTAGAGGTGTTTTATAGACACATTTTCATGTGATGAATTACTTATAATCTTGGAGAAGTGCTATGATGAATAGTGCAGATTAAGAACACAAGCATATTAATGGTACAAGTACTCAGGAAGGTGATAGAGTATTCACTGAATTTCAGTGATGTTAAAGTCGTTAAAATGTTAAACGAAGTAAGAGGTTTTCTAATATTTGATTATTTTCTCAATAATTTTAATTGCAAAAAGGTAATTTATTTTCGCAGCAACGTTCTTGTAAAAAAACTAAACGAAACATATTTTCATTCATACATTCTTTCGACAACAATATTAATCAAAGAATCCTAAAATATCAAAATACAGGGTCTCTAAATAATCGTATTCGAACAAATACTATTCATTTTGCTGCTGTTTTGGATTTACATGAGCTGCTTTTGTTTCAAACAAACTCTTTCGACAATATCTCTACTCAAAATCATTACAAATCTTGCTTGGGCTTAATATTTTTAACTACATTTTTGTTTTGTCATCGTGCCAAAATGTCAAGAGCTTCTCTCTTAAAAATGCTTTTGAACAAACTTTATTCACCTGATTTAGAACCCTGTGGGTTAACCTATGTGTTATATCAATGGGCTTATTTCAATTCATGATAATTTGGGTAAAACGTGTTACATCACATCACTAAGTTTTGGGAGTTTTTGAGGATGTTTTCCGATTCGACAAATAAGGCTACGAAGTTATGTACAACATAAATCAAATATGACTGATGAAATTTAGTAAAACTCTAATTTTCAAGTTGTCTCGATCTATCCGATTACTAAATAACGAATCGTCAAAATTCATAATTTATTTTCTTTATTCTTCCATATAATTTTCTTAAAATTTTTCAGAAATATACTAAAATGTTCTTTTCAAATGAAGCATTCATTGTTTCACAATATTTTGTGATGTGACAAGTAAAGTTTCAAGGCAATGCACGTACAACCTGACTCAAACCTGATTGATGAAATGTAATAAGACTCTGATTTTAGAGTTTTTATCTAGATCTATCCAGTTACGAAATGATGAATCACCAAGATCCATAAAACGTCGTTAATGCCTCCATAAAGCAACCGTAAAGTGATGTGCTGGATACCACTGTAATGGTGCTGTGGGCATATACAGGACTGATTAAAGCCACGTAGATATTAGAAGTCTCCATTTAATCTATTTTCAGTGAGAAGATAGTAAGTGGATAATAATTTTCCAAAGCTATAATTAAAGGCAGTAGTGGATTATGCAATTAATTCTAACAGCGCATACCTAATACTAGAATTGCAGTTGCTTTATACTTCACATTCTCTACGACACGCGTAATAATATATTCAGGAACATAAGAAATAATTACCCTGGTATTGAACATAAGTCATAAGCGGGAATGTATATTTCCAATTATAGTTATTTGCGAACGGCCAGTTTTTCATGGACTGGTTAAGAAAGAGCGATTCTCGGAAGTTGTTAAGGTGGCCGTTTTTTCGGAAAACACAATGTAAAGGTGATGAGAGAAGTTCGAGTTTTAGCCCGCCGCTTATTAACTGTCTTACGGATACATATATATGGTTCGGGGCTTTGTTGTTTATGAATAAATGAAGACACTGAACACTGAACTCGCCGGTTAAACGGTATTAAATTGTTATATGTAAAACAGGTGTTTTATATAAGCCGTTAGCGAGGGTATTTCGGTTGAATTAATTCGTCTTTAACATGTTACCATTCCTCATCAACCATCCGTAATTAAATGCATTTTAATTTTAGGATTTTCATACCAGATATTTTACTACAGATCTCTATCTCTATGCAGTAACCTTCATCCGGTTAACTTTTTCCACATTTCCCACTTTACCTTTTTTAATTTTAGTCTTATAAAATTAAATCGCCTGGTGTTTCCAATCTTCTTATGGCTCCCATTCTTACACTACATGTTATTCCAAATGATTCTGTTCTAAACTCGATTCAAATATGATATATTGATTCCAATTGATAATATATTGATTTCAACAATCATACTGATAGTAAAAATGCTTTTTTACTTGAACTGTTCAAAGAATTTTGTACAATTATATTATTTCAAATGTTGTGTTGTACTTGCACCAGTATACAGGCAAGACGAGTATCAGTATATATTTCCCAAACTAAAATTAAAATAGATTACTTAAGCTAGAGTTAATATTAAATACTTTATGCGGTTTGGTTCGCTTCAATCTTCTGATTTCCTGCGTGTTGTCCAGAAGCTGTATTGCTTCCACATTGCTGTGATTTAGTAACCTTATTTCATGTTTTAAGGTAACATCTTATATAACTTCGCAACTCCAATAGATTTCAACAAGTTTTTTGACAAGTCGGTTTGATGTTTCAGTGCTATTCTATATTTGAACTGCATAAGTCCAAATAAGGTTTATAATTCACCGATGAAGTCTCTTTCTCTGAATCTCTTTCGTTTTAGGTCAAGTATGGAGTATTTTCGGACTAACCAGTGCAGTTTTTTGAGTTTCACTCTGATCTGCTCTGCTTACTTCATATTATTTTTCGAAAATGAAACAAACTTTTGTGAAGCTAATAATGACTGTTGACATTGTGATATGTGGTCGAGTGTTCATATCAAGAATCGTTTTATCTTCTTATCTTTCAATGGTCAACTTTACTGAATAAATTGCAATCGACAAATACTCCCATGATGATTTCATGCAGTTATTTCGCCAGCCAAGATATTCTTTGTTAAGTATATAGAAGTCAATAATTATAAAACATACTCGTACGTTTTCATGATATATATATATATATATATATATATATATATATATATATATATATATATATATATATATATATATATATATATATATATAGTGGCCAAAATTACCTGGTGGTGGTTGGTACCTCTCTTTGATATAATATGAAAAAAATAAAACCAAATCTCCAGTTCTTTCCTATTGATTCCTAATTAAACATATTTTCTTGTTACTGTTCTTAGAGATTCAACAATCTTTCGAGTAATATATTATTTTAATTAGTAAATCCCATTCTATATTCTGTTCTAAAATCTATATAAATCCTATAGCCAGATCGGATGGTGTTAACCGTTTTAGTCTAAGAAATTCACTTCATTCACACATCACGTCGTACATTTAACTGATTAACAGGTACATTGGGGTGCACCAATACTCTTTAAGAATACTTGCACAAACATTTTGAATTATACTTATGATCGGATCTAGAGAGATATCGCGTTGTACTAGTTTATTAGAAACATAGAACGCAGCATTAACAATGGCACCCAACACTTTGTTTTGGAACCGTATGATGGCAATATTAAATTTGCTAACGGTACCCCACAGTTGGGTGTACCAAATAAGCTTAAGTATGGACGTTTCGCAATACCTTGTTATCTAATGATGACTTGGATATGCGCCCGATAAGTCAAGATATATTAAATATTTTATTTGAAGTTCCGGCTATTTTCTGATCTCCAAGAATACTTTAAAGACATCGATTTGAGTATATTATGGTCAAGTCCATTGCAGTAGAGGCTTAAAAGGAAATAAATTTATTATTATTATTATTTAATTATTACATTGTTAATAGTCGTTTCCAAATAATCTATAATTTGTTTTTATAACTTAAATATAGATATATAACTAGGAGGACCCGTCGGCCCTATCTCAGTCTCTGGTAAATAATGTTTATACATAACACTGCTGTATTTTTTATTATATGCACCTCACTACACAACACTTCTTCTGAAAACTTTGTATTTTCTTTATGTTACTTTTTTCAGAACATCCCCATAATTGAACTGCGTATGTCTATATAGGTTTCAGTATTTGCTTATATAATAACAATTTATTATGTATTGATAATTGTGATTTTCTTCCAATTAGCCAGTACATTTTCCTGTATTTCAATTCCAGTTCTTTTCTTTTCTTCTTTAGATGTTCCTTCCGTTGAATTTTTGCATCAAGATTCATTCCGAGATATTTAGCGTTGTTGTTATATGGAATGATAGTATTATTTAATTTTATTGATGCTTGTACGGTCTGTTTATAGGTGAACTGCACATGTATAGATTTACTTTCATTAATTCTTATTTTCCAAGCTTGTATCCAATTACTTATATTATCACCAGCCTGTTGTTGTAATTTTCGTGAGGCTTCTTTACTATTGTCTCTCCGACAGTGTAGAGTAGATAAAGCATTGGTCCCAGTACACTTCCTTGATGAAATAAATAAATAAAAATATGAATTATATTTCAAAAGTTTTACGTTTTTTAATGAATATAAGAACAAACGAATATTCAACAAACGAAGTTCACGAAGAAGACCCCATTCTTAGAAACGATTAATCCTCGTTGTATCAACGACACCGGTATCGACTCCTATTATTTTGAATGTTTTATCACCGAACGCGGTACCGTAGCGCTGTTATTTGCTGTGTTCCAATTGTTACGGGCGAAGTTTTTATCATTTCGTGATGTACGGTTAGAAAGGTACGACTTTTGCGTATCTCTAGCTCGCGGGAACATAAAATTCCGAACTTTTCAGCGGTACCGTTATCCGACACAAAGCGGCGTCGCGTTATTAGCTGGAGATGATGCTGGAACACCACCATTAAGTAGGTTATTAGATAGTTGCATGGTCGCTATACAGGGCGCGCCACCTTACTCGCTCCGAATCAGAACGAAGCCCAAAGGCCAGAATCCTTTCAATTAATCGAATTAAGGATCGGTGGTTATTTTTCTTTCGTTTTTTCGTTGGTAATGCCGGTCGTTTCGACACGATGATAATAAATGGGAAATGTTAAAAGTTATAACATCGCAGGTTGTGCGGCTGCACGTGAAATATTAACTGTATTGTCCGCCGGGCGATTGTTTTCTTCAAATATGGTATATAGTGCCTTTTAAGTGAACACTAACCGAAGTATTATGTCAACCACGTAACACATGGTAGATGTTGAATACATCAGAATTGTTATAATATGGTTTTGTAACTCTCCATATTGTTTACAGTACTCATCAGGAAATAATACCGCTCTCTTTAGATAATTACATATAATGAGTCGATCAGTAAGTTCACGAGAGTAAAAGAATGAAACATGAAGATGAATGAAAAAATGAAAAATGAAAAGAATTAATTATAGTTGAGAAAATGGCTTTGTTTTCACTCTAAGTTTACCTCAATTTACCCGGTTCACAAAAATACTATATAACGGTCTAAGAATATTTATAATTTTATAAAAGGTTTAAATTAAAATCGATATCTTAAACATTTTTCTATATATAAAATATAAATAACAGTTTTGCATTTAATATTATGGAGTTATTCAATGTATACAGGCGCTAATCATGGAATAATTTAAATTCCATTTTCGACATTCATTACTTTTGTTTGTTGTTTGATACGAAAAAATATGCTGCTGACACCCATCAAATCCTTAGAAACCTATGGAGTAACATCGGTTTTCGTTCCAGCGATTTTGAAGTGATGACGTTGATGTTAATTGTATAGAATGTACTGGAAGACCAAAAGAGATGGAAGACAATTTCGTTAAAGCGAGAAAATGATCAGTATACATGCATGCACCTACAAAAAATATCGATAAATAACTAGCAAAAATTATCTTTTGTATATTGTGAATGTAAAGTTCATCAACATTTACCAAGAACAACAGGTAAAATTTGAAGGTTTCCTCTCATAAATGTCCCTATTCAAATGCAATATACCCAATGCCTTTTTTTTCAAGAAGATTTAAGGCACTTTCAGGTATAAACGCTATATTGATTTAGTATTTTGGTATTGTTATTCTTTATTGATGTTATTTTAAAAATCAACACTTGCCATTGTAACTAAATTGTTCATATTTATGTACAAAGTCATTCGCAAATATATATTTTCGATACATTTACTATATATTCTTAACTAGTTTGTTAATATACTAAATGTAATACTGAAAAATAACTAATTATAAATCATGTTACAATTGTTACTGATTGAACTGATTGTACTGCTACTTCAAACGTATTTTTTTTAGAAAACTATATTTATTTAAATATATATATATATATATATATATATATATATATATATATATATATATATATATATTTAACAAATTTTAATCATACATGCATTTCGTTACAATGAAAATAGAGTTTTATTTAAAAAAAAATATTTTTAGGGTTTAAATAAAACAAAGATGATTTCTAAAGTTGTCTTGATCTAATCCCATTTCAGAACATGATATTTATTAAATTAGAATCGTTCACATTTTCCGAAATATCTTAGTTCATATTGAATAGCTGCAAATTATGTAAGAAGGTTTTCACTCAAAAATTATTTTTAATATTTATACTTTCTCTCTTTATATATATAATTATACTTTTTAATAAGAGAAAAAACTCAAAAAATAATTCAGTGGGAGTTCAGTAATTTACATGTAATAGTTGTTGAAAATATCTTAAAATACTCTTAATTGATATTCATAGTAGATTATGAATATGTATTTATGGCCGTCTGGATCCCCAAGGTTGAAGTAATTTGACACCAATTTTTCGTCAAATTTTTTAACAATAAATTAATTAATAAAAGTTATTAACTATCAAACTTGATACCCCGCCCGTTCAATATCCAGGTACCCGGGTACCCACTAGTTTACGACGACAGGTTTATACACACATAAGAGACTACTTATTAAAGTATTTAGTTAATTTGACTTTTAAACTGATAATAGACAATATAGTTTGTAATTTTTTTTATTTAAAAAATAATTCTTGTTATAAACAATAACAAAAATAGTAAGTAAGGAATACATAACCATGTTTAATTTAATTTTATTAATATCGTTTTCCATTCTTTTACTATTTATTTACATTATTTTATATATTATAATACAGTGCCATATAAAAATTGAAGTACATTAAATTATTTCGTACATCCTTCACATGTCGTGGTTGTAATACAGTGTTTGTCACAAACAGGTTTCTCACATACCGAACATATTTTTCTAGTTTTGCGACGTTTCTTAAATTCACTTTGGAGGCATTCATAGCATACACCAGTAATCCTTTTCCTCTCAGTTGAATCGAGCTGCGTCTGAGGTGTCAATGATACAGATGATGTTCGCTGATGCGCATTCGGATTGATAGCTCGACTAAGAAGAGATTCAATCGCCACTTTCGTTGAGAAATGCCTCATAAGTTTTGCATTATTCAAACGACTTTCAACGAATGGAGTACATAGCTCTATGCCCAATTGCCGATAAAATAATCGTCGTTTATACGATTTTTTATCAACCATCTTATTATTCTCATAATACAGAATATATGATGCAAGGCAGGCAATATCGAGAATATTGTAAAAAAATGCTAGAGACCACCTTTGAGTTGATCTTTTTGTAGTAATATCTACCAAGAATTTTATCCACCGTGTCTACTCCAGCTTTAGACCAGTTATAAAACTCAATCATTTCGGGTTTTTTCTTTGCACTCTCAGTAATCTTATCTTCATGATGCATTGGTGATAGCATAATTACTACCTTGTTTTTTTGCCACATATCTACATAGGGTAACTTTTTCATGAAAGCCAAACACAGTGGTTAATTCTTCTCGCGTTTTTGATACAGCCATTGCTGGTGGGCAGGTTCCAAGATAGTAAAAATTTTGCCAGTGGAAGTGTTTGACAACTCATTCACCAACGTTTTTCTCACGACCATCTTTCGATTTTCCAGTGTAAAGCTGTCCAGTAAGTGGATACGAATTTTCGGCATCACATATTCACCATACTTATATACTGAGTGAATGTAGTGAGAGGATGGATAAAGTTGCTCGTCAATTGTCAGGTATTCTGTTTGCTTATAATATTTTGCTAAATTTCTATTCAGCATTGTCCAAATGTCTCGTATTGGAGCAGCTTTATCATTCTCCAAGCGCTGAGCTCGAGTATTGGCATCATATTGACTTGCACATCTGCCACGCTATAGGTGGGTACCCGAGTACCCGGTAATTGAACGAATGGTGGAAGACACTATGTTTTCCCGCCATAAAAATAATACTTTGTCAACACACAATACACCGTTTTAATCGCTTCTTTAATAACAACGAAACGATTGTAAACTAATAGCTGGAATGATATGAAATATTGACACGTATCTTTTGAAGCTTAATACCATCCAGAAGTTATATAAAGTCATATAATTATTAACTGATAAATGATAATTAACCAGGCTCGAAGACTAAATATCAAATAATCCCACATCAAATTTAAATATTTATCTATAATTAATTTTTGAGTCATCAAACGAAAATATAATATATTAAACGTCCTTTAGGTTTAAATTGGCCATATTTGAGCTTGTTCTTAGAAGGGATACGACATCGCAGAACTAGTTTTATCGGCTCTAATTAATGCCTAAACAAGAAATATATTAGAGCATGCAGCATTATCATAACCACTTCGCTTTTATTCTCTCATTAGCTCGATTATTATCGTCGGAACCAAGACCATGTTTGTCTACTTGTTTCCTTTCTCCGCTCAAGTGTATCTATATTGATAAATTAAGAAATAAAGCAAAGGAAAACTTACACATGAACTCGGCTTGATCTATAAATATTTAATTCCGTTGTAATCTGATGATGGTTTCGAATATTTCTAATTAACATCTATAATTTGAGGGTTTTTATGGAATATGAAGCTATATCTAAAAGCTATGTGTAAATATTATTAGTAGAAGTAAACAAACTTTTCAAGAAAAGCAGTTTTTTGTCAATAAAAATGAGCGTTTCGTAATGGTAATGTGAAACAAGTTGAGCTAAATACTAACGACCAGGAAAATGCTTTCCGCCAACTGTTCAAACATCAGTTCTAGTCTTGTTGCAGGAGGAACAATGTCGGACATACCTAAAGTGTTTATCTTTCGCTAACTAATTATTCACTGGTTCAAAACCTGTATATGTGTGGGTATTTTTAGTTGAAATAATGTAAGCTTAACGAAGAAAACGAATGTTGTCTTCGTGTATTTAAATTATTATTGAAATTGATATGATGAAACCATTTTATTGTTTCGGATGAAGGTTTGACGACCTTCCTGATATCGAAATTTAGCGACCGTTTTCGCCGTTGGTCATTTTTTCGACGTTTCTGCTAATTTGGCGTTGTCACGCGTCGCCATTTCCTAGAACCAAACACCAAACATCATAAATGCTGCGTTATTTACGACCGTTCGTTTGCAAACTCCCAAGTACTTAAACGTCGTTGTTTATTTGCCATTTTATCTTCCGATTTTTACCGCAGAATCCTATAATTTCGTTTTCAATAGTCAATTTCTCATTCTTCTTGGTGGTCATATAACTGGGAATCCTTAACATTCGTTTACAATTACTCGTAAAACATTCGACTGATTCTAGTGCTAGGACTATAAAAAAATGCAATTCTTAAGGGTACGTTTATTTGGTAATAATGTAAGTGTTACTTTACTATATCATGGCGGAAACAAGATTATGCTTATTGAACTCATTTACATCAAGGCGAATTAATCAACGTATCTCTATATTTTATACTATTTATTTCTCTCTTATTGGTATCTTCATCTGATTAATTGATACTGGAAATTCAAATATTATTTTCCTAGATTCTATATACTACCAGCATAGATTTCTAGTCTGAGTAAATTTAATGGGTGCTTGAATAATGTAATTTATATTTACTTTAACAAATAAGTTTGTCTCTCCAGGTACTACTGCAGTAAATATACGACATTATAAGGAATAGAAGCAGCAAAAGAAAGCATTTAATATAAATATAAAAAGAATATATTATAATCGACCCATTTTTTAATATCTTCAAGAACCAGAAACTGGTGTTCTGCCAGACCATAATAATCTCAAGTACCAAATCTGGAGAATACGACAGGTAGGATAGGATGTTCCATTTTAAAATTTCAACGCACCACTTACAAATTGAGATTGTCATGTAACATGACTACTTTGTTACAATCCTTTTAGTTCAATATATATATATATATATATATATATATATATATATATATATATATATATATATATATATATATTTTGAACCATTCTTCAACATTGCAGTTTGGAGCCATTCTCGTCCCTCTATTTCTCTAATACATTATTCACCATCATTCTCCAGTATTATTTTACGAGTTTCAGCTGAGTTTTCCTAGAAATCTGTTCTTTCATTGCTCTCGATTTCGGTATGAGAGGGAACTATATAAATATAACGATTTTACCGCTGCTTCTCAGATTTGCAGTCAATTCGCGAATGAGTACTCCCAATGGATGATGGGATCGTATTAATTATTAATTAAGGCTTTACATGAAGCTCATCAAGTCGGATGTAATTACAATATCTTAAGGTATTCTCTACAAACTTTAGAACTTTGTAGATGGTTAGTAGAAATGCTGATTTAAAAGTGACCCCTATATAACAGCATCTTGTACTTGGGATATATACTTTGGGAGCTCGAGATTCTTTTGAGAAGATTCTTCATTGAGAAATCAACAATTACCAGTGATAGGAAAGTGATCGCCGAGAATGTAGATAGATGAAAACTCGAGAGGTAGGCAATTACAGACTGCATGAAATTTGTAGTATGGGTCTTTGCTAGGTTTTGGAGAAATTGATGTTAGTATTTGTTGGGAAGTAGTCTATACTCAGATAACCGCTTTAGTGTGCGTTTTTTATCAAAATGGTCTCACGTCTTGAACCAAGAGAGGAGAGGACCAATATATACATCAATTTAGCTAGTGTGGAAAAAATTATTATGTTCATCAATTAATGTCTTAGCTAACACTAAAGTTAACCGAATAAATACTAATTAGTTAGTAACTAACACTAATAAAGATAAGTGAATTCAACCAGAATCGGCGTCTTAATAATCCTCAATAGCACGTCATCGCGTGTTAGTATCTCTCGGATTAAGCTCGCATATCGCGAAAACCGAAACCAAACGCTGAATGAATTTCATATTAAACGCGACGAGCAGTCCCGAAGCGCAAAAAACCTCTTAAATAACTTTGTCCCGTTTCTTATATTTAATTAATAAGAGCATAATTAACTAAGGTTGCATAAAAAGCTGCAAAGTAGAATAATGGCCTCTCTTTTATAAAATTCCTACGGCTTTACTTATTTAATGTCAGAGATGTGCTCGAACAGGTTTGATGGAAAATCCATTAAAGAATCAATGTTAATATTGTAGGCAGTACTTAAGCTCTAGAGACCGCTCTCGTTTTATTTGTCTACTTAGTACGTTGGAATCAAAACGGCGAGGAAAAAATGGACGTATCTGCTCCGGTGCTCTTTGCATGTCTATGAGGTCTGCGAGCAACAGAACACAGATTATCAATTAGCTTATTATAAATAATTTGAGAAAATTGAAAAAAACACTGTAAGCTGATATTTTCTTTGGAGCGTTGCCTGTTTATGCTGACTTTGAACTTCAAACAGGATAAAAGCATAATATATAGTATCAGCTATAAACTATGTGAATATATTAAATATTTATGGGCGTATTAAACCATGGTTATTTCAGTATTTTTCTTTCACGTACTTTATCAATATCCTTTCAACGCTCTTAGTTTCACACTAAACTTGTCACTTCATATTATAAAAATTTAAATACATTAGTTGTAAAATATCTATCTAATTCCATTCGTTTTGATTTTAATTGGTTTTTCCTTTTGCATACTACTTTTTAGTTGTTTTCACATATTTATGCATCTATTTGGTGTAGAAGATTACTATAATAATCAGAGATCAGTTTGGAAGTAATCTGTATACAAAGGTCACTATTTATATTTTGGGAATATGAAAAAAATAACAAATAGTTAAGCTGCGAATATATTTTTATTGTTTTTCAAAGTACTCGTCACGATGATCGATACACTTTTGCATACGCTTAAACCAATTTTCAAAGCATTTATTCCATTCCGAATGAGGTATCTTCGAAACATGTTTTCGAACGCTTCAATAGCTTCTTCGGACGATGAAAATCGTTGACCACGCAATTTATTCTTCACGAATGGGAACAAAATAAAGTCATTGAGTGTCCATCAATTCTATGTTTTGAGTGCTCAAATAGTCTCTTATTTGAGAGCTCGCATTGTCATGATGAAGAACAATCCAGCGTCTCTTGTTTGTTTTCCTTATTACACCGAATACTTCTGGTAAACAAATGGTTATGTACCAATCAGAATTTACAGTTCTACGATCATCTAAAGGCACTGTTGCAATATGACCAGTTTTCCCGAAGAAACACAGCACCATTTTCTTTGAAGTGCTTCGTGCGCGAACAACTTTTGTTGGATTTAGCTCATACGAATATATCCATGATTCGTCACCTGTCACGATTTTATAGACGAATATAATATAATAGATTGAATTTCTTAAGCATTTCTTAGCAGCAGTCGACACGAGCCTTTTTTTTGAGCGATTGTCAAATTGTGTAGGACCCAAAGCGAACATAACTTTAGCTCAGCTAAGTGTTCATGTAAAATCGCATTCATGCTGGTAGAACTAATGCTTAGGGATGACTCAATCTCACAATAGGTGACATGACGATTTTGTTTAATCATTTCGCACACAACATCGATGTTTTCTGGCACAACAGTCGATTTTGGACGACCTTCACGAAACTCGTCGGACAGCGAACTGCGACCACGATTGAATTCACTAAAACAGCGATACACGGTGGTTTTTGATGAAGCTTCATCGTCAAAAGTCAAATTAACTTGATTGATAATCCACGTCGAAAATCGTGAAAAATCATCGCACGAAAATGTTCACGATTCAGTTCCATTTTTTGGCGAGACGAAACTTTCAACTAAATATAAAATAAACTGATAGCGTCCGGGCGACAAAATGTTCTGAGTACGTAAATCGTCAAAAATGTCAAACTTTACGATGGAACCGTCATATGGACTGACAAGGGAAATATAGAGTGACCCTCGTATAACTAATAACTAATAAAACAGTGCTTAGAGCTTAGGTGTTATTAAGATTTTTATGTAAATATTAGTGGAAATAACTTCTGTTTCATTTAATTTTTCATTATGAAATTCATTTTAACACATCACTAACTGCAGCGTATTGAATACATTAATTTTTGCATCAAAAGTTATAATGAACGTTTCAAAGAATATTAACAGTTATAAAATGGTTTCCTAGAATTTTAATTCCTCATCTGTTGGTGAGTTAGTAGTTCCCATGTGGCACATAGAATAAAGTAGAATGCAGTAAATAAACGACAGGCATAGAATATAAATTAGAGTTATCAGCTAGAACGAATAAATAAGCAAAGAACGATGCCATTTTATTTAAAAATTTCAGTCCAGAAATTATTCTTTTAATGAGCCTGGCGTATTTATTGGTATTGCAGTAAATATTTTTTGAATGAGAAATATGCATAAAATATAAGGACTGTATTAATACAGAAATGAAGTAATGAATATATGCAGAAGTTAAATACCAATTTCAGAATTGTTTTATGCATATATCCTTTGTTTTATATACAAACATGTATTACTTCAGATTTTATTTCATATTTATTCATATACATTTGCTGCTCTAAAGTTGTTTCAGTTCTGAAAATAATATTACTAATGATACTTTGTTATAATATTCAGTGGTATAGTAATATACTTATCAAAACTGACTGAAATTTAATGGATATTAGATGTAATTAAATGAAGTTTTAAAAAGGTTAGTGAGTGTTAGCTTTTAAGATAGTTTGCATACATTTTAATGATTTAATATAAATTGATGATTTCAATTAATCTTATATTGAAAATACTGTGAAAATAAATTTTAATAACGTATCATTACATTATTCCCCTTTACGCTGTCATGAAAGAAACATGATCTATACAAGATAACAACTAGTATAAAGAAATAGCAAAATCGTGGACTATACTTTTGGATTAAAAATCGGTACCTTGACTGGAAATGATAGAGTTTTCATAAAGCCTCTTGAAGGGTGTCTTGTTGGCATAATTGATACACGAATGTTATTGTAGTACCTTGTATTTTATCAAGATAGTGACCATTATAATGTTTTTTCTTTGAATATTTGTGTTTTATTTACCAAGAAATAAAAGTATTTCTTGCAGAACTTGGCAAAAATCTATAAACCTTATTAACGAATGACAGAAGGCATGTCCGAACGAATACCCCCAAGGTCGCGTTCATGTTAAAACGACCGAGTAACAACTTCAAACCGAACGAGACAGACGCTCCGGTTAAAAACGTCTTACGCGCTCCCAAAGAATAATCTCTCCACTAACAAAGATGAAATGGATAACGCCAATTTATAATTGTGCGGGCGCTCTCCCGAGCGAATGCAACAACAAATTAAATAAACATTTAAAAGTTGCCTCTAATGGCCGCCGTGTCTGGTGATGGACCTGACGTTGCCGCTACACGCTCGGGTTTAGCTCGTTCGGTTCGCTTGCCGGGGCACTGCCGTTGAAAATTTATAGACTGCCTGTAAACATTCACTTCTAACGAGTTCGTCTTAATTTTTGAACCGTGTAATTGTTGGATGGATATCTTGTTTAAATATACGGACGCGAGAGGATCATTCTTCTTTGTTAATGCGAATCAGTTTCATGCCGAACAATCAATACAAATCAACGTTTTTTTATGTAGGAATGGGGACCTGCTTTTACTCTACTTGTACAATTTTATTTAAGAATGATTTATAAATTATTCTTAAAGCATTTTTTATTATAATGTTCTTGGCCCATTGTTATATCTATTGTATACAGCTGACCTACCGACCTCAAGAAACACTACCGTTGCAACATATGCTGACGATACAGCGGTTTTATCATCACACGAGGATTCAATATCAGCCGCAAGAAACCTCCAACTTCATTTTAACAAAGTCGAATTGTGGTTGAAAACGTGGCGTATCAACAAATAAGACAAAAATATACCCATGTGACATTCACCATTTATAGAAGAGCATGTCCCTCAGCATAATTGAATTATCATGAACTTCCGCAAGTAGACAACGTTAAATATCTGGGAATTTGGAATATCGAACTGAAAATATGAATTAGTGTTTCTGTTGTTGACATTTGAACTATCCATTATACCAGATAAACTGGAAAGTCATTATCTCTTGTCAGTTTTCTTGTAGAAATCGCTAGGCTTAATTATGCAATGTTGTGTTTTAATGCATATGTCATTTTACTCCACTGACATCAAGGTTCAAGTTATACATGTTATGAATAACACCGTCATAGATTTATAATATTATATGTGGTTCAAGAAACGATCAACGACCAATTACGAGCAATGGCAAAAGTTTAAGGAAGATGGCTGCCATAACAATTGAATGTGAAATGTGAAATATATGTGAAATGCTGTTTCAGAAGTTTGATCAGAAATCATTTCTGGTCATCGAATGGTGACGGATGATGAAAAGTGGATTTATATTAAAAACCCTGATTCGACTTGGTCGCAAGAAAATCCTCTGTATTTATTGGAACCAGAGTGGCGTGGTGTATTAGGAACTCTTGAAACCTCGTCAATAGTTCTTGTGAAACAATTAATAATGTTCGTTACCGACAAGAAAATATCAATTTGAACCATGTATAGATAAAGAAACGTACAGAATGGGTCAGTAGATACGGTAAAGTGATTTTACACCAAAATAACGTGCCGTCTCATAAAACAAAACTAGTTAAGGAAGCCTTGAAAGCATTTAGATGGGACATACTAACACACTCGCCGTACTCTCCAGACCTCGCCCCGTCCTGCTATCAACTTCTCGCATCAATGGGACACTCGCTCGTAGAGGAGCACTTCACCAATTTCGAGGAATTTAAAAAAGACTCGATGAACGGTTTCGCTCAAAGAACTAATAGTACGACGTATAGACACAAATGGTCTACATATTGAATCAATTAATAATTCCATTTTCTTGAAAATTATGCAGTTTTTCGCCGAAAAAATCGGAATCGATATTCCGGTTATATTCCGGATTATATATATATATATAATCAAGATAATAAAATATACAAACAACCAACCAACCAACCAACTAAATGAATGCGTACAACAAAAATAAATAATATGCGTAAGTTGCCAATCGGTTTCGTACCATAGATAATCGCTGGACAAATTTGTAAGCGCTCAGTTGGCCTGCATAAGGAAAACAAATGCGCCGACCATCTAGTTCTGTATGTAAAAGCCACTTTTTACGTAGAAACATTTACGTTACCCGACCGAACTACTAACGCGCAACAGGTTTTCTCTTTCATTCTTTCCGTGGCATTCCGACCGGCAAATTTATGTTGCCATATTCATAATGAGACTACGTATGACGGAAATTTCAGAGACGAAGCGCTTGATCCGTACCACGGGATTCATGCGTCGAAATTCTTTATGCGCGAGTCGCGGCTGTACCGGTACCGAGGCTGCGAGGAGCGCGTGGTGTTTTATGATAGAGACGACGATCAAAATGGATTCGGAACGACATAACGATGAATATTGCGAACGCTCGGTATGGTAGTTGATTCGGTACTTTATTGTTTCATAATCGAACCGACTACTTTATTTTGGATTTCCCTATCGCTCGTAATCGGTTACTAACAGTTTCTTGGGCCTCATTTAAGGTTTCTGTCAATTTTTTTGAGTTTGAGTTGAATCTTCATCTATTAACTCTTACAGGTTCACATCTTCTTCTGTCTTCCAGAACGTTCATTGTCTTACACGTCCAAATCACCACTTTTGAATTTTCGAAAACACAAATTAAAAAAATCAAAAATTAATTTATGAGTACTTTAAATGATTTGTTAAGCATACTAGCCGAAGGATGTATACTCTTCAATGCACGAATTCTAATAGACCCAAAAAGAATTCCACATTATCTTGATTAAATAGCTTTAAACCAATAGATTTTTTAATTAATGAAATAAACCGTTTCCAGGTGATATGCTCCTAGTGTATTGAACTTTGGTTAATCCTCTCTTAAAAGGTTTGCATACAGGAAAATTTAATTTAGTGAAGTTTCAACTATTAAATAATTGATACAAGAATAAAAGGATATGGCCGTTTGTGTAGCTTCTTTCGGAAAGGGACTAATTTCTAAAATGAAAAAATTAATATTTTATATGATTAACATATTAATATGAATAAACATACCTCAACTTACAACAAAACACGCTGTAACGATCATAAATTTCTTTGATGGTTAATCCAGTCAGTTTGGGATTTTTAACATTATCAATTATTTTTTAAAGACAGTTATCTACCTCTTTTACCATTCTACATTTCTTTACTATCTGTGCATTCGGGTACACGACACTTTTTAGATCGAGAATTCACTTCACTTATTATACTACCATCTTATAAATACTATAACTATGAATTAATAACTAACATGTTATGAATCTCTCCAAATGTTATCAAAATCTAGATGCGCTGCTTCTTAGGTACTGAAAATGGCGCCGGACACAAATAAACAATAACAGAACTGTAGAGACGAAGTGAACTAATCGGCTCCCGTCACAGCTTATAGCATAGTGATTAAAACAAGTAATAAGTTAACAATAGCGACATCTACATGTTGGACGTCGCGAAACATTTTCCCAAAATTTCTTATAAAGTTAAATCTCTATATCTCTACGTATATATCGTTCACCAAAATACATACAAGCAACTAATACTAATAAATAATATTAATAAATAATCAATAATTAATATTTTGCTTTATATAGTTATTGATATAAAAAAATTAAAGTAAATAGAAGAATTATCATATTATGTTTGTAAGTATAATTGAACCTGAAAAAAAAACAATGAACATTTTTGGTAGTTTATTTACATACGCATAATAAAAGTCATTGTAGGATATTGTCCGTCGCTTTTCAAGAGGACCACAGTTTTTGACGTATCATTGTAGTTCGGTCGAGGTACGCTCGCCGACCAAGAATGTTGTTCGTAGTATTGCATAGTTTAGATTGACACAACAATGAATGGGTGTTACTATTCCCATTTATAGTTCTAATACGTATTACTGTGCACAATTTGCTTATTTTGTTATGACGAACCGCTTGTGGGCCGTTTTTTTCTTCGTCGAATCGAAGAAAGATGTGCTGATGTTCAATAGAATTTGCACGATCATTTTCTGCGTTACATGAAGCCAACGTCCACGGATAAACCATAAGTAAATTGTGTTCAAATAATGTTGTAGTATTATTTTACAGCTATGACAGTTCCATCTCGTTCTTTAAATGTTAATCATAGTGAGTTACTGTTATTTGAATTTAAATATTATGGGTTGATATACGAGAATTTACAATTGATGGTGCATTTTATACTAAATCATATTTGACACTTGACTATAGCTATATTCATGTTCCAGAAAGAACATATAATTGAAATGTCCAATTGAAGAGGAAAGGCCAACACAGAATTTAACTGAAATGATATTTTCATTTCCAAACCGCTTCAACATCACAGTCTCATTACCTGGCATGAAAGAAAAACAAAGTGCAAAATATTATGGGTTAGTTCAGGAGGCTCATCTAAATCGACACCTAAGCCGTTAACTGCTAAAACCGACTAAAACTGTTAGATCAGGCGTAAAATGAGACGCAGATTAATGAAGTGATGCAGTGAGGGTTACGGCAAGTGTACGCGGGAAAAAAGAGCACAGTCCGATTGCAGTTCTCATTTCGCAGTACAGCTATACACAGGAGTAGGCTTGGTACAATGCAATTTAGTTCTAAGTTTAATTGGAAGGCGAATTCGAATCAGAAATGGTAACGTTTATCTCCCAGATCGTTAGTAAATGGTAATTGAGAAGTTGCATCAATTAAATCATTTAGTAAAGAATTGTAATTAAGGAATTTAATCCTCATGTAGTCTACATGACTTGTATCGTACAAATCTTGTCGAATCCGCACACTTTCGTTTAACTCTTCTTCCATTTTTAAACACTCTTTAGGCCAAAAACTGCAGCAAGAAGACTGCGTTTAGTTACAAGATGCAGAATAAGACAGCAAAGGGATCGATTATTGCATTCGATTCCAATTATGTAAAATATTTCCACTCGTATCCAACTTTACTCAATAAATACATTTTAATGCGAAAACAGACCAAAATACAAAGGCATGAAAACATGCAACAGTTATATTTAGTTACATATTCTAATATTTTGACATCTTATTTTACAAAGTAACAACACTAATAATATTTTGGATACGTTCTTCTTATATTCATTAACATACTATGGGTTTAAGTTGCTTAAACTGACACTAATCCACACCTTCTATGATAGTAAATACTGTTGTAACATGTATATATGTATATAAGCTAATAAGAGAAGAATATGTATTAAGAATAAGAAGTACTGCTATTTAACTGATAAAGTCGATTAATGCTTCAAAATAACTGGAATTTTGTATGGCTTTCGAATACCTTCAGTTTAGAATTGTAGGTCATAAATATTTTACTTCCCATTTTATTTTGATTCGTTAAAATTATGGGTAAAAGTTGATGTTTAGATACCCGAAATTTTAGATAATTTTTCCTCCATTATATGATCCAACTGAAATAAGAACAAAATAGGAATGTTTACAAAGAAAATAATTTTAATCATTACTCGTATTTGATTAACAGGGGTGAATAACTAACATGTTCTTTTTCTAGCCTTCCACTTTCTATTTGACATGTTTTGTTTCAATGTCCCATAATCATATTTAATTGCATTTTCCTTAATTATCGTATATTATATTGTTCTTCAAGTTAATGAATAAAGTCTATCAACTTTTGTTGTCATTACACTATATTTATTATCATCTTGTCATCAAAGACTCAATGTACCATTCTGAAATATCAAAGTTGCATCTAAATATACAAATTAATATAATAATTCATCCTTTAATTTGTTATATGTTTTAAAACTTATATTCTTTTAAAAGCAATGTCTTGAAGTTCCACTAAATATATTCTTGGGTTATCTTTACGCCACTTAAATCCTATATAGTCCAACAGTGTATGAAGGGATGTTCTATATCTCTCCAATAACTGAATACCTTTCAGCATTTGATGCATACTTTCCAGACTAACAATTTTCTCTGAAATAATTGTATTAAATTATGTTTCGATTGAAGAAACTACTTACCCTTTTTATACATTTCGTATATTTGATCTCCAATACAGCTAACAGCAAGCTAATCTGATTCGTCATCCGATTTTACAACTTTCGACAGGCAAAAATTCATTGACTAGTAGCAAATAGTAACAATTGGCAAACGTTAAAAGTTATTAAGAAAGAGAATAGGAGAGTTACAAATTATTAATTAAAGAATAAAAACATCAAATTAAACTAATTTGTAATTATTTTCCTGCTTTCTTCTATATTTGAATGTAGAAACCCTATCCAAATCTATGGATGCACCTGCGTCTGATATTAAATTCAATACATTAAACATAAGAACAGATCGAGATAAAATAATCACAATAATTCCATAGAAAACCGTGTAAGAATTATCGGAAATTGATTCGGTACCCACGCAAGGTCCCTAACAAATTCATCTATCGGAGAGTATTATTTGGGTGTCGTCGTTGTCGACCCCTACCTTCCACCGCGTCCCGTTTTCACACCAATTAAAATTAATTAACAGGCGCGAAAGAACAAAAGTACGTAGACGCATAGTTAACTATGCGTTTGTGTTTGTTTTTTTTTCGTTTTATCTTCACAATCGTGCCTAAAATTAAAATCATATTAAGTAATTTATTGACAATATAAAGAATGATCGATTATAAAAAAATAACCGGAGATAATAAGATGACATTTTTCGTTGACCATCCATTATCTCGGGACAGGCCTACATGGCCGCGTAACCGAAACTGTCACGGTCCGGTTCAATCAATTTTTGTAATGATTTTTGTTTTCGTATATTTTATACTTTATATATAACGCCGGATGGCTTTCGAGATTACACTTTTAAATCGGGACTACATAACAAACCAATTTAATAGGTATATTCGGGAAAATTCCGAACTCGGTCCTAATTATTATGGATCTAGATATCTTGGGGCGGCGCTGACAAAGTTCTAATGGGCCGTGCATGCGATAAATAAATAAAATGCTCGACGACCGGACCAATTTCGTCTATTGTGCATATCTAAAGAAATATTAAGTAAATCGGTAGGCTGTGTTGTTTAATGGACCAGAAGGATCCGGTGACATGGATAATTAAGGGACATTTTTCTCACCTATCTAGCATGAAGAATATTTAACACAAAACTTCGTTATTCGTTTATTTTATATTATCAAATGTCAATATAGCCGGCTTGGTCGATGCAGTGGTCAAGGCGACAGCAAGTTCGAATCTTGCTGGGGCATAGATGTACTTTATGTTTGTAATTGTAGTTGTAAATGTCTTTATAGGCAACAGTGGAAAATCCAACAAGGAATAACCATCCCAGTCACGCCGGTAATCAGACTGAGTAAGACCGTGCGTCTTCTGGGACGGTTCCCAGTTGATCACTCGCCGGTCTTAATGCCGAGAACCGTGTTTCGGAGTCCACGTTATACAGTAGGCCCGGTCCTAATAAAATCTTATTGGTAAAAATGGAGCTTTATAATATATTTAAAAATAATTCACTATAGTTTTCCTAAGAAGAGTTTCCTTCCTTTCCTTAAGAATGATTCAGAAAGAAGAACCTTGGCGAAAGAGACGTTGAACGTCGTTTTTTCAATTGTCAGCAACTCATGCAACACAAAAAAAGAAGTATGTTTGTTTTTTAATTACATTGAACTGCTGAACGAGCATCTACTAGGTTATTGAATATAAGTTATTAAAATTGGTAGTCACACACTGTACTTCGTTTTTTTTTCTGTAGGTGTCATCTGGAGCATACTTGTACTTTGTATCAGTAGTAAATTTTGCTTCATTTCTGAGGCGCTTATAACTCCGCATCATCTTTGAAATATCTTTAAACTTTTCTCAATGATCTTTATTAATAGCTCTAGAACCAGATAGAAAAATCCCTATGAGGGTGATAATATTATTGAAGAAGTTGTGTGACCAATCATTTCATTAGAGAGTTTTCCAAACTTTCTTTTCTTCCCTTGAAAAAAAGAACTAACATAGTATTATCATACCATAATCATTTCGGCAGGCAGTCTTCATAAGGTGCATCTAAATGTTGTGCTGGGAGGTGACAAAACTTGTTGATAAAATTTGCATATCTACTGATGTACTGATATGTCCAAACTGGAGATCCTATACCAGTTAGAACAAAATCAGCATTTACAACATGATAACCTTTGTCGTTAGACAAGAATTTAACGTTTACTGGATGTGGCAATTCACAAAAAAATAGTATTTCAGTCACAATTCGATAAGTTATTTGTTCCTGAATCCCCAGTACAATGGTAAATGAAAACAGAGGGTACATTAAGTTCGACAGGCTGTGCAAATAGTAAAGATTAGAATTTTAACCCTGAAGATTATTTGTTAAAATTATGTTTTATTCGCGCACATTAGAAATTTTTGAGATATCACAAAGAAAATATAATGGTAAAACTCGCTCTTTAACACTTAACACTTAACATTAATATATATATATATATATATATATATATATATATATATATATATATATATATATATATATATATATATATATATATATATATATGCGTATGTACAGTTTAATAATTTATTGCTATTAGACATCAAATATTTCATTATTCCAATAGATAATACAGCAAAAGGAATTTTAAGGGATAAGTCCAAGAACGTAGGTTTTTTAACCTTACCAATAGAAAACACAAAAAAAGACATTCATTTTCCTTAATGGGCACGGTGATTTAGAAACATTAAGCCCATTAAACAGCCCGCGGTATATCAATTTACTTAATTTTACCACAGATATGCGCAATAGGCCCGATAATTCTCGCTATGCGTTTTATTTGTTTATCGCCAGTCCTGTCCATTAGGACTTTGTCAAGGGCCGCCTAGACACTTATATCTAGATCCATAATAATTAAAGGGTAACTGAATATATTTCAGAATGCACCTATTAAATTGATTTGTTGTGTATTACTATTTAAATATAAATAACCTCAAAAAGTAAGACGTACAAAGACATGTATCCGTTTTATTACTTAAAAAATAATTAATTAATATATTAGATTATATTCAGGCCATAAATCTTAATGTTTCCGATCATCAAGTTGTAGTAAAAGTTCTCTTGGCCGTGTTGTATCAATCTAACGATGTCAAAGACTTCCCATAAAAAAAGTGTTAACAGGAATGTGACTCTTCGATTGAAAACGTTGATAATGTTTCGAAGGCAAATAAGCCAGTATGTTTACACAGAGTATAACATATATTCATCATATTAGAATTTATAAATAATGCTTGGTTTCATGTTGTTTCTAATTTGATATATTAGATGGATAAAAAATTGGTTTAAAATTAATATGAGAAACTTTATATAATGTTCGAGATGATATTTATGAATATTACTGTAGGTTTTCCAATAATTTTTATAACATCTTTATTAGATACGTTTAGTACAAACTTAATTATAAATTAATTTATTACTACATTTTATTTGTACTTGGATTAATTCACAAGCAAGACGCTTTCGAGAAAATACATTAATATGTATTCCTCAAGTTATAAAATTATAAAAACTTATAGTTATATTTTACACTAAAGGTTACACTTTATATAAGTTCGTATGGTTTGGTTCGCTTCAATCTCCTGACATACTGCGCGCTGTTGTATTGGATCTTGGATAATTTCGCAAATCCAGGTAGCGATAGGCATTGGTAATCAATCGAAGAACTTTGTTTTGATAGCGTTGAGCTTTGATAGCGCTGCTAAGAGTGTCCCTAGCCGTGAACTATCGGAATTTGGGAACTTTGACTAGAACTGTCGGAAATTAACCAAAAGCTTGCAGTTCAAAGTGCACGACCATCAAAAGGAGACTGAAAGTTTGACCGGTTAGGAAACTACACTATTGCTGATAGAATATAGCAATTTGGGTAGAAATATTTGATTTCAGAAAATGTTATTAAAAACATCACAAAACCTTATATATACCGTGTGTTTCGGCAATTACTTTAATATTATTAATCATTTTAACAATAACAATTTAATTTGTATCAGATTTTACTAGCAATAAGTTAGTATTTGATATATAGGTAATTTTATTCTACTGACTAACAGTTTATTGAGTAGGTAAAGAGTAGGACTCCAAACACTACCTTGTGGTTCACCTTCTTTTGTTTTTTTCATTGTCGAGCAAGCTTATTCTTCTTTAACTCTAAATATCTGGCCGGGATACAGGAATTTAGGAAGTCAATGTATTGTATTGTATTCATGTATTCACAATCTTATTATGTATAGGATAGAAATAACGTATAGTTCCTTATGCTAGACTTTATCGAAGCCTTATGCTGCGTCCAAGAAAACAGCTGTCAAACTTTTTTTTTGTCAAACTCTACGTCTCTACCAGGTAAATTGTTGAGTGTTTATATTAGCAGTCTTCAGACCTTTACATGCGATGTGAGTGAAAGAAAAAGATCGAAAATTTCATTACGACGGCAGAGTTCTCTGTAGTGGTGTTGTGACTGGAAATTAAAATAGATATGGAAATGGAAATGGAAAAATGGATATACTACAATCTCAAGTACAGACGGATTACTACTTGTTTAGATCAATGGAACCTGTGTGTCAGAAATAGGTCGATGATTGATGATTGATGCAAGATGGAAAAAAGTTATAGAACATAACATATATTAATAAGGAAAATATATTAACTAATATTATATTGTATCAATTTTTCTTAATAATTGCTTTTCTAAAAATTATCATAATATATATAATTAGGTGATTGCATTATCATTTCAAACTTGTCGTTTTAAACAATTATTGCCTTTTTGAGGCAATGAAGTAATCTTTTGATTGCTTCTCTACTTGTATACTGGACAATCTACGTGAATACAATGTTTAGCTTTTTTCCCATCGACTTTCTTCTTAATGGAAATGGGAAAAAAGACTATTAGTATAATTATTGTAAGTGGCACTGTTTAAAGTACTAAATAAGTTGAATTATACATTTATCTGTCTGTATCTGGAGGAGAAAAAAAGCGAATTTAACTGTAAAATAATCAATTAAATATTATTACCGCTTTTGAGAGTCATCGCGCTCAACTCGAACACAATAGGTAGGAAATAGCTAATAGAATCTAATAACTACCTCAGTGCATTCCCAGTTATTTTTCAGGCATTAAGAATTCAAGTTTGGCTTGTAGCAATAACCTTATTGTTTAACAGTTTCGCGTAAAAATCGTACCCCGTACCGTACACAATAGACTTTTTAAGTTTAATGGTGGTTGACTTCTCATTGCTATCTTTAATATACAATTCTCTAAACGGCTGTTAGCTTCACCGTTAGAATGCTATACACATAAGGAAGCGCTTGATATCGGGATTCTAACCGAGACGTTTTTTAAATATATTAGGGTTAACAGGTAGGGCAACATTTTTGGTACAATTTTGATTGCCTACAACTTTGCTCTAAGAAAAGATAAGTACGTTTTGTTTTCATAAATAGTTACTTGGCTTTTACTTTCTTCTTTCGTTGTGATTGAAAAATTATATCGGCTAAATGGTGACCGCGATTCGCTATGCAACTATCGGCTCTTTTTAAGGCATTTTTCATGACATCCTGCAACATCTGAAGCTGAATTTCTTCAATTTCGTGACGAATACAGTCTTTAAGATGTTGAACCGTTTGGGACTTATTCACATAAATTTTTGATTTTAAAAAACCCCGTCAGAAAAAGTCTGGTGCTCTGGCTCGCCATGTTAAATCGCCACTAAATCGCGAAATTAGTCTTCGAGGAAAAACGTCATTCAATAATTGAATTGTTGAACGAGCTGTTTGTGCTGTGGCCCCATCTTGCTGAAACCACATATTCTCTAGTATATGCTCTTCCATTTTAGGTACAAGAAAATTTCGAATCATTTCTTGGTACTGTTCAGCAGTAACAGTAACTGCAACACCTTGATCATTTCAAAAAAATTGGGACCAACGATGTTTCCAGGACCACGTAGTTGTTTTTAGTGGATGCAATGATGTGTCATGAATTAATTGAGGATTCTGTGTTCCCCAAAACCGACTGTTCTGTTTAGTGACGTTGCCACTGAGAAGAAAATAAGCATCATTCATTATCAATTTTGACGAAAAATCTTCAATTTTACTAGAGAGCCTTAGAATTCCATTACTGTACTCAGCTCGTCTCGATAATAAAATTTGGAATAGTATTATCCATCGGTATCCGCTACTTTTTCCCATCTTACAGGCAAATTTATGGATTCAATCTCGAAAGATCGATTAATCTTTTGAGGGTATCTAATATTGTTATGCCTTTGCATGTATTACTGCAATTTTTGGCGTAGTTTTCAGCTCAAACGCATATATTATAGTCAATAGCAATCCTCATTCATAACTTTATTAGGTTTCAGCAGCTCATAGTGTACCACACTAAGATAATACCATCAAATACAAATCAGTAACTTGGAGCCATGGATATTCGCCTTTATCATTGATATTAATGAATGACTAGGCGGGCCCCATGATTATTTACACTTTGGATTATCGTAATAGATCCACTTTTCATCACCAGTAAGAATACAATGCATAAAACATTTTGAATTTGCCAATCAATAAACGCCTTTCATGTCTATTGGATTAAACATTATACTGCACAAAATATACAAGCTTTTGGATCATTTCCATGTTCTTCAAGCTATTAGAAATGATTACCTGTAATACTCTCAACAATTCTGCATATTCTTCTTGCGGTTTTCACGGATCATCATCGATTAAGCCTTCAAATGCACGTCTTCAAATTTTTTTGACCGTCCGGAACACTCCTTTACTTCGGAGACAATACTTTTAAAACGTGAAAACCAGTATTTACATATTGATATCCTTCAGCTACATACAAAATTTAATTTCCCACAAATTTGATTCAGTCTATATATATTCAGACATTTTCATCGCACTGAATTATTTTTTTCATACTTGGACGAAATTACACATACTGACCTGTAAAGCCTCACTTACAACATCAACTTCTGGCTAATTTTATTTGAAATTCCTTTTTAATCTATTTTATTTATATACTCATGTATCTTATTTATGTACACATATATAAATGTATTAAAACTTGTGATAGCCACGCCATTCTGTCTTAGTCTGTCCTTTTTGACATCTTTATCAAAAATTTTCATTTAACTACATATATATGTGCAACTGGTGAAAGTTATAATATATACATTGTAGATTATTATTGCTGAATTCACGAAATATTCAAACTGTTAATAAAATTGAGCAAAGCATTATAAAAATGTATAATGCAAAAACTGGTGGCAAAAAATAATAATACTCGGACATCATTTGCTATTGTTTCTATGACCTTTATCATAAATTATGTTCAAATAATACTCCTTGTTATATCCAGTACACTTTAATAGATTATATTCACGCATTTTAAATATTTATCTATAGGTGTAGTACCGTAGTTTATTGCACCCTTCTTGTTGAATGAATTGGGCGCTTAAGCAGGCCAATAATTATGATAAAATATTCAGATGTTTATAGGTCTAGTACTCAAAGAAAAGCAGATGCCAATTTCTTTATGATCAACTGCTTTGTCATAGAAAATATCACATGATTTACACAAACTTATGGTTTCGTATTTCGGAATAATGATATTCTTCACTGATGATTCGGTTATATAAGCAAATTACATATATATATATATATATATATATATATATATATATATATATATATATATATATATATATATATATATAGTGTATAATATATTTGTTCGCACATTAGTGCCGAAAATCTTTTATTTTATGTAGTGAAAGATCCGAAATGTAGGCCTGTAATATTATAATATATTCCTGTAGGATGTTGAAAACTACTGGTTTCTATATTAGATACAACTACTATTAGATCTAAAACTCAAAATTGTCGATTTAAAAATTTGAAATCATACACCCAAAAATTGATGCAAGACTCCACAAAAACTAACCTCAATATGTTTCGCCCACATACTAATCCAAAAAAAAAACTAGAACATTTCTAGTAATAAAACATTAATCACTAGAAAGTAGTTCTTATCAATAAATAAATTTAAACAAAAATCACTCAAACATAAAACTAAATTGCTCCATTATAATATGGAATTTTTGAACACCGATGGTGTTTCTATATTAATTCCTTGATTTTTATCAAACAACAATGTTCCAATTAATCATAGGTTTTTTATGAATTGTTTTTATGCGTGGAATTTTTAACATTTTAACGGCGATGATATATTGGAGCTTTCTCTTTAAATGTAAACTTTGAGCAATTGAAATTTAATCATTATTTATTATGGTAAAATATCTCGAGTCCTGTTACGTTAATATTATTTGTTGAATGTTGAATATGGTATTGGGTGAGTCATCTCTTGGTTAAATTTCATGTGAGTATTACTTCAACATTGTTAACCCTACAGGAGCTTGTTATTGACAGATATATCACTGCCAAACCTCCTCTGTTAGAACAAACAAACAGTACCTTGGTGATCTTGGGGCTACGTAAATTAGTTTTGCTGTCACAGTTTGTTAACAAATGAGTTTAAACTGATGATAAATTTGAACGTTAACTTCCATATAGTTTGTTTATACTACTACATGTTCTCAGTTCATCTCAAAAGTGATTTTCCATCGATAGAAATATCAAACAAATAATTTGGCTTAAATTATGTACTGCAAATATAATTTTGTAGCCGTTAAAAATGTTACGGAAACTTTTCAGTTGTATTAAAATTAGTTTTGAGTTTTGACTGTAACTTTGTCTACTAGTGCGCCTTGACAATCTTTCGAATTGCACTGTTTTTATCCGAATTTCTATAATATAGTCTATACAGAATTGTTTGTCGGGTTTTGGTGATTCCAAAGTCAAATAGTACTTGGCTAAGAAACTGATCTACTGTATTTCGTCTTTTGTGGCTGTTCACCCAAACAATCCTCCACCCTGATTATCTCTCATTATGTTTGAATGGATTGTTCTCGATGATTTCATTTCGAATCAAATATATTATTACTATTAATAAAAACAAACAAAAGGTTATTATTTTTTGTCGCAAATATGACAATGTTGCAGAACTAACTTACAAGGAAGAAAAAATAACTAAGGGAAAGAAGTAGTGAAAATGTGATTCATTCTGTTGATGTGATTCGGTCTGACACATAGATGGCGCTACTAGAATTAAACCCATATGTTTTTTAGTTAGCCCAAACCCTCAAAAGATGCGTGTATAAATTTGACAGCCGCCGGATTATTAGTTTGCGTATTATAGCATTTTGAGTGAAGCAACTTTTGTTATGGTGAAAAAATGGATAAAAAGGAATTTCGTGTGTTGATATAATATTGCTTTTTGGATGGCAAAAATTTGGCTTGATGCCTAGTTTCCGGATACTGCCCCAGGAAAATCAACCATCAAGGACTGGTATGCTAAGTTTAGATGTGGTGAAATGAGCTGTTCTCGGTGAACGCAGTTGTTACCGACGAAAACATTTAAAAAATCTACAAAATGATATTGAGTGACCGTAAATTGAAATTGACTGAAATAGAAAACACTCTAAAGATATCAACTGAACGTGTACATCATATCATTTACGAATATTTGGGTATGACAAAGCCCTGTGTAAGGTGGGCTCCGCGCTAGCTCACTTTTGACCAAAAACAGCGACCAATTGATAATTCGGAGAAGTGTTTGAAGATGATCAAGCGTAATAAACCCGAGTTTTTTCCATCGATATATGACAACGGATGAAACATGGCTCCATCATTTCACTCCGAAGTCAATCGACAGTCATCCCAGTGGACTGCACAGGATGAACCCGCTCCAAAGCGTGGGAAAACGCAACAGTCGGCTGGCAATATTGTATTTTGGTCGGCGTTTGTATTTTGGTATGCGCATGGAATAATTTTCATTAACTACTTTGAAAAAGGAAGGACCATCAACACCGACTATTACATAGCGTATTGGACCGTTTGAAGAACGAAATCGCCGAAAAACGGTCGCATTTGAAGAAAAAGAAACTGCTGTTTCACTAAGACAATGCACCGTGTCACAATTTAGTGAAAACAATGGAAAAAATCCATGAATCGTGCTTCGAATTGCTTCCTCATCCACCGTATTCTTCTGATCTGGCCCCCAGCGACTATTTCCGCGTCTCAGATCCCAAAAGATTGCTCGCTGGGAAGACATTTTCGTCGAATGAAGAGGTGATCGCCGAAACTGAGGCCTATTTTGAAGCAAAGGACAAATCGTACTACAAAAATGATATGGAAAAGTTGAAGGGTCGCTGTAATCGGTGTATCACCCTTGAAGGAAATTATGTTGAATAAAAAAACCTAATTTTGCCAAAAAAATCTGTTTTACTATGGTAGGCCGGGGACTTTTCAATTGATTTGTTATATGTGTAACTCCTATAACGTTACAGCTCAAAAGTTGAGACAGTGGACAGATGTGAACTCTATAATTCAGTTTCGAAGTGCATTAGGGTTTGGAAACTGACGAGGAATGTTTTAGCATCAGTTTTTGGAGATGCAAAAAGAATTTTCTTGGTCTATTATCTGGGAACTGGCAATGTAACAAGGTTATTATTACAGTCGTTTGGACTAGATGAATATACAAATTCGTGAGATCTGCTTTACAGGAAAAATATTAAAGACAAGTCGATAATGGATTAAGTTCTCCCTGACTTTTTGTTGACCTCGACTTTCTAAAATGCAGGTGAAGAAGATTATTTACGTCAAATGAAGATGCAATAATAGCAGTGAGAGTATATTTGGAGAATGTTATACATTTCCAGTTTAAAAGTATATTATCGTCATTTCAAATCAAAATATTATGTTCTTATACATCTAATATCAGAATTGGTTATTGGACTATATCTTCAGTAAAATTTCAATAGAGGTATGATCAATTTACGCTTTCGTCGTAATGAATTGATCACACCAAATACGTACATTTAATAAAATTGTTACAACAGATGTACCGGTATATTTATTCCTAAAATGTCAACAGGCAATACATACAGAGAGCATTTACTCCAACCATTCCGTAACATATCCATGAGAACTCTTGACTGAACCGGTCCGTTTTCAATATGTATGTAAAGATAAGCTCTATCGGCATATCGAAGTTGAAACTGAGAGTTAAGCCCAAAACCTTGCTCGTTCCCAAGGCACCTAATAAATAAATAAAAATGTCGAAGTAGAAGCGGGCCCGAATAGCTGTTTGGGAGTTATTGCATCACCTTATACGTTATAACACTCATTTTATATCTTAATTTACGTACGTATGAATACGAATATATATATTTCGACTTTTCAGGTAATAGATTATATCTCCCAAATTTAACTTTCTTTGACTTCTGGTTATTCTTATAACACACATATTTTCTTGTTTATCATTTTTCTTTGCCTTTTCAATTTTA